>NC_043745.1:18734268-19407707 GCF_902148845.1 Salarias fasciatus
TTTCCAGACATCGTTAAAGTTTGCTTGATTCATAGACTTGATTGTTTTTCTGGTGAGTGACAGCTGGCGGGTAGATAAGTCTTTAGAGGTATTGCATTTTTATCAGGAAAATTTATCCAATAATAGAAATGGAGAGATAGAAATAGAAAGAATGATTTAGGTCTGTCTAAAGTGTTCCAGATATTAATTATATCTAGAGTGTAAAGCTACATATGGTATGCTGTAGTGATAGTGATCAAATCCCAAAAGTCCTCATTATATCATCACTGATATAGCTGAACGATGGCGAGATGTTTGCTTAACACAGCTAACTTTCCAAAATCAGTGTTTTTTTTGTTTGTTTGTTTCTTTGTTTTAAGAATTGAGAACATTTCAGCTTCTGTATTAAAATGTAAAGGACTAATAGGGAACCTTGTTTAATTCCTCTGTTGATTGAGAATCTGGGCCATACCTTGCAGCAACAGCACTGTACTGCGTATATATGTTATATATATATATATATATATATATATATATATATATATATATATATATATATATATATATATATATATATATATATATATATATATATGTTATATAAAACCTTTAGTCAGAGTCAGATGATTGTTTTCATGTAAGTCAAGCCTAAGCTGTATATTATGAATTGATCGTCATTTTATAAATCCAGGTCGTGTGTCTGAGATCATTTGTGTGATACCATTTTAGTCTGTTTACATATATGTGAGTTGAAATTTTATAATCAGTAAGCAAAGCAATCGGTCTCATATTTTCAATTAGCTTACCATCTTTACCACGTTTCCAGATTACAGTGTTCATTTCCTGACCGACAGTCACTGAAAGAAGGTTTCAAAGTGATTCAAATATTTCTCTTAGCATACTTCCGTGTGAAAAGATATTTAAGAACTTCCCAAAAATGACTCATCAATCCATGTGAACCTGGAGATTTGTCATATAGAAGTTACTTCCTCTGGTGTCTGGAGAACAGTTGGTTTTTCATCTGAACTGAAGTAGAGAAGAAGACAGAGCTCAGCAGTGGGCCCAAACATACTCATACATCTGGGCTTTTGTAAACCAATCTGGACATTGTGCTTTCTGTCACAGGCTCAGAGTCCATGTAACGACAAATGGGTCTTTAAAGCCCAGCGATCCATTCCTTCGTTAGTTTTGACCCAGACAAGCAGTTGCCGTACTTATCTGCCTGTGCACTGATCACTTTAAGAATTTTTACCAGCTTTGATATGCCAAAATCAAAATTTCTGGTTTGTCTGTTGCTGCAGCTAAATGGGTTGAACCATCTGTCTGCTGTTGCTTCACAATCCGACACAGTTGTTGGCAGCATGTGTCCGGTTATTACTTTTAAGGCTTATTTATGCTTGATATTAGATGCATAATTTGGATATGCAAAAAGCCTTCTGCTTTTTCTCTACTCCACGCTCATGGTCTACTCCATATTCATGTCCGTCTCCTGGAACGTTGCATACATTGACAAAATGTAGCATGACCACCCAACTGTAGGGCCAGTGTTGAGATTGAAAGTGATTAGCAAAAGAAAGATCTCAAACAGTGGCTTAGCAATTCTAATTATTTTCTTTGTATTTAACAAAGATGTTGATTTACACCAGTAGTGTCTGATGGATTGAATTTTCTATACTCATTTTAACTTATTGCACTGCTTAAAGGCTGTGACATTAAAATTGTTTGAAGGACACATGAGTGGGAAGGTGATAAAAAAGACGAGTACATACCCATATTCATTCATACATACAGCATTAGTAGTCTACATTCATAGTCATACAGTAGTCTGTGATACATTAATAGTTATGAAGAACATCAACTCATATTTGACTATGACACAACCTCAACATTTAGAAAGTAAAAAGTGTCTTTTTTATTTAAGGACAGTGCTCTATTGTTATGTGATCAAATTGTCCAACTCTGTATGGGATGTATGCAACATATCTGATTCTGTGGAATTGTTCTATCTTTTAAGCCTCTAAAAGGACTTAAAGGGCAACTCTGTTTTTTTGACACCTGGACCTTATTTATAGGTGTGTCATGCTCATATACTCACTCAGACAAACATCGTGCAGCTCGGAGTCCTTCAGAAGTTATTTCGATCCAACCGATTTAGCGGGGGCCACGGCAAGGGAGCTTCAGCGCGGGACATAATCTCTGCAAAATCGCTCATTTCAGTTATATTTTTTCATCCATCGCCAGTGTTATTATAAAGTCAGCGCGTCTATCGTCTTCAGGTGGGTCAGCTGACGAGCTGACAGTTTAGCCACAATTAGCTTGGATGGGAACGTCGCGGAGCTCCTCTCCCCAGCAGAGAGGCACTTTGGCTGGGCCTCGGCTGTCACGGCGCGAGTGTCTGACTTCCAGGGCCGAGTTGGTCCGAGTCAAGGCCGAGTTGGGTAAATGGCCTGGAACTTGCTCCACGGAGTCTCCGGAGGTCTCCAGGCCGTGTGCGGTGTGCGGCCGCGGCGCGGCTGCTGGGTCTCTCCCCTCGCCGGGAGGACCTGGAGGGCTCCAAGCCGGTGGAGGAGCGCTCCGGGCCGGGCTGCCCCCCCACTGCCGCCGCACGGAGGTGTCAGAGAAGAGCTGAAGCAGGAGCAGATCCCATCGCAGCCAGAGCACATCAGAGCAGAGCAGAGCAGAGCTTTTAGTATCCAACCCCGGACCGAAAGGCAACCCGGGGCCACCATGGGGGCCCTCGCCCGGCACGGCGCCCAGCGCCGCCGCCATGGCGGACGGTTCCCCCGACCCAGCGGCCCAGGCCCAGTCAGGCTCCACGGACGGGCGACTGAACCCACACGCCGGCCGCCCCTCGCCGGCCGACCGTCTTCAGGTGGGTCAGCTGACAGCGCCGTGACAGCCGAAGTTATTTCGATCCAACCGATTTAGTGGGGGCCACGGCAAGGGAGCTTCAGCACGGGACATAATCTCTGCAAAATTGCTCATTTCGGCTATATTTTTTTCATCCATCGCCAGTGTTATCATAAAGTCAGCTCGTCTACCATCTTCAGGTGGGTCGGTCAGCTGACGAGCTGACAGTTTAGCCACAATTAGCTCGGATGGGAACGTCACGGAGCTCCTCTCCCCAGCACAGAGGCACTTTGGCTCGGCCTCGGCTGTCACGGCGCTGTCAGCTGACCCACCTGAAGACGGTCGGCCGGCGAGGGGCGGCCGGCGTGTGGGTTCAGTCGCCCGTCCGCGGAGCCTGACTGGGCCTGGGCCGCTGGGTCGGGGGAACCGTCCGCCATGGCGGCGGCGCTGGGCGCCGTGCCGGGCGAGGGCCCCCATGGTGGCCCCGGGTTGCCTTTCGGTCCGGGGTTGGATACTAAAAGCTCTGCTCTGCTCTGCTCTGATGTGCTCTGGCTGTGATGGGATCTGCTCCTGCTTCAGCTCTTCTCTGACACCTCCGTGCGGTGGCAGTGGGGGGGGCAGCCCGGCCCGGAGCGCTCCTCCACCGGCTTGGAGCCCTCCAGGTCCTCCCGGCGAGGGGAGAGACCCAGCAGCCGCGCCGCGGCCACACACCGCACACGGCCTGGAGACCTCCGGAGACTCCGTGGAGCAAGTTCCAGGCCATTTACCCAACTCGGCCTTGACTCGGACCAACTCGGCCCTGGAAGTCAGACGCACGCGCGCCGTGACAGCCGAGGCCCAGCCAAAGTGCCTCTCTGCTGGGGAGAGGAGCTCCGCAACGTTCCCATCCAAGCTAATTGTGGCTAAACTGTCAGCTCGTCAGCTGACCCACCTGAAGACGATAGACGAGCTGACTTTATAATAACACTGGCGATGGATGAAAAAATACAGCTGAAATGAGCGATTTTGCAAAGATTATGTCCCGCGCTGAAGCTCCCTTGCCGTGGCCCCCGCTAAATCGGTTGGATCGAAATAACTTCTGGAGGACTCCGAGCTGCACGATGTTTGTCTGAGTGAGTATATGAGCATGACACACCTATAAATAAGGTCCAGGTGTCAAAAAACCAGAGTTGCCCTTTAAAAAACTAATTATTTTGATCTACTGAATTCTGGTAATATGGTGTCCTGTTACTTATACCTTGCTCCTAATGAAAGTATTCATGATAACCTACTAGATATAAATAAATGGGAAGAAAAAATCTCTCTGGAAAAACAGCATTTTGTGAGCCGAGGACAATTACATTCTTTTGTGTTTGTTTCGCTGCCTTTAAAGTGCTGTTTCATGTTTGGCTTGTTGAAAGAGTCAAACTGCAGTCCCAGTGTCCTCCATGTATTTGTTCCTGCTGGATGGTTAATGAGCCACATTTAGTCCCGGATACAAAGTGCGGCTCATTAACTTTCAGGGAACAAAATCCTGCAGGACATCTGCCCTTGACAAGCTGGGCTTGACACCCCTTAACACAATTATTGGGCTGCAGACCAGTATTTACATCATATTTTCTCATCTAAAGCTGGAATTTTAATCAGTGGCTCAATCATTAGTCAACATTCTGTGCTCATTTGATTTATACAGATTTAGCCTTTATCTTGATAACAAACTGTTCTCTTTTGTGCATCGCCAACATTATATATATTTATTACTGTATTTGATGTCTGCAAGACTATTATTCTTAACTTTGTCAAGTGAGTATTATCGGGACCTAAAAACAAACCAACAAGCAAAAAACCTTGTGCTAAGTTACTGTGCTATCATCATTCTGAATGTACAAATATTTATGTACATGAATTTAGAAAGTGTTAAATGCTACATAAAAACAAAAATGAAAGTTTGTGCAACTCTTTATTTCACCCCTTCAACTATATGTGACTCGATTTCAGTTCTGTTTGCCAGCAAACCTACTCAATCCTCTTTGTCGCATTGCTCTTGTGGAATCCTTTTCTTTATTGTTCTTCATAAAGTGTACCGTCAGTCTCTGAATCTTTGTGATCCACTCTCCTTCATCTTTGTGTGTGTGTGTGTGTGTGTGTGTGTGTGTGTCACAGGTATAATAAAATCTGCTTTGTCTTTGCAGTGTTTCAATCTGACTCCTCATTGTTTGCTAACCTTGATGGCACCGTCAACACTTTCCAAAGAGGTTCACAAGGCCCACCGCTGCGTTCGCATTTACGTTGAAGCTCATGCAGGAAGTGTAGAGTTAGTATCAGCGGTGGCTTTCAGCCGAGCACAACACAAAACAGTGGGGCTCCTGCTGTGACGGTGCTGCTTGAGTGACAGAATGGCTGCTGGAAAATGGTGATAAATAAGGCAGTGATACACAGGGGATTGCGTCGGAGCTGAAAATTCAGGGACAGCATGTGAATGAATGAAGAGGAAAACACTGGGTTCACATCCTAAAGAAGTTATTTTGTGTGAGAGTCACCCGACTGCATGTCAGCGGCATTTTGGAGAGACGGGGACGAGTCAGCAAAATCTGACTGTCCACATCCATTGTTAGTTTGGGCATTAGTGGTTTATCAGGTATCCGCCTGTCTCAGGTTTGTCCCTTAGTTCATCACTCACTGGCCTGCATAAGCATATTTCTTGCTGACAGACCAAAAAAGCCTGTGATTAGGCATCATGTCTGGTTAACTTGATTAGACTGACGTGATTAGGAGATGACACGAGAGCTCGCCGCAAGGCTGAAAATCATGCTGAATATTTTCAGCTCATTCATAAAAAAAAAAAAAAAAAAAAGGAAATTCATTTTTAATTTGATTTTAAGCCAGATTGGTCATTCATCTTATTGTGTAGTGAGCAAACTTTTTTTTTTAATAGCTCACTTCTATGTGAACCAAATACCCAACTTGAGTGCTAATTAGTAGTCATTTCAAACATCTCATCTGATATGAGTACAAATCTGTCACTGATTCGTGATGGAGTCGGGCTCATTTCATTCTTCTGCTCGGATTAAAACAAATGTAATATTGACACACATTAGTAGCTTGACAGTTACAAACTGTCAAAAAAGAAAGATCCAACACTGCCTAATAGACTTGTGTTTAAGACAAATATAAGATTATGGTAATCAACATGGTGTAGCTTTTGATTAGAATCACCAATCATGTATATATTTTTTTCAATTTTGGGCAAGTTTTTAAGGAAAGTAATTTTTATCAATTGTATCAATGCACCCTATACAAATTACCCAAACAAGCTTTTATTTGGTAAATTACAGTGATAATAAAACAAGTAAAGTAGGAACAGGAAATAGCCTAACATTTTCAAACTAATCTTAAATTTCACTTCCAAACTTTGACAGTTCACTTGTGTATCAGAGTAAGGCTTCAGCTGACAATAGAAACAGCAGACTATCTTTCTTTTTTGGGGGGTTCCGAAATGCCCTGAACATCCAGTTCTTCGTGCAAAAAGGATGTGCCCTGGATGTGAGCTATTACCTTTGACAATGTCTAGATTCAAAATCTTAGTTGGATAAAACAGCTTTTCACTTTTCTTTTTGTATCTTCTAGTCAACATCACATTACTTCGTAAATGAGAATAACCGAGCAGTGAAAAACTTCAACTATTCATAATTTCTACATTCAAACTGCTTACCGCCTTCTATTGCCATGAGCTGGATGCAATATCTCACAATTAAATTATGGGACTGTAAAGTGTTGCGTGTTCGTGTGGATGTGCATGTTTGTTTTTGTCACATTGATGATATATGAGAATAGTTGTGACACGAGGCTTACCCACAATTCTGCGATGCCGGGGGGACCATGAACTGTCACCTTCCACGGAAATTGACTCTTGCACACATGCAAAGGCGCACACACTGCAGGCACGTGCATTAGCCTGTGTGTATAGAGGCCAAGGCAAATATGCATCCTCTTTAATGTATGTGCAGGTAGACATGGGGAAAAAATTGTTCCCACAGAGATGTGAAGGTAAATACACAAACTTTGCGCACACACACACACACACACACACACACACACACACACACACACACAAAGGAAGACAGATTGATTCATGCTTACATGTAGCATGAAGAAAGACACGCAAGCCACAAGCCTATCCATCCATTTTGTATGGTGGGTTGACAGATGTAAATGTGCCCAGAGGACAGCAAGGCTAAATGAAGATGCATTAGGCCTGTGTGTGTGTGTGTGTGTGTGTGTGTGTGTGTGTGTGTGTGTGTGTGTGTGTGTGGTGTGCAATTTGTGCGAATGAGAAAGATGTTGCAACAAGCAACAGGAATAGCAGAGAATATTGTCCGTTGAAACATATGAGCAACCAACAAACTGAATCCTAATAATTTTTTTCTGTTCTGATCTTCTTTATTCTAACCTTCTGAAGTGCTTAGTATTTGCAGCATGTCAGATGTTAGTTCATTTTTTTTCAGTTGTGCCCAATCCTTCAATGTATTGTTTTCCACTTTGTGTCCTTGATTCAGTCCCATTACAAGCTTTATCACTTACTTAATTGTTCATGCACTGTCTGGCATGATGGATATCCAGAGTGTTTACTACTTTATATGCTCTACATTTAAATTCTACGTATAAAACATAAACACTACACTGCCTGTATTTTTTTCTCCTATGCACTGACCTTAAGAAAATGTTCACAATGCAACTGCAGTAGGACACGCAGTACTCAAGGCACCTGTCATATGAAGGAGTGTACACAGACTGCATGCAGTTATTTGTGAGGCAGAGGATGTTGATTCTGATTCTCAGAACAAAGTGGCCGGAGTATGAGTGGTGTGTGCAGCTTGTGGTTGTGGAGCCAGGACCAGTTCTTCAACCTCTCTGTAGTAGTTAACTAAAGCTTCAAATAAATAAATAAAGACTCGATGATGTTGTCCTATTGGCTTCATCGAACCCAGACTTGCAGCATGCACTGGGGTGGTTTACAGCCAAGTGTGAAGAGATGGGGATGAAGATCAGCACCTCCAGGTTCCAGGAGGTGGTCTGCCCTCTACAGATCGGAGGAGACTACCTGTCAGTAGTGGAGGAGTTCAACTATCTCAGGGTCTTCTTCACGAGTGGGGGAATGACGGAGCGTGAGATTAACAGGTGGATCTGTAAAATGTCTGCAGTGATGCGGTCGTTGTATCAGTCCGTCATGGTGAAGAAGGAGCTGAGCCAAAAGGCGAAGCTCTCAATTCAATGGTCTTTCTTCGTTCCTATCCTCACCTGTGATCATGAGTTCTGGGTCATGACCGAAAATACAAGATCCCTGATTCAAGCGGCTGAAATGAGCTTCTGCCGTAGTGTTGCTGGGCGCTCTCTTACAGAGTGAAGAGCTCGGTCACCAGGGAGGAGCTCGGAATAGAGCCGCGACTCCTCCACACCGAGAGGAGCCAGCTGAGGTGGCTCGGCCATCTGTTCTGGACGCCTCCTGGACGCCCCCCTGGGGAGGCGTTCAGGGCATGTCCCTCTGGGAAGAGGCTCCGGGGAAGACTGAGGACATGTTGTAGGGATTATGTCTCTTTGCTGGCCTGGGAGCGCCTCAGGGTCCTCCCTGAAGAGCTGGAGGAAGTGTCTGTGGACAGGGCATCCCTACTTAGACTGCTGCCTCCATGACCGGGCACCAGATTAATGGTAGAAGATGATGGATGGATAAATGAATAAATAAATTATGAAATTGCCATTAATAGCAAGTGAACAACTCCCAAGGACTGTTGAAAGTCATTTCAATAGCAAACATGTAGCCTCTGCTGAGAAGGACCGAAGAATAGTAATTTATGATGAAACAAAAGTTATATTTTTTTAGTGTTCTTCTATATCTTGGATTCCAACAAATTCTACTTGGTGAGACAAAAATAGTTCCTTAAATCATGAAGATAGCAGAATCTGGTACTGTGACAACACAACACAGGCCGATGTTTCCTCGGCTGTCATAGTGAAATGTGAGGATTTTTAGGAGTAGAAGTGTTCATAGAGCCTTAAGCAGAGTTTAAATAAACAAGAAAGCAGAGTGAAACAGACTGACTGATGTTTGCTATGCTGCCTCTGCAATTTCTTTCCATTCAAGTAATTCTTATGATACTACTTATTTTTTTTTCCCTATTTCAAAAATGTATTTCTCAGAGTGAAGCACAATTAATGTGCTGCTTGACTTGTTTCTTTTATCATGCCTCCATAGTTCAGGTCACAGCTTGAAGCAGATTGGATCTCAAACATAAATCTGTTTTCAAACAGACGATGTTATGACATATGGAATAGTTTTTTTTTGTTTTTTTTTCACCTGAAACAAGAACTGTGAAGCTGCATAATGCAAAGTCAACACCAGCACCACCGTTCTTTTTGAATGTTAATACATGCTATGTGGTTGAAAGGAAAATGGCTAAACTCCCATTATTAACAGTTGACCCTTTTGCAGTTGAAGATGCTCATCTCTGCAGTGTCTTAAAAAAGATGGCAGCACGTTTTGAAGCTTGAAAATGAAAATAATTTTGCTGATGTAACACCGATGGGAGTCTCAAGGCCTGGCAGTAGAATGTTTTAACTACATTTACATTACATGTGAACTCTCCCAAAAAAAAGGATGATACCATGTTAATATGAATTAATACACATGTTCCTGAAAATTTAAAATAGTACTGACTGTTATTTTGCTTTGTGTTGTACAGAGGTTGACTAATGTTTGCTCCTGTTTGTCCCCTGCAGCACTCTGTAGCCTCAGGCTAGGTCACTGTTTCCATAGCAACCGGCAGCCAGGAGTGCATCTTCCCAAATGTGTCGTGGTAGTGTTCCTGTTTGTCATGTCGACCAAATAAGTCCGCCCCACCCAAAAAAAAAAAAAAAAAAAAAAAAAAAGTGCATAGGTGCAACTGCCATCATGAAGTCTAGTTTCAGATTTACATGTCAGTTTTTTTGTGGTGACTTTCTGACTTTGGTGAAAAACAGTCACTATCATTTTTTTTTTTCAAACACTCCATGCATTATTGCTTTGATATACGCCCAAAACTTAAAGGAACTTTCAGAGGTGCACTGAGGCATAGGAAAAGGGTTATTATCATTATTATCATTGTTATCATCATTACATTTAATTGTTTTCCCATAAACTCTTTTGAAAGTGATTAATTAACTGAAATTAATGTATCAGAGTCCCATCCCTATTTTATTTTTTATCATACTGTAGCATAGTTAGCCTGCTAGTGATTATGGCACACACTGACAGTTATCTATCATCCATATTCCATGTTAACAAAGTTACAGTCATACAAGCAGGGGTGTAACCATCATCTCAAAGTGAGGGGGAAACATTTTTCAGAGGTCTGTTAAGTGATTTATCGTCCTCCTCTATTCAATCACACCTCTCCTTAGTGGCCAACGAACCACATTATCAGGGTGTATGCTCATGATGCATTTAAAGATGGCTCAGAAAAACTCGTAACCACATGTTAATAACAGATTGTACGTTTCTAATAACTGAAAAAAAGTGCAGGGGACAGAGGGCACAGATAGGAGACTTGTGGGGGACATGTTCCCCACGTACTCATTATATTCAGGCATACAAGCAGTTCCCTCAATGCCTCCCACCCCTTATTCTGTTTTCTTTATGGCGGTCTGAATTATTTCTTCTTCAGTTCCCTCACCTCTCTGTCATATTTTTTGGGGGATTTTTCTTTTTTAATTCTAACTCATGTACTTCACATCCAACTTCTCCTCCATCCATGCTGCTGTTGCTGAGTTCAGGGAGTGTGGATGAAGTTAAGCAATGTGAAGATTCATAAATAATGAGTGTCCATTGTGGTTCCTCACTGTGGCATTGTGACAACATTTTACAACTTTGTTCAATAGATCCAGCTGTTGTGTGAATGCAAGAACACCGAAGAGTAGTTTACCTGTGTTTCAGCTTGCTGGTAATCACAGCTCACTCATTGTTCTCAGTTGGAAGCTAAATTCACTGTCAGGTTCTATAAAACATTTATTTGATCAAAAGAACAAAATATATGCCTCTTAGTGACAAGTGTTAAGTAAGTATTTGGTAATACAGTAAATACAGAACGATTAAAAGTATGGTACATATTTATAAAATTGGTTTAAATGATCTTGCTTTTTTTATTAATGGTAGCACCAGTGTTTTTTTGTTTTTTGTTTTTTTTACAGGCAGGCTGTTTAGAATAAGATGGACTAACAGCAACACTTTGCTTTTTGTTTGACAAAACTGATCTGTCTTCTCTGCAGTTTTACAAGGGGTGGTAATAATTTAATGTCAGTCAGTGTTTGCGCTATAATTTTCACCACACTGAAGTGATGATCAAAAACAAAAACATGTTGAGGAACTTTTACTAGTCTGTGCCACCCTTATTCTAACTGCAGTATTTTGGGCTGTTTTGATTCTCAAATATATATATATATATTTTTTTTTTTGTGGTTAATCCATTCTCTGGATGGGAGACTCTTACTCTAATATGGTGATATTTTAGTTTATTGCCAATGCAAAAGACAAAATATTCCCATAATTCTCTGTTAATTGTGGCCAACAATAACCCTGAACCTTGCTGTCATTTATTTTTACAGTATCGAATTGTGTTGCAAAACATTTACTGCTCCATCAGGAATACAGAGAAATGAAAAACAACAACAAAACCCTCTCTGGAGCATCACAGTCCAAGATCACCGCTGTTATTGACGCAGTTTCGGTTCTCCTGAACAAGGGTGCTGATCAGAGACCACACACATTAAAACTTAGCACTCAAAGCTGTGTCGGGCCTGCAGCAGAATACTTAACACAACCACTCAGTTTTTACTGATGGGCGCAGTGTCGTCGCTCACAACTAGAGTATTAGAGAGAGAGAAAAAAAAGAAACTTGCCATGAGGGAGAATGGGATTGAGGTGGCAGAATCTCTGCAGCGCTGAAAGAGCCTCAAGTGTGAATCCCTCAAGCTTCAATTTAACAAGTTCTGTCTTCAAGTAATGGTTCTCTTTGCTACAATATTGTTACTGGCGGCAGATAAACCTCTCTGCTTCGGGTCTGAATAGGTTGAGGATCATTATTTGATAACTAGTATCCCAGTAGAATGGGACACAGACACAGGGGCTGTGGGTTGATGAGTCCACACTGTCGCATATAATATAACACAATAATGGCACCCTCTGACAGGCGGGAGTGAACAGTTACTACTGAAGGAGCTTTTCAGCTGCAGAGAAACGTAATGCCAGCTTACTTTTCACTACATTAACCTTCCTGGAGCCTCAGCGCTCCCAATTTCACAACGAGTGTAAGCATCATTAAAGCCATGATAAACAACAACTGAATCAACAGTTATGTGTCAAGTAAAAAGATATATTCACTAGAGATTCACAGATAAATAACGCTCAGGACTGGGTGGTTGGGGTTAGGGGGCAATTAAAACTACCTGCGTAGCACTACTGGGTAACTATGGATAAGTAGTTGTCATAGCACATCAGTTCCTCTGATCAACAGCTTGACAAAATCAGTGATGCTCAATGAATTCTCGTTGTGAAAATTTGTAATGGCGAACAGCTTAATCTGATGATTATCTTTTTTTTTTTTTTTTTGCTGGAGCCTATACTAGAATATGTCCTGTGATATCTTTAAACTCAGCGGCCTGGTTTCACGAAAACAGTCGTTATACATTCTATAAGCGATATATTTCAACACGAGCCGCTGCCGTTACGCCGTGCCTGTGTTTCTGATCCACGTTTGCTTGTAAATACCTGGGTCTTTACCGTGCCGGCCATCACAGCATGAGGATGTTGTATATTACAATCCAATATTTCTTGGATCTATAGTCAAGTTAGAAAGGCTGGGGAGAGGTGGTGTTTAACAGAGTGTAGCTGCTACAGTGATTACTCTGTTTAGCAGATGATTGATGAGGAGCACTGCTGGAAATGTCACTTGCCCTGCTAATATATTTTCACCAAGGGAACATAGGAAAGGCAGTGTTAATACATTTTAATACGTTTACTCCAAGGGAGCAGAACAGAAATGTAACTTTTAATGGATGGCTTCTTCTTTTTCTTTTTTTTTTTTCTTCTTTTTTTCTAACTAAATGCGGTTTGGATCTCAGCTTAAGGCGGTCGACTGCCGAGACGTATGTAGATACATCATGTTGTGCTGTTGCTGGGTCTCGTACTATTCTCACACACCCAAGTCCTGATCTGCCGGTGCTGTGTAGCTGTGATTCATTAGTCTGTGGTTTATTCTATGGCATTCTGTGTGTTGTTGAACAAAGTGAAGCATGTACTCTGATTGCCCTCCTTTACTGGTGATCGTTGGGAATTATTGCTGGAAACATCTCTGGTTGGCACACTTTAAAGGAAAATCCAACATCCAGAATAGTTGAGTCTGATTCAGAAATGCCGTTCTCGTTATCTTGGACAGTGCAGTTGCTATTTGAGATAATAAACAGCTCTGTCTCCCAAAGCAATAAATACAGGGATGAGAGCTGTGATCTGTAATATCATCGCGATGCACAGTCCGGCACGCTGCTCTGAAGGGGGACAAAATGAAGCGGACAGTCCTGTGTTTATCAGATGTCATTGTAGGTACCATGTGAAGTGCTTTTGTGTATGCTAAAAAGCTTTATCATCACTTGCACAAAAGTACTACTGATTTCTCTGGCAGACAGCAGGCTGATGCTTGTTGTCGAATGCCGTCCTGCGATACTGGCAAACTGGTACAAAATGCATGGACTAATTTCTTCATTAATTAGCTACAAAATTTCATAATCATCAAGAGGAATCACTCCTAGTGAAGTTGCCAGTGCTTGAATTAAAAAAATGACTCCAACTATTATGAAAGAATGTGACAGCAGGAAGTAGTTTGACAAAATGCTTTGATAAATTACCTTTGATGCAATACTACTACCACTACTACTACTAACAATATTAATAATAATAATTTTCTAATTGCTTAGAAAAGCCGCGTTGGGATTGGGAATTTGCAGTTTGAAATCCCCCTGCAGTCATAATGTGGCTGCACCTCTGCACCCTAGAAATAGATTTGGTCAATGCAGAGAAAGGAATTTTCCCAATGGGATCAATGGAGTAAGATTTGTTTTAGTTCAGTCCAACAAAAGGATGACAAATAGAAGAAATAGGTGAATACACGAGAGACTGGACTTTATGATGCACTGGCAGTTATCTTACAATCGCAGCACATCTTTGGAAATGTTCCTGGCACCATGGTCTTTTCAAACCAGCGCTTCTTTGTCACATTATCTAAGACAAAATGTTAAAAATCAATCTTGAGGTTTGAGCAAAGATGTGCTGAGAAGGTGAAACACCCCTTCAAGTGATTAATGGGTTATCTGTGCCCTAAATGTCACTATAATGCTGGACATATTAAAAGTAGGAAAGCTGGGTTGTTGAGCAGCCTCTGAAGAAACTAAGCCCATATTTACAAGGAGCTGTGTTTATTCTGTTTTGGTTAGAAGCTCTTAATACGTTTGTATTTAAGAGCGAGCCTTGCCAGGAAATCCATTTGGTGAGATACTTTCAATGGTTTGATAGCAGAAGAAGAAGATGGGGCAATTCCTCAGACACAAAATGGTGGATGTTGTTCTTTTAAAATAATGATTATCCAATGTTTTTTTTTCCTTAAAATCACAGTGAGGTTGAGTCACCACCCATGAAAACCCTTGTATTTTTTGTAGGATTAAAGAAGTGTTGTATGACTTGTCTGTTAAAAGCAAAGAGAATCACAGCAGATGTTTAATGGCACCACTAAAGGATCGATATTAGAGTTATTCCGAAGTGGATTCTGAAAATCTTTATGTCTTAAAGAGTTAACTAGTCTGCCAAAGTTTTAATCTTTCTGGAAGTTGAATGTTCCCAGACAGATTTTGAGTGTTAACATCTGTCTAAATCCCTGTTTGGCAATATGTTCACGCAGTCTGACATTTGTTCTGGTTCCGCTTGGTTTTAGCTTTACAGCCCCCTGGAAACCAAAGAAATTAGTGATTTTTGCCAGGTACGAGAGGCTTGATTTGACAACGCATCTGTTCTGACTTTTGCTTGTGGCAACATACATGCCGTGGATACAGATGTAAATGTAGTTTTTTTTTTTTTTTTTTTTTTTAACTACCAGGGAGCTGGGGGTCATTTCTTGTTGCTTATGGTTTTCAGGAGTGGGATCTCACTCAGGATCAAATACACTGTGACAATTCGGCTTTTATGCATGTTGTATGTAGCTGTTTTTTTGTGTTTTTTTTTTGTTTTTTTTAATGGGATCTATTACTGTACTCTTGGAGTGCATCCGGACTCTCAGGGCTTTTTCTCCTGCTATTCTTTCGCTGAGCAACTCCATCAGTAACTGGGGAGTTGGAGGAGTTCCACAACTTTTGAGCTGTAAGAACAGTACAATTTGAAAAAAACCCAAAATATCATGGTGCAGACTGTTTTGCAAAGCTCCTTGTGTTTTTGTAGTGATAGCAATCTAGCATAAAACAAAAAAGAAAAAAGTTGTTTGAATTATGACCAGAACTTGGTGAAATATGGTCTAAATTGTTCCAGTTTCTGGAAGAAATAGCCAGGAGTTCAGTGAAAGTAGGCATTTAAAAACAAAACAAAAACACTTTTTTTTCACAAAGTGAGTTTTTCCACAATGATTATTCAGGAAACTTCAGATGAAATACAGAATTTCATACAAACAACAACCAACCACATGAGACGAGTGAATGGCTCTGCCCACTTACCACAAAAAAGCCCAACTCCAGGCGAGCAGTGACGGCAGGTCAGCGTCCCTTCAGATTCTCTGCAGTGTTGCAAAAACCCTCGCAGAGGTTGGATTAGCATGTGGTTGAGTTGCACATGTCTCCTCCTCACGTCCATGCACTTGGATTTCATTTGTTTTCAGTTTAGCAGGGATTTAGTCTCTTACATTGTGTGATATATAGTTGCAGTACTGTAGTTGTAAGTTAGACTTCAGCAATGCAATAATGACTAAAGAGGAGGAAGAACATACAAGGATACTCGCTGAAAATAGTCAAGAATTTAATCATCATTATCATAACATTTTGGTTTTTCCGCCTCACATCCTCATCCCTTCTTGCTCCTCCATGTGTTCTTTAAACACAGCATCCTCCATTTCTGTCCTTTTCTATTCCAGTCAGACTCTTTTCTTTTCTCTCACGTCACCCATCAAATCCCTGTTTCTATCTAAATGATAGCCTGGCCTGCCGGAATTCTGTGGCAACATGCTGACCTGCCCTGAGGTTCAGAAAGGCTGGAGATCTTCTAACTCACTGGCAGGGAGACATCAGTCACTCAGTGTAGACGCACGCACGTACGCACACATACACGCACGCACTCACACACGCACTCAGGCACGCTTCCATCACCTCAGAAACCAATGTTTTAAAGTGGTTTCCTGGGGAACTGCCCTGACCTTACCTGACTTTAGACCTTTAAAACCTTCAAATGCAATGATTTACATAACAACACTTGCTTTCCCTCCATTTAACAAGGCACATAAATCCATTAGCAAAAACATTAAGAGGCACTCTTAGATACCACGGTTCTCAGTAGATAAAAGCAAGTGCAAATGAATAAAATCTGTGTTCGCAGCCACACCAGCACCAAGTCCAGGATCTAGTTGAGGGTTGGAAGGTCAGTGAATGGTCAATGCAGCCTCAGATCTGACGATTACTATCGACTTGCCAGAAGAGCACAAGCAGTACAGAATATCTTCACAGCAAGTCTTTTACTGAAGAAGACGCAGATCTTGACATATTTTTGACACATTTGTTGATGTTCTGTTGATCTTCTGTGTTTGAACATTTAATTCCAGCAGCATCTGTTTGAAGAGGTAATGAGCGCCGCATTGTCTTCAGTGCTCTTCATATTAACACAACAGAGACAATGCTTCTTTGAACACATCCGATTAGTTTTTTTTGTGCTCAAACTCGCCCACAATTATCATGCACTCTGCTCAGTACAATAACCTTAAATGACCTCAACTTGCCAGAATAATTAAAATTTAATCAAAGGAGTCATCAGATGTTAACTAATCAACATAATTTTTCAACTGAATACAGCAGCAAACGACTCCTTTCAACTTACTTTGGCATGGGACTATAGCTAAACAAGAATGAATACTACTGATTAAGACCAGGGATTACAATCCTAACCATTGTGCACACAGGCTGTATCATTGCATTGATCAGCACAGTAATTGACAATCTCAATTACTGATGACAACCAAGACAAGATTGACTCCCTTTGTGTGCGAAGCTGTTGTGAAAATAGCTTACTGATTTTTTTTGGGAGGGGGAATAATCAGTCGACACATTGTAGAAAAGGGGTAAAAAAAAAAAAAAAAATCTAGTTTTTAGTTCAACACTAACTGTGCAGTTCGGGATAGAAACCTGGCTTATATGATCTGAATTTAATTGAGGAGAAAGATAAGGTTTATTGAGCTTGACGTGGCACAGCGTATGAGCTGGTTTCACCCTGCTAATCAGGCTAACTCTGAAGCTTTTAAACTGTACCTGCAGGAAGGAGGCGTAAAACCGAAGCACACAGAAGCATTATGGAAATTCTCTTTGCCGTTGTCATTCGTCGGTGTTTCATCCTAACCGTGAAGCAATTGCTTTTACAAAATACATCTCGCCGTTATCTCTTTCGTTAAATAAAACAGGGAAATTCAATTTGTGAATGACTTAAAAAAAAAGACGCACTATTCAATTAAAATGAATCATTTTATTGTTTCAGCTGGTCCTCATTTCGCAGCTTTAATGGATCCGGTTTCAGCACCGGGAACTGTTCATATTGTAACCCAACAGTCTCAGACACACAACTAACCAAGACATTGTTTTTGCTTTCCACATTTTTGTATTTATTCTGAAACACAAATGTTGTGCTGTTTGGGGTAGAAGTAAAGTTTTTAAACCAATTCTAGTTTTCTAAATCATGCTGTGAATTTGATGTGTCTTTAAAAAAAAATAAAAGACCCTGACTTTTGGGGCGAGTTTTATAGTGTATAAAAGTAGATAATGTGAAATGCACTCACTGAGGATTTAATTTGCTTTGCAGTTTGTGAAACCTAGTAGAATGTAATTATTCATAAAACTGACAATAACAGATATATTGGCCATAACAAAAAAGCGAATCATTATTCAGAGCACTGCAGGTGATCCACTGGTTATGTCGTAACAGTCAAGGACTGTGAAGCGAACAAAACAACAGACACCATCATTTCAATAGTTTCTCTCAGGGCGTAAGTTAAAACGCATCTGTGGTTAAATGTAGCATAAGCTGGAGAAAAAATAATAATATTGTTGTGAACACTTTCTGATGTACATTGTAATTCCTCCAGATGTCTTGTTTAGACACGCGTCTCAGTGAGAAAAGCCTTTATGAAGGAGGCAGGTGCCAGTTTGGCTCACACACAGTACTGTAAGATCACATAAGTGTGACTAATGACTTGGCCTGGACACATTGATTTCTTTCAGCCTCGCTTTAGCTGTGGCTTGTTTTTGCTCATCTTTAAGTCTGTGTTTTTTAGTCACAGCTCAGGGTTTGCTCCTGCGCCTCCAGTTAATAAATCAAAAACAGGTAGACGGCTTGCACAAAGGACAGCGTGGTCAGCTGAGTGTGAGTAACTTGCCTCTGATGCGTGACTTCATGCTATCTGAATAATGAGTCAATTAGAGTAAATTATACATGTTTAGGGCCTCCTGCAATTAGTTCACCTCTCTGTATTCCTGTCTGACTGAAGTCTCTGTCTCTCCTCTTTCCTGTCTGCTCCTCCCCTCCCTTTCACTCCAGTCTTTCCCCTATGTTTTCTCTCTCATCTGTCACTTCACTTTGTTTCTCTTTCTCCCCTTCCTGTCTTTCTGTCCCCCTCTCACCCCTTACACCTCCCGCTCTCCCCGTCCTAGTTCTCAGGGTCTCATGGTGAAGCTTTGTCTAATTACTATGCTCACGTTTAATTGGAAGAGCGCACACAAACACACAGGCCGACTTACTGAAATACCCCTTGTGCGCTGAGACACTACACTGCGTGCATGCCGACACACACAAACACACACACACACACACACACACACAGGCAACCGTTTGGTCACACATTACATACAGACATTACACACCCAGCAAGTTAACATGCTCCAGTTATACAAATACACATAACACACAGCGCACACCGGGGTTAGATACTGTGGAGTCGGTCCAGGTTACGCTACCGCCGCCGCGTCGCAGCCCCTTCTGTGGAGCTAAGGCGCGTTGGCTACAGTCATAGCTGATTTTGGCCTAGTTATACCGTGAGCCGCCTGTAGCGGCTCCCGCTGAAGAGCTGTGTCATCTAAGAACGGGCAGCAGCAGATGCATATTGCAGGCAAAATGCTCAGCAGACGCCTAAATACCACACGATCACCTGAACATGTCTTTTAGTTGTTTTCAAAAATAAACACACTTTTTTCCATTTTTGTATATTAGGTATAAGTGCTTGTTTGCTTGGTTCTGTGTCCTTTAAAGACGCAGATACAGATTAACAATATTGCTCATAGTGTTGGGTCTCTGTGCTACATTGTATAAATATCTATTTTCACTATTATTATTTTTCTTTTAATCAATCGTGGGTGTCTCTGTCTTCTGCTCTGCTTTCCAGTCCTTCCGAGCCATACGTGCGGCACCCCCGGCCTCATCCCAAATGGAGTCATCCATGGCTCTCGGTACAACATGGGGGATAAAATTCGATATAGCTGTGAGTCCGGGTTTCGTGCTGGAAGGACACAGCATCCTCACATGTATTGTATCACCTGGCAGTGGCGCACAGTGGGACTTCCCATCACCATTTTGTAGAGGTATGACTTATATCCCTTTCTTTCTTTCTTTTTTCTGACTGAGGTACGAAAATGATGACTGACCCAGTGTGCCGCAAAATAAAGTTCTTGGTATTGAAGTATCGAGCTGGACACGCAGCATGTCAGTGGTGAAATTCCAACAAAGAAGTAACAGGCAACACAAAGATAGAGTTGTGTTTTTTTTTCCTTCACCTGGCAGTTGTCCTGTCAGGAAGAGTAAGCAACACTAATGTGAAGCTGAAGTCACTCTTTGGGCAGCTTACAGAAGACACACAGGTGAAACTGTTCAGACGTCTGAGAAGTGAAGTGCAAAAAAACAGTGCAGTTTGGATCGTCTCTATTCTATCATTCATATTCTCTAAAAGTATTGATGTTATGAAATAACATAGTAAAAATTGATTTAAAGGTGCTGTAGGCAGGATTGTGCTAGTCATAGCTAATTTTTCTGTGTTTTCTTTGGATTAAATATTAGAGTATCCATTGATAATCCTTTAGGAGTGTAGTATAATTGCACTACCGCGAGGGCGCAGCGTTTCCATCTGTCTCTGTTCTGAGCTGAAAAGGAATCTCGACAGCTCCAGGTATCTTTGACCAATCAGAAGAGCCCTTGAAGCTCTAACTGTGATTAGTTGAGAGGTGTTCGTCGCATGTTCTTGTGGGAGGGGCTTAGCTTGCGTAAGGGCGTGATGTCAGAGAAAACAGGACAGGATTGGCTGTGCTGGGTTTCAAATCGCCATCTTGGATGGGTCAAATCGCCATCTTGCTTAGGTAACCCTAAGCAAGATGGCGGAGATGCAGAATCCTGCCAACAGCACCTTTAAGGCAGTTTTTTTTATAATGGAACTAAGGAGAAACTTCGGATATTCATGCAGATCAAAAAGGGTTGAGCATTGAAAATATGTTTTTATGTGACCTTCATTGAATTTATTGAGTCTCAAGCAAAGAACAGTTGTTAAAAAGCTACTAAAGTTGATTATATATGGTTAACTACTTTATATTGTAACTGTTATAGACTATTATATATTCTAAATTTTTTACATTTATATTAATTATTATACAATTTACATTTTTTTATAACATAAAATATCATTTTCAAAGCCCCTTTCTCAGAATAACAGTAGTATCTATGAAAACCCCACTACAGTGCTGCCCTTGTTTAAACCAATTTCATGAAAAGTAGATGTGTTATTTTGTAAAAACGCTCACAGAAAACTGGGAACAACAACTGGATAAAAATTGTAATTCAAAATGTTTTTTTTTTTTTTTTTTTTTTTTAAATTGTGGGTACACTTTCAGGAACTGAATATTGAAGAAGATTTTAAGGTGAAAACACTACTCAAAGTAATACTTCATGTAATTTATGAAAGTGAGCCTTCCCCAAAATACTACCTATTTCCAGAAATATGACTAATTTCACACTTTCACTATTTGATCTTTCCTAAATCTGAAATCGTAAATTTAGTAGAGCCCGAAAGCGGGCATAAGTTTCTAAAGTGACAGTTAAGTTGTTTATTGCCTCAGTCTGGGTGGCAAAAGTAGCTTCACCAGAATAAAAGGGAACGGTGTTTGTAGGAGTGTGTGGTGCAGACCGCAGCGGTGAAACATAAATAAAACATCAGAAAACAGACACAATGATTCAGTCGGGGTCATGAGAACTGAAAGACCCTAACATTGGGTCATATGCTGAATGTCGAGAAGCCCCGGTATATTGATCGATTTTAAAGCACACAGTGGTCCGACTCACATTATATAACGGCGCAGTGGATCAACCAGGAAGATCCCTGAAAAGTCTTATAAACGTTAGCTATGGGATAAATAGATATGTGAAAATAGAGGAGCACTAATGTAATGCTGTAAACTGTGACCACTGCATATAGTATGTCCTGATATCCTGATGAAAGTAAAAAACAAAAAAAAATATATGTTTACATGTACAGCCATTTTTATTTTTCAATTCTCTCTTGAGCCACATTACATGCTTCTAACTGCTCTTGTGGTTTTCCTCCAATGTGGCTAACCAAAAGTAAAGAACAAATCCTGATTAGGCTAATGGAAAAGTCATGCATGTTAGGTTTCATTAGCTTCTAATCATTTGCCCTTCTCTCTGTCTCTGACCAGCCGAGGGAGCATGCGGAGGCACATTACGAGGCACGGCAGGCTCAATAACCAGCCCCGGATACCCTGCGGAGTACGACAACAACCTGGACTGTACATGGTCGATCCTGGCTGAACCCGGGGACACCATCGCTCTCGTCTTTAATGACTTCTTGTTAGAGGACAAGTATGACTTCCTAGAAATCAGCGGGACGGAAGCACCGAGCATATGGTGAGAAACATCTCACACACAGATCGCCATACTGAGTTTGAAAAAAGAAAAACACAGGAGTCTTTGTGAAAACCAGCAGGATGAAGGCGCCACATTGACTGAGTGATAAATATGGACACACACACACGCACACAGTCGTGGATTGGGAAATATTAGTGATGTAGCTGTAAGATGTGTGTGTTAGACAAATCCAATAGAAAGAAGAAGATAAACATAGAAACATGAGTGTTTCGGGGTGTGTGATGCCTCAGCAGTACAATCAGTGCAGTCTGGCTCTAGCCCTCTGCAGTGTCGAGCAAAATAAAGACAATTATACTGTTAGTGGACATCTTTACATAAAAAAACAACAAGAAAGAAAACGATTAATTGTGCTCACTTCAAGTTTTTTCAATATCAATGCCTTCAAGAGAGGTAACTATCATTAAATTAGAACTTATAGTGTTGGGAATTCAAATAGACTGATTGATTAGCTGCACAGGAGTCGTGTTGATTTCCCTGATTTATTCTGTTCCCAGGGGGAAGGTGATACATCGTTGTGTTCTCGCTCCCATTTTCTGTGGTGATGTTTGAAAATTGGTGCTCTGTTGCGCCAGAACACACTCTGCTTTTTAAATTCAGGGCACCGTTGGAATTCACGTCGGTTTGTTATATCCATTGAGAGCCTTGATGTGTTTTTGCAGGGATGGAGGCAGACTAATGGTTAAGCATGCAGGGCTGTCACTATTTGAAGTTGCTGTAACTGCTGCTGGGAGAATCAAGCGAGGTGAGGAGTGAAAAAGTCATTTGGCCGCCATCAGTTGTAACAACAGTGATGCCTCGAGCCAGGTCCGTTCAGGAATCGACGTTAGTGGACTGTGGATTTTTCTGGCAGCGTTAGGGTTTCCGTGTGTGACACAGATTTATGAAGCAGCACATGGCTGAAACAAAAAATACATATTCAATAACCTTTACTGGATTAATGACTGCACAACTAAAACTGGAACTAATATGGACATAGTTTTTGACTCTCTTTATCATATTTCTTCTTTTTTTTTTATAAGAAAATATCCAGTATCATCCATCTGGTATTCTTGAGAGCCTTTTTTTTTAACTTGGTGGTTGTTGTTCTGGATCCCACTCAAATGTTTATGTCAGTGAATTATTTACAGCTTGCTGTTTATTATCAGCTGTGAGCAAACAAATATGAATGAACCTAACTGCTGAAATGCTTTCAAAAAAAAAAAAAATGTGCAAAGTGACATTGGAGTTGGAATTAATGTCTGAATACAGCACCACCAGGTTGCAATATGAATTGGGATTTTTGAATGTTTTCTCAGTGTGAAATAGAATTCATCAAACTGTGGCGATAGTGATTTTTCTTTCCTGGTGACTGCAATTGATATCTTCCGTGTGCAGATGATGGTTTGTCACTGTGGCACAGCTTGAAAGGAAACTCACTGAATAGGTCCGCAGATAAATTTTGAAGGAGGCAGAGAGAGCAGCCCCGCAAAACAAAAGGGATAGAGAATAATTGTGCGTTTAGTGCTGTCACCAACCAAGTAGAACACATCGGCCATGGCGTTCCCATGAAACCATTTGTGAGTGTGTGCGTGTCTCTGTGCGTGTGTGTGTGGGTCTGTGTCAGGTCTTAAGTGGCCGTCTGACAGGGTGAGCTGTTGATCGTCTCTCGAGGCTCTGACAGATTACACACACTCAAGCACGCACACACATAAGCACAAAGCTGGGCTCTGACAGTATAACATTCAAGGACCACTGTCAGCCCACCCACTGCAATGCAGAGGGAAGACAGGGAGTGTTCTCCAGAACACACCCCTCATTTTGGCCGATGGAAAACTGAAGCATTTTGGCTTTTCTACTCAGATTTCAAATGACTTTAGATTTTAAGCAGTTGTCACTTGGCTGGCTGCTAAAAGCACTTCAGGAAAAGAATATTATGCAGTGTGTTTAGTGACCGACCACGAGCACCTGCTACATTAAAAAACAAACAAAAAAACTGCTCTTGAACATCACTTTTTTTTCTCGTAATGGAACAATTCATATATATTCTGCACTATCATATTTAAAGCAGCAGTTCCCAACTTTGTTTTCCTTCAAGCCTCGGCAGATTCCCTGGAGGAGAGTCTGCAGACTCCCTCTGTGGTTTCTGATTTGACAAAACGTTACAGTGCAGTCAGACGCCAGCAGACACTCACCAAGGGCAACATGAGCCTTAAAAGCTTCAAGTCATAGTCTTCTCTGACATGTGCAACTCCTTTGACAAACCATCAGACTCCTGCTGTGATCACTGGACCGGGCCCCACATTTAAAACGACCAAACGACATCGTGCAGATTTCAGTTGTGTTTACAGAGAACATACACTTCTCAATGCTTACACCGAAATGATTTGATATAAATGAAATTTGGTGTGTTTCTGCTTTGGACAATCTGATACAATCCTAAGTACTTTTCTCCCGAGGTGGGATTAAGTGATGATTGACGTTTCCACTGAGGCGTGTGGGCAGGTCATTGTGGGAATGACTGGCACCTGACAGGACCACTGTGACGGCTGCTTCCTGTTTACCGAGAGCTTTTTCTGATTGGCTGTCCCAAAAGCAATTTCCTGTTTCATGTTCCTGTCTGGTAGCTGGCAGGTTGAATGTCAGATTTACTAGCTGTCACACTCACACACACTCACGCACACGCACACATGCACACGTGTGCGTGCACACACACGAATACAGTGGTCCATTGATGAGACAAAAACTTTTAGTCCGTCACACAAACATAATCCATATCTGCTTATGTCTGAGTAGAATTGTCTTTATCATGTTATGTCAGAGTCAGATCGTATTTCCCTTCCTCACTCGGAAATGTAATTTCTACAGTCATACATGTGTGAATCCACTGTTTCACCTCTATGCAACTTTTTCCAGCCTGCATGCGGTTTCTTTCCAGAGGATGACTTGAATAATGCAAAAAGCACGCTTTTCAGTAATGCTGCTTGTGGAATGAGGTGAAACTAGCAAAAGAGTGCTGGAGATGGCACAAAAGACACGAAGGCAGTCAGTGAAGAAACAAACTGAATGATGTAGCCAATGTGAGGAAGATGAAGAGATCTGAGAAGACCTCTGGGTGTCTGTGTTGCCGGTGCTGACTGTAGGCTACTGGCTTTGTCACGGTGTTTGGGTCTTAGTAAGTGCTTCCTTCTTTTTTTTATTTAGCAAGGAAAACGTCAACAGGTCGCACTGCTATTTCTGTGTACAGTTGAGAAGGTCATCAGTCCCTTTCAGTGCATCCATTTGCTCATGTTCTCCATGAATCATGATGACGGCCGAGATCATCTGACAGGACAGAGTAATCCTCTGCTAGTTCCTTGAAGCAGCCGTTGGCATCTGATGTGCAGGAGACACCAACATTATGTTGTCTTTGAGTAAATTGTTTAATGGAACAAGATGAAGAAACACATTTGGACAAATTTGTGAAAATAGTCATAATTTAACAGGTTTCAATTCATATCACGCAATAAAAGTCCTATTTTTCTATTAGTCTAACCACTGAGTCCCTTCTGTACCTTAACCTCTGTCCTTCCCCTATTTTGTCTTCCTTTCTCTCTCCCTTCTTTTTTCTTACTCTGTGCACTTGCCACAGCCCCTCTGGCTATTCCTTTCTTTCTGTCGTTCTCGCCGACCTTTCTGCCCTCCTGCCCTATATCTGAGTCTTTGAAAGCGAGGACAAACTGCAACAGTGTCTGAACTGCCTTTTTTTTCCAAGTGCACAAATCTGATGGCTACTTTAGGACCGTAACATCAATCAGTTGAGGTATTGTTTTCAGTTATGAAACATTTTTTTCAGTTGTGAAAACAAGAATTTCTTTATCCAAACTCTAAAACTGTAGGAAAAGTGGATCTCAGTGATAAATGTGTGCCTTTAATGTTTTAGTCCCATGCCCAGTTTTTTTTTTTTTCTTTTTCAGGAATGAAATAGGCTGGTATTAACCAATCGATGAATACGAGACAGAGTATTACAACAAATTAGAATAACAGAAACCAGAAATTATATACAAAATGTATGTATGGCAAATAAAACTTTGGTAGAAAATAGGCCTGTACAATATATCATTTGAACATCGCCATCGCAATGTGTGCATGTGCAATAGTCACATCGCAGGATGTGCAATATTTTTATTATTATTATTATTATTTTTAACTTTTGTTTTGCTTCGTAAAAGCAGCAAGCTGCTCCATACTGTGCACAGCCACTCTCTCCCTCCCTCCTGCTTAGTACTCGCTGCCCCCCTCCCTCCACCACAGTGGGGGGGGGAATTTAGTCCCCAAAAGAAGGCCAACATGTGAAATTTGGATATATTTCGGCTATAAAAAAAGACGATACGGAACAAAAAAACGTTCTCTGCTGACAGTGCCTCGTCGTGGTTGCCTCAACACGAGGTAATACGTCAAACCTGTTGGACCGTTTGAAGCGCCATCACAAGCTCCTGTATTTCCAGTGCAAAACCAAAGACCCCAGGTGAAACTTCATCTTCTCAAAAAAACAATTACAGAAGCCTTTGCCGGCATGATACTGTATGATAGGAACTCCAAACAGCATCGACAAATCACGGATGCGATAACTTTTTACCTAGCGAAAGACATGGTGCCATTGAACACCGTGGATCGTTAAAGAGGGATTTTAAAAAATGATCCGCATGCTTGACAAGCGGTATGAAACACCACGTTTTTCTCTTAAGTGGCCATCTCCCCAAATAGAGCTATTCAGGTCATCTGGTGAAAATTCTTCTATTTTTAATATCGCAATATAAATCGCAATGTCAGTTTTTTCCAATATCGTGCAGCCCTAGTAGAAAACCAAATTAGTCTGTGGCAGAACAGTGTACAAAATGGTAATAATTTCACTAATTATTAATTGTTATGCCTTTCAAAGTGATGTCGGGGGGAGCAACATAAATATTGTGATGTTGATCATCTGTTGAGATGAACCTTTCTTTGTATGCAGTTCCTCTCACACATTCTTCACTTAAGATAAACACCTCAAACCAAATTTCATGTAAAGCTCCTGAAATGGCCACATTACGACTTGATTCTATTGTTCATTTTCTATATGTGTTTTTGAAAATTTAAGAACTCTGGTTAGAACAGTTACATAATGTTTGAAAATGACCAGCTTTTTGGTCAGTCTCATCTTTCTGCGCTGCTAAATCACTTTTGCACATCACTGTTATTGTGTCTCGGCACGTGTTCTGTCTACTTCCCTATTACCTTGTCCTTTACCTTTGTTTTTCTCGTCCACTTCCGCCCCCTTGCCCCTCGTCCCCCCTTTCATTTTTTTTTATTATTTTATTGGCTGCAATAGAAACTGTGGAAACAAATCATTACCCATCCAGGTTGTTTTCTAGTCATTTCAACACAAAAAAAAATTCACAGAGCAGAAAAAAGCACCTTAAATATCATTTTCTGCAACAGTGTGTTATAGAGTCATAATCAAGGCCAGGTGGGAGATGCAGCTTGTCTTGGGTTTCCCACTGGGGACTTCCCAATGTTCTTTTACTGTTATTTATTTATTTATTTATTTTTTACAGCCATTATGTCAGAGCGGCATCGCGACTGACATAATGGCATAATGACTGGCCTCGCGTAACTGACTTTCCTGTTCAGGTTTATCAAATACCCTCATTTCACTTGGCAGTAACTGCGATCATATTGCACTTACAGTTGAGAAAATTCTAAATGTGGAGAAACTCCATTTCTTTATGAATGTTTTCTTCACGCAAGCAATCAACCCTGGTCTCTGTCATGATCATATTGATTCCTGTCGGAGATTATGGTCTGATGGACCCTCAAAGACAACACAGAGTGCAAACAGCAGAAATGTCAAACCAGAGCAGGTTTTTCCTCGATGCTTAATGTCAACTGGACAAAAGGTGTACCTTCACAGAAGTCCACTTCAACACAAACGGGTTAGCCTTGACAACACAATGTTTTTTTTTTTTAATCATTTCTGACCAAAACAACAGTGATGAACAAAAATCATTTGTATCACACATTTGTATCAAATGAAAAAAGTCTTGTTTTGTGAAATGACAGGTTAAAGAAATAGTGTTTGTTTTTTGTTTTTTCTCCTTTCTTTAATCGAGACAAAATTGCTCCTCAGAATTTTGACATTCGACCACACTGGGCTGTCACAGAAACAATTGGCCATGTGACCATTTGAAAAAGGGAAAAAAAAAAAGAAACCCTGCAGTTCACTGCTTTATTGTAGAAATCCACGGAGCGCCACGGCAGTGGTGCAGCGGCTCTGGATGAACCTTGCCCATTGGCTCAGCCTCTCCATGACAGATTCACTGACATATGTGAAAGAAATGGACTCCGATTTCTCATCCTCATTCTCACCCGAATCTCCTCTTTCTTCCTATTTGCTCTCCCCTCATGTCCCTGTGTTACATCTCATTTCCCTCCTGCCTTTATGTACGCTGCTTTCTGATCCTCTCCTGCTGCTTCTTCTTTCACTCCTCTCTGCTTATCCCATTTTTCTTACCACAAAAATCCCTCTCTGACTTTCTTCTTTTTTTTTTCTCCACTTTGCAACATCTCCCTTGTCCTGTTGTCGCATTTACATTTTAAATGATGTTTTTCTGTGCTGCGTGTGTGTATGAATGCGTAGGTGTGTTATGAGACTAAATGTAGCAGTGTACCCGGGATTCGCACTAAGCACTTGGAATAAACAGATATCTGTTGTGGTTAATATGCTTCAACTTTTTTTTTTTTTTTTTTTTTTTTTTTTATGCTTCAACTTTTTGTTTTGTTTTGTTTTACTTGTGTCATTTATTATCATCATCCCTTTTTATTGTTTCACAAGTGTTCACATCTATGAGGACAGGCCATAAGTGCAACAACAAAATAAAGATAAAATCAGGTTTTGTTTTGCATTACTTGCAGCCAGCGGGAGAGGTCTGGGCCAAGAACTGTGCTTAAGTGGTAACTTTCGTTTGATTTTCTCTGCATTCGTTTGTCAATGAAAGGCTTGTGGTCTTGTGAAGGAGAAGTAGGCAAACTCATACATCTCTCTGATTTACCTGTATTGTTTCTGCTGTGTGTTTTGGCCTCTTTTCTGCTGTTCATTTTGTTCCTGCTCTTGTCTTCTATTCACTTCAACAAATGCCACTCCTATTTATATTCTTTAATCTGTATATGAATTTAGATTTATATTCTCAGTCCTGTCCTCCATCTTTAACTTGTCTTATTTTTTATGTTCTTTTACACATTAAATTTGCAATCTTAGCACCTTTCATTCTCAGAAAAATGAGCAAATATTAGAAAATCAATGTATGTTTCTTCAGCCTGATAAATTTAAGCACAATTTATTGAAATATTTGTCAGATAGATAAATTGGAGCCGTCATTACTGATTTAAATTAGTCTTCGGACCGTGTGGATAGCAGTGACCAATAGCTGGCAGCGTATTACTGGACATTGATGTTATTGGACTGGGTCTAGTTGTTGATGTGAACATTTTAAAGGTTTGATTTGCACATTAAAATTTATGTAAAAATGACCATTTTTCGAAGAAAAATTAGAACATTCCCACATAGATATTGGAAAGGCAAAAGAAAACGGCCCTCACTCTTGTGGGGATTACCATCGCAGGTTGTTGAAGCTTTCTGACCAGACCAGGATTCAAACCGAGGTACCGAGGTCTTCCACACTCAAGGTCAAACCGTAACCCCAGTGGCTGCCACGGAGTTATATCATTTATTGTTGGCCATTAGACTTCAGTATTGAACTGGTTTGAAAAATCTATTTCAGTGCATCGCTGGGCAAATCTAACCTCTCTCCCTCTGTTGATGTGAGTGAATTTTCTGCTGTCACATCTCCTCCTACGTCTTTTGTCCATCAGCCCACATTTTTCTCTCCAGGTCTTTCATAAGTGTTTTTTTTTTTTTTTCTTTTCCTCCCAGGCCTTTTTATTCTCTGCTTTTGCGGTCTCTTGAAGTTATTTTTCTCTCATGTTTCTTTCTCGTGTATGAAAACTGTTTTTTGCCGTCTATTGTCCGGCCCGTCCATCTCTCGGCTGTCGTCTTCAGTTCCACCAAACTGCTGCGGAGTCGTCGCCGTGACTTTTCATTGACTGTCCATGTCATCTGGAAGATGCTCAGTCTCTCCTCTCCTTATTTGCTTCCTGCTTTTGTGTCCTTATTTTCAGTTCAGCCTCATCACTCTTTATTCCTCCTCTCTGACCTCTCGTCTCTCCCTCACTCTGGTGTCAGGCAGCCGGCCAGTCCGCATGAATAATGGAAGAGATGCACCACGTCTTGGACTTTCTCTCTCTACTTTTCATATTGACCGACCCAATCTGATCTCTCTAGAAAATGACTTTATTTATTCAATTAGGTTGACCATCTCTGACTTTACAACGGCGGGCCAAATGCTGGCCCGGATAACTAAAAATGAGACCGTTATCCGACGCAGTGTCACATGATAATGCTTGTTTTGTGGCAGGAATGAGATCGTTTAAAAAACACGCCTGAGAATTAAGATATTTAGCGATGTCTAAATGTCACAGCGTTTCAGTGAGGGTTGTCACCACGGAACAAAAACAAAGACACAAGCAGACAAAAACTATCAGCACACTGTCACTCCTCATTCCCTGCTGAACACACAATCGCTTATATTCTTGAACACAAACACAGCTTCTTCTTTTTCTTTTTTTACCCCCCTATCTTTGTCTGTTTTCTGGAACAGTGAAAATTCTAATGAATCATCTGTGTTTGTGAAGGGGAGCTCAGGAGGTCATTGTTTTTCTCTATTCCATTTCTGCACATTTAGATTGATGACTTTGGTTGTTTCACATTTTCATACCATTGACGGTTTCATTCATAGCCTGGTGTGGAGAGCTGTTTTCTTCAGTCTGTCTCTACAGCGTTTTCTAATACTTCAATGGAATCGCTCAAGTCGAGCATGGCAGCAAGAAAAACAATTTCCTGTGTTAATGCATATGAGCTAAACAGTCTGAACCCTCAATATTTCCACTGGCCGGTGTTACATTTCTACGCTTAAGAAGACGAGAATCACATGTGAAAACATGGACACTTGTTCATGTGCTCAGATACTGTACGCACCCATTATTATTCAGCATACTTGTGAAGTAAAAAAAAAAAACAAAGTATATTGCTTGTATACATACACATTGTAATGTATATGTATACTTTTTTTTTTAGCAATGGATATTTTTCCAGCTCTATTATATTTAAAAGCGGCAATTCACAATTTTTTTTATTTATTTATTTTTTTTAATGACGTACTTGTATACTTGTCATACATGTTTCAAGAAGAACTTGAAGTCTTCTTACTGAAATAATCATTTCTTGTGCATTTATCGAATTGGTACATATACTATACTCTTTCTCCTTTCATATGTTGTGATTCATAAAAATGTATGTTTATTTTAATTTGCATATCAGACTAATTCTCCCAAAAATAATCACTTCAACAAGGCATCAGTACATTTGTGGAAGGCTTTGAAAATATGACTCTTTTTTTCTAACCATAGTACAAGTATGCACATACCTTAATGCATATGAAAAATTAGAAATATATCTCAATTTTAATGCAGTTTCGTTTGTACCTCAAATTGCATTGTTTTTTGTTTCTGTGTTTCCTTTAATGCAGGAAAAGGGTCAGAAGCAAAACACTTGTTGTGTCTACAGTCTTAAATATCAGCTGTAGTATATTTGACAAATTTTACTGCCCACTGTTTAAGTTGAGCATCAAAATGAGTGCCTTAAAAACGCCTATAGCTTCTGATCTTCTTTTTATTGGTCCCAGTTTCTGTTTTTATTGCACCTTAGCACAGATTCATATTTAAGCGCTCTAAAAACACGAGCCGAGTCACAAACAGATTGAATATTGCTCTCCTGTTCTGTAGCACTAGAACAGTAAAGCACTATAGATGCTCTGCCTTTGGCCAGGGACTCCCTTATTAGTATTCGCTGAACTTTTTTCAAATCATCAGATATTTTCTTTTTTGGTCGGTAATCCAAAGAGAAAACTTGGACTGTCCTTTAAAATGAACTCAATGAGATCCCCCATACAAGCTGTCTTGATATTTTTAAGCACTTTCCATATTTTATTTCTCGTTTTTTTCCCCTAGTCTTTTGTTATTCCTGTCTCATCGTCTTCCCCAGTCTGCTTCATATACCTGCAGCATTATTAAAGTGCAGTTTCAGTGGCTGCTGTTGCTCAAGGGAGGTTTCTGGAATATTGGCTTCCAGGCAGTTGTCCACATCATTTCCTTATTCGTCTTGATTCAGAATATTCCAAACATTTGAATTCCTCTTTCCTATTTATTGACTGCCGTTGGTAGCAAAATGTGCCAAAAGTTAAAAATGATGTCCGATCCACTGCCTACTACCAAGTTATCATCACTGCGATGATGCTTAAAGTTGATTTTTTTTTTTTTTACATTGTGAACATCTTTTCTTTATAGTGAAACACTGTGTCCATTTATTTGCTCATATTTACTCTGTCTCTCTTTTGTAAGACTGTGTGTCTCTAAATATGTGCAGAACACACAGGAAGTGTCTTATTTTCTCAAAGTTTTATAATCTTTGAGGTTCTTTCCTCAGTCACTAAATCACGTGTTCTTTTTTTTTTTTTATTCGTTCCATCATGACTTTTAGTGGATTTATACTTTTAAGAAAGGATAGCTTGATTTCCTTTGTGAAACGCTCTGAAACATGGATCGACGTAACACTCAACTGCAAAAGTCCTCGTGTAGGTCAGGCCTGATCACAATGGGGAATGGATAATATCTCTATTTCAATATCCACAGTCACATTTTCCAAACCGGGGAAAGAAATTGCCTTTCTGCAAAAAAAAAAAAAAGTTCTTTGAAATTACAGCCAGCCTCTGCACCTCACAGGAAGCGCTGCACCGTTGTGCTTCCTATAGGGGTTTTCTATTATCATGTATAGGCATTCAGATGATGTAATTCCCGGGAGGTTTTTTTTCACACACGTGAATAACCGCTCGTACCGTTCTGTGCAGTGCTTTGTGTGATTCAGCACATTTCCTGCCGCGTCCTGTCACGCTGCAATCTGTAATACCTGCAGCCAGAAATTATGTGTAAACACTTTCCCCAAATAGCTGCATATTATTGGTGATTTTTTTTTTTTTTTTTCAATCAAAGGCTAATTCAGTGTCGGGCTCCCGTCCTCCATGAACTGAGTGCCAAAAGTTATGACAGACAAGGTCTGTCTTTACAAATTCACCTCATTACCGAAACATAGGAGCCCACAGCTTAACAAAGACAAAATATTCACACTCTCACTGCTGGTGTCTGTGTTTCAGTGTGCAAAGGTGGGTATGGCGGATCCACAGCAGCAATAATAGCAGTTTTGTTACATCAGGCCCTGTCTTCCCCAGCTGTCTCGTCTTGTTATGCAGTATTCTCAATAGTATGGCATAAACATGGTAAGAGGCGGAAAAAAAATATATAAATTGCTGTTGAAAAAACCCAGAAAGTGACTGCCAGAGAGTTTGAACATGTGAATTTCAGAACGTATGACTTTTGGCTGGATGCATCAAAATGACACCATTTGGTTTTGTATTTCATGAAATGCCTTTCCTTTAATTCCAGGCTGACTGGAACAACGCTGCCTTCACCGGTCATCTCAAATAAGAACTGGCTTCGAATACATTTTACCTCAGACAGCAACCACAGAAGAAAAGGATTCAGTGCTCAATACCAAGGTATGTATGTTTAAGTACTCATCACTGCTTGACCTCAAAAACTTGCATGTATAAAGCAAAATATCAGCATCTCAGGTGCAGTGTGTAGAGTGTATAGAGGCCTTTGTACAAGGTCACCTTTCTTTGGACACATTTGCAGAATATTCCCTACACACGTGATCTTCATGTCATGTATATTCATATACAGTAATTACTATTTATTAGAGGCGGACGTACAGAATCACATGACTGGACTGACTGGACCCCTCTTGTCATGCAATTACATGGTTGTGTGGTTTAATTAGTATATTAAGGTGAACTATAGTTTCTATCTGGTGGCGCAGATTTAATTGCTATCTTCCAACACAAAAGACCAATCCAAGCTCCCTCTGCCTTTTCGCAATATCTTAGTTCCTGTTTTGTCCTGATCGCTTTTTGTTGTCTCTCTCATCCCGTTATTGCGCTCTCACCCTTGTCACTGGTGAGAGTGCTTTTCATGCCAGTTCTGGCGCTCGGTGGAATATAGTTTGGTTGTAGCGCACATCTTTCTGTTATCCTCTGCAGCGCTGCCACTTAGGAGAAAATAGATGGAATAAATTTTAATGCTGCTCCTCTGCTTTGCTCTTCCACCCCCTTTTTTTTTTTCTACTCTCTCGTCCCTACTTTATGGCGTCTTTTAATCTCCCCCCTCTTTTTCTCCTTCTAATTTTTAATTTCTGTGACTGTTGCATGTGTTGGGTTGGGGGTGAGCGAGGCAGTGTGAGGCACACGCAGGTGATGTGCACAGATTGGTAGCTCTTGAAATGAAGCGCTTTAGAGAAAAGTATGTACGACGGTATAAATTTGACCAAGTGGGATTCAGAATTTAATGAATAATCAGCGTCTCTTTTCTCTTCTGCAGTGAAGAAAGCTATAGAGCTGAAGTCTAGAGGGGTGAAGATGATGCCCAGCAAGGACTCCAGCCACAAAAATGCCGTCTGTAAGTACTGAGCGTGCGTGTGGTCACACATGTACACACAAGAACACACACGTGCACACACACATGAAGGCACACTCTGTATATACACAAGGACACACAGGATGCATCCATCTTTGATGTGGCAGCAGCAGTGATTTCATCTATTTTTTAGAGAGGTTGACCTTCCAGGAGAGAAGAATTAGGACCACGCTCTCTTTTTCATTTCCGGTCCTCTGAAACCTCAAAACAATTTTTCCCCCCTAGATTTTAACCTTAGTATTGTTGATTAACCCTCCAACTTATACAAACGAAAGCCTTATTTTAGGACATTTCATGTTACGATGGTTGGTGAAGAACTTTAGTAATAGTTTCTAAAGATTTAGGATCATGAATAAAATTGATCTCGAGCCAGTGCAATGATTATTAACTCCTGTAATCCCAGAACTCATTCACAATTTGTTGAAATATAAGAACAGCTCTCCATTCATGCAGCTTCCTCTCTTCAAGTAACAGCACTCATGTGGGATGTGAGGCGACATTCCCCGGCAGCACTGTCCTCTTCTTATCTGATGCTGGATTGCAGCTGCTCAACAATCCCATGTTTGCTTTGCGACGGCGATTAGATTAATTCACTTCCACCTCCTTAAATTCCCACCGCCCGGTGTAATCTGGAGGATTGGTGTCGTAGTTCATCTTGGCCCAAAGTGGAAACATTCCCAGTGTATCTTGTTGAGCCTGGAATCCAGAAAGAGACAGGCAGCTTAGTAATGAGTGAAGCAGCAGCAGCAGCAGCCAGACTGTGAGACTTTAAGCTTCTGGAGAGATAATCAAATCGTATCAGTAACAATAATAGCAGCCAGGCTGAAAATTACTAGAGTGCTTCTTTAATTCAAGTCACACTTCATATTTTGTTGTGCCCTCCTTCTTCGCTTTTAATAATAATAAAACAGAGCTCCTCTCTTCACTGCTTTCCCATACCTTAGCTATAGCTACATGTTGTATTGCACGGCCACCGCTCCTGCAGGCTGTTGCATTTTTCCCAAAACCAATCAATTTTATTATATTATGGGTAAAACTATGGACATGCATTTATCCACCTGCCACAACCAATAAATCGTAAACTAATAACAGTGTTCATGCCATAAAAATCAGCCATGACATTTTTATGAATGTTTGAATTAATGTTATTGATTTTAAATGATGCCCATTTAGTGACAAAGTGAGAATGTTTGTCTGCAGAGGGAGGACCATAAATCACTGATCAATTGCTTGATTCCTGTTTTGTTTCTTAAAATCATTATCCTCAACATAATGAACCACACAATGATTATTTGTGACAGTGGTTATTTTTAAGATTATTGTTATTATCATTATTACTTATATTTGGGAATTGTTAACAGCATATTTGTGTGTTTGTTCTTCTATCTTCTATTGCTTTTGATTAGTGGATATCGATTATTTGTTGTGTTTCTCTCATACTCATGTATGCACACACACACACACACACACACACACACACACACACACACACACACACACCTACACCTACTAGTTGTAATGGTTCATGGTTTGTGTAGTATTGAATGTAAATAGCGAGAGTGTGTAAGATAATTGTATATGAAGTATAACACAGGTAATCAGTATGAAAAACAAAGATCAAACAAATGAAGATAGTTTCATTGTTAATGGAGATTTTAATGAGTGCACTGCACTTCTGATGTTAATTTTAACAAAAACTGACTTGTGTTCTTTGACAGTGGAAAAAAAGAATCAAGATGCTCTCTGGAGAGAAAAACACAAAAAAAAAAACAAAAAAAAACAAAACAAAAGAAAGCCAAATGCAAAGCTTTGTCAGTTAAGTCTCTAGATGATTTAAAACTAATAAAACATTTTTTTTAATGCTGGCAGCCGATGCTACGCAGTAGGTGTCACTTTTTAATAGTTTATTTTGGAATTTTAAAAGAAACCTCTCCAGTGGCTCTGCTCAAGCGTTTAAGTATTTACTCAGTTTCAGCTCTGTGATGTGATTCGAACCCGACAAACCATCTTCGCAAGACATTGTTTATTCAGGCATTAGAAGAAATCAGTGGAATGAAAAGAGAACAGGTCTGATCTTCTGCTTGTGTTGTGTTTGATCATATGAACCATATGGGAGGTAAAAACATGCAATCTTTTTAATATGGACCTAATGAAGAAATGTTAACACAAAAATAAATAAATAAATAAATAAATAAACAAGCTAATAACTACACTTACCATGCAACAGTAAAACACTGAATTTCATTAGACTTGTGACGAATGTCTTCACTGTTCCCGACAACACGCATGCTTCTTGGCAGATGGCCGACGCCTCTAAAACAGTATTCGGATCATGTGACACAAGACTTTTAATTATCATGAAACCCAAACTCATACTTCTTCCATTCCTTAGCATTTAGCTTCATAATAAAACCTTCATCAATAATTCTGATGATTTACACGCTCAGCCAAGCATGCACTGCTGCAATTAACATTAGAGAGAGCAAGAGAGAGAGAGAGAGAGAGAGGGAGAGAGAGAGAGAGAGTGTGTGGTGTGTGTGTGTGTGTGTGTGTGTGTGTGTGTGTGTGTGTGTGTGTGTGTGTGTGTGTGCCGCTGCAATTAAAATTCAGACTGGTGTTCTCTGTGTGTGTTTGAGTATGTGAGGATTTCCTAGGGCAAATCAGTTTATTAAATTTATCAGCGATGTTGCGCCTGTTGAAGAATTCAGATCTCGCTCTAATGTACACACAGTTTTGGGTTTTTTGTTTTGTTTTTGTTTGTTTGTTTTTGTGGTTTACACATAATGTGCTTACTCAACTCAAATATACATAGACAAACATGCCCTTATACAAACTTACTTCCACGCCGAGGGGATGCATGCAGTCAGTCTGCTGAGTCCAGAGCTTTTGCTTTTCATTCTAACAACCAGCACCAGCTAACCAACCAAAGCATTGGATTGTAAAGTAACTCTCTTTTCAAGAGAGCCTGCGGTTATTTTTTTTTTTTTTTATTTTTTTTTTCCATTCCTGGCTGCAGTGTAAATGGTTACGATAACTTGCATTATATCCTGAGAAATGCAATCTTCTCCTTGTGTCCTGAAAGAATTACTCGCTTAAAGGCCAACCTGACTCTGCACATGCACGACTTCAGGTGACCCAATGACCTTTATTTATCTTTCACCCTCACTGGGTTACATCTTGCTGCATGTTTACCTCTGTTCATTAAAACCAGAACCGCTGACGATACGTGGATGTATGCTTGAGCGCTCTCAAATGTATTTTTCCCATTTGTGGAATTACTGTTGCACTGAGGCAATGGGTTTTGTTATCTGTAATCATTACGTGGAGCCAAAGCATGATGATAATAACTGTTAGCTGTGTAATCCAGGGATCTCTTATGCTTTTGCGGCTCTGGACATAAATGGGAAATTTTGTTTCCCGCCATGGGAGCCATACTCATTAAAAAAAACGTGCAAGCCTTTTCGTCACGGGGACTAAAACTGAGTGAATGTGGGTTTTCACATTGGCCTCATTGAGGTTACCCCATGGAAGGCCATCAGGCCGGCAACTGCACTCATTAAAATATTAAAAAGCAAGTGAAGCCAGTGTCCACTTTTGGTCCTGGACTGGTCTTCAAACGACACGTCTGAGCATTGTATGAGTCCCTGTGGTAAAATTATGTCTCTATGGTAGAGAATGTGCAATATATAATCATTACAAAGAATCAGAGAGTGATGGTAATGAGTTTCCCCTGTCTAGAGGACGGAGCGCTTATGAATCATAATCTAAAAGACTGTATCTCTCTCTCTGTCTCTTGCCTGTTTTATAGTATGGTCCAGTACACACACTCGCATGGGAGGGGTAAATAAGTTTCCAAATGATCTGCTTCCATTTAATTCTCATTTGAAATACTGATCAAGACTTCCATGTGAGGATGTGATAAGACATTATGAAATGAGGCCATGGAAAGTCAAATGTTTGAAGTTAGTGTAAAGAAGAACCGTATGAAGTGATTCAGAAGAGAGCAACCTGTCATGTAGTTACCCTTTCTCAGCAGTAACATTAGCTGACTGCTGAGCATGTGTCATAATTATGTAGAGGCTGAAAGATTATGATGAAGAAGTTTTACTCCCTAGACAATGACCCAGAACTGTAATGAATCATCATTGTAGAAAATGTGATTTATAATCAGTGTTTTTTTCCAGGTCTGTCAGGTGAGGTGATGCTGCGCTGTAGACGGATTAAACGAAAGCAAAAAAAAAAAACCTACAACATTTAACGGTACAACCGGATGATGTGTTTTTCCAGAACGCTTCATAGTCATGCAGTTTGTTAGCATTTAAATATTTTCAATAATATTGTGTCTAAAATCACTTTGTTCCATGCAGTTTGTTTTTATATGGAGGAACTCAACAAAGTGACACTGTGATAGATGGCTGCAGGCTTTTGGGTTGATTGACCCTGTGAGCATGAGGAGGTGGAGGAGAGAGGCAGCCGAGTGGATAAGAGGCGACGCGGAGAGGAGAGAGGAAGAGAGCATATCAACAAACTGCACTTCACACATTTCTCCCTTCATCCAGCAGGCATCTGAAGAGCACCTCAAAAGCTCTCACCTGAAATACATGTCAGCCGATCACACACACACACACACACACACACACACACAGACACACACACACACACACACACACACACACTCCTTTATGCTCTCAGGAAGATAATTATCAAGTAAATATAGGTGTCTTATGTTTTTTTTTAAACACTGAATTTAAAAGTGTTGCCAGTACCGCCTGTTGAGCTAATCATCCACACTAAACAACCAAGATCCATGCCATGTTTTCATTTAGAAATAAAATAAACTGTAATGGTTTCATTATAAAAAAAAATACAGATGCAAAGGTTCGGAGAAAAAATACATCTCATACATTTTTTTTTTTTTTTTTTCACTGTGCATTCACTTCATATCCTCGTGCAGCAATGGCCTTGTGGACATAACAGATCCTCAGTGGAGAAATGTTGCCACAGTGCGATTCCAAGCCCAACTCTCCATTGACAAACCCACCTCTTTGTTACTGTAATAGACTGCTGTTCCGATTCCAATTATGAGAAAGAATGATTTATTAAAAGGTAATCAACAGTTTCTGTCATTTAAAGTCGTGACTTACCTCTGTGCAGTGATTTCTTAAGTGTTTATGATCGCTTGTATTGATACTCAATAAAGACTTTCAGTGTATAAATTCATGTAATAGAAATGTAGGAGTAGGAAGGAGGCTCCAGCAATGTGCCGTTACATGATTGCTTGACATCATTCTAATGCACTAAAATGTATTTTTGTGCTACCAGTGAAATGCACATAAAGAAGCTATAATTGCCTCAGCCATCGCTGTATGATGCTGCTGCTGTCTTACCTCCATAGTGCAATAACATATGTCCAGGGTGTGATTTAAGTTGATTTATTTACTCTAAATCACAATTCAGTATCAATTTTACATTTCAAATATTGTATATTTAACTCAGATTTTTTTAACTTAAAAATCAATGTTTGTTGACATTTGTTCAAGAAAATTATATTTCGATTAAAAACAGAGTGTGTTAGTGCCACGCCATACCCTGATATGTATTTGGATTATCAGTTACATGCACAGCGACAATGCCAGTATTATTTTGACACAAACAGTGTTAATTTGAACACCACAAAGGTGTCTGTATGTGTCCACACTTGCTGGTTTTAAAGTAATATTCCCAAAAGTGTGAAAGGAGTGATTCCCATTACGGTTAATATTCAATGCTCCTGGGTGTCACATTAACATGTGTTGGTGTGAAAATGCAATGCGATAATAACACTAACATACCGTCATCCTTTCAAGCCACGGCGGTGGAAAGGTTAATAAATGTGACATAAAAGAGTGTTTAAACCAATAAAATTTGATTTTGCAAAATTTAAAACAGTGACATGTTGATGCCAACGAAATATAGTGCTTGAAAGGTGAATGGTGGTAACACCAATACCAGCCAATTTCAGTGTAAAAATACCCACACCCACCTGTCTAATATTCATAATTATATTCAGAAAAATAAACGTTTAGCTGTATATTAAATCCAATTTGCTGTCAGTATTGAAAGGCACAATGTGACATTGACACCCTCCGTTCCAAATCACAACTGCAGTCTAAATAAATAAATTCAAGTTTTCAACTGCAATTTTATTCACTGATTTTCACAATATTGTAGGCTGTGGATGATGATCAGCCTGTGGCATTTTGATGCAGTCCAACATAAAACTACGCCTTCAAAATGTGAAGTCTTCATTACAGTACATGAAGCAAAAAAAATTGAAAGGCTCTTGAAAAGGAATAGAAATATTCCACATATTAAAAACGTTATGCCAATATAACAAAGAAAGCAGAGATAACAATTAATTAAGCTTATTTTCTGTGTGTGTGTGTGTGTGTGTGTGTGTGTGTGTGTGTGTGTGTGTGTGTGTGTGTGTGTGTGTGTGTGTTCTCGTATTTCTATCCTTGTTGGGGCCAAATGTCCCCACAAGGATAGCAAAACGTGGAACGACGTGCCTTGTGGGGACCTTTTTCCGGTCCTAAGTAGGAGAAACAGTGTTTTCTTGACCATGTTGTTGTTACTGAAAAAAGTAAAAGTGCAAAAACATTTCTTTAGGGTTAGGCTTTGTTGTGGTGTGGGTTAGGGTCAGGGTTAGGGGCTAGACATGAATGGGAGTCAATGGACGGTCCCCACAAGGATAGAAATACGAGACTGTGCGTGTGTGTGTGTGTGTGTGTGTGTGTGTGTGAGAGAGAGAGAGAGAGAGAGAGAGAGAGAGAGAGAGAGAGAGAGAGCAATACTGTGTCAAACCAAAGTCATTACTTGCACCTCCTTGAATACCAACATTTAGAGCCAAACAGCCAAGCAACAGCTTGATAAATGAAAATGACCACTCTACTTAATATAGCAATAGAATTCAAGCGTATTGCCTTGAGGTTAGCAGAAGATGAGACCTGGACCTGCTCAGTTAGAAAATGTAACTTGTTTACCTGTTAATCTCCATGCAAAACAGACAGTGACATTTAAAATGCTAGTTGTATGTGAACGCTTTGTTTACCTTCAGACGATAGTTCTGTCTTCTGACTGTGGAAATAATGTGGAAGATTCCCAAGATTCCCCAAAATATTCCCATTTTGCAGCCCTTATGTGAAGATGTGGCTTATTTCGACAACAAAATGTTAAAACATGACACCAGCAATGTTTTATAGCTGTGTGGTGTTAAAGTGACAACAAACACTGACATTTCTGCTGTGCAATAAACTCATGAGTTGTCCTATTGTATCTCTTCTTCACTGTAATTAATAAATAGTCTTGACAACACTGCATGGTGAATGGACAGTATGGCAGTATCAGGCTTGAGTACAGTAATATTGCAGATTGACATTAGAGTTGAAGGGTCTGCTAGACCACACACACACACACACACACACACACACACACACACACACACACACACACACACAAAATAAGCTTAATTAATTGTTATCTCTGCTTTCTTTGTTATATTGGCATAACGTCATTAATTACTTGGAGTCATCACCAATGGAATTTATTTCTGGTCTCATAATGCACAGTAGAGAGTAGCACGAGTAATATGAAACAAGTACAAAGGCAGAGAAAAGGTAGCATAAATTACCTTATTACTGTAATGAAGCTTCAGCTGCAACTATCAGAAGATTACTGTTGTACTCTTTGGACTCTTTAGATCATGACTTAAGAATGCTGCAGTACAAATGGACTTATAGTGAGAGAAGTCTGGAGAATCAGACTCAAATAACAGGAGGAAGTGAGTCAACACGAAGCACGTGTCCACAACACAGGAACACCGATTTTTCAAATTCCTAAAAAGTTGACTTTATGAGATGAAAGGTTTGGTGAAAAGGCTTTGATGATATGGAAATGGCCATCCCATCAGAAGCTTGTGTTTAAACGTTGAATGGCCTTTTAAGTGCAAATATGGGATTAAGTCAGCTTCAGGATTTTCAACATTCATGCAGCGGCGATATTAGTCGGCTGCTTTTTTCTGAAACAGTCTCATGTTGTTTGCATGAGTTGGATTTGTCTCTGCCATATGAACCTTTGTATTCGATGCCAACAGAGGCTATTTGAACATGAGTGGGAGATGTGAAAGTGAAAGTGTGTTATCGAGTGTGTTTGTGGGGCGAGTTTTTGGACAGAACATCAAAACCACAGCAGAGCAATGAGACAGCTTGTTCTGTTTGCATCATATCTCACACAAACATGCATACACTGTGTCTATACACTCACAGTGACTTGGCACACACACACACACACACACACACACACACACACACACGCACAAGTCATTCATCCATCTTTAATGCTGCGATGCACAAAACTTCTGTATTCCTCTGTAAATTGCTACTAATGTGCGAGAGAAAAGCAAAAGTAAAAAGAGACTGAGCAGCAGCAGAGGAGGGAAATGGAAGGAGTGAGAATGTTTTTGGGAAAAAAATAGTCAGAAAGATAAACGCAGATACAAAGAGGTCTGATATTGGTCTTTTCCCAGGTCATAAATTATAACCCTCCAGGATATTCCCCCATTTTTGATCCTTTGTGCTTCTGTGGTCCCCTTTTCAAGGTTCTGCTTGTTTCGCTCAGTTTTTTTTTTTATTTTTTATTCTTTCTCCTTCATTTTTTCAGGTCTTGCTAACAATCATTATTCATCCACAGACTTCCATTAAGACAGAGCTGGTCTGAACTGGTTTTTTATCGTGTTGTCTGCTCTCATTTACATTTACATTGCGGTTTAGGCATGCAGCAGATGCTCCCAGCCAGAGCAATGTCCAAAACAAAATGTGTCATGTGTTTCGGTGATGCGCTTTCTCTTTCCTTGACCCGATCATGCAGATAGATGGGACAAACAGAGGCGAGAATGAGATGCTAAAAAGTGTGAACTGAGGATAACTCTCCTCATTAAATCTCTCTGTGTTGGCTGAATGTATTGCTCTGCCATTTTAATTTCATGCAAAAACAATTTTTTTCTTATTGAATTTCTCTTGCTGGGCTTTATTTACTCTTCATATAATTTGTGCACTACATGGATTTGTTTACAAGTATTATTTAACACTGAGAACTGAAGTTGATTGATTTTGGATTAAAAATATATTCAAGAGCATTTTAACATGTCCTGACAAGATGAGACTAGTACTGAAGACAAAATATGATAAGTGGATGAAAAAAGGGATACAGGCCCGGACAAACGCGTCTGTTGTCGCAGCCCCAGGGTTGGAGGGGGCCCAGAATTAAAGGTGGGGGGGCCCACCCAGCACCCCATCCCCCATCCCCAGCTCCCGACATGCCGGTACCGTGCTGCACCACACTGCACTGCTCTGCAACTCCCCCCCCCGTCCGACACCGCATGCAGTCACCGCTCTGTGCCGCTCTTCCCCAATTCACCCCCCCCGTCCGACATATATAAGGAGCTTCATTCAGAACTCAATGAGGCTGTGGAAGACGAGTCTTGAGGCCAACTCAAAGCCAGTGGCACAGGTGAGCATCTCTGTCCCCCCTGCTGTTCTGCATAGGCCTGAACCCCCTCAGCCAGATCATTACCAAGAGCGGCTTTGGATACCGGTTGAAGAGCGGAACAACTGTCAGCCACCTCCTCTACATGGATGACATCAAACTGTATGCCAAGAATGAGCGTGACATCGACTCCCCGATTCATCTCACCAGGATATACAGCAATGACACTGGGATGTCATTCGGACTAGATAAGTGTGGACGAATGGTATCTAGAAGAGGGAAGGTGATCACAACTGAAGGAGTTGAATTACCTGAAGGGAACATAACAGATGTGCAGGACAGCTACAAGTACCTGGGGATCCCACAGGTAAATGGTAACCATGAGGAGGCAGCTCGAAAGTCAGCCACAGCCGAATACCTACAGAGAGTAAGACAGGTCCTGAAGAGTCAGCTGAATGGCAAAAATAAGAACCAGGCCACAAACACCTACACCCTACCAGTAATCAGATACCCTGCTGGCATAATATCCTGGCCACTGGAAGAAATGCAAGCCACTGATATCAAGACAAGAAAGCTCCTTACAATGCATGGAGGGTTCCACCCTAAGTCCAGCATACTGAGGCTATACACCAAGAGAAAGGAGGGAGGCCGAGGACTAGTGAGTGTCAGAGCCACTATCCAGGAGGAAACCAAGAGCCTCCATGAGTATACCAAGAAGATGGCCAACAGTGATGATCTGCTAAGTGAAGGCCTCAGACATCAAAATCCCAGTAAGGAGGAGTCAGAGGAGCTATCATGGACAGACAAAGCCCTGCATGGCATGTACCACCGACAAACTGAAGAAGTGGCTGACATTGAGAAAACATACCAGTGGCTGGAAAAAGCTGGACTGAAGGACAGCACAGAGGCCCTAATCATGGCTGCACAAGAACAGGTCCTTAAAGGTGTAATACAGGATTTTCTCGAACAGACGAAGCCAAACGTCTGTTACTCACTTTTTGAACAACGCGCATGTGCCAGACCATCCGCCCGGCTCTCCTGCTTCTCCCAGGAAACGCGGAAGCATGCGAGCGCCTCCTCCTCTTCTCCAGGCGTGCACGGCTCTGTTTACAGTTTCTGCGATCGGCCTCGCTCATAAATAAAGCTTGTTTTCCGAAACAGTTACAGCTTCATTATGTCCGACTCCCCATCGGTAAGTACTAGCTCAGAAGCTGACCAGCTACAGAAACACTCTGAATGCGCATGCGCAAAAGGGAGAAGCTTATTGGGCGTAAGCACGTAGAACAGCCTTACGAAACCAGCTCGTCAGAATGATTGACAAACAGACCCACTAATTATTTAGGTGATCCACCCGGAAATCAAAATCCTGTATTACACCTTTAACACAAGATCAATAGAGGCCGGGATCTACCACACCACACAAGACCCCTGGTGCAGACTGTGCAAAGAAGCCCCAGAGACAGTACAGCAGATCACAGCAGGGTGTAAGATGCTGGCAGGCAAGGCATACATGGAACGGCACAACCAGGTAGAGGGCATAGTGTGCAGGAACATATGTACCGAGTATGGACTGGAGGTCCCAGGGTCAAGATGGGAGACACCTCCAAAGGTGGTCGAGAACGATCGAGCCAAGATCCTGTGGGACTTCCAGATCCAGACTGACAAGCAGGTGATGGCCAATCAGCCTGACATAGTGGTGGTGGATAAACAGCAGAAGACAGCTGTGGTGATAGATGTAGCAATCCCAAGTGATGGCAACATCAGGAAAAAGGAGCACGAGAAGCTGGAGAAATACCAAGGGTTGAGGGAAGAGATAGAGAGAGTGTGGAGCGTGAAGACAACAGTGATACCAGTAGTGATCGGGACACTGGGAGCAGTAACCCCCAAGCTGGTAGGATGGCTCCAGCAGATACCAGGAACAACATCTGAGAGCTCTGTTCAAAAGAGCGCAAACCTAGGAACAGCTAAGATCCTGCGCAGAACCCTGAAGCTCCCAGGCCTCTGGTAGAGGACCCGAGCTTGATGGAGACAGACACAATACTGCCGGGGTGGTGAGAACACAGTTAAAAAAAAAACTGTAGAAATATATATATATATATATATATATATATATATATATATATATATATATATATATATATATATATATATACGTATATGTATATACGTATATACGTATATAGTTATCTCCCTTTTATAAGACAAAAGAACTAAAGAAAAAGACAAAAAACATAGTGCAAATATATGAGTGACTTCAGTGTACGTATGAATTCACATTAAAACACCCACTCATATTAATGCATCTTGCAACGAAGATATTGTCAATGTTCATCATGGTGATTTTCTTCTTATTGAATGCATGTTTTGTTCTTGTTTGTTTTTCAAGGCAGTTTCCCTGATGTCTGAACTCCTTATCATTCTTTGGTACTTCTGTTATGTCATCTGTTGCATCAGTATTTGTTCCACGAATCCTGATACAGTTCTGATAATATAGAATTACAAGAAAAGGAGAAAGAAGAAAACTCTCCACTATGTGTTGTTTGTTCAGCGAAAGTATTAAAACGAGAAAGATACTAGAGGAGTCGCTAAAATACAACAATTTTAACCATTAAGGATAGAAACAATGACGACAATAATGTGAACTTTTGTAACATGTTTACTTCCAATATTTGCTGTAGCATTCCTCCGTTATTCAGCTATCAGTGAAATTTGCCTCCAGGTAAATGGGCTCAACTGTTCTGGATGTAGTTTAAATTCCAGCTGCAGCATCGCGAATCATTTGAAGTCAAAGAAGTCAAGCATGTGGCGTGCTGAAAAAAGCTACAATAATGATGAAACAAAGGCGTGAATTAGGTCTCTGCGTCAGTCACGGACAGGAAACGCAGGACTTTATCTCTCTTGCATTGGTGGAAAAAAAACAGGCTTTGAAATAAGGAAGAGGACGTAATCAAATGTAGCAGTGAGACTTTGGGCTGTCAGGTTTTGTGCAATCAAACTGTTGAGGTTAAAGAGGGAAGGGAAATAAAACTTTGAGAATATGGTGATATATCAGCATCGGTTGGTTTTTGCTTATTTTCTGCATGGCTGCCTGCAAGGTCCCAGTTTGATTATTTTATTGTGCATGCTGGCCGACAGTCAGTCAGGACTTACTGCGGCTCTCGATGGACCTGATGTTTCGGTTTTTAACCCAGGACATTTGAGTGTTCTCACACTGAGAAACAGATTTGCTTGATGTCCACTCAAAATCACATCGCAGGGCTTTCCAGTGAATAAATGGTCTGTTCTGAGAACGCTTTAATTTAGACCCAGCAAAGAAAAATTCAATGGTCTTCAGTGGAAAAATGAAATATACTGAGGTGGTAGTTTGAACTTATTCATATGCCTGTAGAAGATTTATGGATTTTATATGAAATGTGTGATGATAATGTTAATAATAAATTATTATTATTGTTGTTCTTTCTGTCGTTAATGCCATTTTGACAACCTCATAAATAATAAACTCTCAGCCCAGAAACAGATGATCTGTTTTTTTCACTGCAAAGCATATTGGTTCGTGATAGCCGTCGTTCGTGATATTGAATTTTATCACTCATCGTAGGATACTTTGTGTTTTCTATATTTCCTTCAAGAACACTCCACATTCAGATGTCAAAAAAGACCATTTGGAAAAAACAGGTATAAAAGTGCTTTCAAAATACACAAAAAAGAAACATGTCTTGGTTTCATTTCAGAACTGATGTACCACTTGTTCCTAATTCAGATAAGAAAAGATCAATTTCAAAATTCAACAGGTAAATGCCTCACTTTTTCAATCTTCAACAGCAGTCAAGGATTTTTTCTCACTTGCAATTATTTGTCCATAAGTGCCTGACAGTTTTCTCACATTGAGACGTTTTCTGATATTTATAGTGACAATAACTCCGATGCTTTCTTCCCTGTTACTTTATCTCTCAGCTGAAAGACACTTGAGGGCAAGTCTAATGGTGTCTGCATAATATGACATTTGCATTAGGCTAAAAATATCAAGACGGTCCTAAAGCCTTTAAAACTCAGATCAAGATGCCAATTTACCACTTAACATGGCAGAGAATGATCTTTATTTTTTGCTTGTTTTTTTTTTTGTTTTTTTTTTGTTTTGTTTTTCAGTGAGTCAGAGCGGTCTCGCTGGTGACGTTTGTCCGGATCCCGGAGTTCCTGAAAATGGCAAGAGGATGGGCTCTGCTTTTCAGTAAGTCAACCTCTCCTTCATTTGTCATTTTTATTAGTTAATTACTCACATTTCTTTTGAAAACACCCTCTCATTTTGCACAATGCAGCCTGCCAGTTCAAGAACAGTCAGTTGTGCTGCACGAAGCACTGAAAAAGCTGAATGGAAAAATCAAACGTGTGCCTGGTTTTTGGTCACATGACTCCCGAGGACTGCTTCTATTTGCAAAGGTTATCTTGAGTTTACACACATTACGACTTCTGGGCTCACTTTGGATCGTAGGTTATTTCTTGGTAACACACAGTGTGTTGTCGTCTTCCTCTTTGCCCCCACTCATGGAAATCTTTTTCACTCCCTCGCTGAGAGAGAAAGTGCCACTATGTCCCAGTTCTGGCTCCAGAAATCGCCCAATGAGCGGCGAACATTTCCACCAAAGTTCTGCATCATTTGTGGGGCCACTGAAGTGTTTTGCGGTTTATGCGTCGTCATAAATAATGCATGTGTGTCGGGGACCTGTTGTTGTTGTCGCACTGACTGTTTAGATGTGAGGCACCTTATGCAGCCGCCATGAGACAAACCTCACATTTGCTATCTTTCAGATCTTTTCAAGGATGAAATGTTTCAGGCTCGTCAAATCTGTCCAACCAGTGGAACCTATAGCTAAGCAAATTATTAGCAAATCCTGGATACAGATGCACGAAACGCACGCGCACACACACACATGCATAAATATACAAAAATTAAAGGGGTATCAAGATGCTCCTTTCAGGACTTTATTGCAGGGCGTCAGGGGGTAGAATAACAAGTTATATTTAGAATAACAAGTTTATACTGCCTTTCTTTTGTGACTTTGTTATGTTAAAAGACTGGTCTCTGATCCCAGAGGCTCTTTTATCCCTCCACAGCCGAACAATCATTACTCTGTTGTAACAGCCAAAAAGTCCAGCAGAGATTCAAATGACGTCCCCGAGTTTAACTTTCATGTAACATCTCTAGCAACTAATACAAGCTAACCTCAACCAAGACTGCCCTGTTTAAAGTGTTAAAAAACAATCAATAACTCAGCACACCACATGCACACAATGCCGCGTTAATGGCAGTTACCAGTTGGGGAACGTCCCATTTCCCAATTCAGAGCGTCCGGCGAGGAAAAGCAAGAAAACAACAGGGGCGCCTCCAACGAAAACAAGCTTGTCATCACATCCAAAGATAAAGCTCCTCTGCTGTGAATGTGTATAACAGTGGTTTATGACGTGCTGTCTGTTATTCAGATGAAGAATGTGGGCCTCATAAATTTGACGCTCTATTTAGCCATTTCAGCTGTTTTCATTCAGCTTCGTCACCGTTTTTGTAATCTTGAGTCAAGGTTCAAAAATTATATTAACACACTGTTCCTTATCCTCAGATGAGTAATTTCTGTAATATAAAGTATAATAATATATAATGATCTGTTACACTAATGATATATAGCTTGAAGCGAGGTCTAAAAAATAGCTTGTCCATTATTCTTAATTGAGTATATAGTGCTGTAATCAAAATATGTGGTATAATGATTCACAAGGCTTTTAATGCTTCTGATAGTTTGTGAAACAATAAATGTGCTGCGTGACACTGAAGCAAGGGGTGCAGTTGAATCACCTTTGTTTTAACACAAAGTCACTGGAGAGTTGAAGACCGGGGCGTCCTGAAAGAATGCACACTTTGTTATACATTGGAGGGGTGATCCAACATCATTTATTTATTTATTTATTTATTTATTTTTGTCTTTTTTGAAGTACCTCATCTCACGGACAGAATTTGGACGTACTAGTATCGCTCACAGAACTGAGGGTGCAGCCAAACTAAATAACAATTGGTTTGGTCAGGCAGGTGATCGAAAACCCGACAGCCAATCTAACAGTATATGAGAAGTTCTCTGCGGAGATGGGAGACTCCTGCCTGAGCAGGTCTTCATGGTGCAGTCGCCACGTAGAATCCACTCTGTGTAGAAGAGACACGGCAGCCCGGTTGGAGTTAGCGTAACCGAATTTACAAACTGAAGGCATGTCGATAAGACATGCTGTAGTTTGAAGACAAAAACTCAAAAAGACAGCGAATCACAGCAAGCTGCCACCAAAACGCCTGTGTGAAATGCTTTGGAGCAAGACAAACAGAGGAGGGAGCCAAATGTAGAGAAGTCCCAGAATAAAACCTCCAGCAAAGTGCATGAACTCGGACCAGCGGAAGCAAACTGAAGCAAATAACATCCAAGCAAGACAGCAGTGGAAGGACTTCACAGGAAGCGTCTGTCTGGAAGTTCAAAAATACTTCACGTATAATTTGTGGCCGCTTGTGAGGGTATTAGGCTCAAACTGAGGTATAAAAAGCTTGAAGAGATTTATCTGAGATGACTCAAAACCATAATCGCTTCAAATGGACTGCTGCAACATCCTGATATAGGAGTTTATTTTAGTGGTAAATGAAACATTCTGGTTTTTAATCTTCTGTACTTTTTTTTTTTTTTTTTTAAACAAAATTCCAAAAGTATCTCTGTTTTTCACATTTTCACTTTGGACTTTATGGATTGCTGAGATTACTTGCATGCACCATTAAAAATAAGTGGGAAAGAAAACACTGTGTGCAAAAAGTGAAGGTTGAGAATGTTTTTAATTTGCATTTAAAGTTCCTGCACAGACCATGTTCTATGAGCTATCATTTCATTAGGAAGAAATACCTCCCAAATTAACACCGTTGCTCTGCGTGATCCTTATATTACTAATAGATGTGCCTGATGTCCTCTTTTTTCGTCTAAAGATCAGCTGGGAAGCTAAAATAGCCCTGAGTTACCGTGCCTACCGTGAAGTCTGCGGTCAAAGTTCAAGGCATTATTTTAACATCCGGGCCTCACAGACGCACAGCGTTTATACAATTACAGCATGTTGGCCAGTCTGCAAAGGGTTAGTGGACTCAGTGGTGTCCATCACCTAATCAGCAGAACGGGAGACATCAATCTATTTAATCAGGAGTGAGCCATTATGAAATAATAGTCTCTCCCTATGGTTCATGCATCGAGCATCAGTTTTTTTTCTGAAGTTGCTGTGGTGTGTAAGAGGAAATCAAGGCAGGCTCCATATTTACCATTTTCAAAGCCTATTTTCAGGACGAAAACTTTAAATGAGTTCCTGCTGCTCTCCTGTACCATTAGCAACTGTGGCTGCACAAACCTTTCTCACTATTAGTGGAGTTGACTTAATGAAGGGTCATTACTGCATGTGTTGGTATTAAAGTGTGTGAGCATTTCTGTGCATGTGTGTATTCACGTGGTCGTATGTGTGTGTTACGGGTCTCTTTCTAATCATCATTAAGCATCGAGCTGCAGGAGCTGAAACCGAATTGCAGTGTGATGAACTATAACAGGATAAATGGAATCAGAACACAATTGTAGAGAAAATGAGTCTTTTTTTTTTCCTTTCTTCTCCTTTTTTTCTTCCGTAGGCATGCACAACCTACCTGTAACCTTGTGTGTAATGACCGATTGTCAATCAACCAGATTCACACTTGTGATGGAAAGGTTATTGGAATGTTCAAGGAGAGAAAAAAAAGCCTCTCCTCTCTAATTGTGAATTTCACAGCGAGCGGCAGGATTTCAGGTGTTTTCAGTCATCACTGTCCTCGGAGAGGCCACCGCTCTGGTGGAAGCAGTGGCCTGACTTGCTGTGACCGAGGCGTGGAGAGAGACTTGGCCGGACTGTACGACTCTACGGCGTTTAACAACAGGGTGGAGACAATCAGCGAGCAGAACTCTCTGTTATGAATGTTCGGCCAGGTGGTCGACTGCGGTGCGCGTCGGCAGGGAGGAGATATTAGGCTTTGCAGACAAGACACCATGCAGACTTCCATTTAGACGGCTGAATGTCCCTCTCACGTGTCGGACAGCAGGGTGTTGGAAAGAATGCGAAAACACAAATGATCTGCACAAACGATGAGAGGGAAGGGAATGATGGCACGACGAGTTGAGGAAATTGAGCAGAAGAGAGTGAAAGAAGGAAGACAGACAAAGAGTCCTGTGTGAAAAAAGGTGAAACACTGTTTTGAAAACAACACTTTCCAGCTGGGTGTTCTATAATGATGATGTGATCTTTATAAGAGATGTTGATGTGGCTTTTTTATTTTTTGTATCTTTTATCTGTTTTTTCCTCTTCATGACTTTCTTCAAGTCTTGCAACATCAAGTGGCTTCAAGCTGGGATCAAAGGAACTGCTATTACCTTCTTGACAGGTGTTGTTGCTGTCCTCTCTCCTTAACCAGGATCGGCTCCAGTGTCCAGTTCAGCTGTGATGACAGTTATGTACTACAAGGGTCCAAAAGTATCACCTGCCAGCGAGTCACCGACACCCTGGCTGCTTGGAGTGACCACAGACCCATCTGCAGAAGTAAGTTATTACGAGCACACCCGGTGCCGCTATGTATTCCTGCAGCAGCGCTGTGCCACTGCCATATGGCAAAAACCAAAAGGGGAAGATGTTTCTAACCCAAACTTCTGTCCAGCATGCTTTATGCTTGATCTTTTTTTTTTCAAAAAAAAAAGGAAAAATTGAGTTTATATTGATATTTATTTTACTAAATAACACATTTAATTCATGCTTCACAGCTGCGATGATGACAGGTGACCATCATGAAATGAGCTCTCAAACAGAACAATAAATCAAACAAGGTGCGGCAGTTTTGAAGCTTTGCATGAAGTCATTTCTCTGTTTTTCATGGGAAAGCCTCTAGCAGTGCTGTCAGTGGTGTTAATAGCATCCCTTTTTGTGATAACACAGGTAGTCCAGCATTTAGTCGTAAATGAATAAACTGAGGCAACGCTTTAAAATCAATAGGGTGAGAGTGCAGCTTAATTCACCATGAAGGAGGGATCGCCCCTCCCAGCTACAACTATTTTTATACTATAGGATACTGCACACCCAAACAAAGCATCACATCCTTATAACAACGTTTATGGATGACCTTGCTCACCTCAGATCTTTCAGCTCAGAGAAATAGATAGAATTGACTGAGCAGCAGCCATGCAATCAAATTCATTACACCCAGTTCAAAACTGCAACTTAAAACCTAAAATGGGTTAGATATTCAATTCTCTGAAGTATAGGTGAAGAGCTTAAAATTAACGGATGAATGATCCCTGATACTGACTAAAGTACTAAAAATCATTTGCTCAAAAGCATATTTTCACTTCTCCACAAAAAACCAGTTAATTCATGTGCAGGATGATTGCAGAGAGCTTTACAGTGCCTCACGTTGGTGTACATGTGAGGCGAGGGAGATGCCAGTGGGGTCGCTGACCTGTTTATCAGGGCTTCAATGTTTCTTCAAGGACACTTCTGCATCCTCCTAGGAGTTAAACCATCCACTGTAAAGACCCACTTTACCTCCTATTGTAGCCCACAGGGTCCAGACACTCAGAAGAAATCCACCCAATCTTTAATCAGGACCTCTGCTGCTGCAGGCGGTGCAGCAATGAGACTAAGCCTGCATGCTCCTCTTATAGCAAGACACTGGATTTTTATGGGGTTTTTTTAATGGTTCTTAGATAACAGTGGAATCACATGACGATGATGTGTAAGCTTTATTATGACAAGTCTGTGCAGCCACATGTATCGATTTTGTTGCTTTAAGAAATGCTGGATCTTTAATGATAATGCACATACAATAACATCTACCTTATACTTTGTTATACTGTTGCCTGAGTTTCTCATTCCCATGTTTCAAAGTCTGAGCTGCTGTACTTCTTAAGCCCCATTCTAGACCTTTGCATATCTTCTTAATTCTCTGAGTCTGTTAGCAATTAAATTTTGTGCTCATTTATGGCAGTTTTCCTGCTTGATAGAAACAGCTCAGCCAATAAAAAAAACTTTGATGGAAAGATTAAGAACAGGAACACTCTCTTACCAGGTTGAAGTATAAAATGCTCTCAAAAGTTTTAGGAAACTTGTAGACATAATTCTTAAATGAGCTGGGAATTCTCTTAAAAAATGTACATTACATTAAAAAAAAAAACAAGTATGATCCAAACGCCATAAATTATATCCATGGAATTTAAAATATGTTTCCTTGTTTGTAAAAAATATCATGCCTCATCGTATTGATTAACTGAGGGACTAAAGCACAGCGTGAGTGACGGAGCGGTGATACAGAGGCTGCCGTTTCCCACATGCTATCTGACAATACCCTGTTGGGTTTATTGCGCCACAAAAATAGCTGACAGCTAGCATGTTCACACAAACATGTGTGTGTGTGCGTGTGTGCACGCCCACGCGCCCCCAAACTCACTTGCATTGACAGAAAGCATCCAAGGGACAATGTCACACACCTCATGGCTGCAGTGGCATTTGCCTTGAGCTGTTGTGTGAGTGTGTGACGGACAGGCAGTCCCTGAGCTCAGACACACACTGTAGGGTCGCTGTCACATCCGGTTATATTTTGTGTGTGTGTGTGTGTGTGCTTATGTGTATGAGTGTGTGTACCTGTGATGTGTCTGTATGTCTGTTCCTGACTGCAGGCACATTCCTGAAATCATGATACTTGGGGGGGAAAGGAGCCTCCAAAATACACGCAAGGACATGAACAATATAACATGTTATTCAGAAATTATTCTGAAATCTGTGGTTTGTTGATTTCATTATTGACCTCGTACCAATGTAACAGGTTTTTATCATACCTTGTTATCCATCTTAGAGGGAAAAAAAAAATATTTCAAGCACGTAGCTCTTTACATAGATTATCTGCCTCACCATGACAGCTGGAGTTTTAATGTTCTCCCTGTCTGATTTATCTGATAACTCTGCTTTTCTCTCATTGTCCAGATTTTGTATTTCATTGTGATTGGCTCTCTGTGTTGACCCGGTGATGAACTGGCTACTTGTATATAACAGTGCCAACAAAATAAGCGTGTGTGTGGTTTTGATTTTCACACCAGGTAGTGATTTCTGATTAAATGAAATAGTCACTTTTTTCCACATTTTTAAACATTGTGTCAGACAGCTGTTGAAATATCCAGTAAATCTGTATAAATGTAGTATGAAATTGTGGTTACTGTCACAACTTCTAAAATGTAGAAATATTTTTTTCTAAGAAAGTGTCTCCATGAATCGCTGAATCATTTTATGCCAGACCATGTTTCTTCTATCATGGTTCTCTCTTCCACCTTCCTCCTCTATGCAAACATTTTTTGGCAGGTGTGAAAACAAGGTGTGAAAAAGAAAAAAAAAAGTCTCTTTCTATTAATAGTAAATGCATGTGTGTGTGCTGTGTTCACCTCAAAACAATGAATAAAAGGTAAAACATTCCGAAACATTATGAATGAATATGATGTAGGTGAACACATGGAGCTGCAAACCATATTTAAAGTGTGTGTTTGATTCTATATTATGTGTTTTGAAATAATTTGTGAGTAGAGAGGTACAAAGCGAAAAAGGGACAGACAAAGAGAGAAGAAAACAAGATCAGTAGGCCGTTACAAACAAGTAGACAGGCAGAGTTTAAAAATGTCTGTAGCGTAGCTGTGGTGTATCGTATTATCTGGCGTGATCACTCCCGTGGGATTCAAGCCCATGAGCCTCTCTCATTCTCTGCTGAGACTTTACTGTTAATTAGAAGCTGGTCTCCGAGATGAATCGCCATGACTGTCTTTCTGTGTGTCCGTGTAGCTGTGTGTATCACAGTGTGTTTCGGCTCTCTTTTCTAATTAACAGGCAGATCAGTCATCTGAGGTCCTCCTCCCTCTCTCTCTCTCTCCCCCTCTCTCTCTTTCTCTCTCCTCTGCTGGTGTCTCGTTCCTTCCACACTTTCCTCTCTCATCCATTCTCACATTATTAGCTCTCACCTTCTCTTGGTTTCAGTGCCCCTCTAACGTCTCTCATCTCTGCGTTTCGGCTGGTTCACAGCGAACATTTTGAAGAGCTAATGGCTGGATTACTATGAACTCAGACATGCATGGACCCTTCACTCATGGTTTCAAGTCATTCTAGTGATTTTGTGGCAATTCATGTTGAGTGAGTTGACTCATGGACCTGAAATAGTTTCCTGTCACCCAAAAATAGTTTCTTTTAGATCTGAGGCAGTGTCACAGTAAATAAAATATTATTAACTTCTAAATGATAACTTACTTTCTTACATGCTTTTCTTTAGTGTTATAGATAGATAGATAGATAGATAGATAGATAGATTAATACTTGTTGATTTCTTTGAAATGAACTTATGTGATAACTTCAAAAAGGCCCTTACATTTCTCGCAAATTAATAATGTTAACAGTCCCCAAAATAAATGTCTCTTTCTGTTCGTCAGATCTGTCTCTGCTGTGACAGGAATGGCAGAAATGAACTTTAGTGATTTGGTGAAGTTGTTGAAATTGTAGAAAAGATCAACAAAGTAAAAGCATCGCTCAGGGAAAAATGAAACTGAAATGTAGCAGCTGATACTGAACAGCGAACTGTGATAAGAGCTAAAAGCAGAGTAGATATTAGAAAAAAACTGCAAAGTGAATGAGCTGAAGTAAAATTACTTACTTTTTCCTAATACTTTAGGAGGTTTGACCTTTTGAGAAGTCAGTGTTTCTGAGAATGCAACTGTTAAAAAACTGGTTTCGTTGGAGAAAAACATGTATTAAACAATGTTTTTACATTTTTTTTTCTTTTGTTTTTTTTTTTTTCAAAAACGGAAAATCAGTTGTTATACATACAATAATTCTCATTTGATTTATAGAGTTTCATTGACCTCTGATTGGTCGATCAATACCTTTCACAGCCTGCAGACTGTGCAGTGTACATGTTTTCTTTCGACTACACTAAACCCAATTATTTCCTCTGTCACCTCTTCATCTTTTTTTCCATCTGTTCTATTTTCTTAAGGTAGAAAGCCATTTGAAATCTCCAAGCATGTTTTTTATTGCGTCGTAAATCACTTTTAACACTTTTTTTCGCCCTGTCTCTCTTTTGCTGTCTCCCCCTGCAGCTCGTACCTGTGGCAGTAATCTAAGGGGGCCCAGAGGGGTCATAACTTCTCCTAATTACCCTGTTCAATATGAGAACAATGCACACTGTGTGTGGGTCATCGCCGCAATGGACTCTGGGAAGGTGAGCTTTTTTTCTTCTTTTTCTTAATTCTCCTATTTCACCAAGTGTTTAAATCAAAAAGGTCTTTTTAACAGAATCATGGTAAAGGAAAAACAATAAAACATTTCATGTAACTGCAATCTGTTTAAATCCCATGTGCTGTGTAATGTAATGATCCTCACACTCCAGCAGATGACCTTTGAAATGATTCACTTCTCTGCAAGGTCCAAAACATTGTTCGTCCATACTTGAGTTATTTCTATTCTTTGTTCTCGTTCAAAAAAAAAAACAACCAAAAAAAAAAAACACCTGGAGTGACTATGTATGTGACTATGGAGTGAAGAAAAAAAGTAAGCTCACAGTCTTCCTGTGGTATACACTTAGATTCCAGAGTGCTGCAGAGAAATGAAACAAGGGAAGGAGAGACCCTGACCTGCAGTATGTAGGAAAATGCTGTAAACTAGATGTGAAGTTACGACACAATGCGCTCACATCGCTCATGGAGCATTAAGAAGTCTAAGTACTATGGTTTTTGAATTTTTTTGGATGTGTTTGTGTTTGCTGGCTGATTTCAGTTGCTGTTGTGGAGCTCATGGTCAATACACTTCCTCAAATTTTGTGAAGGGAACTTTTGTTACTGAGCCACTGCTATGAGCAAATGAATAATTCATCTATCTGAGGTACAACATCGCAGCTTTCTCCATCTAAACATTCTTTCGGGGTATTGTTTTCTCTTTATCGCTCCTCATAGTTTAACCCCTTACTCTCTCTATCTTCCTACACCTCTGTTCTTCACTCTTTCCCATCCCTGTCTTGTCGCTCTCTCCATTTCTGTCGTTTGGTTCGCCCTGTCTGACATTTGTATTTAATATTTGTTGTGTCTCTTCTCGCTCCTCTTCCCTTTCACTTTCTCTTTATGCAATCTCTGGTGGGATTTTAGAGAGGAACAAGCACAAATTAGGCTGCACAGACGAATGATTAAGGAAGAGGGGAAGAGCTGGGGTTAAAATTAATCTGGGTACTTCACATCCAAAAATTACGCAAGGGGAAGACGGAACATTAAAAAAAAGAAAAAAAAGGCTGAATGTCCAAGCAAATGTTTAAACATGGAGCACTGCAGTTTCCCGTAAAGATGGATGGAAAAGGAATCTGCTCACCTCCGAGCCTCCGAGGCAGTTAGATAGGAACATTGTGGGCTATAATTGAGGAGCGAGAAAGAGAGCAAAAATTGAAGAGGGGGGGAAAAAAAATGAAGAAATTGACTTTTTGTTCCCTTTTTTTGTGCTTTTCTGACCTCAACAGAAAGAAATGACATATCATAAACTGGGTATGTCAAGCCATGACGTTCAGTTCTAGTACATGACTGTACATTGGATCATTCGTGCTGCTGTGAGACTCTGATGGGGTCTCTGATGGAGTCTTCTTTCAAACCAGCGTCACGGATTTCAGTCAACATCTTAAAACATTTCTTTGAAAGTGACATCCTCGCCGTAGCCATCGTCAGCTCTTCTCCTCGCACAAAAGTGAATGAATAGACATCGTTGCATCACTTTATCATGTCAGCGACGCAAATGTGTTTTGGCTTTTTTTTTTTGTGTCAGGTGACAGATGAAGAGTCACTTCTGTGTCTAAGGTGTGTTACTTGAGGTTGGAAATAGAATCCAATGCAATATTTTACAAAGATTTCCATGTCCTCTTGACAGATGGAAGGTATTTTATCTGCTTTGTGCAACACCAGTGTGTGTGTGTGTGTGTGTGTGTGTGTAGATGTGTGTTTATGCGTTTCCACATTTAAAATGCTTGAGGTTTGAGAGGACTTTGAGAATGAGCTATAAAACAGATTATCAGCTGGTACACACAGCACACAGACTGCAGACTGCAGGATGGAGACAGCTGTGGACGACATGACAGGAGAGCAGAATGGGACGGACGACAATAAAACAGAAGAAGTTTAATGGACTCGAATACAACTATATTCTGTTGAAGTTAAACTGTCAGATGAGAACAGAAGGCCGATGTTTCATTTACTTCTCTCAAGTTTTTCTTCTTTTTTAAACTATATTTTGTGTTTTTAAAATTGAAATTCTTCATGGTACTTGCCATATTTTACCATGTGATGACAGACGAGAAGCGAGAGTTAAACTCAGAAGGTTGAACTGACTTCACCAGACAATTCTCCTTCAAAATCAGGTAAAAGTGACGTACATGCATGTCATTTTTTTTAAAAGAGAAAGAATACAGTTTGGACAAATGTAATCTGACAAAAGTTGAAGAATTGATACTTAAATCGATCGAGATGTTCTCATTAAGAGTTATTAGTCTTATCCAAAACATGCATGGCAGCTGTGTGTTTGACACGCCTGCTGTTGTGTGTGTGTGTGTGTTTTGTTTGTTTGTTTGTTTGTTTGTTTGTTTTTAAATCTTGAGGTTAAATATGTTCCCACAATAACAGTCGTATATTTCTTGTTCCAGATTAGGGTCATAGTGATCTACTATTCTTTAGGCTGGCCTCAGCGTTCACACACAGGTTTACAGAAAGCGTTTTATCCTGAGTGTAAAGAAGCTGGACCGGGTGGCTAAGTGGCCGGAGCAGCGGTAATGCATGATGTTACACTGTGTGGCACTCCATCCTCTCGGCTGTCATCGAGTATCAGTTTCACACACTGGAGAAAGAAACTGCAGTCATGAGTGTCTTTTGCTCAACATTGTGCGAGATCAAAGAGTCGAGATAAGTGCCTACCGCACTGCAATCCTACGGCAAAAGCTACCGTCTGCTCTTTTTTCATTTTACTTTTTTTCAATCGACCACAAACATTCAAACTAATCCAAAAGAGAAGATAGTGATGATTAGCAAGGACCAATCGAATATTTTGCCGTGAAACTGCAGCATTGAAGGAGGGAATGAATGAATAAAAGGAAGAGATAATTTACTGTCTAGGATTACTGCATTTCTATTTTCTGTTTGTTTGTTTGTTGCTCAGTAACTGTGTGAGTCTCAATTACCATCCTGCGAATGCGGCTTAGCACAAACTCATTGTGTTTTATCAGCAGTCGCCTCTTTGTGTGGACACTTTGCATAAAAACACCTAACTTGGCTTTATTAACCTCATTTATAGCTGTGTCTACACACACACACACACACACACACACACACACACACACACACACACACAGTTTTAAAGACATTTCTATAGATGTTTCCTTGTACTTTTTGGTGTTTTCTTTAATGGTAAGTCAGCGCAATACAGCACAGTGCTTTTTTTTTTAAATTTCTTCTTTTTGTTCAGTCAAAGCAAGAAGTGCTGAGAGATTCTGGTAGAGAGCCAGATATTTAAACACATATACTCAAAGGGAGCAAATGAGATTGAATTAAGATGAATAACAAGCCAGTTTTATGTGGACCTTTCCTTTTTCTCCTAGTCCCTGTTTGTCTTCGCTGCTCTTTTTCTTTTCCCTCTGCTTGCTGTAGCTCTGACTATTATTTCAGATGACTTCTTTCATCAATAACATGTTATCAGAGAGACAAATGTTTTCACTGAAGTGTGCATGACTTTTGTTTTGTCTTTATGTTGGTTTACGTGCTCTAGTTCAAACAGCCTGTAAGTAATACTGGCTGCTGTGTGTCATTCTATTACGTTTTGATTGAAAGCAGCACGATCAATATGGTTTGTTATGGTCTGACAAACCGCCGCAGAGATGTGTGCGTGCTTCTGTTTTTGTGTTACTCTCTGTTATTATTTGCGTGAGTGTTTTTGAACACACTTCAAGTTGTGTATGATGTTATGAATGTTGACTGAATGTATTTCTGCCAGCTTAATTGCCGACTGCCAGAGATGGTGAAGAATATCTTGTAGGGTAAACTGTCAACTTTCAGGTTTTGGTGGGGGAAAAAAAAATTCTTGCTAGCAGCCGAAGAGCGGCTTTGACAGCGTGTGTGTATGTGGTTGATATTGCGTGTGTCAGTCATTTGATTCATCAGGATCAAGCAGATAATTGTTTTGTTCATCCCTTCAGCGCCCCCGCCTTCTTACCTCCCCGCCCCGCCCAAACACATCTCCACATATGCTTGTTAAGCCTGTAATAATCATGTCTTTTTTTTTTGGGGAGGCATTGTGGTCATTTACAGGCAGTTTGTGCTGTAAGTTGCATTCAGCTCTGCTTCACTTTGAAATATATTTATTTGATGAGTTCAGTTCAGTCTGTTGATGAAGGAGATTCAGTTAACATGTAAAGGAGACCAGTGGTGGTTCATATACACCTTATGCCTCCAGGCAAGTTGCTCCTTGTGAAAATGTGCATTTTACAACTCCATTATTTGGACTGATGAGCGCACTGTTTAATATGTAGTGACACCAAGCAGTCAGCTCGCAGCCTGTGCTCCAAAAAGGCAAACAAAAATAAATAAATAGAAACAATGCTGTACTTACCTTGCTTTCTTAAATGACTACCCTAAGATGTCTGTACGATAGTTGAACAGTCCTCTCTTTCCTATCCAGTAAAAACACAGCGTTGCTTTACCTAAGGATGCAACAGATTGCTTCTCCAACGAAGACTGATTCCAGAAGATTTCATAATCTAACTGCACCAGCATCTCTTAATTTAAACATCTGTTGGAGCTAAATTCAACTTTTAATAGCCAAAAATATAAATTCTGCTTTATGTGTCCTTTATGTATTAAATCAAATGTGTAATAATTTGCCTGTGTGTACCAGATGTAGATATTTGGTGTATTTTGTCACTTTCAAATTCACCATCTACCAACGTCACTCCCACACACCCAGAACCCTCTCTAAATCGCTGTCCACCCACCCAGGGAGAGTCACACATTGTGAGACAGGCAGTTGTGAGGTAAATTACCTGGCCCTGAGTCACATGCGTGCCCAATTTGTTTGTTTACGATCTCCTCCTCCTCCTCAGCCCTGTCCTCACGAGTCAAAACAAGCTATTCTCCATCCGTGGTTCCTTAAAAAATAATCAATGGCTCAAAATGGTGTAGTACATATGCCAGGCCTTCAGGAGGTGCTGTCTCAGAAATACACCGGAGCATGCACATTCAGCCTGTGTGCCATAAGCAAACACAACACAGGAAGATGTCACATTATTAAACACAATAACATGTGCAGCACAGTCAGCTGACAGGCATGCTTTCTTGTCTGAAAAAGACATTTCACTTGTATGGGATGATCGGACAGTGATCCCTGCCTCTGAAGATCACATGATTCACAGTTCAACTCTGTGATTTTCGGCTGAATCTGGGATTTGGAGCCCAAAACAAAACATTTGGATGCCTGACCAGCAGGTTTTTGTGATTTTTGGTCACCAAAATTGTTTTTCTGTTGCAACATGGTGACCGTTTTAAATCAAGTGTTTTTGATAGACAAACATGATTTGAGTTGGGTTAAAAAAAAAAAAAAAAAAAATGAGAACATGTTGCAGGAGTTTGGCGAAATGGAGCCAAAGATGAGGAGTGAAGGTGTTGACGCTGCAACAAGGTTTTATTAGGATTGTAGAGGATACAAACACAAATCAGCTGATTGAGAGCGAGACTGCCATTTCAAATAGAACCCAATCCAACTCTGCCGTAATTTCAGTCAACCCCAAGTCGTATAGACAGACATCCTGAGAATAGCATCTGTTGTTCACGACTCCAGTCATCTTCAGTCAAAGCAGTGCGTCCGTCGCACAGTGTCCCTGAGAAGCTGAAGTCAGAGCAGTGTGTTCTTTCCACAGTGTCCCAGGGAACCTGAATTCAACATATTAATCAGAATATTACATATCGCATGTTCCCGACAGGTTGCTTCAAGAAAAACAAAACTGAATATATGATTCTGTCTGACATATTTCGTAACGGTTGGCCTGCACCAGGCTGCAGAAACAACAGCAATACTGGTACACATTGTCCAACAGTCCAAATTACAATAGGAGTCCATGGCTAAGTGGTGGTGATTACCGTGCAGACTGAACTGAATGGATCAGTGACGTGCGGTGAGAATAACCGTCGGTGTCCGTTGTAATGGAAAGACATTCAGCAATAGGAGTCTGATTAACACATTATCTTAATTCAAGGTTTTTAGGTATTCTAGCTTTTAACTGTAATTTGGCAGTGTGAATGCCCATGATTCACTGTATTAGCTCAGCTTTTGGCTCTCATTCCTGAAACTAATACCTTTTTTAGTGAAGGAGGCCGTCTGTGATGATCCATTGATATCCCAAGGTCACACCTTTTTTCTTTTCTTTTTTTTCATTAAGTTTTGTGCAAAAGGTTCTTCTTACACCGATAGCACTTGAATAAAGTTTCATTTGAGAGGTGTGATGTTGAGAATAGAGCCACACTAAAGCCTAAGAAAGTCAACAGAAACTTCTCAAACCTTATGCTGCTGCTGGATACTTTTCTGCTTTATTACAAAACACTTTATAATGCAATTTCCACAGAGCCGTCATGCAGGTGTTGTTCACTCACAGTTTGCAGTTTATTTTCTTAAACTATCCGGGCGACAGGTCAACAGCACTCAAAGGTGCTGTAACACCACAACAAGGGAGTTATTTTACCAGACAGCAGCTGTTTTCTTTCCTACCACTTAAAGGAAAGGTCACCCCGGGGCAGAACTGCAACACATAAACATGGGCCACATCTGGGCAGGTTTAGGGTACAGCCAACAGGCTGGCATTGTCACCAGTCTATTTTTAGATTGATGGGTACTTTGTCTGGAGCACCACTTGTCAGACCATAAAACAGCAATAATAGAAATATCTGAACTATAAAGGATTTTCATAGAAAGTCAAGATTCAGTAATTGCTACAAATGGGGTCCCAACAGTCGTACAATGAAACCATCTTATTCTATTGTAGATGTAATGGCCCTGTTCCACGGAAACGTGTCTCTCGTGGTCAAATTTCAAAGAATTAATTCTTTCTCTTTGACTTTATCTCCGTCACCCAATGTCACCGAGCTGAGCGCAGAGCTGACATCTTAATGGGTTTCACTGGTAGCCTGTTATGGATCCAGTCACACGATGCACGGGATCATTTTAGCCATTTGTTGGTTATACTTTATATATGTATCTCTGTCTATATCTTCACCAGTCCCTTTATCCCCCTTCCTCCTCCACTACATTGACATGTTGGTAGAATTATGCGGTGAGGCGCAGTGACTCTGAGCAAGATGGATCTGGGTTCAGCTTGCAGCCAAGCCTTCTGTTCCATCCTTCTTCTCACCTTCTGAATTTCCCCTAAGTCATCCGGCTTACACACACACGGTCCTGAGACATATAGGTCAGGTGGACTGTTAATGAGTGATTGCACATCCATGTTAGCCCTTTAATTGTCCGGCCATCTGTCTGGGGTCCTGCTCTGCCCTCTTGTTAGTTCATGCAGAGCCAGACTCTTGCTCTTGAGATGCTGAAAAAAAACAATGGACTCGCAAAGGAGTGAAATAAATTGAAAGCTTAAGGCCTCCAACAACAAATTCCCTTCTTGATTTATTTTAATGAGAGTCTGGCAGAAGGCCACGGTTGCCACCCTCTTAACTATCTAACAGCTGTAACTCCCATAAATATATATTTTTTATTTAAGAAAAAAAAAAGTGAACCATGTGCCATTTGAATTGAATTATTTAACCCTTCAGCTCACTTACCAGCTGGATCACACGGGGTTCTGCCCTCTAAGAATAGTTTGTGCCAGAAACTCTTTGTTGCTCATCTAAATTACATTTTTGGAGAAAAATCCACCGACAGTGACTCCGTGAGCATCCTGCTAAATACGATTCACTCCAATATGTAAGGCACTTTAAAAAATATAAACAGCATTTTAATTTATTTATTTGTTTAGGTGTTGATCCAAATTGTTAAATACCTGTTTATTTGGTTGAAAGCCTGAAAATAATCCATCAGAAAAAAAGTCCCAAACTGCTATTGTAGCAGTTCACCAGTGACTCAACGCAGCTGAGCAATCTCAGCGAGTGAGTTGTCGTGCTCTCAGCTCTCACGACAGCTTTGCCCCCTCTGCACTACTCCTGACGACGGTTCACCTCGGTACATGCTTTAAACTTTTTCTTGACAGTTTATTTTTGACTTCAGGTAGTAGAAATGCATTAAGGGTCCAAGTGGACCCGCAGTTATAAAATATGTAAAAATGCACCTCTCTTAAACCTGAGCTCCGCTGGAACCGCAGTGGAAAAGATTATGCCACCCTGACCCCTCCTCTGTTATTACCCCTCTGGAAAAAATCTTATTATGTTGGCGCGCACATCCCAAGGTGTTTAGTCATCAGATAAGAAGCTATTCAAGATAAATGTCTGAACTCATTTTGTTTTTGTGGGAATTTTGTGCATTTTCAGAGGGTCAGTAAAGAGTTCAATCAAATCTAAAGTGAAAGTTGCGACTCTGACTGGTCTGTTAAAAAATCACTGTGGTGTCAAGAAAATTGCCTTGTTGTGGCTGTTCAGGCGGGACACCAATAAGGAGGTGGTTGTTACCGCTGCCGTCGTGATCAAAATGGAAGTTATACCCATGTGAACCGCTCTTTGCAGGGGTCACATCAGCTTATTTGCTTGTTGAAATGGCTGACTGAACGTAATTCATTAGATGTGTGCAGTGCCTGTGTTTTAACAGGGCCAAAATCCAATCTTATTTTTAGGGTAACCTATGGCTCCACAACAGCGGCGTAGGTGCGGCAGAAAAAAACTGGCCCCTGACAAAATAATCTGAGCGTGAACGGACAAACAGGAAAACATCTGACCTGAGGTGCCCTTAAAAATGATGAACCCGCCTGCCCTCGTGCCGAGGCTGCACTGATGTTCAAAAAGAAAAAAAAACAACAATTTCATCAGCATAAACAAGCGACTTTCAACTTTATTCTATTTTTAATTATTTGTAGTATAGGCAGATGCATGGACGTCAGCTGCAGTGATGATTATTTGTATTTATGAGCCCCGTCCTCCCTGCTCTTGGTGCTCTGCAGTGACTCAGTGCAGCTGCAGCCTCCGTTCATCAGGAACTCGATCACCCAATTAAAGCTGCATGTTTCTCTGGTGCGCTGACTGAGGTCACAGCAGCGAGGGCGAGATCAGAGGACAAGATCTTTCTGGGGCAGAGAAAAGTCATTTCAGGTCATGCGTGTGACTTATTTATTTCTGGTAAACAAACACAACCGTTGCCGAGGTTCTTGAGGCTTCATCAACTCACTGAGAAAATCCAAAGCCGTAAAGAAAGACTAGTATACACCCTCTTAAACGCAGGTGGGCGGACAAAGTGCGATCTCTGGTAACCCCTTTGAGGGGGGGGGGCACAGATCCCAGGCTGGGAACCGAGGTCTCAGCTCATAGTCCTGGAGCCTCACCACTGAGATTTGGATCGTTGGAAGCCCTTCTTGACTGTGATTGTGCCCCGAGGAGACTTTAAAATACACAGCTTTACAACTTCAGGAGCCGATTGACTGAAGGGTTTCCTAACGATTTGGATTGCTTAATGCTTTTAACAATGTTTAAATGGCCTATTGAGCTGCTCTTAGATGCTCTGACGCTTGCTAATGATCTCAAAGTGATAACACTTCACTTTTCTCTTTGAAGAGCTCACGTCCTTAAACAGGCCCCTTTCTGATTGCAAACCCATACAGCTCAAATATCACGAGCGCCTCTCGACTGGAATATTGATACAGTCAATACTGTAATCTATTGAAAAAATGGGAGAACTGTCATTACAGTAAAGACTTTTTTTTTTGTTTCATTTTTGCTTCGGGTTAGAATTTGTAAAGGTTCAAAATAACCCTGTAGTGGTTTGTTTCTGGAATTGTTCCTTCTTTCTTTATTTCTTCCTTTGCATTAGAAAATAAAGAAGCTAATCTAATGTAGTTTGGGGTTGCAAGCTGCTCTTAATGTCTTTCTAAATGGGCCCATTTGGATCTATTGAACAGCACTGAGCTTCTCGTTAATGACCTTACTGTGATAACGCTTCACTTCCTTTCTTTAACTCTGCTGCTGCGATGCAGTCTGACTTGGATGTCTAGACACACACGCACGCACGCGCACACACACACACACACACACACACACAAAGGAAGAGAAAGAGAAAGACTTAAGTGCATTCACACAAGCATAAATAAAGACAAAAAAACTAAAGGCATTGAAATTGGGCCAAACTGACACTCTGCAAAAACAGGCGAGGCAGATTTAATCTGCTTCAGTTGTGAAGAGCGACATACCTGAGAAAATCACCTCTTCTCACACACGTTAACACACTTGCATGTGCAGAAAACCAGAGTGTTTCTGATTGTGTTCCACTTCATTCTCTGTCTTTATGACCTCAAGCTGCTGCTGCTGCTGCACACACACACGCACGCACGCACGCACGCCAACTTTAACTTGTGGAACACAAACACAGGGAGTCAGGCACAACATTGTCTTCTCTTTTAACTTTAGAGTCAGTTTCATCCCCAGTATAATCAAAAACACTCACAGGAAGATTTCAGACGTTTGTTTTTTCTTTTTTTTTTTCCCTGAAAATGCAAGTTTTTATTTTTGCACAGGACACAGCTATTTTGCAATCCTTGCTCTGACATTTTAAAAAAAGATTTACTCCAAAAGGTTTTAAATGTTTCATACTATATGGCCTCTTTTAGAAAGAAATGAATACTTCAGATTGTTGGGAGTAGCACCTGTAATGGTTTATTTTAGATGTGCTTTTATTTGTGGTTATTATGGAGGTAATACCTTGCAATTCTGTTTTTCTCAGTATGTGTAACTATTTTGAGAAGACTGAATATTGCCAGCGGCTGCAGGATCCAGACCGTAAAATGATTTTTTTTTTTTTAAGCAGTATTTATTTGTCAAACTGCATGTTGAATGTAAGCTGCTGCTGTCAGACAAGAATACTTATCTCCTTAAATATCCCCACATTTGCATTACACTGTGCACTGTTTTCAAATGCTGTTTGGATTATATTGAAATATACATGAATAGCGTTTTATACAATCATACATGGGTCTGTTGCCATTCCCGACACGGCAGCTTTTAAATCCCTCGACGTTTCCCTATCCTTAAACATTATCGGAACATTTGCTGCCTATTTTCATTTTGACAAAGTGCGGCCAAGGGCTCAGCAGTGCATGGCTGATTCTGGCACGTTAAAAGGCTTTTGCCTTATCACCTGCAGTAAGGTTTGACTTGGCTGTGGTGTGATTCGCCATGTGATGGATTCTCACCCACAATATCACATGTTCATGGTTCATTTTAGTGGCCCTCTTGTACCGCAGAGGCTCAGTGATTGAGAACAGCTCAGAACTCCCGAACACAGCAGAAATGTGCCATCATCCACGCTGTCAGTGATATGATCTACAGCTAATAAATAATGGACAAGCAGCAAATAATAGAAGAGCAGTAATGCCGCGTTTCTGAGCGCACAGCGGATTGATGATCAGGTCCTGCATGCATGCCACTACAGCCACAAAAGGTGCTTGTGAATAATTTGTTTAACACTCAATTTCTTACAGCTCAACAGCAGAAGGGTGTGTTTTGCAGGGTGCTAGTGTGTAGCACCCACAAAACAGCTTGTGTGACATTGAATTAGAAGGTTACTGGCAAATAAAAGCAAGTATGCTGAAGTTCAGAATATTGTTTTTGCTCATCTATTAAAGATGGACTGCTTGGAAAATGACAAAATGTCACCCTCGTATTAATTAATAGACCTTTGGCATTGCAGCTTTAATTAAATGATAAATGATGGCACACCAGCAACACGAGTGTTCAGCCACATGGCCTGGTAATGACAGGGCTTTCGCTGTTTTGAACATATTAATTTATTCTTCCCAAACAGACAGGGGACGCAGGTCCAGCCCAATTCATCACTCTTCTTGGATATTTCAGCTTTTTTTCCCCCCACACTGAATAAACAATATTTCATGATTTCTCAGTTGATTTATGATTCATACCACATTGTGGCATGCTGAGGTTTTCCTCCCAAGTCCTTGGGATTGATGGGGCAATCTGCTTCATCACTTTCAAACTTTCCCAACATTTTCTATTTTCTAGTGTGTGCAGACGTCAACCAAGTTTAGAGGCAGATTAATGACTCCACCTGCATTACCAACACAATGTAGCATCTGTGTTGTAATGAAATGGAAAAGGTTTTTTCTTCCGATGAGTGTAATGGAGGTCGGCTTCATATTTTCTGGTGTAAAATGATTTTCTTCTCATGAGTCATGAAGTTATAATGTCATGATGCTGGCAGCATCTGCTGGTCTACTCATCCCACATGTGCTTTTGGTTTAGTCATTGCTAATAAATAAGGGGGGAAAAAAAGCAAATCATATTAATTTGCTGTTTTAAACATGTATCTCCCAATGTGATTCAGCAGTATCAGTGCTTCAGAAGAGTTGGTTTGTGAATCAGATATCTCAGTTTAATATGCTCACCAATTCCCACAGCAGTGTATTCATCACTTGCTGCTACAGTGTTGCAAATAACAAAATTCTATCTTTAAAAACAACGATTAAATCTCTGAGTGGCTCTGTATTTCTTGTTGCTTCTCACTTGTTTCTCACCTTTACATTTTCTATATTTTATAACTGTCTCCATGTGCGTTTTTGTGGTATTGTTTTGTTTTTTTCCAGGTAATAAAACTATCATTTGAAGAGTTTGATCTGGAAAGAGGATACGACACGCTAACTGTGGGAGACGGAGGGAAGATTGGAGACACTCGCAGAGTTCTCTATGTGTAAGAATCACTTGATATGTTGTATTCAGGAAAACAGAGATATTGACATGCGAAAGCACACAACAACTTAATGGTGGCAATCACAGCAACAGCTGGAGAGAGATACACAAGCACCATTGTGTGGATAGATATTCCATATCTAGAATTGCATCTATGCCGTCTGTTTTTGTTATTGAATCCTTTGCTTATTTGTTCTCCACATTAAGTTAAAAAAAATCTATAAGCTATGCAATTGTATGATGACTGCATTAATCCAGACACCAATGAATAGGTATAATTAAATTTTATATATGACTACTCGGCTGTGTGATTATGAATAACATACTAGTCATGCAGCTTAAGTGTATTTTCAATTTCAAGAATAAAACACAGGTAATGGGTGCAAGCGTTGTTCATTTGCTGCCATGTGTGTGTGCGCAGTCTGACTGGCTCCAGTGTCCCGGACCTCATCGTCAGTTTGTCTAATCAGATGTGGCTACACCTGCAGTCAGACGACACGATCGGCTCCGCAGGGTTCAAGGCAGTGTATGAAGGTATGGCCTCATTTGATTTCGATTGCGGCTCTAACAACACTAATAGTTCTTTCTTGCTATTCAAATAAGTTACTAGTGTTTTACTTTTGTCTGACTTATGCAGGATGTCCTAATGGTTTTCGTGTAGGTGGCTGCTGTATCAATATACGGCTCTCAGAGTCCTGTGATGATCGATTCACTCATCGAGTGCAGCTGCAGTTACATCAGTTAGTTGGAAGTCAAATTTTGCAGTTTGCTCGTTATTTTGGTCTCTTTGAGTTAATCAGTCATGAGTAAAATCCAGTATTTTTAACTGCAAATGCTCCCGTGAGGGAAATGCAATTTTCAGTAGTCGTGCACAACTTGGCACGAATCAGATTTATGAACAAATGAAGACGACAAGAAGCCGCAACAAAGCGGCAATCGTCCAATAATATATTATTGTATTTATGCACAGACGGAAGAAGCTCCGTCTTATAATAATAAATGATAATGTTTGTTCAGGGGCTGCAAATACATCCTCGCATCACCCAGACTGCAGTGGTTGTCGGTTGTTAATAATTTTAAAACAGAAATCTGTTACCGGTGCATTACTGCTAAATGTAGAGGTGTAACTCACACTGCTGCAACAATGTGACACCAGTTAGAACATGTGATCCCCAGTAACGTAAAGGCTGATTTGTCCCTCAGCTTGGTCATTTTGTATGTTGATCAAGATGGAGGGTCATGACATCTGCATTCTGGTTAATTTACCTGACCGTTACTATCCATCTTCTAATACTGTTCTTTTCTTCTGGGTTTCAATGGAAAGCACGGTACAGACTGGTCACTTGCTCTTTTGCATCCACACAAACAGATTCACACTTCAGGACACGTGAAGGTCCCCGTGCCAAGCCATTCATCCCAATTTTATTATTGTTTACTTATTTTATTCTAACATGTCAATTGAAGTCTGTGACTAAATGAAAGTGAACTGAATTATATTCACTTGAGACCCAGACTGAGACAGTCAGCGGGAGAGCAAAGTAATTTGATAAATATAGCGGCAGACTAAAGTGGACAACACAAATATTGACACGACGGAACAGAGAGAAAAAAAAAAAATTGAGCGAGAAGAAATCAAGACTTTTGGAGACAGTGAGAGAGGCAGAGGAGGGACGTAGAGTGAAGGTCAGGCTCTTGCTTCTGCTCGGCTGTGTTTGATACGATGGTTTTGGGGTCAGTCACTGTTCAAGAGAGCAAAAACAGCATTGAGGACTGAGAGAATCTCAGCGTGTTTTGAGCCTGACGGGACACATTCAGCAGGTTACACGACCCTAAAGGTAGCACTCGTGTTGATGTAACACTCTACGTTTTTATCTTAACAATTATCTTGACAACAAGGCATTTTGAGCTGTCACTACCGCTTGGCTCCAGCGGTGGAACCACCAAACGGTCCCGCCTGATATTATACATTTCACCAGCAATGATGTATAAGATGAACTGAAAGTGAGAAAGACAAGAAAGAAGGAAACCAATAGCACTCCATGACCTCTGGAAGATATTGTCAGCTTCTTGCCTTCAGGATAGCTGAGCTGCCTGTGGTATGTTTTGAATGTGTCCTTGTGTGAATATATGTGATCCTGTCAAATGCTATAATGTCACCGTGTCACACACCCGGATCAGTTTCCCCCCGCTCGCTGCTGGATTGTCAGCCCTGGAGGAACACTCAACATGTGTGCATAAATATGTATCCCATTTGTCTTCGAATAACACCGCGTTGCACTTGTCAATTGCTGCAGCTCAATGTTTTCCTGTGTGTGTTTTTTTGAAAGCGGGAGAGATGAGATCATCGGCACACGCCGAGCGTTATGCTAATAGAAGTGTGCAGTGAAACGCTGCTGCCAGGCTCCCAGGCTGGTGGCAGGATGGAGGGTGTACATACTGGGTTAAAGGTTTTAATCTCATCAAAGGATGACAGATTTGCATTACATGTTTGGTTTATATGTCTAATGTAAAGAAAAAAAAAAGTCTTTTCTCCATCTTTGCCACATTACCATAGCTTTTTCAAAAAAATATTTCTTCAGTGGACTGGTTCCTGGACTGGTTACTTTTTGGCAGTTCATGTGCAAAGTTTAGCAATTTAGTTTTATTTGCAAATTACCAGTGATTCATTATATAAACTTTAGACTATAAATTGTTTTATTGTAGGTAATTTCCTGTATCAAATGCTTTTCTCTACTATTTGATTTCAGTAATATACTGGCAGTAAATAAAATGCAACTTCAATCTATTGAAACCCCCAATAAAACTTTTAAGAAATATCTATAAAATATTGATGTTTGTTTTCTTATTTATTTGCTCTTACTTCATAAGATCTGAACGCATTCATCTTTCATGGATATATTTCCTTGTTTTATTTCCTTTTCTCAATTATGTAGATTACTTGTTTTGTGTGTGACTGTTGCAAAGGAAAAAGGAAATAGAGGCATAAAATGTTATATTGAGCTGTAAATCTCTGCACGGCGCTTCGGTAAAACTCATTAAACTTGAAAAGAATTGAAAGGAAGGGAAATGACTGAGCAGAAAAAAGGAAACAAACCAACTTTAAAAAAAAAAAAAAAAAAAAAGTCAAAGGAACAAGTGAGACAGGCAGTTACCGTCGTAATGACAGACTTAGCAGCAGCTCCGGATCGCTGATATCCATCCTGACACTTGTCAACTGTGTGACAGAAAGCTGTGGGCCGCACGCACACACACACACACACACACACACACACACACACACACACACACACACACACACACATCCACGCTGCTGCTTCTTTGAGCATTCTGCTCTTGTGGGCGTACTTACATCCCAACAGATAGGAAAGCGTAGCATACATGCTTACACACACGCAAACACACACATACACAACCAGACACATGCATGCACGACTCACCTTGAGATGTGTTTGCCCAGAGCGAATCCAGGGGCATGGTGGAGCATGTGTTAGCAGATGATAGACGTCTGCTGGAATTGTCAGATTTGAAAAAAAGAAGAGCGAGGGAAGCGCATTGTATAAAAGAAGAAAAAAACAGACAAAAAAAAATGCACACACACACACACACACACTGCCATTATGAAAAGAAAGGATTAAAAATGCGTCACAAACTAATGGAGCGGCATTGCGAGCCAGGTCAGCACTACGGCTAATGTGACACTCATGCCAATAAGGCACAGTGCACTGAGAGCGGGAGCCGAGAAAAGAGCTCTGTGGAGGAGAGTGACGGGGGGGATTGGAGAGCAGGGCTAATAAAGACAAATGAAAGAATACAAATCACCAAGCAAATGACAGAGGTAACATATTTTATGTATCTGAAAACATGTATCGGTGCCACAAGTCATACTCTCAACAATGCCACCTATACCAGTCCTGCTCTCTTCAGTTCTCACCTCCTGCTGGTTATTTAACAACAGTATGCATGGATCAGTGTGTGTGTGTGTGTGTGTTTGCATCTACTTGAGTGCCTCCACTTATTGTTTTGCCTTTCACAATTAAAGCTGAATTGCACTACAATTAACTTGATGGTAGTTTGCTGTGATGAAGGAAACAATAAAAGGAGCATCGCGCAGATTGTTTAACTTCTCAGCACTGCAAATTTTGGAAATGTTCCAGATTCAGTTTTAAAAATGGGGAGTGATTTAAAAAAAAAAAAATTCTCTGCTACCTCTTGGAAGTAGGGTGGAATATGTTTTTTGCCCTCTTGTTCTTGTGGGTGTCAGTAACACATGTAAACATGAGAGTGTATCTCTATCTAAAGATCACCGTATGCTTGTTGTTGTCGGTTAACCCCAGTTTAGGCACACAGAGTGGGGTGTGAATGTCAACATGTCACACACTGACATTCATTATCAGCGTGGAAACGTGACTCTGCGTGTCTGCGTTTGTTCCAGAGATCGAACGGGGAGGCTGCGGCGATCCCGGGGTGCCGGCATTCGGCCGTCGTAGCGGCGATCGCTTTCAGCACGGCGACGTGTTGACCTTCTTTTGCCAGTCGGCCTTTGAACTTGTGGGAGAAAGAACAATCACATGTCAGCACAACAACCAGTGGTCTGGCAATAAACCCAGCTGCGTCTGTGAGTGCACAAATTTTAATGCTGAGATATTTTTTTGTTGCTGTGAACTTGCTTATTTTTCTCATGTCTATTCTTTTTTTCATTTTCTAACTAGTCTCATGTTTCTTCAACTTCACCGCTCCGTCTGGGACTGTTTTATCGCCAAACTACCCGGAGGAGTACGGAAACAACCTGAACTGTGTCTGGCTGATTATCTCTGAACCGGGAAGCCGCATTCATCTGCTCTTCTCTGACTTTGACCTGGAGCCACAGTTTGACTGGTTGGTGGTCAAAGATGAAGGTAATTAAAACATTTTTTTCTGTTAGTTTGTAAATGTCACTCCGTTTTGTTGTCGTCATTTTGAAAATGAAATTGAGACCCCCGATGACGTTAATGTGCTTAAATGCTAAAAGAAGAATCAGCGTGTGTATACACCTCAAAAGGTGAAATAATTTTTCCGCTGGTCTGTATTTTCACATCTTGTGAGATGAACATGAAGAACAGTGCAGACTGGAATGACTCTTTTACTGACGGGCAAACTGGATTCATGCAGCCATATCGTTTCACCACCTACACTCTTCACATAAAGCACAGGCTAATTAGACCGCCATTCACAATGGCACTAAAAGCCATTGAATTGAATTGGATCACGCCAAACCATAAAACTTTGGTTTCATTTGCTGTATGTTTCAGGTAATGGCTCTATTTCTTTGTGATTAGCCGCGTCTCACAGTGTGCTTCATATGCTACGTACCATTACGTGGCCATTGTAATTACTCACAGTCTGCCCCTCAAATCGAATTTCCATTCACCGAGGGGTTTGCGTGACCTTGACACTTACGACTTTGTCTTCTTTTGTAATCCTGAATGTTGAAACATTGAAGAAAAATGGAGAAAAAGAGAATGAACTCACAATAGAAATAATCCTTAAATATCTTTATCTCGGTATCAGTGCGACACAATCCAGCCTGAAAAAAAAATTAATAAATCCCAAGGTGTGCTCTGAACAACATAAAAAGGGTTAACATAATCAGGGAACTATTGTTGTCATCTAATACAGAAAAGAGAGAAAAAAAATGTGACAGATTGTTACAAAGGCTTTTCTCCAAATTTCTCCTTTTTTGATAAGTAGACAACGTAAGATCTTGTCACTCTTTCAGCTATTGTCACTTTGGTTCTCTTTCCACTCCTGGTCTCTCGCCTATCAATACAGTAATGAGTAAGTGAAAGAGCTTTTGGGTTGCTGGAGAACAAAGAGACTGACACTTTGCCGCTCAGTCACTGTGGAACATAATTGAGTCTAAGTGCATGGGATCCAAAGCTCCGAGTCAAGGAGGGAATAAAAAGAAAACTTTCTGCGGGAGCTAATTTCAGATACAGTGTATTTCATCACTGAAGTGTTGTTTTTCCCTCTCTGCTGTTTCTTGTTAGATTGTCAACTCGTATTGTTTCTGAATGCAAAGTCGTGTCAAGAGAGTCAAATAGCTGCTTGAGCTGGAAACTGTGTCAATATATTCGTTTTAAAATAAAAAAAAAAAACACTTATACACATTTTAGTGCATTTGATTGATGATGGTAAACATCTTGAGTGTAACGGAAAAGGATTTAACAATGCAAATTCAGTATAACTACACATGAAGAATACACAATAACCCCCTCAAATCATATCTTTTTTAGCTTTATATGCAAATGAATTACCAAAACTGGAATCAAATAGTTTTAAGAATATGTGTAGGGGAAAAAAACATAATAGGAAGATGCCAGAGAGGAAATTTCATTCCTGAGGCCATTGTAAATTTTTAGTACTGGTTCCCTTAAACGGAGTCAGTGAACCATACGCCTCATTTATCAAACAGTGTGCAATATTCAGACCGAACATTTCACAGAATTATGTCTTTATGAAGTGCAATCAACTGAAAATGTACATACTGAGTCTCGTATCCTCTTAACTAGAATCCTGGATTTACCTATGTCTCTGTAAATTAAAATTACATATTCTTACTGTCAATCAACTAAACTGAAGTTTGTGAAGTGTGTTCTGACGAAGAGGTGCGTTTGGTCAACTGCGCAGTGGAGGCTTTCATCATGTTTTTGATTTTATATATGTACTTTTTGAGTTTGACAGCAGTTGTTTTGTTGTGATTTTGCTGGTTGATGGCGGTACAGTGCGGCGGCAGGAACCTGATGCTGCTGGCGGTATCTCCGGTGTAGTCTTTGAGCGCAGAGCCGCCGGCAGCACAGCCGTCTCCACTGAAGCAATTTTGTGCAAATGCTTTCTGAAAACTAGTTAAAATTATCATTGGTGAGATGTTTGCTGAAGATTATTTTAGAAAAACATCCATTCTCTGGGTGAGCCAGACATTCCAGAGTCTGCCATCCGATGCATTCTGACGCCGTCCTTGGTATTGCATCGGCGATCTCCACAGCTGTCCGGGACTAACTGCTTGCATCATACAGGCTCGACTCGCTTTTTTGATCTCTGAAGTTGAGCCTGTGCCTGGGGCTCAATAAGTGGGATCACAGATATAAATGGTTAAGATGAGAGTTAGCCTGTAAATTTCTAAACAGAAAGATTTCTGATGGAAAAGTTTGAAGTTCACAATGTTTACTTTCTGGCATTATCAGTGTTTATATATGAACATTACAATCATGATTATTAAACATGTCAGTGGTTATCTTTATGCCAGCATTTTTTTCCTCAGCCTAGAAGCCACATCATTTCACTGCACACATTGTGCTATAGTTATCTTTTAAGTGATTCTTATTCAGGAAGTTTTGCCTCCAGTGGGCAGTGATGTGTGTGTCTTTGCAGCCCTGTTTGGTATGCACGTCAGTGACTAAATGATGCCAGAGAATACAATACATCAAACCGCTGGCTCTTCCTGGAGGAACGGGGGAGATGTTGGGTAGCAGAGGGCATAATGAACAATCACCAGTGCATTTTTTCTTGCTGCCTTGTTAAACCGCAGGTGTTTTCTGATCAATCGCCGTGTTGAATGCTTTGCCAGTCGGGTTAAACCCCTAGTAGGCATTTGGCTATAAAATTTAAATAGTGTAAGCCATTAGTAGACATTGAGGAGACAAGAAACTAGTTACATTCAATCATCACAATAAATCTCTATAATCTCGCTGTATGTCACTGTTGCCGGTACTTAGTGTGTTAATTCCTGCTACGAACTGCTGGTGCTGTCTGTGGCGTCTGACTTTCACATCAACTACTTCAGCTTCTTTATGCTCTGGCATCCTATTACCATAGTTGGAGATAGCATCTCTTTCATTGTACATTGTGTACCCTCCATATCTAACCGATATGGGCCTGCTGGGTTTTTGCTCCGTGCAGCCCTTCAGGATTTTTTTGCGCTCCCAACTGAATCTGCTGCCGCTGGTTGGATCACTGGGGAGCGCCCTCAAGAGCTGAGTGTATTCTGCCAAACAAAAGTGTACCGCCATTTGTTGCGGTAAATGATCCGATGCTGTGACACAAATGTCTGTGGGTGAGCCGAAGTGATGCACGGTTACAGCTGCACAGGCCACTTGGGGGGGGGGTTCAAGGCCATTCAGTTGGTGTACAGTAGGTCCTTTAATGGCTGTAGAGCGATGCCAGAGCATATCTTAACATAGCAACTAGGTTCGAATCTCTATTGCAATCATGTACCCTCAAGGGGATGATGGGTAGTTCGACCACGACAATGCTCCCTCCTGTGGAGGCAGAATTGTTCAGGAATGGATAATTCAAGACACGTTCAGGTGGAGATCATGGTCACTCAATATGAGTGTCTTTCCGATTCACTAAAATCTAGCACCTGTAAAAAAAAAAAAAAGAACATTTTCAATGCTGAATCATTGGCAGCCAGAAGGTTTAGTTTTCTTTAATATAAGAATCCAGCAGGTCATTTGCAGAGTCATTGCTGAATCATTTTGAAGCTATTAAGAGAACTGGAAAAGGTCCATCGTAGTTCTTTACTGATGTCAGAGTGAATGTCTCACTCTCTGAATTAAAAATTCAGTGTGTGTGTGTGTGTGTGTGTGTGTGTGTGTGTGTGTGTGCGCACACTGAGCTTAAACTATATCTAAATTACATAAAATCTATAAAAACTGCCTGGTTCTGCTTGACCTTCTTCTGTTGTTATTAGTCATTTATAGTTGTTGAGATTTTACAGTCATCACAACAAAAGTTTAAATGTCAGATGAAAACCTCCAAAACACAATTCTGCAGTCACTATGAATAATGGTTTAATTACTGAACATTTTAACATGTTTCGAAAAACAAAACTCTTCAAAAAGCAAATTACCCTTCAATGTGTCCATTTAAAAATCCTCAGAAGCTGAGGCGTTGGAATCGGGTCTTTAGAGGGTACGTTTCCATGTAGTCAGTGTCCCGGCCGCTCGGCTTCCCAGCTGCCCCCTTAAAGTGATGCTTGACAAACAAATCGTGATCTGCCTCATAAATATTTAAAAAAAAAAAAATAAAATAAAGCAATCAAGATTTTTTTTCAGCTTTTATTGTAAAAACTGAACTTTGCTGCTTTTCTTTTGTTTTGTTTTGTTTTGTTTTTTTTTTTTTTTTGGGGGGGGGGGGGGGGGGGGGGGGACCTGTTTTCAGATTTATCTTTCAAGTGTTGTTATAGTATTGACTTTGCGTAGCAAAGACTGACTGTGACATATGGCTAAGATAAACTCTGCTTTCAGGTCTGTCTGAACCAACAACATTTGGGACTTTCTCTGGAAAAGACGTGCCAGCGCAGATCGCGTCCAACGGACACATCATGAGACTGGAGTTTCAGTCTGATCATTCAAATACTGGGAAAGGCTTCAACATCAGCTACACCAGTATGTATCCTCACCTTCTCACTTCTGGCTGTCAGTCCATTCATCTCTTGTTAATGTTGTTTTGCTAAAAATGCAGTCAGACAAAAGGTTTAGCATTATGTTTATAATGCTTTGGTGCACACTACATTAATATGCAATGAATAGAAAAAAATATATGGAGAGATTAATCTTTTTCTAACATTGTCTTTTCACCAACAGTCGCACTTCTTTAACTGTAACTTGTTTGTGTTTTTTTCCCTATGTAGCATTATCACAATTTTGGTACTGAAATGTTTGTTATTCTAACCTGCAACCTGAAAGCTATCATTCACCATTGATGTTTGTACTTGTCCTGTTTTATAATAGAGTAACTTGTTTTATCCTGCAGTTATCAGGTCACATGTCAGTGTGACATTGCATTTGAGATGCTTCCAGTACATCTGCAGTGGAGTTTTGGTATCAAACAAATGTCATTTCTCAGTCGTGTGCAACCCATTTTCAACATACAGCCTCATCTTGACTCCAGCTCGCAGACTGAGGAGCAGACTCAGACTGATAGCTCTCCCCTCAACTACAATTTGAAGCTAAACTCACGTCCAATATAAACACCAGCGTTAATATGCACACATGTCCAACTCCGGCCTTGCCTTGTTTAACCTGTGTCTTTACACCATGACTTTTACAGAAGGTGTATTGAACGGCCCAAAGCTGAACCACTTCTGCATGACTGAGTCTGATTCACTGACTGTGATTACCATGCTGTTTAGCACCATTTCACACACTGCCCCCCTAAATGACCTTGTCCTCAGCTCGTTTTTAAGGGGTGACATTTGACAAATGAAAGCACTAAATATTTCCATTTTTATCCTCTTTTTCAACACAGCATGTTGATATAAAAAAAAACAAAGATCCAACATACGTGACTTTTGAAAACTGTAGTGTAAAACAAGTAAAAGGTTAGAGTCAGCCTTTAAAATAGAGATATGTTATCAAGAGGTCTTGAATATCAACAGAATTCGAATGTAGTGCATCAGTTGGTGAAAAAAATGCACGATTCATATTGTTAAATAAATAACCTTTAAAAAAACAAACAAGACCCTTTGAAAAATATTTTTTGATGGAAGAAGCTTTACTTAAGGCATCTTTGTGCTATTTCAGTTATTTTCACTTTAAACACTTTCATGTAGATATGAACATCAATAAGTTGTACTGTGGGTAAATTTGTGTTTCTATATATGCTGTAAAAACTCAAATATGATTTTTTTTTTTTTCCCAACAAAATTCTGCAGCTCTAAGACGAAGGAGAAAGGGTCACAGAGTTTAAATGGATCCTTCATGGGTTTTTTTCTCCTCTCTTTACAGCAGCTCAGTTTCACATTTCCATCTCAGAGATCTCACAGAACAACAGTGAGCAATAGTGTGGATCGGGACTCAGACAAAGTAACCACAGACAGGGCAGTGCAGAGTGATGCAAGCTAGACAGACAGTGTGCTTTGGTGACTTGCAGGAGCTTTGTAGATATCAAGAGAGTTCAGCGTTGTCGGTATTGTAGAAATGGTGACCAGTCTTTTTGGCGGCGGTCAATGCTAGTTATACAGAAGGCTTCAAATGATGAGGCAGATGTTATGATGAAGAATCAGCTAGTAGTGCAATTGTTGGGAAGACAGGGATGTTGAGGACAAGTGTCTCTACTCATAACCTCTAACCGAAAGGTTTTGGTGCGTTGACAAAGCGTAAGGGGAATAATCGTCAATAGGTTTCGATTTGGCTGAAGCCCAAGCCCAGAGTGATTTGCGTGTTGTGCTATGTGCTCTGTGTTGGATTTTATACAGAATAAAACATGAGGTTGTTTCAGAGCGGAGCATGGTAAGATGGAGAAGAGTTGCGATGAAGCAAGTTATTTTATTTCCACCATGCTGTGAGTGTTTACTGTGACATTGTTTTTGTAACAAGGGTTCTAATGGATTTATCTGTGAGAGGCAGGTCTTGAAGTTATAGTTCTTTATTCCATTTTTTTTTTTTTTTTTCTGTTTCCAGCCATGGTGGATTAAATGTTGTTGGTCCAGTGACAGATATACAGCAGCTGTTGGGTGAGGGAATAGAGATACACAATTGAGACTCCAAGACATCTGCTGGGCTTATTATTTTAAAGAGTGGCAAGTTTGATTTTTTTTATTTTTGATTTTTTTCACCCAGTTGATTTTATGAACTGTGCTGTTCAGGGTGGAGAACAAGCCCAGGGGTGGGGCGACCTGTGTCAGAAGAAGTAGTTTATTTTCAAGAGGATGTTCATTTTAACTGAGGAAATTCTACCAGTAAGAGATAAGGGTAGCAATATTTATTGAGATATTATTTTATCCCCTTCTAACAAGGGCGCATGGGGAAATATGAATTCCAAGATATTTTAAGATAAACTGTTGAAAGTGAGTTTCATGTTTGCATTGTATAGTCAACTATCGTCTGCATATAAACATCTTGTGATGGTAAGCCTCGGTTTGAATTCTGGTGATGCTGTTAAATTGTCTGATTTAAACTGCAAGTGGTTTAATACAATGTATGAATGGTATTGGGGATAGTGGGCATCCTTGCCAACGGTTGTGAAATGAGTTATAGAGTGCTTTAATCCAGTTTTTGAAATATGACTAGATTCCAAAATGACTCAAGTTGAAGGGAAAGGACCGCCCCACCTCGTCAGAAATATCCACTGCATTTATGGCTGCTCTCACAAATGTTGAACTTTTTGATGATGTAGAGTTTTTTTCAATAATTCATTCGGTTAAACAATATTCTTGTAGTTTCTGAATAGTGTCTAACTCTAATGAATCCAGCTTGATCTACTAGCGCCAACAAGAGGATTACTGATTCAAGTGTGAGTGGCAGAGCTTTGCTCATAATTTTGGGAGCTGCATTGATTAATGAGATTTACAGTTTTTTGGATATTTCATCTAAGATTTCAGTGTTAATACCGCTGTGTAGTTTAATGCTGGATTCAAAGTGCATTTTTTTCCCATCTTGTTTTTTCAGTGTCCTTCCAGAAATTGACGTGGAAGGACACTGCCCTTTTTTTTCCACAAGCTTGAAGACAGTGTGAAGAAAACGTCCTTGAATACTTACAGCTTTTTTGTTGTCACTTTGTGTGAAAACGCTAAAGACTGTAGCTACATTTCACATAATCTCACTTCATCTATAATACAAAAATAAACCATATCCGAGGGCAACAGTGTCACCCACATGCCCTGTTTTCAGTACAAAACTACCAATTACAAAAGTCATTTGCTTTAACATAAATCCCATTTGTCAGAAAATGTAAAAATATGCAAGACAAATGTATTTATAGAGCCCATTCACACACAAGGCAATACACAGTGCTTTACAAAGAAAGAAAATAAGTAAATTAAAGTTTTAAAAATAAATATCCTAAAGGTCATCTTTAAGGTTGCCTTTTTTGCCTTTTGTCTTATGACTCAAAACTTTGCTTTTTGCCTTTTTTTCCATCTTTAGAATTCATCACCTCGATCTCCATCTTTCACTCTGACTCAGGCTTTCTCTCCGTTGTTTTGCTTTTTCATTTATTCACAATCTTGTCTAGCACTTTTTTTCTCCCTGAAACACTCGTGACATATTTTTCAGGTATTCCAGCCCAGTCTTCTTTTTCTTTTTGGTCTCATCACCTCGGCTTTTGTCTCTCTGCTCTCCTACGTTAAATCATGTAGTTTGCATATAGCGTGTTTTCTCCTGTATCCTCTTTTTATCCTTCTCAATCTTTTGCTCCATTCCTTATTCTATGAGATGTGCGATTGTCTGTCTTTTCTTTGTGTGAGCTTACCTTATTTTCCTCTGCATGTAGATCGGAATATATTCACACATGTGCTGGTACACATATGTGCCTGTGTGAATATGCCCACATATTTCAATATATTTGCTTTTTTCACAATGGCGTTTCTACCTTCCGTCTCACACGCTCATTTTTTCCAAGTCTTTTTTTTTTTTCTTTCTCTGCTCTCATTTTCTCGCCATCAGTAGCTAATAAACCTGAGACGTGTCCAATCACTGGGTGTGTGCTCTGGGTGGGATCAGGTTAATCTCTGGAATAGGGATAATATAAGCTAAACATGACAGGGTTGAAGCCACATAAAGATAATTCCATTCCCATATTTCCATATCGGTGGAGATGTCATATTCAGTGGCAGTGAGACAGGAGAGATTTTTTTTTTTTTTTTTTTTTTTGCAGGTAGATCCAATTCTCTGGTACTGAAATAAATCAAAAAGCAGTGAACACCATCCAAATTGGTAAATGCAGCACGTGTATTCAGAAACAATTCACAGCAGTCTGTAGGAGAGGTGTGACTGATTATCCTTTTATCATGTTTTCTTTCTGTCCTTTTGCTTCCAGATGAGGTTTCCTTTGTTTGACACACACTTGGCTCTCTGTCTGTTGGCTTACACTTGAACGCGTCCTGTCTTGTCTGCTCTCCACAGCGTTTGGTCAGAATGAATGTCATGACCCGGGAGTCCCTGTCAATGGTCAGAGGTACGGGGACCAGTTTCAGCTTGGCAGCTCCGTGGCTTTTCGCTGCGATCAGGGATTCATCAGGACGCAGGTACTGACAAAGGGTCTCATTGTTGTTAGGTTTACTGTTTGTGTTTCATGAACCAAAATCAATTATTTTGAAAGAAAGATTATGCAGCGATCTTTTGATTTTTGGTCCCAATATGCCAGTAATTCAATGAGTCCAGACATTTTGACAGTATGTTTTTCTGCAACAAATGAACCAAACAAATGAAGGTGCTGGGCTTGCAGGCCGACGCGTGTGCTGTCTTACCATCACTCCAAGCCAACACCAGGCCCAGAAGATAAGAACAAAGGGATTATATCATCAATGAACTCATAGGACTTGACCTACCTCCATGACAGCCCCCTTTTTACTGCCTGTGTGCCACTCAGTGTGATGAGTGGCACACAGGCACACACAGTGATGTGGAAGTCTGTCATTTGTTTTCAGAATCATGAGTTACAGCAGCTCATTGATAGTATTAGCTGATGTGTGCCTCCTTCCGTCTAACATGTGCATCAGTGAACCTTGGGTTGTCATGACCTTGTCGCCAGTTCATCCATTCTTCCTTCTCAGGACCACTTCAGATAGATACTGAGCACTCCAAGCTGCCACCACTCCACCATTTTTACCCAGCCATTGAGTTACAGTTGATAAAAGTAATGTTCCACTTCATGTCAGTGGCCGTAACGTTGTGTCTGGTCAGTGTGTTTGTACGCCGCCAGCCCTGACATGGCATCTTGTTGTTTCCAGGGGTCAGATCAGGTCACTTGCATCATCCAGGATGGAAATGTCGTTTGGTCTGCTGCCGTTCCTCGCTGTGAAGGTAAACATCGAAGGACACACACATGCGTCCATTCACTATGTCCCGTTTTCTGACTGGAAGAAAACGCATTTTACAATTTAGCTTTTTAGTTGCAGCAGAGTGTTTGAATGGCAGCTTACAAATTGTATAAATACAATTTGGTTTAATGACTTTTAGCTCAGTTGACTCTTATACAACCTGCTTGAGTGTATCTCATTCAGCGAACAATAATCTTCAGTCAGATTAACACAAGTTGGACTGAATGTTAATCATGGGGACAGATGCATTATCATCAGACTCTTTACAGATCAGCTCATATATGGAAGTGATAATGAAAAGGCTGTGAATATGTTGGAGTTTCGATACTTGAAGGTGAGTGGATTGCACTGCCAGGAACACGTCTGGGTTTCTATTTATACTTCTTTTCCATTTTGTATCTTGATTGTATTTTCAAAATGACATTATCAGCTGTTGTCCAATCTCAATAAATCGAATGGAGGAGAAAATCAAATTGAACAAGGCGGTCACCTTATTAAGTATGGAGTGTCCTAAAATATAATCCCTTCCGTTAAACAGGGAAAGATAATCGTATTTTATTTCGAAAGTGACTTTCTTGTGAAACCCAGCCACAAGTACTGCTTCTTCAGTATGCGTGGAGTGGATAACAATAAGTGAGAGTGAAGTGATGTTTTTTTAAAGCTTGCTAAAAGCTTGGAGTTACAAAAGCCACGAAAAGGGTGAAGGTATCAGCTACTTGAGACCAGAAAAAGTTCTACGAGCGTGAAGGATAAGAGACTGGAAATTACATTTGTTGGAAAGAGCCGTGGATAATACACTGATCAAGGAGTGCATGTCAGAATATTTTTTTTGCAAGTCCGATAATCAACATGTTAGTGTGACTGCTAGACTGACTGAAAAGGGGAAAATGAAAAAAACAGTTTTTATTGATGTGGAATAAAACTTTAGTTGAAGTTAACCCAGCCATTTTGTTGTGTGATAACTTTAGTGTGATAATTTTAGGACTTGAATGTGAACTATAAGCTCTATAAGCTCGTGACTGTATTTGCTACTTTAGTCTCCTGCAGCCTGGTGTGTTGTGAGGAAGCGAGGATCTATACATTTTGGCTTTATTTCAGACATAAATATGCTTGATTTCCCCTATAAATTATCATACTATAATTATTTTGGGCTTTCTCAAACATGAGTAGTCGAAATTGTTTACTGTAGCACAATATTGGCCCGGAATGATTTCTGAAGGTAAATGTTTATGAAATCTCAAAATTCAGAGAGGATTAGAGTGTTAAAATAAATTGAGCGGATGATGAATCTGCTAACTTAATGAAATAGGAGTGTTGTGCTCATGCCATAACAGTTACAATGGTGGGGAGGGGTGGAGGGTGGGGGGATTAATTTCCTTCTGTGTGATTGTGTGCGTGTCTTCATTTCTCTGCAGCTCCCTGCGGTGGCCATCTCACGGCTCCGACGGGAGTTCTGCTGTCTCCTGGTTGGCCCTCCTTCTACAAAGACTCCCTGAGCTGCCAGTGGGTGATCGAAGCACAAACAGATCACGCTGTAAAGATACACTTTGACAAGTAAGTCATTTCGTCGTACGCTCATGGAGAGTGAGACGGGACAGATTTGCTTAAAATCTGCCCAGTGGCTGCTGAGAAAATATTGTTAGGAGATGAATGATCTAGTTGTTGGTCAAGTAGTGCTTCATTTAGTTAGCTAATACATGAGCTGGGCGGACTGTCAGAAGCAATATAGGTTAGTGAGATATAAATGAAGTTGGTGAGTTACTGTTGCAGAAAATTATTAATGTTGACTTTTTTGCACATTTTTCCTGGAAACAAGCCACAGACAGATGCAGCGTAGCCTGAATCTACCATGGCTGAGATTTGTCTTTCTTGATGGAAAAGCCAAGCTATCTTCATCCCCTATGAGGCATTTCATTTATGTATGATTAAACATTTGCAACGCATGCACAGGTCTGCTGCTGAAGCCAGTTATTCTTTTAGATAGTAAGATTATTTTTGAGATAGTGTGTTCCTGCACAGGGTGTCCCATATCTTTTTTTTTTTTTTTAATTCTTATTAACCTGGTAATAATTGCTTTGCCACAATGTCGTTGCACACTAACAATTTGAATATAATAAAACACAATTATTCTGTTTCCAAGTATGTTAATTTTATTCCACAGAGATAAAAAAAAACCAAACAAGTCACTTTGTTATATTGTTTATTGTTTAATCTGATAAATCATGGAAATCCTAAAAGGTTTTTCACAAAGTATTGTGTGTATACTTATAAGTATATTAGTAAATATGTCGACCTCAGACACAAAAACTCATGCTTTCAATTACCAAAACCTCCACTAACAGAAAAATATTCAGTTCACTTGATCTAATGTCATATTGATTAACATTTCATACGGATAAACAGAAGGAATTAAAAATTTGGATTTCAGCCACCAAACGCTCTCCACGTTCAGTGAGCCTCCACCTTTCACCGCCTATGGCCTAAATCATCAGCGACTTTTTCATTTTGATTACAATTAGTATTCCTGGCATTACCTTTCATTATGTACTGTGTCTCTGCCCGGCTGCATGCTGGAGTCGGTGCTTCTCAGTTGTCTGTGATGCACTGGAGTATCTTCAGATCATCTTTCAGGATTTTCTTCAAACAGAAGAATATATTTTCCTCAAATATGCACTTTGTCTGCAAGACTGTCGGTTCTATATTTAGTGTTCAAAGGTCATCCTCATTTCTCTTGTGTGTCCTTTTTCAGCTTGTTATATCTTCGGAAAGCTTATGTATAAGACATTTTATCACTTGTCTTAAAAGTTTCACATGAGTTTTACATGAGTCAGTTAAGTACATTTGTCATGCATAAATTATATGTTTGACTATTATATATGTATTTGATGTTATGGGACATGTGTTTTTCTTTTTTGTTTTTTGCTTCCTTTAGATTCCAGACGGAGGTCAATTATGACACACTGGAGATCAGGGATGGCCCCTCAGCATCGTCCCCCCTCATCGGAGAATACCACGGCACCCAAGCACCTCATTTCCTGATTTCCACCTCCCACTTCCTGTTCCTGTTATTCACCACAGACAACAGCCGCTCCGCGGCGGGCTTCAGCATCAGATATGAAAGTGAGGCACAGCGGCTGATTGATAGAAATATTTGCAGACACACTCTCGACTGCTCACACATGCAGACGCGCTCACCCTCTTGACTCCGATGTGCTTCTGTGATGTGATTTCAGGTGTTAAAATGGAGTCGGACTCATGTCTGGATCCTGGTATCCCAGTTAATGGTCGTCGCCATGGCAGCCTCTTTTCCATTGGCTCTCGAGTCTCATTTACATGTGACCCAGGATACACGCTCAGCGACCAGGAGCCAATTGTTTGCGAGCAGAATCACCAGTGGAGTCACGCTCTTCCCAGTTGCGATGGTTAGAATCTGTTTTTCTTCCCTCTCAGCCCTTTGAGGATTCTTGCAAAATATGCCAGTAACATACTGTATTCACCTCCTGGAATGGGTGTCACATGGAGTTTCACATTCCCCAAACACAGCACAGCGTGGAAAATGTGGCCATCAAGAGAATATTAAAGTCACAAACACTGTAACACATCTCCCAAGAAAACTGAAAGAAAATGTAAATACCATAGTGGAACAGGATGTTGGTGTTGACATCCAAACCCCCCTTTTTCCCGCAGAATTGCTTCGAGTGAAGCAACGGTTATAAATACACCGTCAAAATCTGTACTGATTCAAATACTTAGCGGTGAAGTGAGCTTCATCTGAATATAATCTTGAACAAATTTTGCTGTGATTATGTACGCTGTAAAGCAGTTTTTTTTTTTTTTTTTTTTTAATTTACCCAACTAAACACGGCAGTTCATAAAAAGTAGCCACAACATATTGATATGGTAATTTAGAGTTTCCATATTTTGTGGTATTGTGTGTACAAATGTGATATTCAATTAATCCATCCTCAGATTGTGAGATGAAAATTGATCACTGACTGAAAAACTGCACAACACTGGGAAATGTAACAGTGTGTGGAGCCTGAGCTGCAGCCATTTAGCTCTTTTCTTCTGATTCATCCATCTTTCAATCATCTGTGAAGTTGCTCAGCCATGCAGTCACACAAGAGTGTGGGAGTTCAGCCAGCAGCTGTTGGGTCAGTACACTTCGGAGAGGTCGCCAATTTATCACAGGGCGACCACATATGCACAGGCGACCTCTGACCCTCATATCTATGGGCAGTTTGGAGTCAGCATTTAACAAAATTCACAAGCCCCAAGGAAGCCCAGAGGGACACAGGCAGAGCCTGCATATTAAACAAAAGGCTTAGTCATTGAATATGTTCAAATAGTAAAACCCTCTCGCTTTGCATTTGCCATCCTGTTTTATTGAAAAATAGGACATGAGCAAGCTCTTAACAAACGACTAAAAATAAATGTTCCAGTAAAATAAAAGTGAATTTTCAATGTCTGCATTTTTAACAAGTGAAATCGAACTGATTTGTTTTAAAGCCGTTTGTTTTTCGGTGATATTAATTTCTTAGATTTTCTTTGCAGTAAACAGGCAGAGTGACAAACACTGCTGCAGCATCGAGCTCGCTCCAAGTGTTTGTCAGTACGGCGCCTCTTGCACCTGCCAGCTGTTTGTTTAATATGCATGAGATAAGTTAGGGGAGTGTGTTGTGTCATACTGTGTGGTGAGTTGACTAATTTTTTTTTGGAATAAATTTATAAATAGAAATGATCAAAAACAATCACTTCATTTGACTAATATCATGTAATATAAATCCCAAGTGAGGTTCAGTCAGCCCACAAATAAAATAACCCCGCATCATGGTCGTTCCCAACATTTTCCGATGAGCCATACGTCTTCATCAGTGCACATTTTCTGCTTGAAGGTTTTATAGTCCACTTCCTTTTCACACTAACAAGTTTGAAATAGGCCTGAAATATTAAAGCGTCCTGCCTCTGAATGTAAAAACACGTAAGTGGAGTAGATTGGGCGAGGAAGCGACGAGGGCGGAGGGTGTTCCCGTCACGTACGTAACTTCCTTTCTTCACATATTAGGTTATTAAGGATTTTATTACGCTTCGTCACTTATTCCATTTCACTATTTGTAACTGGCAGCACAAGTGTTGACTGTACATTAAGTCCCAGAGCACACGCTGCTGCGTTGACTCAAGCAGGACATTCAGCCTCAGAGAAATTACACAGGTCAACAGGCTCTGCTGAAACAGATGCTCGCTGGCCGTTCGCGTGTCTTCTTATTCAGCATTTGTACACAGCCCGTGCTGTCATGGGAGATGAGAACACACTTTTTGATTTGATCTGTCGATTGAAAGGAATCCAATTTGAAGCCCAAAGCCGGGATGTCTCAACTTAGAAGTGAGTTCATACCCGGGCAATCTATCAACACTCGCACTATCAGCCATATAGCATAAGCAGTTTTAAACGACCACTGTGACATTTTCAATTTTCAGCCAGGCATGCCGTCTCACCAGACAGCTGAGACGTTACAAGATACATTATTTCACAATGGAGCGTTTTTGAAGCGATACGTAAGCCAAGACTCAAATGCAGCAAGTCATAAATTGCTTCTGAGAACGACCATTGGAAAAGATGTGTCAAGCTTATTTTAACAAGACTGCCACTTCCATCAGTCAGCCAACTAATGTCTTCACCTGGTCTATTACGCTACTTTGTTCCTTTTATTGACCAGGTAATATCTCCATTTTGGAGATGTCGAGGTTACTTTATTCATTCCTGTGGGTGTTTTGATTTGCATTAAGAAAAAAGAAAAGAAAAGGGGGATTCTGGCTTCTGGCTGCATACAGCACGCTCACACGCACGCATGCAATTTCTCTGAACACACACACAAAACATCCGACTGGATGGAGATGCGAGTCGCCTCTCGTGTCGCTGCAGCTTCTTGTTCATGTGTGGCTGCAGAACCAAAACAGTGACTCTTACATCTGCATTTTGAAACCGAGAAGCTGTGGCCAACAGGAGAAATGTGAAATTCACTGTGTAACTGGCCATGAGTCATCGCTAGGATTTGTTGTTTTTGTCGTGCTTTATGGGACATCTAGATTCAGGTTGACCACTGGACCATATGACAATCTGGCACACAGTTGTTAGCACTCTCACAGCGAAAATATTCCCCACTTCTAGTTCAGGCTTGGAAGCCTGCCTTTTCAGACTTTGCATGCTTTCCTTGTGCATCTGTGGATTGTAATTGGACATTTAATGTTTTTTTTTTTTTTTTCTTGCCACAGTTCAAAACACGCCATTTAGCTTCAAATTATCTGCAGGTGTGAATGTGAGTTTGGGTGATTGTCCTTTTCTCAGTGTTGGCCCTGTGATGGACGAGCCACCTGTCCCAGTGCACTCTGCTGTTTGCACCATAGTCATTTTTAACATGAGCAAACCTCCACAGCGGATGCATAAACACACTTAAATATCAACATAATTAATCAATCAATCAGACTAAAACGCCCCAGGAACCAGGGAATATTGTCTTTCAGCTTCAAAGTCAGGCTTACCTACTGGAAAGTTCAGAAAAGAAAAGAGAAAGACAAACTAAAAGGGCCAAGGTACTGGCAGTGAGCAGTTAATGACAGGAGAAATTAACATATCCCATTTCAAATGAGATTTCGAGTGATTTAAGATACGTATTGGGTTTGAGCTGGTTGGCCCGTGACCTCGAGGGTGCCTGTGTGAGACAATCAGAACAAAAAGCATGCAGTCACTGAGAAAACCTGCACACATGGGTTCAGAAGTGAACTGAACAGGAAGTCAGTGCTGCTCATACACATACAAGTATTCATTCATGACAATAATCTTGTTTTCTAGATGCTCTCAGAGCCACAGTTAGCATTTTCTGCAGCACTTTACAAAATGCATTAGTTTTACAAATACAGTGTCGAAAATAAAACAAACAAACTAAAAAAAAAAAAAAAACCCAAATAGCAGATAGTGGTCCCACAGGGGACTGCAGACATCATCCCCTTTCAGTAATGCCGCAACGTCCGCTGGACCTACACAGCTCGTCTTATTCCTGCAGGTCAGCTAAACTGCCAAGCAGATAATACAGAACGCTGCCTGCTTTTTTTTTTTATGTGTCATGGAGAATATGGAAGCGGCGCTGTGACATTTTGAAGATGGCAGTTGGTGCCAAGACAATAACTTGTTAAAGGTGACCAAAGTCAAACTATCTCCTTCCAGCCTCAGAATAGCCAGTCACTCCTTTTAAAAGTTAGATAATTAAAGATTGGAACGACGTTGCAGGTTGGAATGAGGATGATCAAACCTGCTCTCTCTCTCTCTTTCTCTCTTTCTCTCTCTCTCTCTCTCTAGCTTTTATTGTCTCTTTCTTTCTTTTCCTTTTCAGTTAAATGCATTCTTTGTCATTTCTTCTCCCTTTCACACATCCATGAACAATGCGGCTCTATATTCTATTCTATACCCAGGGATCATCCACACCACTGCGACAGACGTGAAACATGCACACATTTGCACGTGCCTCTCTCTACCAGGGTCAATTAGTTGATGTCCTTGTTCTGCAGTGTGGGAAAAGTGGAAATGGTTTCCACGACATCCACAAGACAATGAGTCGGAGAAATACAGAGAGAAACAGCAGCTCTCAATACAGCAACCCAGCTCAACTTCCTCTCTTTTCAAATGCAATGTGGGAAACAGTGACGGGAGACGTGAAGTTAGCTGCAGTATGACAACGTTCCATGAGCTGCACCGTCCGTCTTCATCAAGCACAAACGACTATGCAATTTTATACTCCTTCACCCAAATGAATCATTATAGGTTCATTTCAAGGGCTAGAAATGGCTTTGCTGAACTGAAATATGTATACATTTCTCACTCCGGGGTGACATTAACAGTGAAGGAAACTGTTATTGTTAATGATTTAATTCATAGTCTGGGATCTGTTTATTTCAGGGCTAAAAATGAGACTCCTTTTAATTTTCATGCCAGTCAAACACCTTGAAGTACTTTAATTGAATTAAATTTAACTGAATTGAGCTGAAAAGAATTGAAAAGGATGGCGGCACAGTCAGAGAGAAACAGAGAGTCAATATATTATCTTCATTCAGCAGTCTCTAATGCGCCACAAGCCCCTTTTTACTCTCCATTACATTACTATAGTGTTTTTCATTCTGCTCGATCCCAAATGAATTTGTCCTGTTCCATATCAGTGGTTTGGCTCTATGTGGAGGCTAGGTGTGTGGTCACACACACTAATTTCCCTCTCAAGTCATTCTCTCTTTGTCTGTCACATTCTGACTGCTCGCTTTCTTTTTGTTTAGAATTTAACCGTTCCTACCTTCAGTTTCTGTCTCTCAGTAGAGAAGCAGCGTTTACCTGCTTCTGCAGGAAAGAAGTTCTTCCTTTGTCTCAAAAACAAAAACGTTTTGCAAAATTGAATATTTAATATGCGCCATATGATTGAGTAATATATTCCAAAAAGTAATGAGTTTACATATCCATGCATGGTAATCAAAGATGTAATCAATCAGGGATTAATGTATATGAAGGAATTGCATATCTAAAACTGCATTCACAACTGTCTTTATCTAGTTTATTTTAATGTATAATTTATTCATTTCCAAACACCATTGTGGAAATTATGCAGTACTTAACAAAAGTTTTTTTGTTAATCCTCTGAACGATGTGATAAAGTTTTTTTTAGTTGTAAAACTTTTGTAATAAACATTTCTTCAGATTAAAATATACCTCTGTACCCACATTTAATAAATAGTGGACTTTGAGAGCAAGGAAATACATAATAATGTGCTGCTGAAAACTTTTCAGTATTTCCCGAGATGCTGAGATATTCCACATAACAGGGAAGGTACATTGAGTCTATTTTGAAGAATGGTGAAAACGAAAAAAAATAATCTTCTCTTTTCCAATCTTCTGTCTGTCGTTTTTTTTTCCCTGCAGCTCTTTGTGGAGGATATGTTTATGGCAAAACTGGAACTATTCTGTCTCCTGGCTTTCCTGACTTTTACCCCAACTCTCTAAACTGCACCTGGACGATAGAAGTCTCTCATGGGAAAGGTATGAACCCACATTCATGGAGTTACATGACGAAGTCAGCTTGTAGCTTAAATTTTCCTCGTCTCTTCATGTGACACATGTTACACCTTAATGTTTTAACTTTTTCCAAGGCATTAAAATTTGACCAACTTTAGCCTCTGAGGCAACACGAGCACAGATCGCCATGGCGCTTGGCAGGAAGCTTGTCCCAATTCACAGGGACAGTGTTTCTCAGGCCTGGTCCTGACCGCCCTGCATGTTTTATGCGTCTCTGCTGCATCACTCAAATGTGAGCAGAGACACATGCGAAACATGCACAGCAGTGCGTCCCTGGGACCTGGGTGGAGAAGCACTGCGCCGAAGTATCTTGCCACAGCCATGGTTGTCTTCTGTCTTCTCATGCAACCCTGCTGTGACTTAGTGATGGGAAGATCAGATCACTGCGGGAGCTTCCTGGTTTTGTCACGACTGGTGGTAGTTTTATTTTTTCATGCCTCACACGTGATGAAGAATGTATTTGAGGACTGATCGGATTCCTTCCAGATGGTATCATTCAATGAATCAACATTTAGATTGTCTAGCTATTTGCAGCCCTCGATATGTTTCCTGATATTGTCTATGCATACGTTGTGATTTGCATTCATTTGTGATTTGGTTTATTTGCTGAATTGCTGTCATTCTCTCTCTCTCTCTCTCTCTCTCTCTCTCTCCCTCCCTCCCTCCCCCTTTTCCTCTCTTCCTTTCTCTCTCCCATGCCCGTTCATGCATTAATCTGTCCATCATCCATCTATTCATCCACCCTACCTTCTGCTTACCCAGGAGTCCATCTGGTTTTCCACACCTTCCATCTTGAGGAGAACCATGACTACCTGTCCATCACTGAAGATGCTAATTTCCTGGTCCCAGTCGCTCGACTCACTGGCTCAGTGCTGCCCCCCAGTGTTAAAGCTGGACTCTTCGGAAACTTCAGCGCTCAGCTGCGGTTTATATCAGATTTTTCCATGAGTTATGAAGGATTTAACATCACATTCTCAGGTACATACATATCCCAGGTTGAACTTATTGTGAACACTGTGTTAATGAACTCTGCCCTTTGACATAGGCCTCAGTGCTGTTGTCCGTTATAGGCTATTAATAGATTTAATTGCCATAAATACCTCTTTTCTTGTGCATACGCATTAAATCTACTGTCCTATGCAAATTTGGAGATCAGATATTCATCAGTGAATTTTGATTAAAACAATCATTATAGGTTCGAGGAGCCAATAAGCAAAGCTGTAAGTTTCAAAAGCCAATTATATGCCTTTTTAGGTTGATTACTGTTACGGTCATTGTCACGGACCTGACATAAAACCTAAAACTGCATTAAGTTACTGTACTCACAGTCCTGTTTGGACCTGTTTTATTCACCGCATGAGTGAAAAAGGCCCCATAAAGAAGCTCAGGCATGCCGCTGTGCACTTTCTTTAATGGCAGCAGGTCAGCTGTACATCTGCCAAGAAAACCATTTTGCCTTTTTTACTCTTAACCAATTAACGTCTTTTGCGGTTTGCTTGTGTTTTTTTCTTCTTCAGAAGAAACTGGTTGTGTTGTACATCTAAATAATAGCTTTACCTTTAGTTCAAGAGTTTCTCAAAGTTTCTGTATTGGGCTCTGTGTGACTGCCTCATTTACAGCACTACTCCACAGTCCAGAGATGGTTTATAATTTGATGATTCCTCCCAAGCCTCATCATTGGTATTACAGTTCAATGAAATCAATTGTTTTTCATTCGTGTGATGTTTAGAGTGGAAATTCAAAACAGAGTCTGGAGCAGGGTGTTAAACTCATTTTAGTTCAGTGACCACACAGCCAGTTTGATTTTGATCATGGCAAAATAATCTATACTTATTAGTCACTCCAAATTCTTCCCTCGTTTTTGTGGGAAGAAATAAAATCGTTTTCTGAAAGTGTTCGCATTTATTGTAATTTTTCCAGAATATTTTTAGAATGAGGTAACATTTACATCACACACGAGAACATACAGTCTGTCACTTGTCAGAATATAAGGTTTCTTCAGCTTCACTATAAAAGGCAGGAGTATCATTGGGCTCTGCTGTTCAGTTCTGGATATCAGTGAAGGGTTTTGACTGATACTTCAGTGAAACTCTGCGAACCCCAGTGAATAAAACAGGAAGACCTACTTTAATTGCATTTTTTGTTATTTTTACACTGTGCACGGTTTTCCCACAGGCTGGATTGAACCGTTTTACAGACTGCTTTTAGCCCACAGGCGAGAACGTTATGTTTTCCCTATCTTTTACATGGAACTCACCAATGCTTTAACAAAGATGGCCCTTGGCACTAACTTGCATTGACACAATTTCTGCATCGCGGCCACACAGGATTAGAGGATTAAAACTGTATCTATGCATTTTTTTTCTACAGTTTGAACAGATTACTTCTTTCTACTTAGTCTATCTTGTTTAATTCGCATAGCGATTAAGAATGGTTCCCAGCCTATTTAAAATGCAGGTTTGACATATATATCTCTATATTACAAATTATAATAGTCTCAAATTTTCAAACAGTTTGTATGTCTCCATATTATGACTTTCTTTTAAGTTTTGCATCAGCTCTTGTCTGTCCCTCCTGGTTTTATAGAATATGACCTGGAGCCATGTGAAGACCCCGGCGTACCAGCGTTCAGCCGAAGGATGGGGTTTCGATTCAGTGTCGGCGACTCGCTGGCCTTCTCCTGTTTCCACGGCTACCGACTTGAGGGGGACAGCAAAATCACATGTCTGGGAGGAGGCAGGCGAGTCTGGAGCAACACGCTACCACGATGCATAGGTAAGAAAATCAATCACTCAGTCAGCCCGATGACTACAGCACCAAGAATTTTCTTTTTTCTTTTCTTTTTTTTTTGTTTTAATTTGACACTGTTGTATTATCAGCTACCTTTGTTAATCTGCAACTCTATCTGACATAAGATTTTAACAAGCTCATTTTTTCACCTAGAAAATTTACAGCATTGAAGAGATGAAATCCACCTGAGAATAACGAGTAGATGGGGAAGTAAAAGTTTCAAATTAACTTCATAAGTCTAGTAAGGCAAAGTCTCAGCATTTTCCTGGTTGTAATCCGTCACTATTTTATTGCGAACACAGTGGTAATTTACTGTTATTTGACCGGTTGACGGCTGGTTTTATTTGCAAGGATTTGGCTGTTAGCAGGTTGTAATTTGCTGGTATTTTATGTGTATCAGTGTTTCTTTGGATTCTGCTGGTAATTTATGAGCATCTGACTAGTGGCTGCTGGTAATTTTCAACCCTCAGATAAAGCAGACTGAAAATGCTATAATAGCACTATCTGTCAAGAGATCAGGCCTGACTAAGAGGGAACTGAGGAACAGCAGCTGGCAACATGCACTGGGTTCATCTCTCTTCTTTTTTTCATTCCAAGTGTCCCTCTTTTTATCTCTCTTTCTCTCCACTTCTCCTCCTCCTCCTCGGTATTTAGACAGTCCTTGGGTAGATAATTAGAGCATTAGCTGCTATATGAAAAGAGTTAAAACTGTCTTTTGTCACTCCCCTTTTCCCTTTCCTAATTTCTTTCCACTCAGTTTCAAAAGGCTTCTTTCTGTCTCGATTCATCTGTTATCTTCTCTTCTTTTCTTTCTCCTTCAGCCCTCTCTTCATCCCTTTCTCCCCTTCCACAATCCTCTATTCTGTCACCCCACTCTATTAAGCTGTTTTCACGATATCAAAGGATTTGTTTAAATAAAATGTCCAATAGTATCTATTTAAGTTCCTTTCCCAGCTATCAGAACTGGAGGGCATTTCCCAAAAAAGTTCTTTGAAAAGTTGTATTTGTTCATATTGGATAAACACCCTGTTTGTCTGTGTGCTTCAAGTTGTTCCACACCACTTTTGTCTGTCTCATTATTTCGATTTCCTCCTCCTTCCTTCCAAGCGGTGTTGGTCCTCCTCAGTGGGAGTTAAAAGCCTGCTCAGCTCTCTTATTTTCTCCTCCCTACATTTACATATGACAAAACTCTATTTGCACTAAGTACCATTCATTTGAATTTCCTAAACTTTGATAGGCACTGCACCTGCTAGATAATTCTGTATAATTTCTGTGAAACACCTCTTCTAATGGACTAATCCAGACCTGTCTTTGTGCAATGGTTTTCTTTTTGCCCTTTGTTTAATCTTTTGTAGTTTATGTTTAATTGCTTGTCTTTAAAATGTGATTTACTCCGATCCCTTCTTGACTTCTTACACAGCCGCACCGCGCTGAAGATATGAACTTCCGAGCTAAACCTGCCATTGTGATGGCAGTAATTAATTCTGACATATCTATTGATTTAAAATAAGTTTGTGGTTCCACTGGATGCTCAGTTCACCGTCATCCCTTTTCATGGACAATTGTGGATCTTCTGTCTTCTCTTTTTACACTAAACAGGGCAGCACAGAGATCTGAACAGCTCAAGGATAATTGCTGTGATTCTGATCCATGCTTTCCCTCTCTTGCTCTAGCTGAGTGTGGAGCCTCCTCACTGGGGCCAGAAGGCGTTCTCCTTTCTCCGAACTTCCCTTCCAACTACGATAACAACCATGAGTGCATCTACCGCATCACCACTGAAAAGGGCAAAGGAATCAGACTGAAAGCCGAGAACTTTTCTCTGCAAGATGGAGACTATCTCAAGGTATGTCTGCACACACACACACACACACACACACACACACACACACACACACACACATGCACATTGTATGTGCATACATGACAAGCTTTCTCCAATCAGAGAATCCATAAATGCATAATTTATTTAAAGATTCCCTACAGGCACAGACACACACACACAGACACACAGAGGACACAACTATATTATTAAAAGCTGTCTGTATGCAAAGCTGCATGTACTGTACTTTGTACGCGCATGTATGTACGCGTAGAGAATACTATGTTAGTCTGGTAACAAATGATGCAACTATGCGTGGAAACAAGACAGGAATGTAATTGCTGATTCTACCATAATCACGAACATTCTGCAATACTGTGTCAATACAAAACAAATCCCCTGCGTTTGCTGCCGTGACCTTAACAGATCATAAAAGTGTATGATTACATATCTCTTGCTCTTACTTGCTGTCACGAGTCGTGGTGAACCCAACAGCAGACTGAGGAAAATGCTGAAGGCTTACAAGCTTTATTGAGATATTCAGGAGGCAAAGGTATCCATCAAAGGGTAATCCAGAAGCACGTCCAAGAACACAAGTATTCAAACGATAAAAAGAAGCTTGGACTCCTAAAGCAGGGGTCGCCGCTCCTCCAGTGCCACTTTCACAGCCAGCAGTTCCTGTTTCTTCACATCATATTTCCACTCCGCCCAGGACATTTTCCTAGACAAGAATTCACAGGGGGAGACTCTGTTGCACTTGGTGCTCCACTGAGAAAAAAAACTGTCCCAACTCTCAGATTAGATGCACCCACCTCCACAAGAAACTGTTGTTCTGGACTGGAGACCACTAGGACTGGATCTGTCATGAAGACAACCTTGAGACCATTGAACACAGCATCAGGCTGAGGTGACCAAGAAAACTCGACCCGAGAGGAGGTCAGGACATGAAGCAGCAATCGTACTGAGACTACCGGTAAAGCGTCTGTATAAATTGGAACCTCAGAAAACATTGCTGGTCCTTCCTACTGGCCGGGGTTGGCCAATCACTGACAGCACTGACCTTCTCAGAGTCCATCTCCACCTGGCTCATGCACAAGCTGTAGCCGAGGAAGGAACTTGGTGTCATGTGGAATTTGTTCTTCTGAGCTGTAACAAACAGTTTGCCCTCCAAGAGTATATTCAGGACTCCTCAGACGGGCTGGTTGTGCGAGTTGAAACTGGGAGAAGCCCAGGTAGACGAACATACAGACTTTTAGCATGTCTTGAAGAACGTCGGTGACTTGGATCTGGCAGACATCAGGAGCATTGGTTAGACCAAATGTGATAACCAGACACTCCTAATGACCGGCGGGGGTGTTCAGGCTTGTTTTTCCACTCCTCTTCTTAATCTGCATGAGATGGTAGGCAATGCAGAGATCAAACTCTGTCAAGACCTTGGCTTCCTGCATAAGCTCGAAAACAGAGAAGCTTAGTGGGAAGGGGATACCAGTTCTTGATGGTGATCTCATTAAACCCACAGTAGTCAATGCAGGGACAGAGCATCTTATTCCTCTTCTAAACCAAGAAGAACCCCACCGCTGTGGGAGATGAGGAGGGCTGAATGATGCCAGCAGTGAGAGAGGCCTTGACGTTTTCCCTCATGCGCTCATTCTCGGGTGGTGACAGAGACTACAGTCTTCCACAAGGAGTTAAGAAACCAGGAAGCAGGTCAACTGAACAGTCATGAACACGATGAGGGGGGAAAGGAAGTTGCCCGGGTCTTACTGAACACCTTCAAATCCCAGTTGACCCGGGTCGCCGAGGAGACATCAGGTGGTTCAGGTAAACCGGAGTCCGTTACAATGGAGGATGAGTGTGAGTTATGAACAGGTAGTGCATGAAAATAGCTTCCCTGACAGGGGTTACTCCAAGACACAGGACCGCCTTTGGACAGGTTTACATGGGGGTTGTGGGTCTTCAGCCATGGGAATTCCCATATGAGAGGATGTGGTAGGCAAAGCAGGAGCGATCCGAAGGAAATGTCCTTAGAGTATGCAATGGGTCAGGAAGGTCCCACAGCCTCCCTGGTTCCCAGAGACCTTATCTGGTAGGGCTGCGACAGAACCACCTCATCGTGATTCAAGCCCAACCAGATAAGGTCTCAGGGATCCGGGGAGACTGCAGGATCAGCTGCTGCTAAAGAGGTAGATAGCTGTCCCTGCAGCAGCTGGGACGACTCACAAAAAAACGCTGCTCAGGGCTCCTCCTGCCACATGACGTGATGCCTCTGAGCAGCCAGTGCTACCCGGGCTTAGAGGCTCATACTTCCCCAGATCATACTGTCACGATCTGTGGTTAAGCCTAAAACAGACTGGGCAACATGATCCAATAATTATCACCACAAATTGTCTCACATTCTATATTTGAATTGTCTTTCTATTTTTCCATGATCAAGAAACTTCCCATCTTGACTTCAAATGATATATCTGATTCACCACTTGTAAAATATCACATAAATTAGGCCATTGGTTTGCTGTCTATCTCAGGTTCCTCCCTTTTGTTGTATGAATATCACTGTTTTCAACAAGTTCAGGTAAAAAACAACAATAATAAACTTCAGAGCCATTTGAAGTATTTGTTCATTTTCTTCAGTAAAAGTTGAAACACTTTGGCCAAATGTTTCCTTTGTGTGTACTAATGGAATTTATGTTGTTGAATATCTGGTCTCACCGTGCTGCATCGTCTGTTCCTCTAAAACATGTCCGGGTCAAAAACAAACCTGCCTGCCGGATAACATGACAATTCAAATGTTTTATTAATTGAATTAACATCCAAAAATAAATTAACCTCCACATGAGTGGGAATTGTCAGAGTACAATTTAAAAGACTATGAACAGTAAAGTCAAGGAAAACTAATTATATGAACTAACCCTATACACTCAATTATCCAACCACAACTTCAATGTGTGCTATTTCAATATATGCAACATGTTTTTTTTTCTGTTGCTAAAAGTTTATGTCGTGGTTTTCATTATCCTAAAACTATTTTCAAACAAATAAGTGTTTAACACCCATACAGATAGTCTCTTTGAATAGAAATGCATATGTCGTCATGTGGAATTCACGATTTGTCAATGTAATCCTTAAATCCTGCATACCCTGTGAGTTTTTGTCTCAGTCATGCATTCCTGATCCAATTACTGTGCTTCACAATGTTCTTTTCTTAATTATATGAGGTGTGTAAGAGCAGGGCGGGAGAAAGGACGTGAACAACATCAGGAGCTTTGAATTTTTTGGCTCACCTGGCATGTTGTTAAATTCTATTATCGAGGTTGGCCCTACCTGTTGGAGGTGTTAAACATTGTTGTGAGAAACAATAACATCCCTGCAGGGGGTTATTAACCAAGTACGCTATTAGTGCTGTGGGTGTTTTTGCTGTACTTGCTGTCCAAGCTGAATGAACACATTGGAAGCAGAAACAAAAGGATCAATACTGCCTCTCTTCACTCTCTACTCAATCCCCCGCATTTGTATTATTGCTGTGCCCATTGTATGGGTGTACGATGGAGCGTCAGCTAATCGTTTCTGTGTTTAGAAATTATCATTAGGAACAAAAAAAAAAACCTCTCAGAAATCTGCCTTTTTATTTTATTGCATGTTGAACTACATTATCATGGCTATCCTCACTCTGATGGTGCTCTCAAGCAGTTTAGTCATTTTGCATGTGTTAACTAAAATGTACAGTATAAACATTAGAAAGTTGGATGTGTTGTACTTATTAACCACAACAGCAATTATGGATGTTTTTGAATCCCACAGATCTTTTTTCTTTTTTTTTTTTTCTGTTATGTGTGCTCATTTAAATAGTAGTTAAAAGCAGTTGTGGAAACTATTTAACAGTCTTGATGCTGTCCAACAGACATCATCTAAAACCACTTGCGTTCACAATGTCTCTTAGCGGTATTAGGCCTGAGGGCATGGTTAAGCCAGTGTGTGGTTAGTGTATTATCAGTCTTAGGCCTAGAGCATTGGCTGAGTCTTTCTGTGGTTAGATTGTATTAGCGGCGTTCTCCCTGACTTTTATAAAGGCTTAATGTCATTGTGAAAGCTGGAAATGTTCCCAGTGGAATTGGTATTAAGATATATATATATATAAAAAAAAAAAGAAAGAAAGAAAATCTGAGGGAAACTAAAGTGACACCAAGATGGTTTGCAGACGTAAACATGCTTTAATATGCTCCATTCCATCACACTCTGATTTCTGTAAAGCAGGAACCCTGGAGTTAGTTCTACAACGTTTTCAACATACTTATTTTTGAGTTTACTGTGCATAAACACACACTCACAAGCATAAGATGAATTGTGACAAAAATGAGTAAGAAGTGTTTTTGGAAGAAGTTAACAAAACATATTTTAGAATTACTGCAAAAAATCTGACTTTAGCTCAGAGCAATGCAGTATGGGAGGTGATCTGTCACTGGAGCTTTGGGAAAAACAACAACAACAGAAGAAATTAGGAAAAGATGGCAACACCTAATAGTGCGACAAAGAAAAAGGTGATTCTGAATTGCCTGTAGGTGTGATTGTATGTGCGGGTGGTGGACGGGTGACCTGTTCATGGTGCTTCACCCACAGTCAGCTGGGACTGAGGCAGTTTAGAAGGTGGAAATAAAAATAAAGAATAAATAAGAAATGACAATAAGCCGGCTGAGGCTTCAACACAATATCAACAGCAGCCTTCTGCAATTAATGATACAGTTTCCTTCAGGCGTTGTGACGCATGTGTTACATTGAGCTTGTAGAATAACTTCTCTCTATTTAATTTGTACTTATGCTTATAGAAATGTACAATACAACATATTCACAGATGCAAACATGCTCAGTGGATAGTAGCTACATGTTTTCCCTTTCAGACACAACCCTTAGTGCTCCCAGTGAATAGATCAGTGTTTGCGTGTGGTTTCACGTGTTACCAATGTTGTGGTCAGGCCCACAATGCTCGCAAACATTGTGGGTGTTTGCATTTTTGTCTAATAAGCTAAATCAATTCCCACAAGGCCGTGTATCCCACATTTCTGACTCCTGCAAAGTGAAAAATATGCATCCATGCATGCACACACACACACACACACACACACATGCATGCACGTACACACAAGTAATTGTTGGATTCAACTGAAAAATACAGATACCACATGTTGGAAGGGCAGGTTTACTCATTTCTGAATTGTGTTCTTTCTATAGTATTTAATGTGACAAATCAATCCTGCTTCCAAAGCTGACAATAGAACCAAATACCAATATGAGCATTTAAAAAAGTAAATATCACAATAATTTTGTAGGACAATAGAACAAATTGGATTCAAACAAAGTAATCAGAAAATAAGTCTCAAAGTGTGATTGTATAAATGACACAGACATCTTTGGGTATACAATCAGTCTGCCTTTTCAGTTTCAATTCTGATGCCTGAAATCTTCAATTGATCACAACAAATACCGTGTTTGAGTAAAGTCTATCTTTAGCTGTCAGAATGTCTCTTTTCATTTCTTTACTCTTGTAGCTCCTTCCAAAAGATTAGGGTGTCCTGCAAAAGTGAAAGTGCCGACGCCATTCATATTACTGCAGATCTGGAACGCCAATCCCCCAAAAATTATCCACTTTACTACTTCTTCCTGTCATTCTGTGGAAATTTAAATGATCAGAACAATCTATTCTGCTTGATAACTGGATCCAGGGAAGAACGGCTCATACAAATGTATGAATTATTTAGCAATCCACTGATGCAGATTTTAAAAACTTTTATGCTGTTTTGTTCAATTGAATTATTTATTATTCGAAATGAAATATTATTTGAAATGTTTGTGGTTCTTTGACTTGATGGAAATATCTTGTGTGTCGGTATAAAAATGAAAATTTAATCTTTTAACGACGAGCCGGTAATCTCGACACCTATGTTAATTATCATTTTCCCCCAAAAAATGAGCAGGAAGCATAGTGCAAAAACGAACTGAAAAGAAAGCCCTGAAGTGCCACTTATGCTAGCAATTAACACGCCACTCCCCAGGCTAATAGTAATGAAGCTAATTCCTGGTACTGCTGCTGAACGCTTTGGTTTGACACTCCGGCCAGCTCCAGGCTAAAATCTCCTGTAACATCCGAACCAGCTCGCCGCCGTTTCCCTTGCTACTGGCTAACTTTTTTGTCCTGGTGCCGTCGGCTTACTGTGTTCAATCTAGAAATGTCACCTAATGCAGTGCTTGACCAAATTTATCCAAATTCACTTTATCCCAGAGGGAGAAAAAAAAAAGGCTGAGACTGAAACAAAGTAAGCGTGTACGGGATTTGTTATGAAATGGAGGTGGTGTGAGAGCACGCTACAGAGAGAGCGAAACAGAGAGGAAAGGGAGAGTATCAGACAGAAAGAGGAGGGGTGGCAGATGGTGACATGTTGATTTATGAGCTGCAGGGCATTTCATTAACCATACAGAGTTTTACTGAAACAGAGAGAGAGAGAGAGCGAGCAAGAGAAAGCACCAGGCAGAAACCAAAATAAGAAAAATAGACAGACAGCAATTTACAAAATTGGTGTTCACTGAGGGGGAGGAACATGGGAAGTAAAATGACATTTAGCAGAGTAATGCTACAGATGCTGAGATACCATTCCACAGTGGCCTTGCCTGTATTTATGCTTTCCACCACAGCTACACAGGCCAGTGCACTGCTGCGGCTTGTCCACGGCCAGCAGAGGCGTCTTCACCCACTGGAAATGCTTGAATAGATAGAACGGCGCGCCACCTTAGAGCCCATTTTCGTTGGCATTCCCGCCACCTGCAGACCTGTCACCTCCAATCTGTGGAAGTGTCACTGGCTGCCAAATATAAGCACAGCAATTCAAGCATGGACGGTTCACATTTACATCCCAGCTGTGAGATAGTATCCCAAAGTTTCTTAGAATCAAATGTTTGCCGCATGTAAAGTTGCGGTCACGTCAAAAAGTTAATTAATTTGCCTTTTATCTGCAGTTCTCCTGCATTCTTGACATTCATGACTGAAATCAGTCCACTTCAACCAAGACAACCTGAAATACCGACTGTTTTCCTGACACAACCACAGTTTGCGTTTCTGCGTCCATCTGGGTAACTGAGTTAGGCACCAAAGCTGCTGACTGATTGTGTTCAGTTTTGGAGATTGGTATTGAGTGGACATTTGGTGGATAAATACCCAGCCGGTCACTGATTCAATCTCCGCACTGGAAACTCTCTTCACCTTTCCTTCTTTGCCAAGTTGGAAAGATCTGTCAGACAGTCAGGATTTGGCCCTCTGTATCTCACCGTCTTATAGAGCTTGTTGGGGGGAATAAAGTATCCAGCTGTGCTGTGTCTTGTTTGTGTTTTCAGAGTGATCGTAGAAGGAATGACAAAAAAAAAAAAGCTACAGTTGTTGACTTAAATCATGTTTGCTGATGGAAACAACAAAAAAAAGCAAATGTTTTAACATAAGTGTATATTTCATTACATTACTGTATTTTTAAGAATGTATTCTTATTTTTGCTTGATATTTCTCATATATGGTTTGTTTTCTCAACCGCATTTCTATGGTCACTTTTTCTAATTTAATTATTTCCATTAGAGATATGAGACTGCACTGTGGCCTTAATGACAAGCACACAAGATCCCATATCCAGCTTTATCTCCCAGTCCTGCGTAATTAAAGGAGGACTTGTTAGCAGAGTAATTAAGCTTGTCGATTCATTCTCTGTTTCTTAAAAGGAACCTTCATCCTGGTCAAGCAGATCAGCAAGAGCCAGTGTGTTTGAGAGCAGGATTGATCAGTGCTCCTTAAAAAAACGCTGGGTCTGCTTGTTCAGGTCACGAGCAGAGTAACACCACATCCAAGTAAATCATTTCAATCAGAGAGGGTCCGTTTGAACAGGTCTGTGTGTTTCCATGGTCAGATTCCAGAGCTTGATGCTTTTTGGGATGATTTCGTACAAATCCACTTTATTTCTTGTTAATCTTTTTTTTTATGCAACATTAATACATTGCAATGGTGTATTTTTTTCCAAAGATACACAGAAATGTGGAGTTCTTACCACAGGTGGCCACACCTCAGTCCTCTGTGGATGCATTTCTCTATGTAATAAGGTTATCATGATTATTTTTAAACTGGCAATATTATGTCAACCTTTACAGACTGTAGAGATTTTCCAGTGCACTTCCTTTGCCGGTTCTTCATTCCGTCGTGAACCCACACACCCACCAAACCTCACAGCTATCATATGAAATGTTCGATGCTTGAAGGAATCTTCTCTGAAGCAAAGTAAACAAATTCTGTCCTTGGTTTTTTTCCTAACAAGGTCAGCGGTGCGCTGCGGCGCTCGAGTCCAGTGACACTCTTGTTATTTATGACACGGACTCTTCAAACTCATGTTTTTATTAATGCTCTGAAACCGCTTTCCTGTGTTTTGATCGACAGATGTATGACGGGGAGAACATTTCATCTCGTCTCCTTGGCAACTTTACACGTGAGGGCATGATGGGTCATGTCATCAATAGTACGTCCAATCACCTGTGGCTGGAGTTCAACAGCAACGCCTCAGGAACCAGTCAAGGTTTTCGCCTTACATACACAAGTAAGTTATCAATTAAAAACATTTGAAGAGCCCATCGAATGTGAAATGAGTTGCCCATGTTTTTATATTTCAGTGACAAATGTGTTTTGTCCATTCATCACTCGATCCCAGTCAAACGTTCATTGATTTCCTAATCAGTTTCCCACACTGGCTCATTGGGGAGGCTGTGGCCCAGTGAGTGGTCCTCCAGGAGCAACGCTGGCGGCTTAATCCCCAATCTCACCCTGAACACAAGTTGAAATATGTTTGAGCAAGATACCGAACCCCAAGTTGCTCCTAATTGTGTCCAAGCAGCTTGCACGGTAGTCGTCACAGATGGTTTGTGAGTGTGTGTGTGATCGTGTTCTTAATGGGTGATTGAGTTCATTTTTTTAATAATTAATTATTTATTTTATTTTTTTAGTTTCATTTTGTAAAATGCTGGACTTTTCCTCATTTGGCACATCAGCTGTGATGATAAAAGGGGGGGGGGGGGGGTCCGATGACAACAAATGAGATTTTAGACTGGAAATGTCATTCAGATCTAGAACACACCTGCTCTACTTTGAAGCGTCTTTTACCTGAACTTTAAATTGATGAAAATATTTGATTCCACTGAGTTTTTGATGATTGAAATCTCAGAGGGAAATCTCAAATTGCTGTACTAATATTTTATTTCCAGCTTATAACAACTTGCAAACTGCTTTTCGCCTCGCTTACAGCAACATTCTCACAAATGAATGTGACTCATTAAGCTCGGTTCTGAAACACATTTTGAGTGTGTGGCACATCCACATTGGGGAAGGTTTACTAATGACCTCTCCAGCTTCAAATCAGAGGAGACCCCCTGCAGTCCTGAGCTGCACAAGTTGTGTGGTCATTGTAAGAATGACTTCAGAAGCCAGCGTCGGTCTTCTTCCTACACACCTGTAGCAGTGGGAAGTGAGTGGGTACAGATGTCTCGGAGAGATAAAAACACAGTTTTTCTTCTGTGAATCAGGCAGAATCGGCGTGCTCACTCAAATAATAGGCCATAATGCCAGCAATTTTCACATTTAATCCAGAAATATTTTGAATTTTAACAACTGTTTTTTTTTTTTCCAAAGGGGTTTTAAACTGTGCGACAATGGTGTTTCTTTTCTATTGCTCCCTCATTTGATCTTGTTTTCAAAATCCTTGTTTATTAGCCTCTGTTGTATCTGCTGCAAAAAATCTTTTATTATCGTACAGTCAGAGTTTCTCATTCAGTTCAGTTCAGTTGTATTTATATAGCACCAAAAATTACAGCCATTTCAAGGCACTTGTACAGAGTTTCTTTCTTTTACTCAATATATCTACTTTGAACGATATAGGCGATGGTAGAAAGGGGGCAAAAAAAAAAAAAAAACCCTTGGAACAGCAAGAAACCTTAGAAGAAGCAGGTTCAGAGGTGGAGACCTGCTGTTCCCTTCTGCTGTGTGACTGGTTAGCTCTTGTACGGTGGTTTTGGTCCATGAGCCTTATGTTTGACACCCATGGAAGGATAGCAAGAGAGAAAAAGGATGGAACAGAGACAGAGAGCAACAAACAGGACCAGAAAGTTCGTTGTTATCAAATGCTTTCTTTTCAGAATTGTCACGGTGGTCATCATGTTTTTTTTTCACTCCGGAATTAAACTCATGACTAAACTGATTCTCAGACGCTTTTGAATTTAAATGTACTTTAAAACCAGGAATACGAGTTTGACATTTGTAAACCAGCAATATAAATATATTGATCTCATTGCTGGAACTAGTCCAGCAATATAAATATATTTTTTTACGAGCAGTTTCAATTGATCTCAATACAGCAGGAGTTTACCCAGCAAACTGAAAAGATAAACAAGGATAGTACTGGCTGAAACAGATGCTCTCTCTCAAACACGTACACACACACACACACACACACACACACACACCTTAATATGTTTAAAGAGAGCCTGTTAATAAGGGAAGACCAGCTGCTGTGTAAGTCAAAGTGGCTATTAGAGCATTAGAGGAGCATTTATCTGCAAGTCATTAAAAGAAGGTGAGAAAGTGACAAATCTGGGGCAAGAGGCAGGCTGGACAAAGGGACAAATGAATGAATGTATCTAGTTTAATGGCGCACGGACACTAGATGGATGCTCTGCTTGTCAGTTACAGCCATTAGACAGCCGTCAATCCGTGAGTCATTTGACCGGAGAAGGTGACACTTTCTTCTGAGTTCTACTACAATAGATGAGCCGATGGATAGATAAGAGAGATTGATAGATGGTTCAAACAAGTGAAAGCAGTGAGATGCATCTGATCAAAAGAAGCAGCAGTAGCTTCTTAAGCAGGGTCAGGGAATGAATAGTGCACCATGATGGAGGCTGTTTTATTAGAGTGATAAGGATGCGCACGACATCTGTTCAAAGTATTAACAGAAGAGGTTGACAGAGGTGACATGAATCAGTTTCACTGAAATAGATGCAGGGAGAGTGGAGACACATCTCACAAGTTCATTTAAAAAAAGAGTTGCAGGTTGTGTTATTATCCAGTGCTTTAATGGAGGATGTATTGCATCTGGACTGCAAGTACATTTTCATCATGTGTCCTGGTTGAGTACAAAAATGGAAGGTGACAGATTGCTTTGCATATTTATAAAATTTCAGCATCCAAAAGGATTAGTGGTAATTGTCATAACAAAAGCATCCTTTCAATGGCAAAATATGAAATAATCATGAAAGACTTTATTTATATGATTTATTTGGATTTTATAAAATACCCTTTCTTTGCATTACTCTCATTGATTTTGTACAGAGGTATTACAGCACTTATATCCATTGTTGCTGTGTGTTAATGAAATATCTTAAGCTTTGTTTCAAAGCGATCACACTTTGTATTCAGTAAGCTGTTGCAATGCAAGACACCCAACATACTCAGTGCAGAACTGAAACCTTTGTGGCAAAGAATAGATTCAGTTGGCAACACATTTGGTGTTTATTGTCGATTAGACGGCAGCCCAGACGCCCCTGATCTGAGGCAGGATGTTCTGTTCATAAGAGGCTGACCCGAGGAAAAGAAAATACGATAGTGACATTGTTTTGTCTTTGTTTATCCATCCGTCTTAGGGGGAAGGAAGGTCTCCTATTCTTTGTTATCTTCAAAAGGCAGAGACATTGCATTTGTGTTTGTGTGGGCTGTAAAATTATCATTTGATGTGTTTCTACAGTTCCATATAGAAACCGCGTTCTCAGTCCATAAATTCCCGCGCTGGTGCTGCTCGGCACCATTGTGACTGTCATTATAGCCTGAAGAAAAGGCAGGAGCCCAAACATTGTAAAAAATTTATAGAATCGGGCGTATGAGTAGAATCTCCAGAAAAGTCCAGCTGTCACACGACTTTTCAGCATTAGCAACATGCTCAAGCTCAAAACTTTTGCAGAAAGTGGCAGGGTCCAGGACAGAAAATGACCTTATGTCCTCTTTTTTCACAGCCGAATCACCTCCTTCAGTTTTGTATTTATAATCTGCATGTATCTCCATTTTTCCATCTAGGTTTCGACCTGGTGCGCTGCGAGGAACCGGGGATCCCGAGCTACGGCTATAAGATCCAGGATGACGGTCATTACGCCAACACTTTCGTCCTGTACTCGTGCAACCCCGGGTACAGTCTCCACGGCAGCAGCACGCTGACCTGCCTCAGCGGGGACAGACGTGTCTGGGACAAGCCACTTCCATCCTGTATCGGTTAGTATGCCAACACACGTGTAGGTTCCCCTTTCGCATCAATAATTCCTCATGACAAGGCCTGAATTATTGAAGCTGTGAGTGAGGTTTTTTTTATTTAGATAGAGTTCAGTGGGAATATAGGTGGGAGACGCAACAGTGGAAACTACTCCAGTGTGTTTCCACGCTGCAGTGCGATGAGTCAAAATGGAAAGTGCGTGAAGAAGTGATTCAGTGAACACAGGTGAATACTTTGAAAAGAGTGTGTGGGGACTGATTCAGCACTCTGCGCGTGATATGTGCAGTGGTGCTAATATATCTCTGTGTGTAAAAACAGGCGTTACTCATCCCCATATCTGCACTCGAACATCAGATTGACACAAGGCATGATACTTTACTACATCTGCCTTTTCTAGATTTTCCTTACAAAAGCAGTAATTGACTGTCTTTATTGAACTTTTTATAGGTTTATATTGTAACGTGGAGCCTAAAGGTGTCCAGCATGTTTATGCCAAGAATTTCACTGAAGCCATAGTCTCCTGTTCTGCTCTCAGCAATGAAAAAAAAAAGATATTTAAAGTCAGTATTTTTGATGACTTATAACATATAACTTTACTTTTGTTCACCAAACCATTTTCAAAGAATCATAAGTATATTAAGAAATCAGTCAAAGTGATAAATTGATTTATATATTTGTTCTCAGATGCATGTTTGAAGTGCAGCTGGTCAAATGTTTGTAACTAAAAGCTGAAACATGAAAAGAAACTTTAATCATACCTAGCACTGTCAGGGCATACCTCATGCCTCCCTTATTGAGGGGCTTTCACACTTGTACTGAGTACTGTAAAACTTTATGTATCGGCAGATGGAAGAAAACTGAAACTAAATAAACAAAAACCAAAAAACAACAATTGTAACTACTAAACTTTTTCAAACATTTTTTTTTATATATACACTTATATGAACACAGTCTTGAGCCATAACTTTTTGGAAATGTGAAAACGATAAGCCAAGTAGCCCAAAAAAGGAACACATTTTCAAAAATACCAATGAATAAAAAAAAATAAATAAAAAGATAAATCTTTTTCGTATTTGCATCGTATTTACATTACGCAAAGTAGATCGCTTATTTGAAAGTACACAATATGAATAATTCTGAATATAGTTCTTAATTGTCAGATATCAGATGTACAATTGGAACTGGAGCTGGAGCACTTGGAGTTTTTAAAGGTCTGTACTCTCTTCAGCCGGTGTGTGGAGCAGATCCGTAGTTGAGTCCACGTTGAGTCGGTCCCTCAGTGGATCCACCACAGTGCATCACTCGGGCCTCAAGAACATTCAGAATGTCTTCACACAATGTCCACTTTGTGTGAACAAGAAAAAAAACTTACGGCGTGGCATCAATTCAGGAAGGAACCTCTCCGCCACTAGAGCCTATTATGGATGAGCAAATGCTGCAAGGTATGATTCAGCACTAATACTTTTCATAAATTGTTAGTCTTGCTGCATTATAAGCATTTTTGCCATTATTTCCAGTTTCAGACCTTCTCAATGTCCCCCCAAAATGTAGATAAAACAGTTCTAAAAAAAAAAAGTCTTTTGACCTCTAAATACTGACACTGATTACTTTCTTATGAACGTTTCAGAGTTCTGTACAATCCGTTTTGCCTTCAAAATGTCCTTGAAACTGTTCAATACTTTCAAATCACTGTGAATTTTAAACAGAGATCCACAAATAACTGGCACGAACATAATAATCAGCTGTCACAGTGAAAACTTTTTAAGAACATTAAATTGCTGTGCTTTGAATTGTATTATCTTCTTATCAAAACATCTCACAACAATTCGAGGAATGTTACGGAACCGAACAGAAAAAAGGGAATGAATTTAATTGTATCGAATGGTTTTCCATACATGTTGAATATTGAGAGAATTGAGCAACAGTTATCTCTGACAGCAGTTTGAAATAACAATGTAATAATTTCCCTTCATCTGGCTGCTGCTCTGCACACAATATCAAGTTTTTTCAGATTGTGAGTCTGACAAATAGGAGGTATTCTTGCAGAATATATTAAAATATTTTCAAAGTTTGAGGGAGTATAAACTGCCCGGGGGCAGATTTAGCTGTAGATGACACTTTGCAGCTTTTAATTAAATTTGAGGGAAAAATCCCAAATGTTTTAGGTTCCTGCACCTATGCAATTGTGAAATTTGTTCCAGTTTTTTTTTTTTTTTTTTTTTCAGCAACACCCGTCAGTCCTGATGGATTTAACTAGCAGTGAACTGTTTAATTAATTCATATTAGTTTTCTTAGATAGCTTTCAAAAATCACAATTGTGAAACAAAACGCCTTACTAGGTATGTGTGGTCACTTATTGAAAAAGGTCCACTGAAATGCTGAAGAATCGCTCGACAGGTGCTGCATTCAGCCTGATGTGGCTGCTGCAAAGCATTGAAGTGCGTAACATGAAGGAATTCAGGATATAGATGCAAAGCTGAATGTGATTATGTTCGCTCCTGTGTATTTCTGCAGTGAGTCATTAGTTTGCCGCTGCTCTGTCGCTGCCTTTTTTCAGGTATGCCAGCAACCAGGAGAACACTAGCTGGCAGAGCCCTGGGCTAAACACCCTTATAGCTACCTTTGCATCGTTCGTCTTTGTCTGTCTGTTCGGGAGTTTGTCATTCTGCCTCTCTGACTGTCACCTTCTCTGTCTGTCTGGCTTGCTCCCGTATCTGAGAGTATTAGCATGGCGATCAGGAGATGGCTTTGCCTCAGGCTGCTTCCATACAGACTCTCTCTCTCTCGCTCTCTCTCTCTCTCTCGCTCTCTCTCTCTCGCTCGCTGGCTTGCTGTGGGACTCCTTTTTGCTATTGTCTCTCTGCCTCTGTTCATACAGTAAATTTAGCCATCTTTCTCTATATATAGGTGCCTCTTTTCCCCTGTCTTGGGAAATTGCAGTTTCGGTTGGCACAAACTTGCTAAATACCTATTTTCTTCTATTTCTGTGTCTGTACTGCTTCTTATTTCCAGCGGCGTGCAGTCAGGGGCGGCAGGGTGAGCAGCTTTGTTCCTGCTGGCCCTGACTGAAGCACCGTGGCACGCTGCTGCTTATTTCTACCAGAATTTTGTGAAATTGGTGCCTTTTAACTTTTTTGTTTTTACTTTTGTTTTTTTCATTCCAATCAGCAGAAACTAAGACAGCTATGCTGTGTGTGTGTGTGTGTGTGTGTGTGTGTGTGTGTGTGTGTGTGTGTGTGTGTGTGTGTGTTCTTGTATTTCTATCCTTGTCGGGGCCAAATGTCCCCACAAGGATAGCAAAACGTGGAACGACGTGCCTTGTGGGGACCTTTTTCCGGTCCTAAGTAGGAGAAACAGTGTTTTCTTGACCATGTTGTTGTTACTGAAAAAAGTAAAAGTGCAAAAACATTTCTTTAGGGTTAGGCTTTGTTGTGGTGTGGGTTAGGGTTAGGGTAAGGGTCAGGGTTAGGGGTGAGACATGAATGGGAGTCAATGGACGGTCCCCACAAGGATAGAAATACAAGACTGTGTGTGTGTGTGTGTGTGTGTGTGTGTGTATCCATTCATCCGTGTGCATGAACCCGTTCACACCTGTCATTACCATGTGTTTCAGGTGATCACATCACATGTGGCGAGCCTGACTCGGGCTGTTTCCACTTGTCTATATCATAGTTTCAGGCTGAAGTTGGGATTGTATTACTACCTCTGTCATTTCCACCAAAAGGTCAAAGGTCCCGACACTCAGTCTCTCCCCAGATAAAGGCTATGACAGCATCCTCTGCCCAGGACGCTGTGAGGCACCGTGCCTCTGCTGACCTGCAGGGATGGACGTGGTTGTTCCTTTTATTAGTTTCTTTGGAAAGTTGGAAAGACTGAAACTCGGACTGTTACATTCTTTAAAAGAAAACATGGCGTGCACTGATAACGTTAGCGTATTGCATATGATGCATTTTGCAACACGTGATGTTTACACTACAAAGCCTTTGCTGTCAGACGCATCCTGGACCACCTGGAGGTGGAATGAGTGAAAGCACCGTGGTTCCACTCACCTTTATGTCTCTCCACATGTGATCTGATCACCTGAAACACACGTTAATGCCAGTTTGTAAAGGAGCCAATGTACCTGCATAACAGGATATCAGTGTCTTTGGCTTTGTTTGTGATTGTGTAGATCCTTCAGCTCAGTAAATACATGTTTTTGTGCATTCTGCCCAGAGCAACACGACAGTGTGCTGTCATGGTATTGTAGATTGTGCGGCTCGGCTCCCAGCTCCCACTTATGGCAAACAAACACTCAATACACACAGATATAAACCCCTTCTCTATACCAAACTGGTTCCTAATCAGCAGTGATCTCCTGGCTCAGCGGTCCATCATGTGTGCTGTGTTCTACAATGATGACTTTAAATCTGCTCGCAGCCTTTCCCCACTGCTTCCTGTCATCTCCCATGTTCCTCTCTGCTGAATACAATATAAAAATAACACTAAATCCCAGTTCTCTCTTGTGCATTAAACATTTTTTTTTCTTGAAATTTGAACACTATAGGGGGATCCTTAAGGGAAAACAGTTATCAGAGTTATTCACCAACCTTGAAACTGTATCGCAGGAGCTGGGATAATTCAAGGTTGATGTAATGATTTAAGTTTCTTTTCTTTTATTTTTTTTTGTTTTGTTTTTCAAGTGCACTCTCGTTCAACTCATCCTTCACACCTCTATGTTAAAGAAGACTAGACAAGCCTTTTCTAGAGATGAACTGAAATGTTAATCAAGCTAATAACAAGGGTACAATGTGTGATAAACACACTCACCTGTGTAAGGCGATAGGATATTTCACTTTTTTGGAAAATGACAGAGTTCTGCACGAATGTTTTGTTTTTTTAAAGGAGAAGAAATAACACAGTCAAGGACACCGAGGCCTGATCTACAAACGTATATTCAACACGTTTGATCAATTAAAAAGCCACATAAAGTACGATAAAACAAATTAACTCTTCATTCAGGTTTTTTTTTTTAAGAGATACTCATAATTTTGAAACTGTACTAGAATTGTTAGATCATTTCATGCCCAATTCGTGAATGATGATTTCTGAATTATTGTCATTTAACCACGCATTTTTTCTGAACCAATTTGAAATATCCTGAAAAAAAAACACCTGCATTTACTTTGAAGAAAGAGTTTCAGATCCCTTGAGATATCACTCGCTAACTCTTAAAGTTGAGAGCCGTGACCGTAGAACAGACCAAAACTCCAATGAGTTGGACAGAAAATAATTTGAGCCCCTTCTAGCTGGGGTCAGAGGTCAGGTTTTAGTTCGAAGGAACTGACAAGAGCTGACAAAAACACCTTTAACGGTGAGCGAGGATCCTGCGAGAAGAATGCACATCCTCTTCGAACCACTGTGCTAAATAGGATTGTCAAGATCTTAAATCCGATATGACAATAGAGGTGAAGCAGAGTGGCTTGACAAGATTTATTTTTAGTAATAGATCATTTCATAAAAAGATAATTCTCCAATAACCTCGCCATTTTAGTGGTTTTCCTTTTTTCTGACGGCTGTAAAATGCTAACGTTTTGTACTCCTGTGCTTAAACTATGTAGCTAGCCTGCTTTTACGCTGCATGGCATGGATTTCCTGGTGATTTACGCTGTGCTGAATTAACCACATGTTCCTTCAATGTTTCAGCTGTCCAGTTAAATGTGCGCCCCGCCTCCTGTGGTTCATTCACATCTCTTGATTCGGTTAACATTGTCAAACACAGACGACTGAATAGAGTAATCTTCATCTTCATTGCCTAAAAAGCTAAATAAAAGGAGGGAAATGACTTGATGTGTTGAAATGTCCTGTCTTTGCAGCGGAGTGTGGAGGTCACATCACTGGAGCGGTGTCAGGACGGATTCTCTCCCCAGGATACCCCGCTCCGTATGACAACAACCTTCACTGCTCCTGGACTATAGAGGCTGATACAGGGAAGACAATCAGGTAATTATGAGACATTTATTTGAATACATACCTGTAATGAATTATTGTTTGTCTTTGTGATATTGTGAATCAAGTTATTTAGAAGAATATCAAAAGAATGCCCTCTGCGTGCTTTGTTCCGGTCTGGATAGAGTTATGATACACGCAGCCTTTAATCTATATTATCCACGGAGGTAAACACTTTTACAAGAGTGCCAGGTGATAATTTATTCACTAACAAGAGATAAATGTTGACTGTCAGAGCCACTGCTGTGTTGGAGAATGCGCCTCATCAGTCATCATGACACCATTGTGTTTTTCGACTCATGGTGGCCTCTGCTGACATCGTGCAGACTGTCCGCTCTCAGGTGTGCTTCAATTCATTTATGTTTATATGACCTTTTGTCAAACTGCTGTTTTGCTGTGTTTTCCCAGCCTGCACTTCATCGTCTTTGACACTGAGGTTGGTCACGACATCCTGAGAGTGTGGGACGGACCGTCCGGGCCGTCGGATGGTGGGATCCTCCTGAAAGAGTGGTCCGGCCCTGCCTTACCTGAAGATATCCATTCGACCTTCAACATCCTCACCCTGCAGTTTGACTCCGATTATTTCATCAGCAAGCAAGGCTTTTCTATACAGTTTTCAAGTGAGTATATTAACCTTTATGTCCCCGTCCCCTCAGCTGCCTGGATTTGTCATACACACCTTTCATTACCATAACTCCAAGGCTATTTATTAGATCTGTAAAACTCGACAACAACCAGGAAGCTGCAAAATGGATCTCAGTGCTCATATAATATTCATGGCAGCGGCCCCCAGGACTCCACAGTGCAAACATCCAATCGCTCATGATGTTCACCAGGGTGTCGCACTTCTGTAACATGTGCTTCTCAGCAGTGTCTAAAACACACAGCGATATTGAATAACTGCTCGATGTTGATGTTATCGTGGAGAAAGAGACAGAAGCAGTCACTCACTGCAGATTTGACAATTGTACGGTGACAAGATCAATATAAATCCAGTCAGTCGAGTCAGCAAAAGGTCAATCCCTGAATCAGAAGTTCATGTGATAGAAGATCCTGAAGTTTCTGGAGAAAACGTCACAGAAATGCCGTGATTCTACTAAATCGCTGCTTTGGGTGGTCCGTCCCTCTTCATTCCCAGTTTCATTCATGAAGAAAAACCAATTACTGAATTAGCAACTAAATTAGCTAATCAACCCACTCAGCATTAATCGCCTATATGGTTTCCTAGTTATTTTATAAACCCACATTTTTTAATGGCCATACGATCACTAATCTGGCATTCATGCTGCTTTTAAAAGGATTTCTGACGAGCCTTTCACAAACGAATCAAATGAGATATTTAATACCTCTCCCAGGGACTTTGGCGCTTAATAAGAAGTGAAGGAACCCACCAGAGATCCGTGACTCAATTCTACTTCTGTGACACAGGAGAAAATAAAAGCAATGAGCAGAGCTTCATCACAGGTTTATTAACAATATCAAGCAATGACTCGTTGAGGCAGAGCATTGTCTTCCTGAAAGACTTCCTCAACAAATAATTGTTCAGTTAAGACTTTTTTTTCTTAAATGAGAACAACTTACACAACCCTGATACCAACTCTGTGCAAAGATGTCCATTTGTAATTAATCCACCTGATCTACAACAGCATTGTGATGTATTCAGAGTCACTGTGGGTTTGGGAGAGCGGCAAGTGGCATAGAGGATAAAACAGATGATGTTTTTAACGTAAGGACCAGACTTGTCACTGTGGGTCAGTTTGCATCCCCTTCAGTACAGATAAACAAGTACACACCTTTGTACATCATGCTTTCCTTCACCCCCAAAAATCTGGTGTGTTTTCAGTTTTCAGTCTCCAGAAAATAAAGTTAAACAAATACACAACCATATGACTAAATTATTCACTCATTAGCATATATGGCTTAATTTTTCTATATGCATCTCCATATACCAACACACACACACACACACACACACACACACACACACACACACACACACACACAAACTCCAACCAGTAATTGTCAGAACTTTTTAAAACATGCATATTGACAGTCATGAATATTCCAGTGCTGTCTGCCTCTCACTCTCAATGGATCTCTCACTCTTTTCCTCCTCTCTCGACATTTAAAACAATAAATATTTGCACTCACTAACATGCTAATCAACCCACAGTTCCATTACTATGGTAATGGCTCCTTATATTTACCACTATGTTGATTTACTAAAGCACAGGGAATGGTATTTGCCACCACATCGATTTATTTAAATGAAAGCTTGAGGATTTACCGTAGTTGGATATCCACCCTTTTGTCTTTTCCTCACTTGACTTGTGCAAAAATATCATAATACAAACTCAGAATCCCACATGTTGTCAATGTATGTGTTCAATAATGACTGAATTTATGGAACCAGTTTCCACTGAATTCCAGGATCATGTCGACCAAGACTGGATAATTTAGTGAAGCTTTATAATTAATCTACTTCTTTGTAATGTGCATTAAAACCTTTGCTGATAGTAGTTCTGTCCATGTATATAAATACATATATATAAAACGCCAAAACTATTCACCTTTCTGAGCTTGAACTTCATTAAATTGCAACACAGCATTATTTATTGGTGGTAAAGATCATTTGACTAGGTAGCTATAGAGTTTATAGCTTTTGCTTTTATTTGCATTTCAGATCATTTATATCAATAATCTAATCAATGTGTTTTTTTTATGGCTAGATGTGAATTTGTGAATCTCACACCTCGTATAGGTTGTAATTGTTAATCCAGTCGCTACAGATAAAATAAATCTGTTTCCCTGAGAAGTGTCTTGTTTAGCCTTGAGAGGGACACAGTTAGAAAGCAAAAACAACAAAGCACATTTTTAAGTAACCATATCTTATTTTCACAAAGAATTAATTTTTTTGTTGCTTTACCAGATTCAAAAAAGTCTTAAAACCAGTGCAATATTCAGTGCTTTTTGTTTCCCTCTGCTTTGTGATACATGCGCTACATATTTATGCAGAACTGACTGTTCTATTAGGTTTCGGCACATTCTCCTGTCTTCTTTTCCTTCCGGACACTGAAAATGTCTGTTTTTGCACTCTCCAGCTACAACAGCGACCACCTGCAATGACCCGGGGATTCCTGTGAACGGTTCTCGTTACGGCGACAGCAAGGAGCCGGGCGACAGCATGACGTTCCAGTGTGATCCGGGCTACCAGCTGCAAGGCCAAGACACCATCACATGTGTGCGAATGGATAACAGATTCTACTGGCAGCCCGACCCTCCCACCTGTATAGGTACGGCACTCTGTGATGATACACGGCCCTCCGTATATTGCAATAACTCTCTTTAGATCGCCAGCGATACAGACTTTCATGTTAAAATGCCCCCAGAAAATCAGGACTAAATGTTAGGATGGATTAATTTTTATGGCTGTATAACACACCTTTTTATTTCCTCTCCCTTGTGAATATATCCCACAGTGACAGGCCCTAGAATGAATTTGAGCTTTATATTTAAGATCAAGGGGAATTTGAACAGATGCTAATGAGGCTATAGTTAGGATATAAACTGAGCACTGTTGGCACAGCCGAAAAGAAAAATTCAAGACATGCAACAAAGCCTCCCAAATTGCTATTTGACCTCCGTGGCTCTACTGGAAGAGAAATGAAGGAGGCAGAACTGGGACAGAGAAGGTGACCAGGGAAAAACAGAAGGAAAAAAAAGGTCAGCATCATGACCAGAGTAGCTGTGATTGGGTCCTTGTATCAAATCCAGAGCTTGTTTGCTTCTCCCTCCATGGTGACCATCACGGCGCCCACCTGCTGCTCATATCCTGGCGAGTTCCTGCATCAGATCCCACACTTCATTCACACCATTCTGCTGCAGTTTGTTTCTCTCTCCCTGACTATGAGATGTGTTTCCCCTTTCCTCTTATTTTCTTCCAAGCTGCTGCATAACTGAGATGAAGCCACTTGAAGCCCTTTTTTTTCCCAGTCAGAGTGCGGCAATGGGAACGCCAGCGCAACAAAAGATGCAAATAAATTTGCAGCAAAGGACTTGCGTTTCCTCATCATGGAATATGCAAATCGCAGTATGTTCACCAAAAATTCCTGTAGGATGATTACAAATGTTCCTTTCGCCATGTCGATAGGCTGATGCTGAAATGCATGCCTTCATCAGAGTACCAAGGTTCTTTCTCCTGATTAAGTGCTGCATATAGCTCAGTGTTGCTCAGCACGTGTCATATCATGTCAGGGTAATCAGAGGAGATAGATGAGGGGAATCAACAGAGGAAATTGCCATAAACGTACCGCAATTTTGTTTTAAGTGTTGCATCATCCAGCTGAAAAGGAGAGGTAAACAATGAAAGTTCTTACAGCATGCAGCATGTTGTTCTCCCTCCTACACAGAGCCAGGGATCACAGACATTTGGCTTATGGTCAGATACTACGGGCTGATTTTTTTGTGGGTTGCTCCTTCTCTTTATCATCCTCTACATGGATGTCCTCCAGCGCGGTCACAAAGACAAGGCTTCGCCTTGTAGTCATCCCTGTGATCCTCACACTGCCTTTGACTCTTTGCCACTGACCTCACGGTTTGCACGACAGCAGATAAAGTGCGGGGCTTAAATCTCCCTCCATTTTCACTCAGCTTAGCGTAGCGCGCATCTCCTTAGTCCGTGCTTTCGCCTCAGGTGGTGAATCCCCGGCGTTCTAATGCTCCCGAGATTAAACACACACAACACTCCACCACAGTGTGCACGGTGCTCCAGTGTGTAAGTGTATCTGTCTGAGAGTGATTTGCAACTGTTAATGCCTTTGTTTACCTCTATTTCACTGTTGATAATCTGTTCACACCCACCTGCCGCCCCCAAGACACCTCTCCATGCTTCAAACTCTTCCTTCACATTGCCAAATTGCTGCTTGAATGCATCTTTCTGTCTCTCTTGCCAATATCTCTTTCCCTCTCTCTGGCTTGTTGTGGGATAACAGGACCGCCAGGGGTGATTTTCTCTCCTAACTACCCCCAGCCCTACACTCTGTAACTAAATCTCACAGTCTCTCTATCTCTATTTTGCTCTTTCACCCTCTGAAGCAACCTGTGGAGGTAATATCAGTGGTCCACTAGGAATAATTTTCTCACTCCTAACCAACCTCTGCCATACTCCCCATTACTAACTAACTCGTTTCCTCCCGTCCCGCCTGTGGGGGTTTCATGAGTGGTCAATCAGGGGTGATTTCTCTGGCCAAATAACCTCAATCCTAATGCTGCGTAGTCATCTTTCCCTCTCCCCTCGCTTCCTGTTGGTCTCATTATTTGTTTCTCGTCCGTCTCTCCAGCGACCTGTGGGGGGAATGTCAGCGGCCCTTCTGGAGTGATACTCTCTCCTAACTACCCTCAGCCTTACCCTCCGGGGAAAGAGTGTGACTGGAGAATCAGAGTCAACCCTGACTTTGTAATCGCTCTACTATTTAAAAGGTAAGGTATGCCTCAGTGCACTCTGCTCGATCTACAAATGATCGCAGTTTGTGCAGAAATAACCTCTCACATAAAGAGAACAGTGTGTTTTTCTTAAGTAAACAACACCTTGTTACCTATAGCAGGTGTTCACACGTTTGAGGGTTGGCCAGGTATTTTGGGAATATTCACAAAGAGTCCGCATGGAAATCAAAGAAAGGCTGTAGTTTTATGATAATTCAGTGTTAATTAAAGTTCTTGCACTCAGGCTACAAAAGAAAATGTGTCACTGCCATAAACTGCTGGGGGCTGTATAACACAAAAATATGATATTCTGCTGACTGAAAATATGTATCTTACTTTCAGTTAGTAATATAATTTATGCTTACATGTATTGATTTATGATAGTCATTCGCTCTGTTTAATATTTAGGATTTTGCAGCTTGAAGAGGTATTATTTAAAGGTCACAGCATCGTGCTGCAGCAAAACAGACAAAAGAGTAACAGCAAAATGTGTTTTCTCCTCATTTTGAGGCGATGCCACTGCAGCAGACGCATCAGGGCAGAGCAGAGATTTCACTGCTGTTATACATTTTTAATGAGTTTGTCCAAATACCTGGGAAAACGTTAAAAATTGCAAGCTTAAAGAGCAGGGGGACGAGTGGGATCCCCAAAGCTTTTTTGTAAAATATGTTTCACCTCTGGCATAAATTAAAATATGTATAATTCTCCTCAGATTTTGTACATTAGTTTGTTCGTTTACAGCGTAGATTCCATGACTCATTGTGGCCGACACAAACTCAAAAATAGTCTGTATATTCAGGCAGCAGACTCAGATAATTTTAATTAACATGCAGTGAAGGATAATTTAGTATCTAATAAACCAGTACGTGGGAAAAACCTTTACAAGGTGTCAGACCTATCAAACGGGCTGCAGTGAATCTACCTTTAATATCAGTGACTCATCTATGGTAAGATGATATTTTCAGAAGTTCATATTTATTAAAAGACTTTGATGTAACATCAGGGGTATTATAAATGGAAGATACATTTGATTAGTTGTTTACCTTGACAGGGGCATATCCTTGCCTCCATGGACAATGTGCCAGTTTTTTTTCATGCTTGTTTGCATGTTTTCCTTGTTATGTATGGTCCATCACTTGTTATTGACCTTCCCGGCTTTAATGTGTGAATATATCTACACAAAGCAGACAAAAAAAAGCATCTGTTTTGAACCAACATATGGAAATGCAGTACTTTGGCACGCACGCCGTTCTCGGCTTGATTGGAAAAGTGAAATTCATGTGTGAATGATGGGAATTGCTGCCAATTTCCATGTGTTGTCTTCCGGTAATAGGGCAGTGTTTATTTACATTTCAAGTCTTGATTGTGTCTCAGTGGTGAATATTTCACAAGTTGTAGTGGTTAGGGGCTTATGACTAAAGCTAAAGTGAAGACTGGAGCATCAAATGTAGCAACACAGATAAAAGCAAAGCGGACTTTCTCCAGATTGCCAAAGGAGAAAAAATGACCCAATTTTGGCTTCGTATTTTTCAACTGGAGAGATAATTCCCTTCTGTTGTTACAGTTACACAGTTTTATTTTACATTTAATGAGGTTATCTAGATATTAGTTGTTTTTTTGTTTTTGTTTTTTATGTTGAATATCATTTCGTTGTCGTATTTTATTTACTTTTAACTGTGTAATTGTGTTTTCAACTCAGCTAAAATCTACTTCATTATGACCTAGTTACTGATGAAGCTCTTGATCCGCCTCTGAATTCACACTGATTCATGATACTCTTGTGAAGTCAGTAATCATTTTGAGATTTTGGGCATTCAAATCCAAATCACCACTGTGCCTGCTTGAAGATGCTTTTTATCTTGGAAATAAACCAAAAAATTACATGATTTCAAAATTTTCTGAAGGCTTAGAACCAGTATAGAATGTTTATTCTTGTCTGCACGTAATGAGAACATCGCCACTTTTGTAGCATTGCAGCATATTTCAAATTGTCTATTTTTTTGTCTTAAAAAAGACTTTCTCGAGTTCACTTGATTGTCCTTTAATTTGCATTCAAGTCTTGAGTCAAGATACTGATGTCTTGTCTCTCGCCTGGCATGAGAGATTATGACGCTGTCTCATTTCTTTTCAGTGAGATCTTTATGTTCTTTTTATGACATTTAGTAGCTTTAGCATTCAGACTCAGAATGTATCACTAATGCAAAAGGTATTAGCATGAATCATTTAATGCTTTGTCAGTGCAAAGGAAGCTTAGGTGCTGTTAAGCCCATTCTGCTGCAGATAAAAACACGGGGCTTACACACCAACACTCCTTGCACTTATTTCAACTTTGGCAATTATCACATACTGTGTGTTTCACAAGTCCTTTCCAATAAGACAATTAGTATTTTTCACCAGACACAAATTACTGTTATTTCATCTGAAATAAAGGAGGAAGGTAGCTTTTAATAGCACTGGGGGTAATTTGAAATATCCTAATCTAGATTTTGTACTACTTTTGATTTTATTTTCTTTGATCTAATCTCTTCATGCAGTATCTTTCAGAACTGGTTTACATTTTAAATCTAACAAAAATTAGTTTAAAGATAATAACTCAAAGCTGTTTTGTGCATAGCTCGTTTTTTGTTGTTTGTTTGCTGTTTCTCTAATGTAAAGTACATAAACATCCCATTACGCTGTCGCCACTCTGCTGTATCGGTCATGTTTAATGAATGAATGCAAAACCTTTTCATAATCAGATGCAACACTTGCCCTGTTTTACCCACAGAGTTTATTTTGTAGGCTAGTTTGTCAATATTCCCATACTGAGACATTAATATTATATATAACTGTTTCTCTCAACTTCTCTCTCTCTCTCTCTCCCTCACGCACACACACACACACACACACACACACACACACACACACACACACACACATTCCTTTGACTTTCAAACAACCCCTCAGACTTATTCTCCATGTGCGTACTCTGAGAGCACATTTACAGGAAGTCATATATTTGTGTGTGTGTGTGGTAGTTTATCCTTACAGGATTTTTTTTTTTTTGCTGTGCAAAGACTTGAGGCGAAGCAACTAAACTTAAGAGATGTGTGTAATAATTGTTGGTGCCACATGTTTAAGTGGCAGGTTTCACAACAGGAGGGCATATATTAGCTTTGGTTACATTCACTCTAATGCTCAGGATGGTAGGATTGATATTCACAATGTCACACCGCCATTGTCTCTTACAAACAACCACAAGATGATCACCTTAATATCAAAATGACACTGAATGACTGGGTTTTGCAGGAGCTCAGGATTTTCTTTATTTTTCTGAAATATCCCTAATTGTGCTTTTGGGTAATATAATGTCTCAATTTGAAGCAGTCAAATAAAATCACAGTAGACAGAAAGTTTTCCTTAAAAAAATAAACTTCCAGAAAATATATCAAAACGAAAATAAGAAGATTAGCAAGCGATTAAGACAGAGATAAAACAAAGCAATTCTCAAGACGGTTAGATGAAGCAGGTATTTCAGTGTAATGCATCACTGGATTAATTGTTTGTAGAGTTTGAACACACACACACACACACGTGCATGTGCACACAACACTGCATCTCTATATCTAAGCCTGTCTGTCTTGTTTTTCTACCCCAGTTTCAACATGGAGCCGAGTTATGACTTTCTGCACATCTATGAGGGCGAAGACTCTAATGGACCACTACTAGCAAGTCTCCAAGGCACCCAGGCCCCAGAGCGCATCGAGAGCAGTGGTAACAGTCTCTTCCTGGCATTCAGATCTGACGCCTCGCTGGGCATGTCAGGGTTCGCCATCGAATATCGAGGTAATTAAACTTGAAAACTTTGGCCCAGAATCCTCTGTAGTTTACCACAAGGTCATATTTGAGGTGCTGATATTCTGCCTGAATAATGAGCCGAATGCTTTCAAATGACCTAAACTGAAGTCTGTTTGATAGATTGAGACAATATAAAGACCACTAGTTAAAGCAGTCGTAGAATCGCAGTGACTGGGTGTAGTTTTAGTAACATGAACAGCATGAATCTTTCTGCCTTGGTACTTTGCGCTGCTGTTTAGTGATGGACAGAAGGTTTATGTGATACAACAAAACACAACTCATCAAAAATGTAATACCAGGAGGGAAGCCTCTAACTTGATCCAAATGTATCATACGGGAGAGGAAAGCCTGCCTTTAGCATAAAGGAGAACAAGGCTCTCTGGCCCCCACGGAACCACACATCACACAGAACCGTACATCAGTCACGTCTATCTGTGTGTCTGTGAGGAGACAGAAGGATGTGATCTGGTCCACATCCACAGAAGATCTGTGTTTGGTCCAAAGTCTGTGAGCAAGGTTCAGAATCCAAAGTTGTTTTTGCATTGATATAAATTACAAACCATTCAACGCATGTCTTTTGAAACTCTTGCAGCTTTTTGTCCCCACAGCGGTGGAAAAAATTGCTGAATATCATGATTGCAGGTGATAAATCCAGTTTCTCAGAAGTCTTATTCAAGCTAAAATCAACAAAACTGAGTCAAGTCACGATAACACATCGAACCCTAACATTAAATGGGGTTATTTGTCAGGACAAATCAATGCTCTATTAGAGTTCCGGCAAACAAATAACACCACGGCCACTTTCTGTACACTAAAGTGAAGAACACTCATTGTCACTAAATCATGTGCTTATTAGGTTTAGCGATTAAAATGTCAATATACTGTAGGAGTGTCTTGTGTGGAGCCTGGATGATATATTAATCAACCTACTCTTATTAATTTCCCCCCGTACATCAGAAATCTTTCTCAGCTGAAAGGGCAGGCTGTTCCATGTCAGCCCTTGAGTTGTTTACTTCCACAGATTGTGACTCAGCCTGGTTTTACAGACGTTGCTTGACTGGAGGTGATTTAACAACTCAAGTCAATGCAGAACTCGCTTGTTCAACTGACTCAAAACTAGATCTGCTCTGTCAGATCTTATAAGCATGTTTTTTTTCTTCGTTGTTTCTCTCACCCCATTTATCTCTAATTAAAAAAAGATTATCTCTTCTTCTGTTGTCTCTCTCCTCATGCCGCCTTACACCTCTGTACTTTTGTCATTACTCACAACCTCTCATCCGCCATCTCTCTAATTAAAATACAGCCTTAATCATCTCTCCCTGTTTCTATTCTGTCTTGCCCTCCACCTCCCTTTCTCCATCTGTTTTCATCTGTCAGGCCCAATATCTCATTCTTATTAGGCAATCAAAGAAAAGCAAACAAGCTGGCTTGATGCCAAGTCATAAAGATCCAGGACAGTTTTGAACATGGTTGGGTCCACGTCTTTTGTTTTAGATTTTCTGTCTTTTGTTTTTGCCCCAACTTTTACCCCCATTGTTTTACCATTTTCTGCCTGGATATGGCACAAAATGTTCAAGCGAAAGGCTTTATGAGAACTCAACAGTTAGCCAGTCGAATAAATTTCCACCAAGATAGGAAATCTAGAAAAATTCCATTTTTAAGCCTTATCAAACAGTTATGTATATTTTGTGGATATGCAGCAGTGACTGTTTCACTTATTATTGTTTCAGGAAAATGAATAATCCAAATTATTACAGTGCTTTTTCTTAACCACAGTGGAGCCTGTGGTGCAGTTCCTGGGGCTATAATGAGGTTTAATGAATAAATCTGAAAAAATAGAACAGTTAATTTTTGTTTATTAACAGTTTAAATTCGCTTGAGTGATGAAAACATTCACTTCTTTCTGCAGAAAAACCGAGAGAGGCCTGCTTCGACCCTGGTAACATTATGAACGCCAGTCGCGCCGGCTACGACTACAAACTGGGATCTCAGGTCTCCTACAGCTGTCACCATGGCTACACGACAGTGGGCGGAGACACCATCACCTGTGTCATGGGTCACGACGGGAAACCGGTGTGGGACAAACCGCTGCCATCATGCAAAGGTAGGAAAAGCCTCCGTGTAGACCGCATCGCGCTGGAGTAGATGAGCTTCCTCTTGCAGAGTCAGACTTTGCACAAAACCCAGCAAATAGGTGAATGCTAGACAAAGGTGGGTCGCTTGTCCTGCAGAGGCTGTTATATTTGAAGCAATACACTGTGAGTGTGATTACTGTTCACTATTGGAAAAACATGTATTTTAGTGTTACTTCCTCTAATCCCTTTCTCACCTTATTTGTTGTAAAAATGACAACCTGTTGGAAACACCCCCATTCCCTTCACATGCCGTGCTATATTACTGTCAAAACCCAATATGTCCACAAAACTGAATGACTGAATGGTTCAGCTGACGCCACATATTTTCAGTGTTCTTTTTGCAGAATACAGAATAGGATTCTCCTAAGCTGCTACTTCTTGTCTGTGTTCAATATGTAATTCAGTGATACTCCTTTTTGGTACCGGTGTAATGTAATCCAGGCTGGTTTGTCAAAATTCTATTCTGATATGTGACGTGATTTGCCAAGACAGACTTCTGTGGCGTGTGCATCTGTGCGTGTGTGTGTGTGTGTGTGTGTGAGTGCGTGTGTTTTGGGAGTTGGTCAGGGACTGCAGGCCAAGCTGTCTGTGTGACTGACAGCTCAGAGAGGCGATGATGTGACACCTGCCAAAGTGCCATTCAGAGCGTATATGTGCGTTTTGTATGCGTCTGCGAGTGTGATCTCTCAAGCGGCAGAGGCCTGACCTAATGCCGTGTGGGGAACAGATTCGGATAAGCCACAGAGCGAGGTTGCAGGTCAGGGATAGATTTTTTTTTTTCTTTTTAAATACACGCATGAACAACGTGCACACACTTTGAGAAAGCTCATGCGTGAGCTCAATTTAATAATGTTGAGAGACAGTGAAGGGGAAGGAGGAGTGGGTTTTTAAGACTTGGAGAGGAGTTAGGAGGATGGCATAATTGCACACACAATAGCTATTACAGAACCACAACCAATAACAGACAGCTGGAGGAAAGAAAAAAAAAAGAGCTCATCAAGTCATTTTATCTCCTGTTCACATTTATCCAGTTTACGCCGAGATAAGATAATGAAACCACTTATCACAGCTAAAAAAGCATCACACTGACTCCAGCAATCTCAGACCTGAAAAGTTCTCTACATTGCATGTTTTTCCAGCTCTTGCCTTAAAGATGTTCATAAAGGAGGAGATTGTATCCTATCAAAGCTTATCTTCTTCAATAATTGTGTTTATTCATATTTTCAGTGTGTCCTTTCATTGATTTGGTATTTAGTATTTTTTTGTGATTAGACGTTTTTGTGCCTGTCGTTTGGAGAACATTCCCATGATGCAGCTCGGAAGGAAAACGGTTCTCCACTATAGAGAGAGATATTCAATCAATACTAAACAGCAATCCCACTGATTTATTATTTGATCGATCAATTAAAACTAACAACAAAAAGCTGAAATATGACAAACAGTGCTTGCAGTCCAGTCATCAGAGGAATAGTCAGCTTTCATATGACAACAACACATCAATCAACTGTGAAATTGCCAGGCATAGAGATTTTGTGCTTTGCCATTTGATCAGGAGCTGATCTAGAAAGAGGCAACGTTCCCAGAGGGGCAGCAGAAGAGGAAACCAACAGAAAACCACAAACACAACAGTTTCATATTTGTCACATGTGCCAGTAGGATGATCCCTCATAGACCCATATCACCAGTCTGTGAGGGATGAAACTCTCTTTTAGTCACTACTTGATGCTCCTGTGTTTTTTCCACGCTGTTTTTGGAGCTGTGTCACACCAGCTATGACTTGCTTTTGAAATGTGTCTGTGGGCCAGGTGAAGACTGTCTTTTCACTCTTCACAAGGAGGTCAACATGTCAACATGGAGGAACTATCATTTACACATCTACTGGACCTGATTGCAAATGTATCAAAATGCAAATTTAAGGCTTTTTTGTGCACAACGTCATCCTCTTTCTTTTAAAAGTGTAGCTTTTCCACTTTTCGACAAGCAAAACTTTGTTTCTGAACTTACTGCATATTTATTAGGAGTGACAGGAATTGATTCAGTTTAATATTTGGATGCCCCTCTGCACAATAATGTATTTATTATCAGAAGCCAAGTATTGATATCGCAGTCATATTTGAAGACTAATAACGTAAGACCACATCATGGTGTTCCATCAAAAACCAAGTGATGCGAAACGTTTGAAGGTCTGCCACTTCATCAGGCAATTAATCCACGTTTTTATACTTCATTTAATTTTGATTGATACTGCTATGATAAATAAACCCCCCAACATTTTATCTACAATATGTAGAACTTCATCACACTTTAAGAATGTATTTAATGTGCTGTCAGTGTCACTAAGAAGGATTTTGGTATAGGATACACTGCATCCCTCCATCAGTCTCTACCTGTATCAGTCTCAGGGTTGAAAGGACTGAGGCCTGTCCGAGCGAGTATTGAACAAAGCAAAGTTCACCTCAATATCAATCAGGAACAAACTAACATGTCTGGGCAATCTGGAATTAGTAATTTATCTAATGAATAGGTGTTTGGGTTGTAGGAGGAAGTCAGAATTCCCAGAGAAAGCACACTTAAAGCGATACTTCAACATTATGGCAAATTGGCCCATTTAGCGCAATTCCTTAGTCATTTGGAACAGCATTCTTACTTTTTTTGTGAGGGAGAGCTATTGTTTATTCAGAGGTGAGTCGGGGAAGGTTTTCGGGACGGACACAATGGAAGTGAATGGTATTTTTGTTCCCCCTCGTCAAACTCATCAAATACAAAATCCAACAACCCCAAAACACTTTGGTGGACACGTTATAATCTGCACATTCACTACGCTGTGGAACACCAACAAATAATATTGTAGCGTTACGACACTGAAGCAAATACTGGGAACTACTTTTTCTTTTGAAATCACTATGCCTAGACGCCATGTTTAGTAAGTAGTTCCGTCTTAGCAATCTTCGCATAAACAACTCAATCTGGTAATTTTGCATTAATATTTCACAGCGTAGTGAATGTGCAGATTAAAACGTGTCCACCAAAGTGTTTTGGGGTTGTTGGATTGTATATTTGATGAGTTTGACGAGGGGGAACAAAAATACCATTCACTTCCATTGTGTCCGTCCCGAAAACCTTCCCTGACTCACCTCTGAATAAACAATAGCTCGCCCTCACAAAAAAAAGTAAGTATGCTGTTCCAAATGACTAAGGAATTGCGCTAAATGGGCCAATTTGCCAAAATGTTGAAGTATCCCTTTAAGCACAGACAGAATATGCAAACTCCATGAAGAGATGCCCCAGCTCACGAGTAACCACATATCTTCTCATTGTGAAGTGAGTGTGCTATCTGTGCCACCTCGCTTTGCAAACATGTAGATGAAAGGTTTGAACAAAACCTGATTTTTAACCCCAGTCTCTCCATTTGAAGATAAACTATGCTTGTACTGAAAGATGGTCTGTTGTCCACTTACTGCCTTCTCAAATAGTACAGTGAATAAAGAGCTTTGGTGGGACTTACTGTCACCTCCTTTTCCACCACATATTATTTCAATTGATGTATTGAGACATCAGCCAAGATCAGCTATTGTCAGGACTGCTTACTGCTTTTTGAAGATGAACGTAGCCTGCATCATGTACCAAATGATACAACACATCCCAATAATGTGCAGCATGAAATGGTTAAAGCATTAAAGAGTGGGCGAGCAACGTTATAAAGATTTGCATTCGCCTGACAGATGGTAATGCTTGTCTGATGACTGAAAGCAAGCAGGAACAGTAAGGCAACAAAACAACTGTCTTTCTGCTTTAATTTTATTGCAATTAGAAAATAGTTTGTGTGTCTCTCTCTCTCTCTCGGAGTGTTAAAATACCTTCATCCTTGCTTCAATTACTTGATATACTATATGCTAGTATATATAAAGCAGTAATCCTTTTGGTAATCAGTCAGCTAGAGGGTGCCGATCTGATTAACCGACTGGCCAAATACCAAGAAAAAGACTACTTATTATTTCAAGAGAACAAGAGGAAAGTCAACATAAACAGATCTTATTGAGAAGGAGGCACGATTGGTGGCATCATTGCAGGTGGCAGTCGGTGAGGCTGTTAAACCCCTCGAGGCATCAAACCGCTGCTCTTGAAGGAATTTCCCTCCGGGCTTAATAAAGTATTTCTATTCTTATCTATTTGAAAACTTAGACTCTCTGTGTTATTTGGTTCTAATTTCGACGTTACCCTCAAGACTACGGGTGCTGCAAAGTTAAAATCCAGACAATAGGATCACAGAGCGCCGTGGCCATGAGGCCATGTCTGTATACATATTTACTCTAGATGAGTTTGTATTGTCTCAGTCATTTTCAAGATTTATCTGCAGCCCACACTAGTTAGTGGCGGCAATGCCACTATTTCTTGTTTGCCAACAATTAATAAACCTTGAAAAACAAAGACAATTTCTTGGATTGATCTGATACGCAGAGATTTTTCATCACTCCCGTGTGTATGTTTTTCTGGCAAACTGTAGACTCTGCTTTGCTTTTTCTTTTCTTTTTCTTTTTTTTTTTTTCTCAAATCAGGACACACTGCTCGTACAGTATGCAGATTTCTGTACATCCCTTGATTGAAACCCACCCGTGTGGAGCAGAGAGATATGTGCAGTGTGCTCGGTTTCAGAGCCATGAGTGAGAAGCTCCAACCCACACTGTCAGACAAATCACACAGTCAAAGCAGAACAATTTAACTAAATCCAGTCCTACCCGGTAATCTTGCTCTGTTACTCCCTCGACTCTTAATGCACATTGAATTTTCTCACCGCATGGTTAGGGAAGTTTCTCTGTCTGTCTCTCTATCTTTGGGCAGCTCCTGGGGCTTTTAGACCAAACTCATTAGACAGGGTGAGACCTCTTTAAATAATACATCTCCACTTACACTCCCACCGTCTCCTCTCGTCTTTCCTTTCATCCCTTCCACACATTCTTCTCTCCCTTCACCCCCTTTCCTTCTCTCTCTCTTTCAGGGTTTTTGATCTTCCACCTCAATTTTATTTTACCTTCCTCTCACCGTCTCTGTCTGATTTACTCTAAATTCTTCTCCCACCGTTTCTCACTGACTCTCTCATTCCTTCTTGCTCATTCTCTCTCTCTCCCTCCCTCTCTCTCTCCCTCTCTCTTTCTCTCACATACACACACACACACACGCACAAACACATCCCATCTCAAACCGCTCTTTTATTGGTTTCCATGGTAACTAAGAGCTGGTGCGAGAAAGAAGGAATTCTCTGTGACTGTTGATAGGGGTGTGTGTGTGTGTGTGTGTGTGTGTGTGTGTGTGTGTGTGTGTGTGTGTGTGTGTGTGTGTGTGTGTGTGTAAAAGAGGAAAAGAGACCCAGGAAAGTAAAGTGAGAGAGACATAGCCATTATGGAGGGCCGCCTAGAGGAAGTAGACACACATACATTTATCGACATACACACCACACACACACACACACACACACACACACACACACACGCACAAACCAGAGAAAGTCTGCCATTCATACAGTAACTGAAAGAGTCAGTGAAATCTTCAAATAGTCTGCTTACATCATGAAATGCAGTCCAAACTTTTTTTTTTTTATTTTCTTCAAACTCTTGTTGCACACATCAGTTTTTTGTTGGTGCTGATTATCTTGTGCAGAAATTTCCTGGTTGGGAAAAGTACTGATGAAATCAACAAACAAATGCTCGCTTTTCAGAAGTTTAGAAAGACTTACGGCTACAAATTGAACACAGTGATGACACTTAGTACTTTGGTAAAGTTATGCAGCTTGTGATGTGGTGAATAAGACCTGGATACATGAACAGGACTCAGAGGGAAATCATAGTGAAAAGAACGTTTTGTTGTCTCTGCGCCTGTAACGCTCTCTGTCACGGTACAATTCCTTAAATCAGTGCTCGCTATTGGATACATTCAGAATGCCTGTTAACCAGCTAAATCTTCAGAATGTTTTTTGAAATGCTTTCTTTGTGCTCATGTTGCGGAATTCTGACTAACATGAGTATATTGACAATATATTTCAACCTCACAAAGTTATTTTATATCATTTTGATTTTTTTAAGGTTATATGTCTTTATCAAATTCATGTTTTTTTGAACAAAAACTTGCTTTTTAGTTTTAGCACCGATATCTACGTCCATTAAGTGTATTTTTTTTTGTGAGAACTTTTATTATTTCTCCTGAGAGTTATAGCAAATGACACTGATCATATATGATCCAGAGGTCAACTCACATAGCCTCAATTCCAGATTCAAATACTGGGCTAATCAAGGTATAACAGCTTTCTGCACAATAATAACAATAAAAAAGAAAGCATAAGATATCCTGACACTATAGTCTACAGTTTCAACATTATTTAGAAATGGCACTATCATTATTATTATTTTTTTCTTCAGATATTTACAGATATGGCTGTATTCTCTCAAACAAATTAGTAAAACTGAACCAACAACAGAACCAAGTGAAATTATACAAATAATGGCTCAGACACAAGTAGTCCAACATCGGTAGTCTCAAAACTCTATCAAAGGATTACAAAAGGAAGGGGAACAACGAGAAATCATCAAAAAGAGATTGAGGAAAGAAATAAACTGGAAGATATCTGACCAATAGTTGCACAATTTTTTGTGAAACTCTGTTCTCCACATCCTCAACATGTACTGGCTTGAATTTGATCAACAAAGAACTGGAATTTAGTCTAGTGAGACTTGGACACAAGCTTTTATTTAGAATGAAATTTTGTTTTTTTGTATTTCTTTGGGACAAGACATTGTGGTGTGGATAGCCAGAGCAGTGAATGGTTACTCTGGCAGGACTTGGGAGTAGCTAATAAAGAAAATTATGAGTAATGCCATAACCCTAACTTGAAACGGTAAGGAGCAGTGCTTCATATTACTCTGTACTCTTGATCTCAAATTCCAAAAATTAGAGTGGTCCTTGTTTTAGTAGTTGTAGAAATCCAAGTCTGTTTCTCGTAAAGTAAAATGATAATTTGCTCAACTGTAATAAACTACTGTACATATTTTTCAAAACAGGATTGTTCATGAATTGCTCTAAGTTGATTTAAATAGTTAAAGTTGAATAGTAGTTGACTCAAAGGGAGATTATAGAGTAGTTGAGTATTTTGTTGTCATGGTGAACGCACGTAAAACAAGATGTAATGTCACCATGTGAGGATGCATGGTTGTAGAAGACCATGATTCAACTAAGGAAACTAAAGAGTAACTTATTGCTGTTCTGTAGTAACGTCTGTTCACCTAAGGGGTAAAGAAAAAAAAAAAGAAAAGAAAAGGAAAAAACCACCTCATTTAATAGCGCAGAACACTTCATCCACAAACATTGAGATGAAAAGCTTTGAAATGACACTGAGTGCCTAATCTCACAGTTTCTGGTAGGTTTTTAATTTGAAACATATATAGAAAGAGTTTATTTTCACTGACAGTTTCATTACAGAAGACTACAAAAAAAAAAAAAAACCTAAAATAGAAGGGAGTGGAATAATTAAGTGAATGAAAGCAGTATTAATGTTTGTGACACGACTGAAGTTGTCACACGGGTGGGATTATTGTACCAAAGTACATTACATAGACTTCACTGTAATTGTTACAGGAGTGGAAATTTCAGCCTTTCTGACTGAGTGGTGCTCAGACTTCTTCCTCAGATACTGTACAGAATTTGATGTCCATTAAACATGTCTGTTGACTTGTTGGTTTCAGACAGATAGATAGATAGCCCTATTTAGAGCTGTTTACCATATGCTGGCTGTTCAGTAATACAATAGACATGGGAATAAAGGAAAGTTTCAAACGGTTACTCTTGGTGTGACACACTCAATAACGTCTGCCAGAAGGTAACAGCTCATACTCAGAAAAAACAGAGTGTGAGAAGGATCAGACAGTACTCTGTTAGCCAGACTGAGCACTGCCTTCTCAAAGATCATCTGAAGAGATTGAGAGTCCTTCTTGCCAATTACCTTCATGGCTGTTTTTTACATTTTGGCTAGTCTGGCTTTCAGAGAGAGACCTGAACCAAGCTGCCATACCATACCTAATGATACTGCCTAGCACTGCATCATAGCAGGTCGACATGACTTCCATACTCACACCAAAAAGTCTGAGCCTGCGTTAAAAAATGCATTCTTTGGGCCAATTTGGCACACAAGTAATCAACATTCCATTTGAGCTGGTTGTCCATTTGGATGCCAAGATGTGTTCAAGGTGTGTCAAAAGTTCCATTCTGAAGATTATATTGCCCTCAATTCAGTGTTTACCCCTTTTGTTCTGAGTTTTTCAGGTACTCACTAAAATAGAAAGTACTGGAAACAGAATTTAATAAACTATTTTATCATTTTACATGTCAGTAATTTTTTTAACAGATACATATCATAAACCTACCTGTGTGTGTGTGTGTGTGTGTGTGTGTGTGTGTGTGTGTGTGTGTGTGTGTGTGTGCGCACGCGCGCGCGTGCTTGTGCGCGTGCACAATGAGTCACAGACAGTGCGAGGTTCGACTACAGAAGTGTTGTGTATATGTGAGGATGATCAAAGGACAGGGATGTATGAAAGAAAGTGAGTGACTTGCATAGCATTTATTTGTGTGTGCGAGAAAGGAAGAGAGTGTGAGTGATCAAAGCACGTGTGTGTGAAGGCTTTTGATGAGACTGACACCTGAGCCTAGAGCAGCACCATTGGGGAATTGTGGGTAGATCAAGACAAGACCTCCAGACCTCAGGGTTTGAACGCCACAGCACAACAAAATCAATCCCTCGAATATCAATCAATATCTAGAGAAACAGAAAGAAAGAGAGATTTCGATGCTGCTTTAGGAAACAAAAGAGAGGGATAAGAATGGCGGGAGTGTTTATGATTGGTGTGCATGAGGGTTATCACTATGGAGCGAAGAAGAGACAAGTTCTGCAATATTTTTCATCCTCTGCATGTGCAATTGTTCCAGGATGTGAGTCGAGTTAATCCCAGTGTCTGCATTCATGGCTTTGACACATGTTACAGATAAGTTCCAGAGGGCTCAGGGGCTGTCCCGCCAGAGAAACCGTAGAGTGCTGGAGGGCTCCCAGGTGGAAGTTTTGAGCCCTTCGTGCACAGCTTCTACCACACTTTGGTACATGAGATTAACTTGAAGGGGATGTTCATGAGGCTGTTTCAGATCAGCAAAATTAAGCTGGAAAAAAAGCTTAAAATTGGGCAAGGTAATAACTAATAACTGATAACTCTGACCTGTTGGCAACATATTTATTCACAAGCTTACACACATTACTACTGCATTGCAATTCTAACCTTTTCGACAAAATGCGCTACATGTTCAAGTAGCGCACAGACATGGGTGGAATGGGTTTCATTTTCAGCGCTGGAGTTTCAGACCTCATCCGGCTCACTGTAGAGCGCCACCTGTTAAACTCATGTAATTCTAGTCTTACATGTGGCGTTTATAATAGCGATGTTCTGTAAAGCCTTGTAACGCAGTGGATTTCTCTGGAATATTTCCAATTCATTGCAAGTAGTGGTTGTTTCATTATGTAAATTTATTTTAACACAAGTGCACCAAGGTATTATACAACCCATCTGTTTTCATCATTTCAGAATCAATTTTTCAGATAACGGTTAGAAGATATACAAACCTTAAAAATGAAGAAAAAATGAAACAAAAACATTAAAATGTACTTTCCCATAACACTATCATCTGTTTTTCAAAGAGACATGGCCGACCCTAAAACTATAATACTGTAAGGCCCTGAGCAGTGTTCTGCTCTCTGACACTTTGTTTAAGACAACATCGTTGTCCAAAAATACAAAGATTTCTTTCGCAATGCACATGAACATAAATGCCTCATGTTTCTGCTGGGTCAAAGTGCTCCTGAGTCCATTTTTTTTTAAATTAATTCTATTGTTGAGAAACTTCTCTCAAAGGCTACTTGTCTGACAGACTGTTGAAATAGCAACTTGAAGGCCAGTCCAGTCACATGGTAGACATCAGTGAGCAGATTGTACTGAGAGAGAATGAGGTGAGCACAATGACATCCTATTCCCTTTTCAATCGTGGGCTTTGTGTATTTACCGTCTTACTTTTCACGATGAAAAAATGGTATCATGGGGTCACTACTGCTGTTCTGGAATAGAAAGTAGCAATATTGGAAGTAAAACGCGCTTGTTCACGCACTGTTACGACAGCTCACCTGTTCAATCGCCTCATCGCCACTGACTCCTGCCTCTGCTTCTGACACTGAATCACATTTTAAACATGATCTGAATTCCCTGCACAAATCTCCCCTTTTTCCAAGGCGTTGTGATCAGTTTGGGTCAGTTTCATTAATGTAGTGCTGACCCATCTAGCATTTCTGGGCATTTTTCATATGGAGCAGGTCTACACCATATTCTTCATCCGTGGTGTCTCAGTAATATATTACTTGGAATGGGCAGCGCAATGCAAAGTAAAATATTACTTGCAAGTCAGTGGCTGAACAACATTGGCCTGTGCAAGTAATATATTAATTTCCCAACGCAGATTTTAATTTTATTCAATATAATAATAATCTGATCTATCTTGTGTTCAGTCCTACCTGCCCACTCTGGACTGCTGCTTGGTGCTGGATCTTGTTTCTGAGGGGCTAAAAGACCAGGTTTGCCGGTTATGTAGTGTTGCATCATACTCATATTTAAACCATACATTATGCCGTACTGCCACAACGCCACACAATTCACAGACTTGTTAATTAAACTGAACCATGGTTTGCAGACCCGTTTCATCGTCCTCATTTGTTGTTCTATTCATGAGCTTGTTTTAGTGAAAAAGTTGCTAATCTTAGCACATTTTACAGCATCTGTTTGCAGAGGTTTCCACGTTTTCATTCTAGCTTTCTCTGTGCCACCCTTGCCTTTTCTGTCCGTCTTTCAAACATTGCGGACTGAGCGCACGGACGTGGTATGTGTCTGCAATAAAAAAAAATAAAGTACATTGAAAACAAAAAATCTGTCAATGAAGGGAGTCTGCCTAGGGACAGCAGGAGCAACATGTGATCAATCTAGTGCTGCAACTGGACAATAATAAAGAAAAAAGGAAATCTGTATTGTGGAGGGAGACAGCCCAGAGACAACCCAGTCCTGTGTCTAAACACCGATACCAAAAAAAAAATCTGTGAACACCGGCTCTCATGGCCCACCGGAACTGTCCCGGTCCCCCAGATTAGCCGCCCCGGACATACGCAGAGGTGCAGATTAATGTCCGTTGGGGATTACAGTGAGTGTTTCTTCGGACTGAGAAGTGAAGATTTTCACTATAGCAACTGAAGGTCTGATCAAGTGTGAAACAAGAGGATGAAGTACTGTGCGTGCGTGCGTGCTTGTTGCTACTGTTTTCTACCTGGATACGCATTCAGAGGCTCTTACTTAAATGTCACGATGCTGTTGACCTCTGCTGCTCAAACCTGCACAACAAACGTGTGTCCACCCACATCCTACTCACACACAAGGTTGTGGGTGACTAGCACAGAACTCTCTTGGGAGTGATGATGATGATGATGGATCAAGCTGCTGCTCGGTGTCTTCCGTCTTAGTTGTGCATCGGTGGTATGGATTAATAGGATGTTTGAAATTTCAGTATGCTGATACAGGAGATCTCACACTGTGCTTTAACTCAGCGCCACATAAATTCAGTCATTAAAGTTATTATCCTGCTGGGTTGTTGTCAAAAGGAATTAACTACTCTGAAGAGAGAGTGCAGCAGAACTCTTGTCTCAGTTAGAAAAAAAAAAAAGTGTGGATATGTTAGAATGCTCTCTTGCATTTTTGTGATACCACCAAACACATATCTGTAGTGTTTTTGCCCAAAGTATTTCTGACATTCACACACACGCACGCACACACACACACACACACACACACACACACATGCTTACAATAGATAGATTTTGCCAGCTTTGATCACAATGGGCTCCCCTCCCAGCTGCAGACAGAAAATACACTAAAAGGTGACACAATGAAAGTGCAAATGCCTCATTGCAACATCCATCTATCTTCTATTCAGGTGTATCCTGTTGTGTGACACTGGAGCCGATACCAACTAAATATAGGTGAAGGTATTGTACGCTCGGGACTGGTTTTCAATCCATCTCCAATTTATTATTTTTTTAATGTATTTTTGTAGATACTGCTTTTTCCTCTCACTGTCCGAGAAAAATATGCCTTTTAGGGGAATTGGTGAGTCCGAATCATGTCCAAATATGGATGTGAGTGTGTGTTATCGCCCATCACTCTGTTTCATGGACTAGCAAACAATCCAAGGCATACTCCTGGTCAATCCAAAGTCATATGGAACGGGTTTCAGCACACTGTGACACTGAATGTATCACCTCAGGCTTCAGGAGTCGCTTCATATTTTAAAAAGATTTTAAACAAAATGTATATTTTAGAGTTACTAAAAGACAAGTTTGTTTGTTTTTTTTTTTTGTTTTTTTAAGATAACCACATGCACAAATTCATTTACTAATATATTTCACAGTGCTTGCGCACCTGAAACCTATTCATAACAGACAGTAGCTTGGGCCATCAGGCTGATCCACTGGTCCAGTGGCATGTTATGTTATGAAGGGGGCAAAACGTTCACAAATCAAGAAGTGCATGTGATATCGTATGTTGGGAAACCAGTTTTAGAAATGGCTGTTGTGGGGTGTGAGCACAAGTTTCCTCAAATATAAAATGTTCCAAGTTAAACTTCACAGGCTTGGTTTCATTGAAAATCCAATACAGTGGAGCAGAACAATGTGTCTCTGGCCAAGTGGACACGATACAGTGGCTACACCTCTTCTTTCTCTATTTATATTCATTTTTTTTCAGGGGTTTAGGGAATACGAGTATGCACAGTGTCAGAGGGACTGTACTGAGAGACGAATGTTCACATTTAAGTTGATGGGAAATGTATTATCTGTTTGCTACTCCCCCTAAACTGTTTGGTTCAGTGGTTAGTGTTGCGGTGACTAAATATAACCGCTGACCTTTTGTCTTCGTGTGAATTCAAGTCATTAAAAAAACAGTAGATGAGATTTGCTCCGTGCCCTTCAGCCACTGTTTTAAACCGGCAGTGACTGAGACTGCCTCTCATATAGCTTGAGGCTTGCTTTAAATTGTTTCAATATTTGTAAAAAAGAAAAAAAAAAAAGATAAAGGATGATGGTGTCGTGGTTCACTTAGCTGGATCCAGGTCCAACTTTCTGTTTGAAGATTGCACTTTCTCCCTTGGCCATGTGGGGTATCTGCCCCCCCTCCAGCTGTCCCAAGAGTGCCTGTCAATGTTAATTGATGATGAATGAAACTCAAAGGGTTTTGAAAGTGTGTGGCTGCCTGTCGACCACTTTTTGTTATCCGTGTGATGGACTGGACCCAGTCCAGGGTGTACTCTGCCTTTTGTTTGATGTCAGCTGTGATCAGCTCCCACTCTGCACAGTCTTTGTCTGAATAAATTGAGTATAAAAGATAAATGAACTGGCATTTAAATCAAAAGAACAGAACTTTCTGATCCGTATAGATCAGAATTTTCTAAGTGCCTGTGTTTCCTTGCAATTACACATTTTAATATTTGGAGAGTTAATGTAGTCATCATTTACCTAATTAACCTGATAATCTATACTTTTGCAGATGAAGAATGTGTGCCAAAGTGTGTGTGTATATATATATCAGCCTTACAATGATCATGGGCAGCAAAACTGAGATAAAAGTAGTGAAAGTGTGCGAGTATTACAGACCTAAATAACTATCATGAATATCAATGGGCCGTCATACGAAGGCAGGCAGGCTGGTCAGTGAACCATGATGTTTTCAGATGATGTTGTGATGTGTTGTGAGAATAGAGAGCACAAAGGAAATAAGCTGGAGAGGTGGACATCTGCATGGGAGGAAAAAAAAAACTGGTGGCCAGTTAAAAACAAAATACACATGTAGCATGAGGTCGATAAGTGAAAATGTAAAGAGTTCATGTAGTGAAGGTGGATGAGTTCAAGTAGCCAAAGTCAGTCATCCTCAGTAAATGACGAAGTGGGTGAAGACGAGCCTTGACCACCGTCAGGTCTGATGTCTGATGGAAGGTTAGCAACAAGAGTGAAAGGGAAAGTTTACCAAACGGTCCTGAGACGCCGTGTGATGGATGGAGACAGTGGTGCCTTAAAGACTGGAGGCCGAGCTGGAGGTAGCAGGGTTGAAGGTGGAAAGAGTTTTGTTCACTCTCTTCACTCGTGAAGAGAATTAAAAATTGAGCACATCAGAGGGAAAGCTAAGGTTCAGGGTTGGATATGCCGTGAGAGGAGGCATTTGATATTTTGGACAATAGGAGGCTGCACAGTGGTTAGTGCTCTCACCTTGTTAGTGCGTGGGTTTCCTCCAAAGTCCAAAAATGCACATGCGAGGTTACTGAGTGACTGTTATTTTCCCACGATATGAGAGTGAGTTTTTCCAGTGATGGACTGGCGGCCTGTTCAGGGTGTATCCTGCTCTGGGATTTGCTTTAGGAAGGCTGATGAATGGACAAAAGGATGTTGGAGATGGAGCTGCCAGGGTGGATATCTCCAAACAATCAATATCTTAGGCGATACAGCTAAAGGCTGAGTAAATGTCATCGTAACTACTAACATGCATAAAAGAATTGCAATCTGCTAAATGAGCATCAGTTCCTTAATTATGAGTGGCTCTTTTCAACCTTATTTAAAGATCACATATTACTTAAAATCCTCTCTTTGCTTCTGAAACGCAGATTTTTATTTTGAAATTAATTCAGTGCTCCTGCACACCTGTAAATTATGTCCTTATGGACTGCCTGCTAAGCTGTCTGTGGAATATATTACAGGTGAATTCAATTCTGTCTTCCCTCTGCAATACCTTTTTTCCAATAATAAATGTGCGCAAGTTCACACCTACTGTCTAAAAGTGAATAATTTTTCACACATGGCCCTTCGAAATTGTGTGAACATTATTAAGTTTAAGAGAGCCTCACTTACAGTATATCATCCTGTTATTTTTACATTTCTTCACCAAATACATACACATGAAGCAAAGAATGATGCAAATTTTATAGACAGTGCACCTGAAATGAGCAGAGTTGAGCATTATAGCACATGTAACAGAAAACGACAACACGGCATTCCTAAAACACTGTTTTCTGTTTTCAGCTCCTTGCGGAGGACAGTATGGCGGATCTGAAGGCGTCGTCTTATCTCCTAACTACCCTTTAAATTACACGACCAGACAGACATGCTCCTATTACATCACAGTGTCGCCACAGTTTGGTAAGTACAGAAAGGACAGTACCATCCCTACATGGAATGACTCATAAAATGCACAGCAGGCATTTTTTAGATCTGATTACAACTGTTTTTTTATTTTCTGTATGATGTCTTTTTACAGTGGTTTTTGGTCAATTCGCTGTTTTCCAAACAGCAATGAATGATTCAGTTGAGCTTTTTGATGGAGCCAATGACAATGCTCGACTGCTCAGCTCCCTGGCTGGGTCACATTCAGGTGAGTCTCTTGACCGAATGAATAAATGAAACTGCGCTCAGTTGTGCCTTCAGCCAAAAAAACATTGTTCACTTTTGTACTCACTATAATTTAACTTGACACTATATTTGAGAGGCTGCCATTCAGTTCAAATGTTTAAACCCTACCCATCCCCAAAAATCTTCAGTTCCTGTGTCCTGAGCGCATTTTTGAAAGAGTAAAATAATAAAATTGTAAGAAAGCAGCTCTGGGGGGCCGTAGAACACAGCACCAATGGTCGTTATCACAATTTATTTGACAGTGATGTATTTGGTGAAAATCCATTATGGGTTATCTTTACAAGAGGAAATCAGCAGTGGAAGGCGTCTCACTGGGGCCGTACAATATACAGTAGCACTGATACTCCTGAACACCATCCTCAGTGGGTTTCCTTATCCTCAAACTTTGAGTCCTCCCTGCCTGGAAACATTTTGAGTCACTGCACAGTCGCACAGTCAGTCACAGTCATGATGGAGACCGAGAGACGCGGCAAAATCGATGTAGATGACATGGTACAAAGAGGAAACTGTGAAGAATTATTGATCAGCATGGCTGCTTGTGAAATGGGACGCCATCGCCTTAGAGTTTGACTTTCATGTGAGTTTTGTGTATCATGACCAGGGGGCATGCTGCAGGGAATTCCTCCTGGAAGTGACATTTAGAGCCTTTGTGTGGAAACCAGGGCGTTCAAAACATTTTGTCTGTCATTTTAAGGCTTGCTTGTGCAATAACAGTAGTAAAGGAAGCCTTTTAATATTGCGTTTTTCTTAAAACTTAGTGAAAACACAAACATGTGCTGGTAGATTTGACAGTTGCTCTCAAAATGTTTAAGTTTGCAGCTTTGCTTTTTATGTGCTCTTTTCAAATCGTTTGTTTTTCTTTAAGCTACAAAGGAACAAAGGGCAAACAGGCAAATGGTTTTGCAGATCATTGTTCCACCTCATCGAAACTTGATGGTTATCATGACACACATATTAGCACATATACATACCAAATCTGCACTAGCACACAGATGCCACTGTAGCTAATGACGCCTCTAAATGTCAGCCACACCAAACCGCGTCGTCCTCATTTATCACTGTTAGCCTGTCTCCCCATGTATGTGTGTGCATCTACGCATCTGTGTGTAGTTTTCCATTTTTCCTAATTTGTCATGAGGCAGAAATGAGGGTACGAAGGGTCTGATCGACTCAGTGTTTACATGTGTGAAAACGGCCCTAGGCGTGATAGTCTTTTCACCTGCAAGCTCATCTTACACATCTGTAAGCTGAGCTAGTAACTGAGCTGGCGCTGAGGATTGTGCCCAACAGATGTGCAAAATAACATGCAGTCTCTATTTAGTGCATTTGCCTTCATGAATATGCAGTTATGGATGAGTCTACCGGAATGCTCAAAATACGAGGAGAAGTTTATGCTAATTGGTTAATTTACCACTCACAATGTGATTTAAATAGCCCAGAAATGTTGAGTTGTTTATGAGCGCATCTGTATTTAACACGTTTGAAAAGGAGGCACAAATGGGCTCACCGTTTAGCGGCGATGGTTGATTTTAACAGCAAGCCTTGCAATTCAGCTTTATTTATATGGCACCAATTCCAAAATGGCCATCTCCTGGCATTTATAGAGCAAAAAAAAAAACCTAACAATCCTACGTAAGAAAGCATATGTGGAGGAGGAAAGGAAAGACTCCTTTTACCTGGGAGTAACCTCTGCAGAGCCAGACACGGAGATGGCAGCTGTTTGCTGCAATGGTTGGGGGACAGGATATAATCAGAGAGAAAGAGCGAGGACAGACACAGCGAGCAGCAAACACACACATCTGATAACTTCCTACACCAACTTTTCCAACTCCATGTTTTCACAATTCAGCACTCCATCCAACCTTTGATGCAAACAATAAGACACACACACCCTCATTGAAAGCCTGGTCGCACTCACACTGTTATTTCGAGGCGATCACTCACAAAATGCATCTAAACTGATGATACCTCCTGTTTGCATTAGCGATGCCGAGGCTGTCATTTGAGATCCTTGAATGTCTGTGAATAAAGAATATCATAGCTTATGTCTGGTTCCAGTCTATACAGCCAAATGCAGGGTGTGTATGTAGAATGGCTTGAAATAAACGAAAGAAAAAAACTGATTCGAAAAGAAACTTTTGTATACTTATGTGTGGAAGTAAAATCTATGTCTTGACATTTACTGTTGTGTCTATTTATGTGTGTTCTTTATAGGTGAGACATTGCCACTTGCAACTTCCAATCAAATTATGCTTCGGTTCAATGCTAAAAGTGGCCAGTCTGCACGAGGCTTTCATTTCGTTTATCAAGGTAATTTTTACATCTTTATATCTATTGTTCTTTCACGTGCAAACAGTGACAAACAAGTTGCATTCATGTTAAAATCAAAGGTCTCTGTGCTGCGTTTCTGTTTTTTTCACTCCCTGTTTTTTGTGCTGTTATCTAAACACTGACATTTATGTAGCTGTGCCACGGACCAGTGACAGTCAGTGCAGCTCCGTGCCAGAGCCGCGGTACGGCCGGCGGATTGGTTCAGAGTTCTCAGCGGGTTCGGTGGTGCGATTCGAGTGCAGTCCAGGCTATCTGCTAAAAGGGTCCAGTGCAATTCGCTGCCAGGCAGTCCCAGGTGCCCTCGCACAGTGGAATTCAACAACACCAACATGTGTAGGTAAGGCCAACAACCCTGAAAGGTATGAAAAATTATATCCCCGCCAACATCTAGCAGCGAATGTGGTGGTAATGCTTCAGTCTGAGTTACACTGTGACCAAATTAACTCACTTAAAAATACTCGTTCAAATTCATGTATTTTTTTTTTCCTTATACGCTCACTGACTTTCTATATTATATGTAATTTGACTGAAAGTATACTACTTAAAGGGCTTTCTCAGATAAGACCTTTCAGAGAAAAGCTTTCCAAATAATAGACGCAGCCCAACTATTTACTTTGAAGGCCGAGCTCTCAGGATGTGGAGATGGCTCAACTGGAGATGTCAGAAGTTACTTATATAAAATAAATTACACATAATAACAGACCTGAGATGGACATAACAATCCGGTGACATTCAAATATCGTTGAGCTGACATTATTATAAAATCCATTCTTCACAACTTGACTGATGCTGTTGTAAGTCGTACAGGAGTGTAGACAGATGGGTAAAAGGTCTTAAGTAATGATTCCTTTCAGGGAATCATCATGCACTTCCTAATGAGAGTAATTACAAGGAGGATTTTGACATTAATTCAAAAAAAAAAATTTGCCTGTGTGAAGTCTCTCTCCACTGAGAGCTAGCATTTTGCAATCAGCTTCAACTGTCACTTTACGACATAATTAATGTTTATTATCATATTTTCTCTCTCCTGTGTCCTGTAGAGGTAATTCTAAAACTATACTGCCTGTCTGTAGTTATGCAGAGCCACATTCCAGCCTCCTGTCCTATCTTGTATCTATTCAGTGAATACATTTTCCCTAGAACTTCATATTTTATGTCTTTACTCTAGTTCCCTGCAGTGGCAATTTGACTGAGCGTCGCGGTACAATCCTCTCCCCTGGCTACCCTGAACCCTACCCAAACAGTCTCAACTGTCTGTGGAGGATTCACGTGAGTGAGGGAGCTGGAATACAGGTAAATATTCCCACATACACTCCTCTAACAACACCATTTTCTGTATAAGCACCAATTTAGGGATGAAATAGAAGTTATGCTGTATATTGCATTTTTCTTTTTCTTCTTTTTTCCTCCATCTTCATGTTTGTTTTCGTTTCAGATCCAAGTGATGACATTCGCCACGGAGCATAACTGGGACTCTCTGGAGATCTACGATGGAGGAGACATGACAGCTCCAAAATTAGGGTCATTTTCTGGTACGAGTCTGACAATAAGCTCACACGCAGCTATAAACACAAAAGTAGCTTGTGCTTTGATGCACATACACATGAAATATTGAATACACACACACAGACACACAGACAGCATACATTCAGGACATTAAGATGGATCTGCTGTCTTTCGAAAACATACCACAGTTTTCAGTTTGTCATTATGTATTTGAGTAAATTTACTCAATTCTAAATGATCAGATTTGCCAGTTTTGTGCTTTGTGTGCTCACCTTTTTTTATGAAATAGCAATGGTATTTTTTTTTCAGCTTGTACAAAAATGTTTTCTGATTTCATAATGCAAGTAGACACGGAGAGGAATTAGAACATAAGATTGAGGAGGAGCAGGGAAAAGTCAGGCAGAGACGGAAGATAGGCAGGGATAAGGAATGATCTAACCTTTTACAATTTCCCTGCGGAGTTCCCCCTGTGACCTGCCCCAAGCACACACCTGTCACACAGCTATCACACAGAAAACATGCCGCCCATAGGGCAAGGCACACACACACACAAGCGCACACAAAGGACCATGTCCTTCTGAAGAAGGCACACCGGGGAGCTGCCCGCTCTCACCACAGTGATCTGGTGTTGACCATTGAGCAGCTTCACTGAGGCAGATAAGAGCTGCTCACATAAGGACATTAAAATGCTGGCAGTCCGAGGGAGGTGAGGGGTTGCCCACCCTCTCTGCACTCCGTTTCCCAAGCTGATCTTGGGATTTTTACAGGACTTAAAATTTCTGATGAAGCAGCAGCTTTTTTTTTATTGGAAGCAAAGTATTCCTATGTGTGCAGTGTCGTGGTACATATATACTGTAATCAATTTTTTTTTTTTTAAATTACTCAACATTTACCTGAAAAACTGAACAAGCATGTAATGTTGTTTTTTATTTATTTATTTATTTTTTTTTATTTTTTTTTTTACACAGGAACAACAGCTCCTGCCCTCCTTAATTCGACATCCAATCAGCTCCTGCTTCACTTCCAGAGTGACATCAGTGTGGTGGCTGCAGGTTTCCATCTGGAATATAAGAGTATGTGAACGTCTTTTTTATTTTATCCTAATAGCCCCAGTCTTTATATTTGTTTTCTTCCACCCTACTTCTTTGTTTTTCGATGTATTTTTTTTAAAGATAATGAGTGCTGATGTAAATGAACCATGGCTCTATTGTAATCTTACCAGAATATCCCCAAATGTGTATGCACACACACACACACACACACACACACACACACACACACACACACACACACACACACACACACACACACACACACACACACACACACACACACACACACACACACACACACACACCACTGGAGTCAAAACTTTAACATTAAAATAACAAGAGTCAGTGACCTGAACTGGTATTGCCGGAGAGCTTATACACATACTGAGACTCACACTGAAGCGCGTGCGCACACGCACATTCTCACACACACACACACAACACACACCTTGAGGGACGTAAACAAAATCACACGGACTCATGCCCATACACAAAGTGATTGTGTCATGCATGCAGGAAAGTGGAAGGGAAAAGCACACACACACACACAAATATGTGGACAGACAAAGCTATAGACACAAATATTAGCATCACACATTTACACACCTGTCAGAGCACAGTTGTGCTTTTCAGTCCTTTGTAGTTGTTTTAGCTTAGAATCATTTCTAGATCAATGAACACATCCCCTTTTGTGAGTGTGTGCAAGTCTCCGTGTGCATACACTCAGTTATCTGTGTGTGTGTGTGTGTGTGTGTGTCTGCTTCTGGAGGTGAGCTCACATTTATTGTTCTCCGGTCAATGCACCATCGCAAGGAACAAAAAAAAAAAAAAAAAAATCCAGGACGACTGGTCACTTTTGGCGACGGTAGAATATGCTCATCTCCGAGATGCAGCGAGAGGTTATTTTTAAATATAGTTACCCTGAGCTTTTGAGCGTGTCTTTTATTAGCAGTTGCACACAGAGAGCACAGGGTGAAGCGGAGAGGAGACGAGGGTTTGCAAAAGGAATTTGACAAAATTGTCCCGTGAAGCAAAGTCAAAAAGACAAAGAGAAAAAGACACAATTGTGCTGAAGTGTCTACTTCAAGGTAATGGCCTTTTTGGTGTCCCAGCTTTTGTGAGGATTTTTTTTTTTTTTTTTTTTTTGCTGTATGGAAGAAAACTTACTCACTCACTCAATCACAAGTTCATTTGTTCATTCAGTGTTTTATTTCTTCCCATAAACAATTTCTAAAATATACACAACACACAACTAAAAAGGTCTTTCAGGTCTCACGGAGTGATGTAAATTTTCCACAGGAAAAAAGGCCTCGCAGAATTTGTTCACAATTTTTCTGAAATCTTCTGCATAACAGGCCTCATGACAAAGTGGGTTTTCATTTCTTTTCTTAAAGACAGACCTTTTCAGACATCACTCAAAAACGGTGTTAAACAGACAATGAGAAATACGATTTGCCCTCAGACAATCACTCTTTCTAATCCCTCCAAAACCTTGCACAGAAAAGACTTGGTGCTTGTTTCCACAAAAAAAAAAAATTGTTGGTCATATTAAATGTCACGCAATTTAAATGAACATTTCAAGGACCTGGTGTGATGATCAATTTCTTGAGCTGTTATTGATGATATCGGTTGTATCCCTTATGCATCAAGAGCGTCATGCTCACCTGATGTGTCTAACTGCTGGGGACATGTGAAGGAATGCCACGATATTGTTGTCACCATTTTCAGCTGTTAAATGGTCTTTCTTCCACATGGCGGAGTGAGACATCTGTGTCCTCACATACGCTGAAAGACAAGTATACTAAACCCAGTCAGCTTGGCTGAAACGCTGACACTGTCTAGTGGCAGTCTAGTGGTCCTAGTGGGGCGGTGTGCAGTCCTGTCAGCGTTTTACAGAGCATCACTGCTTCCTCATGGTCAGAGAGACGAGTGGAACGGTGTGTGTGTGAGCACAGGGAGGAAAGGGAGAGATGGTCGGCCAAATGGAATAGTTTCATTGATCAGTTGTCATGACAGCCTGCTGATGCTCTACCTGATAATACACTGTGTGCATATGCACGTGTGCAGTCTCATGCAGCTTTTTTCACTTTTGCTCTATCTAAAAGTCCCTCCCTGCGTCCACCCTTCCGTGCAAGTGCACTCTCATGTCAAAGTCACTCATGTGCACACACTCACAAATGTCATTCACCGGTGCTGGGCCACCTGGATGTGTGTGTGCATGTCTGTGTGTTTTTTGTGTGTAGAGGCTCTGTGGGATCACAACATTTCGCTGCTAGGAAGGTAGATAATGAACCAACGAGGCCACACACACGCACGCACGCGCACGCTCACGCGCGCGCGCACACACACACACACACACACACACACACACACACACACACACACACACACACACACACACAAACATTTGCTCCTCTGTCTCCCCTTCCTTCACTCCCTATCCCTCTTCCACCCCTGTGTTGCCATGGCAACCGCTCCGGGGCAGTCTCCTGCGGAAGTTTACACACACGCATACATGCACGCACACATGCACGGATGCACACACACAAAAAGTGAACGCACAGCTACACCCCGGCTGATGCCGTTTGATAAAGGGGCTTTCTGCTGTCAGACTTATTAAGGATGTCTTTAACCTTTACGGCGTTGGGAACACAGAACCAAAGTCATTGTATTACATTCACATATTTTTAAGCACTTTTCTCAGAAGCCGCGGTCACACATGATGAAGCATAAGCTTGTAGATTACACTACCTCTCAATTTCGACCATGAGCTTTTTGTGCATAAAGAAGTACATTAAAAGAGTTTGGGGTTCATGTTTTTGAATTTCCTTTCCATCAAATCAAAATAAATCATGCAAATTTTCTTTTCTTTTTTTTTATTTTTACCTTGTGAGATACAAACTGTTGTTGAATTGAAAATTGGGTAAAGGAGTGTCATTGTGAAGGTGTCTCGTAAAAGAATTTTATCCAAGATGAGTTTGACAAGTAGAGTAGAGAAGGTAAATCAGAAAGTCAAAGAGGCAAAATATTTTACTCTCTGTATAGAAGACTGTAATTACTTGTGTCGGTGAGGGGAAAGTCATTGTGAAAGGTAAATAAACCAAAACCAAAACCTCAGTTCAGCCCTGTGGGAACTCATGATCAAGGCACATTCACATTTTCAGTTTAATGTTCTCAGATCATTTGTTCAACACGATATTGGAGTCTGAGGCTAAGCAATATGTCTGTATGTCTTTTTTTTTTCTCCTTTCCTTGTAGCGGTTGGTCTGACCACGTGTCCAGAGCCGATGATACCAGCCAATGGGATTAAAGCAGGAGACAGATATATGGTTAATGAGGTGGTGGCTTTCAGCTGTGAACCTGGGTACACACTGCAGGTAACCTACAATTTCAGCTATTGCAGTAAGTTATGTGTGTGTGTAAATTATATATATAGATGCACAAATTGCTGTTTAATAAAGGTATTAAGTAAAACTAATTATAATTCCTACATGAGGTCTTTTTTATTGACTTTTTTTTTAGCTTTCAAAATTACTGTTAAAAAAAAAAAAAGAAAGGGAGGGAAGTCACCAATATGGAAACTGCTAAATTTTCTACCACTTTGTGTTACTTTTATTCCAAAATAGAAAGGAAATATCATGTAGGCCTACTGTGTTTTAGCCTGAACTAAATTTCTTCATTAACATTTCCAGGGTCACTCTCACATTTCCTGCATGCCCGGTACTGTACGGCGGTGGAACTACCCTCCTCCTCTTTGCATAGGTGGGAAAAATAAATACACACATATCACACAAATATAATTAAAGGTTTATTTCGGGTATATATGCTTTTTAACTTTTAAAAGATGTGTTAATATTTTAATGATTGATTAGCATTTTGGTCCATATGAATGACTGTGACTCTACTCAGAGTAACATCCTGCAGAGATTATCAATCTGATATTAAAGCTCCATCAACAAATTGATGAATTTCACAAGAAGTTCCGTCGAGATATTTAAAGATGAAGTCTGATTTGAAGGCAAGAACTTTCCTGACAGTTATAGGCTGGTTGAGCCACAAGATCAATACATGTGCAGCGGTTACAAACAGAACTTTGTACCTTGCAGTTCGAGCCAAAGCTTCCTCAAGTCTGCGGCGGTGTTAAAGAACCGTGATTTCATTGATGTTTGCGTTTAGGCCTGAATAATTCAGTCCTTGGTAAAAGATTTCAAAAGCCACTTCCAGTTAAGCTCAACCACGACACGTCAGGAGTAACTAAACTCAGAGCTGCCGTGGCTCCTCTTCGATATTTGTCAAATCCAGCATTCCTCACATCGACCCGCTTTAATCTTTTAATAGAAAAGAGGTGCCATCGTTGCTGAGAAACACAGACACCAGTATGTCCTTACGGGTCCTGTTGCACTATTTTTTCCCCACTGAAAGGGAACGTATCTGACCCCGACTGCACGCCGTCGGTGTGTTAACACTGTGTGTGCTGCTGTGCTTGTGCTAACAGCTCGATGTGGCGGGATTCTCTCCGAGATGAGCGGTGTCATCCTTAGCCCAGGTTTCCCTGGCAACTACCCGGGCAATCTGGACTGCACCTGGCAAATCAACCTGCCAACTGGATATGGTAAGTATTATGGGATGGAGGAGCGTTCTTAAAAGGAAGGTGTCACTTTCAGCACATCTGTGGTCGTACTTAGGGAAACACAGGCCTCGTGGGTTTTTCTCAGCAGAAGCTCTGCAGCGTTTTCCACACAGAGTTAATCAGATTCTGACACATGTTGTGTACAGTTGAATGATCGAAGGACCTGAGGGTTTTCATCTGGCAGGTCATATCATTGTCAAATGACACTCTGCTCCACACCCAATATTAATGTAACTGTGTTGCATCTGCACTGTATGCTATAAAAAAAAAAAAAAAAACGTCAATGTGTGTGTTTGTCTTTTGTTCTCTAGGAGCTCATGTTCAATTCCAAAACTTCTCTTCAGAAGACAACCATGATTTCCTGGAGGTTCGAGCCGGGCCTCAGCACAGCTCTGCACTTATCGGCCAGTTTACCGGCTCGCAGATCCCTCCACCTCTGCTGAGCACCACCCACCTCACCATCATCCATTTCTACAGTGACCACTCAGAGAACAGGCCCGGGTTCAAACTCACTTATCAGGGTGAGTTCACATGCAGTGTTTCTGTGCTAAACATTTGTTTTTTGTTTTTGTTTTCCTTTATGCAACTACAGGCAAAAAAGTCTGGCACCCCCAAAGTATTCCTGCTGAGCTGTCCATTTGTAAGAAAAAACAGACCTATTAACAAAACGAGTCTTGTCTTGAGTTCCTGCAAAAAAAAAAAAATGTCAATGTCTTTCCAAAATGTTAAGATTAAATTAACAACCCCTACTTAGGGCCGAAACTACAAAACTGTCCCAACCCAAGAAATAAGACGCTGGAATGAAAGATGTATTGCTATGAGGTTTTGAGCTTTGATCCGTGGATGAGTCATGCTAAAGAGTTGAAAAACCTCTTGGCTTTTCTCTCATCATTAAAGAGATAGATTGTTAGTAAGCTCCTGTGAGAGACTGGCATCTTGTCCAGCAGGCTTTACTCGTAGCCAGAAGTGCCTCACTTCAAAGACACAAGAGATGCTCTCTGGGTCGTATGGCAGCAAAACTAGAACAAGATTAACTCTCACATAAGCTTGTGCACATTTACTGTATGTGCACATAGTAATTTTCCCCATTTCTTTTATCTGAAATGTAATGGTAAGTCCACTAACACTTCTGCTATTGAAACTTTCTTCCAGTTTTGGCTTCTGGAGAGTTTGGCCGTACTTCTTCTACTGAAGTTGCACCAGGAGCTTTGTAAACCTGATTATTTGATTTGAAAGTACAAGACGCGTTCTCCAACTTTGGAGCACGTGCTCCCTCCGGCATCTACTTGCAGATCATACAAATTGAGGTTCTGTCATTGTGGTTGATGAGGTTTATTTCAGAATAGCCTGAATTATTATGCTTGCACCCATAAAAACTAGCTTGGATAAGTAAGGAAAATCAGTGAGAATACAATTGAAAATCACCCACATGGTGACATTTCGGGCCAAATGTCGCTCATTAAAGGTGAAGGGAGCAGCACTCCCAGTTATGTATTGACGCTGACATCGCAGTGCCCATAATCATGTTCTTCAGAGAGATTTTAAAGCTGTTCCTGAAATCTGTTTATGGTGTGTTCTTGGCGACAGTTTCAGAGTAGCAAGTACTCCTGCTACCCCCAGCACAACTTTTGGCCTACATATCCACAATCTGCAAAGTTACTATTGCAGAATCTTGTATTCCTGTGTCATCTCAAATCCTCTCACATTCTCTCCCCAGAATGCTGTTTTCATCGACCTCTACTGCTTTCACTTCCTTTTCTGTCCCTTCTTATTATCCTTTGTGGCATCACGTACAGAGACTTAGGTCTGCCCTATAGTCAGTAGTAATATAGGTGTTTCTGTGCACTTGCCCCAAATGAAATGCATAGTGAACGGTTAATTCATGTTTTCTGATTCGGCCTGCGTAGACTTTTTCGGAGACCTGTTTACACAATTTGCACCGCGGATGCTGTCTAGCCCAGTCGACCCTGTCTCTATTGACCTGGTGCTGAGTGCTTGTTCGAGTGCTGCGAGGGTCTGCCTTTCTCTCTGGCCTTTTGTAGCCTTTTGTAGCAAATGGAAGTGCGATGTCAGCCATCCTTGCTCTCATTCAGTGCTACATTTAATGGATGGGTTTGACTTACTGCGAAACACACGCAGAGCGAGATGTGCCCTAAATAGACCTGTGGTACTGACATTTCCTCAAGCAAGTGCTGCCATCCTATGCATACATGTGCCAGATAACTGTGTAGGAGGAGATTAGATCTATTGATGCTGCAGCACTTACTGCTGGTAGCCTCCGTGGCTCATGGATTTCTTAATGCCCTTTCAAGTTCATTTTAAATACACAGGAAAATGGTTTGAGTACGATTAATCTCAGTTGTCATTTCACTGCCATGTTTGGGGACTTTGGGTGGCAAGCGTTAAAATCTACTGGGTGAAACTGCACGTCAGAATAATGATGAGCAAATTTAGAACAACGTTCTAGTCAGTCATGCATGCCTGTTTATGTAGTTTAAGAGGAAACAGCCTACATTTATGTATGCATTTGAAGTGTATTTTCATCTGTAACCATGTCTTTCATCTCCGTCTTTAGCCTATCAACTTCAAAACTGCCAGGATCCGTCTCCTTTTCCCAACGGGGACATCATCAACACTGACTACAGCGCAGGGCAGTCCATCACGTTTCAGTGCTACCCTGGTTATGTTTTGATCGGACACACAGTTCTAACATGCCTGCACGGAACCAACCGGAAGTGGAACCACCCCTTTCCTCGCTGTGAGGGTAAGAACAATGATAGTTTTTTTTTTTTTTTTTTTTTTTTGTAGTTTCCCGCAAAATGAGTAATAATTGGGTTTTGAGCATCCAGTACATTCAAAATAAATATGTAATGCAAGTATCTTTATTCACCACCCTTTTCTTATTCATCAATCCAAGTAATAAGATAATAAAGTTATATTAATTTAAATTTGGTGGATCTATTTAATTTTACTGACATCACATTCTACCAATGCATTGGCAATTAAGTAGAAAATATTTGTTGCCGCATCTGTTACTTCACTCTTACTCTTGCTACTTTTGTCGTTTAGCATATTTTGATGACATTTTTGTCATCTGCACATCATTATTTATTCTTGTGGCTGAATTTTCTCCGTTTAACTTGACAAACAAAAAAATGATCTTTTTACAAGCAGGTAATCTGACAACTGCTTTTCACAGCTCCTTGCGGTTATAATGTCACTGCGGAAAACGGGACCATCTATTCACCTCAGTACCCCAGTGAATATCCCAACTCCCAAGACTGCAGCTGGCTCATCACTGTTCCCCATGGACACGGAGTTTATATCAACTTTACCTTATTGCAGACAGAGCCTGTCACTGATTACATCGCTGTCTGGTAAGTCTGGGTACATCCACTCCTGAATGTCTGTGTCATACTCTCACATATATTCTTATCCCTGCCACTGATTGCATTTTGTATTCATTTTGTGGTTCACTTTATTCACACACAGCGTTGTATCTACAAAATATACCTCAATGTGTTTTAACTGTTTCTGAGTTCTTAAAACAGACACACTAAATACACATCCTCAAATATGTATACACACAAACACAGACACACACACACGCACGCGCGCGCGCATGACGCTGTGTATATACTCTTTGCTATGCATACACAGACTCTCCTGCAGTAATAATGTGATTCGGTGTGTGGAGGTAAGAGTGGAATACTGGGAGTGTGGGAGTAATGCATTTACAATGGGACCACTGACCAATTCAATCTAAGTCAGTACCATGGTCATACGCAGGCCCAGAGAGGGCTTGGGCACTCTGGAAGTAATGATGAGATTCAGTGGGGAGTAGGAAATATAATGAAAGGAGAAGCAGAGCTGGGTTCACAAATCCAATGGGATTCAGCTGGATCTGTCAAGTTTGGGTCAGTCCAGGAGAAATTTTTTATTTAATACTTTCCCTGTGCATCATATTTGCTGTCAAGAATAATATTGAACAGTGTATTTATGAGGAACAAAGTTAAGATCAAGCTGGACTGGAGCTGTGTCATCATTCTGGGTACTTTTGGTTTATGATAGACATATTTGGTGTTTGGGTTGAGGCCTGGCTTTAATTTTCAAGCTAAAGAGTCCATCTCTGGGGAGTAAGCAGCTGAAATGCAGGCAGTGGGAAAGTAATACATTCACAGTCAGTGACTCCTCGCTTTCAATCTTGCCAGAAAGCAGAACCATGGCTCTCGCTGCAGAGAGGTGTAGTGGTGAGTTATTTGGTGGTTGCAGATTGATTTTAGAGATTCATGTGTTTTTGGTGCTGTTCATGGAGAGCAGAATTATGAAATTACCAGCACAGACGGTAGTGCAACAAACAAACCCTGTAATGTAAAATTTGTGTGCATACCTGAATCTTAGTCCAACTAATTTTCAAACCCGTGACTATATTTGGATGTGACTTGGGGCTGGCACTGAAGAGAGGAGTGCCTTTCTCGCACCCAGTAGGACGCCATCTACCTTCCAGGGTCTTCGACACATTTAGAGTGGATGATCCAAAGGTCTGCGGCAACTTTATTACATGCATGTAAATAAGCTCCCACTGGCATTTGTGACTTCAGAATATTCTATTATAATATACACCGATCATCTAAAACTCAGCCTATCGACGAGTGACATGATGAAGAGGTGATTTATCACTTTGGCTGTTAGGGAGTTGGACATACATCAAGTAAATATTTTTTCGTCAAAGCTGATTCACAAAGCCGAGAAAATTGGAATGTGTAAGGATTTCAGCAGGCCTGGCGGTTATTATGGTAAGAAGGATCTCCAAAATCTCACCCCTTCCTCTGTATAAGTCATCTAACAAAGTGAAAGTGATTAATTGCTGACAGTGTCCTGGACAGCCAAGGCTTATTCATAGATGTGGTCCTATCGATGCTCCGCCTTGCAGCTGCTGACTTCCTGGTCCCAGACACCACAGCATGCCTTCAGAAGTCTGCTGTACTCCATGTTTCAACAGTTTCGAGCTGCTTCATCGCCAAAAGAGGCACGGCATCTGGCAGGGGAATGTAATATTATGACTGACTGGTGTATTTCCCGTTCACTCGATGCACTCATGCAGAGAGACAAACGTGAGGTCCATGTGAAAAGTGTGACAGAAGAGTGTGAACGTGTTTACAGTGATTTAATACTCTTCATAAAATTAATGATATTCATGTAAGCCACCAGAAAAAAATATATATATTGGGCAGTTTTTTATTTGAAAAGCTAAAAATAACACGAGTTACATGCCTCAGTAGTGCATGATTAAGATACGATAGGGCTCAGTTGTTTAGAGCATTGTTGCCTCAATACTTATTCTGGATGGCCTTTTTTTTTTTTTGTGGAAATTGTCGTCAAAGGTGGGCTAGTGGCGCAATGGATAGTGTCTGACTTTAGATCAGGGGATTAGAGGTTCGACTCCTTGCTAGCTCAAAAACTCTGTAAGGAATTTCATCCATGACATTGGGGGGATTCCACATGTTGAAGTGCACGGGCCTGACAACAAGGGGATTGTCTTGCACATGTTCACAAAATACAACATTTTATCACAATGGGATTGTATTTTTGGTACGACGATTAGTGTGCAATGGCCCCCAAAATCCTGTTAAAGTCTTACAATCGTTGAAAAGAAAACCAGGCCACTACCCATTTGTTTCAAAAAATTCACAGCAATACTGAGTAAAGGAGACCTCTGCCAAATGTACGCAAGTTCTAAGCTTGTTGCATCATCAAGCTGCTGAATGAACACATCAACCCCACTTTGGTGGTTTTTTAAACTCCAAAGCCAAAGGTAAAAGATTTCAGGGGTCTCACTGGATTGTTTGATCTCTGGTCTACAGAAGATCCAGACGTCTCTTTCTTTGACAGCTCCAAAGCTTCAACAGCCTTCCTGGCACAGGGTCTGACTTGTGTGTGTTTGAGTTCAGGGGACACAAATGCGTGTAGTCACAGCTACTTGAGCAGAGTTGACACTTACCTTCACGCCCACAACATTGGGTGAAGCAGCTCAAAGGCCATTCAGCAAATCACATGGCAGAATTGACAATGGATTTTATAGAGACATGGTCCTGAAGGTCAAGACCAGCGTTTTGACCCAAGATAAGGCTAGACATTAAAAGTGTCATCTTTCTTTAGGGCTGTGATCGTATAGTGGTAAGTACTCTGCGTTGTGGCTGCAGCAACCCTGGTTTGAATCCTGGTCACAGCAATCATTACTCCTGTGCTTGGTCCATCCTCAACCTGTGGATGTGGGAAGTCTGTATAGTGATCTACCTCTCTTGAATTTTGCTGTGAAGAGGGTTGATTTTTTTTTTTTTGTCATGTTTCACCTTCAGTGGTATCACTTTAAACATGTACGATCCATTTCAAAGTGAATTTGGCACAGCTCTATGTGGTTTTCTGCAAAGTGTGGATCAGTGAATGTCCAACCATTCAATTCAGCTTCATTTAAATTTCACCAAATGCAACACAGTCATTTATCAGCACTTTTACAGAGAAAAACCCAACACTTCCACATGAGCAAGGAGAAGCAACCGTGGAAAAGAAAAACTCCATTTTAAAAGGAAGAAACCTTTGCAGAACCAGCGTCAGAGGTGGCGGCTTTCTGCTCTTCTGTTTGGGGTGAGGGGATCGAAGGAACGATAAGGATAAAACAGACAGATTGATTCTTTGAATCAGCTCAGCATTGCTCCACTTGCTGCAGATGGATCAGGGCAGGAGGCTTCAGACCACAGACCTCGGGGAACCTGGAGGGAGATCGAACGGTGGAGGATGGGACAGAGACTACAGGAAGGGAGAGTTCATTACATACACTAGAAGAGAGACAATAGTTAATGAGACCTTGTAGTGAAATGTGGAGTGGCAAATCAGAGATGAGAAACTCAGTGTAGGTCCCACAGCAGTCTCAACCTAGAGCAGCTTCACTAAGGAAATGGCCCAGGGAGGCCTGAACCAGCCCGAACTGTAATCTTTACTAAATGAAAAGGTCTCAAGCCGAGCTTTGAAAGTAGCGACAGTATGCGTCAGCCTCCCTGACTGAAATTTGGAGCTGGTTCCACATGACAGGAGCCTAATAGCTGAAAAGCTCTGTCTCCCGTTCTACTTTTAGAGAACCGAGGAACCTCCAGTAGGCCAGCAATCTGAGAATGAGGTGTTCTCGTAGGACTAACAATATGGGACTTCCAACCCTTTAAGGTATGATAGGGCTCAGTTGTTAAGAGCTTTAAAAAAGATGATTTTTAGATTCTATTTTCGATTTAACAGGAAACCAATAAAGAGAGGCTAATATTAGAGTGACATGATCTCTCCTGTTGATTCTTGTCAATCAGAGCATCATGGATTCACTTATAAATGTTACCTTTAAAATGTTGTATGACTGTCGCCTCAATACGTATTTTTGGATGACCTTGTTTTTTTGTGAAAATCCTCATCAAGAGAGGGCTAGTGGCGCAATGGACAACACATCTGACTTCGGATCAGAAGATTCCAGGTTCGACTCCTGGCTAGCTCAAAAACTCTTTAGAGAATTTCATACATGACATCTCTGGTCTTCCACATTGAGCTTTCATAGTGAAGGGCCCGACAGTGAGAGGGTTCTCTTGCACATGTTGACAAAATACAATATTTGATCAAAATCTGATTGTATGCTTGCTACAATAAAACACTTAGTGTGCAATGGCCTCCAAAGTCCTATTGAAGTCAAAACATCTTACTAGAGTTGAAAAGAAAACCAGGCCACTACCCATTTGTTTCAAAAAATTCACAGCAATACTGAGTAAAGGATACCTCTGCCAAATGCACGCAAGTTCTAAGCTCGTTGCATCATCAAGCTGCAGAATAAGCAAATCAACCCGACGTTGGTGGTTTTTTTAAACTCCAAAGCCAAAGGTCATCCAGAGGTTTCACTGGATTGTTTGATCTCTGTTCTACAGAAGATCCAGACGTCTCTTTCTTTGACAGCTCCAAAGCTTCAACAGCCTTCCTGGCACAGGGTCTGACTTGTGTGTGTTTGAGTTGGAGGGACATAAATGCGTGTAGTCACAGCTACTCAAGCAGAGTTGACACTTACCTTCACGCCCACAACAGTGGGTGAAGCAGCTCAAAGGCCATTCAGCAAATCATACGACAGAATTGACAATGGATTTTATAGAGACATGGTCCTGAAGGTCAAGACCAGCGTTGAGAATAAGGTGCTCTCCCGGGACCAACCGTATGGGACTACCAGCTCTTTAATGACAGGATAACTGATTGATCAGCGTCCATTGCTGCTGACATGATTTAGACCTTTGATCGGGTTTATCATTCAGTGGCACAAAACGTCCTGTGCTTCATATGAGCTGATAGTAAGAAATTCTGAGAATAAGTTATTTTTAATATGAAACTGTTTATGATTGATATTAAGAGTTAAAATTGATTCTGATACTGATTCTCAATTAATCATGACAAGATGGAGAAAAAAAAACAAGCCTGTTAATAAAAAACAAATTTTACAGTGGAAGATAGCTAAGAATTCACAGTGCTACTGGAAAACTAAAAATTAGTTTTGGGTGTGCTATAAATACTGAGTAAATAACATAGTTAACAACACGTATGCATTTACATGGCTTCTCTTTAGTTTAGTGAGTCTCTGTGCCGTCAGAAACAGCTGACTGTTTTCATCTGATACGAGGAAGCATTCGTTTGGCCAGTTCTTCACTTGTACTGGTAACACTGAAAATTCAAGCTGATTTCCTTCTTTTTTCAACCTGGGCCTCATTTGGTTTCTCAATAATCAAACTTGTGGGGGATGTGTGTTGAACATGCGCCTGTGTGCACCATATTTCACTGATGTGCGTCTGCTGGTCTCTGCCCCCTGTGCCCATGGGGTTTGTGTGACAGCAGCTGCATCCAGATGTCGGGGACTAAAGCCAAAGTCTCTCTGTGGTTTTCCACCAGTTGTGTTTGGCTCCGTGCCCAAAACCACTGAACCGTTGCTAACAGTGAGCAATGGATCTCACATCAGAGAAACACTGTGTGGTAGTTAATTCTCCTTCAATCAAAAACTACCTTGGTTTTTCTCACCATGTTTTTTTTTCTTTCATCATATTGACAGTATTGTAGTGTGAGAAGTGATATTCAATCCATTCTTGTTCTGAAAATGAAGAGAGGAAAAAATCAATAGTTTTAAGCACTTGAAAGCTGTAATAAGATTTCCAGCATGTATGCTGATGTTTTTAAGAACAGGAAGAAATAATGGATGTGATACATAAGATTTTTTTTTTTTTGTTCCAGTGTCCCTGAAAATTATTTTCTCATCATGCTGTGATTCTTTGCACATACATTAGGGGTGTGTATTAAAAGACAAATTAACTAATTAATCATGACTCTGACTGTAACTAAGCACGATTAATTGCATAATTTGAGAATCTGTAATTAGCACCAAAAAGGAAAAAAAGAATCACTAATTTAATGCAGAGAAATTGTGTTTATTCTCAGTCCTTTGACTTCCGTGCAGCAGATGGATAAAGTGATGTGAAGTAGCTGCTGGAGACTTCCTGTATCTGCAACAATTGATGATGGGATATTTGACTCTGGAGGGAGCCAGTTCTTTAGAAACAGTTTTTTTAACAAACCATTCAAAAGACTGAATTTATGGATCATTTTTACATTTGATTATTTGTATGACGGAGTCTGGGGGGGTAACTCCTTTTATTCACAAGATATTCATTGGAAGGAATATAAAGAATGATAATGGTGAGAGTGGAGATTAAATCCTTCTGAAATATTAATCAGTTTCATTTGACATTTGTGAACTATATTTTAACATCTGTTCTGCACTGATTATAAACACTTCACTTATCACTCTGCCTTGATGGTAAGTTCACTAGAGATAAACAGATAAAACTAGAATTGCATAATAAAAACTGATCCTTCACTGAGTAACTGAGTAGTGAGCGATTTGGTTTCACAAATTATAAATTTACAAGTTAATGTGAACATTTCTGTACCATAATAGAAGTACATATATAAGAATTTTACATTTCCAACACAGAATCATTGGTTTGCTTTCAGAAAGTCTTTCATTATTCTTAGATTTCGCTGTTGAAGTTGCAAAAGCGTGCATTGCTTTCCTTTAACGGTAAATCAGTCAACCTCGATCGCTTGTTAATGCATTTCTTCCAAAACCACCCTGCTCTCAGCTGCAATTTGCTTGTGTCAACCCCTTGTAGTACTCTGAGTGGATAAATAAAAAAGTGCTGTATCTCCATAAATCAAACCTATTTTTATCCCTCTTTTATATTTAAGGCTTTAAATAAGTGACAGAATGCCTGATTCATTATTCCCTACCCCATGTTGTCTGAAAAAGTGTTGCTGGTGTGTTATTCACACTGGCAGCTTTTTTCTTCTCTTTTTTCTCTTTTTTTAACTCTTAGGTTGGTCTCATAGTGTGACACCGCACTGGCTTCATTAAACAGCTACCACAGAAGTTCATTTTTAACTCCACTGCAATAAAGGTCACCTACCAACTCCAAATGAAACTTTTCTTTGAGCATTTTCCTAACTTTACTGTAAATCCATGTTTTGAAAACCACTCCCAGGTTGCATGTTGTAAATTCTACTGTGTGTGATGTTTGTTAATTCTTTTCTAAGCAAAAATTAAAGCCAAAAAATTTTAAATCGGTTCTGATTTGAATGACCCAAATAGCGCATTTTGATCCTCCAAATGAGCTCCAACACCTTCAGAGGACTTTGAATTATTGAGGAGCCAAGAGATCTCAGGCACTCTTCGTGAATTAATTTTTTAAAACCCCTGTTTAATCCAATAGCATGTTCATTAAAACCCTAAAACTGGGCATTTAGGAATGTTAGAAAATGTAACCTTTCAACAACACTCAATATTTAATGAGCTAAGTTAAGCTTTTAATCTGTGGGCTTTGTTCCCTGAACTTGTTTGAAATGGGTGAAGAAAAAAAAAAGAACAAAAAAAAAAGACAAATATTCTCACGAACAATGTACCTTTTTTTTAATCTTTCATTACCAATTGCCACTCATTGTTTCTCCCCTTCCTTTTATTGACTTACTCAGGTAATGTGATAGCTATAACCTTTCATAGGAGGATGCAGTGATCCTCTCACTTTATTTTAGACTTGTGTTAAATGCTAATGCTTGACTAGTCAGCACTTTGGTTTTTCACTTTTGACAGTTACAGCACACTTGAATGACAGTGTGTATGTTTTGTCTCTAGAATGGATTTCCTGCCGGCAGGAATCTGTTGAAGCTTCATCTGATGTAACGGATGTATAATATAGTTTGGAGTTTAGGTGGGGACTACGTCAAGACCACATCCAGCCTGCCTTTCAACTGTCAGGCATTAACAGCAGCGTCTTTTAGATCGCCTGAAATGACTACTGTCAAAAACAGCAGCAAACCTCAAGCAAAGCCTGTGAAGGTCTTTCCAATCAATATTGTTTGACTAATTCTGAGAGAAACACAACAGAAGCCAGTTTACAGGCAGTGATGAATATGCAGCAGATGTGCCGGTGTTGTCCAGGAGTTTGACCTGCCGGTCCACTGTCAGGATAAGTGGACTGATTACCAGAACGGCCGTATCCTCAGGCCGCTGTTTGATGTTTTGTGTGACCAGCGACGAACAAGCCGTCGTCCACCGCTTGAATGTCAACCTATTACACTGCCCTTTTCACAAACAAATTACCATATCGTATTTGTCAGGCAAATACCTTAAAGGTGCAGTACGTGAACTTTTAGTTAACTTCTTTTGTGCAGCAGGTTGGGTGAGTTATTCAAAGGAGCAGAGATTTGATTTCAATCCAAGCTCGTTTGAATGTCTCTCCAGGTTTGGGTAGATTTTTTTTTTTTCGTAGTCAGCGAGAGCCCAGAGCTCCTGTGTCTGGGTTTATATTCCATTCATCTATTTTTGTTGTTGGACTGAAAACAGACTAGCTTTACGAGGCTGGCTGTGCCGCGGCTCGTTGATTAGTTTGCTATTCACGGGAACTGTACCTTTTGCTCAGCACATACTCCAGACCCGTGCTCCCCGACCTTTTTTTGCACCACGGACCGGTTTCATGCAACATAAAATTTACGCGGACCGGCAGAATGGCGTATAAAAACACCTCAACAAGGGCTTTATGATGCATGAAAAAAACTGAGTTGAGCATGGGAAAGAAGCGCTGACGGAAGTGAGGAGTTTATCAAAAAAAACGTGAATGCACATCTTCAAATAAAAGCTTTTTAGTCTCTCTTTGCGGCCCGGTACCAAATGATCCACAGACGGGTACCGGGCTGTGGCCCAGCGGTTGGGGACCTTTGCTACAGATGTCAGTACTTTTTTACTTTTTTTCAGTCAGCCTTCACAGCTATGAATGGAAAAAAAAGCTCATAGTCTCCATTTGATGGCATTTTAAAGTGGTTTTCATTTGTATGAATATCTCGATGGCATTCTAAATATATTGTTAGTTCTCATTTTTCAAAAATCAGTGAAAAAAGAGGATCTCATGGTTCAGAGAAATGCACCAAAATCCACCTAATACTGGTTTTTGAACCCAGTGACTTGTCATTGGACTAAAAGCCATTTCTTTTCTTCTTTTGTCAACATTTAGCAAAATGAAGAGTGGGAGGAAACAGTAAGCTGAGTCATATCAACACTTTTGTCTCTCCTTCTCTCTCCTTGTTTAGGGACGGCTCAGATACAGCGAGCCCTCAGCTGGGAGTCTTCAGTGGCAACACGGCGCTGGAGTCGGCCTACAGCTCCAGCCCAAAGGTCCTGATTCGCTTTCACTCCGACTTCTCCACTGGAGGCTTCTTCATCCTCAATTTCCACGGTAACTTAATGCAACAGGGTGGCTTTGATTTGAACATTTTTACACATCTTCTGTGTATGTAAATAGATGGAAAAAGAAAAATAATTATCATGGGTTAAAAAAAAAGGAGCAATTTGAATGTAGGATTTGATGTGTGTTGGCACAGAGAGTGAATAGCTGCATAAGATGAGGGAAGAGGACTTTCAGCGGTAAAAATGGACTGAGCTAGAAGCCAGAGCATCTGGCTTTTCTTCTCTCACTTTTTTTTTTCCATTACAGTCTCCATTTACCTCTCAGTTTTCAGTGTTTTTTAGAGCAAACAAGTTTATGTCTCTGAATAGGTGCATTTCATGTGATGTTTTCACATCAGCAGAAAACATTCTCTTGTAATTTTCTGGTAATGTGTGCACTCTGCGCCGTTGCTTTTGTAAATGGAGCTCAAAGTTTTGTTAAAATCACACAAAACTAGTCACAAAGAATGGAACACTATGCCCCGTTGTTGAAGGCGCGTGCGGCGTTGCTTTCCCTGTTCTGGTAAGCATATATTCAATTCAGGCTGCACCCCTGTGTTTATTTAAAGCTTTATAACATTACTTAGATTGCCTTAATGAGTTCTGATTCTATTACTGGCCTCTGGTGGAAATGTGTTTTTGTTATGGAACCAATAAAACATCTGTCTCTCATTTCATCGCTGAGCTACCGCAGAGAAACAAGGTTTTCATTGAGCATCCAGGTAGAGAGCCGGAGAAAAGTCGCTTGAGTTTCTACCATTCATGAACATCTTTATCGAATATCACGGTTTATGTTTTAGGATTATTGTTTATTTGAATTAAATCACCTTGTGCAGGGTGGTGTCGTGGTTACTAGATCAAAGTGAGGATATTCTCAGTCCAGATTCAAGCTTTGGGGTCAGAATGAATCATCTAGTGGGTTGTTGGATTCATGTGTTGTGTGAGAGTGTGTATACTTGTGTGTTAGTGTGTGTTTATCTGCATGCATTATGAAATGAGAGCCTCACTCTGTTGGACTTGACGTTCGTCTCATTTCTGCTCCGTCCAGCCTACCGTCTGAAGAAATGCTCCACTCCTCCTGTTGTGGACAATGCAGAGGTGATCTATGAGGATGAAGACTTCCAAATAGGTGAGCGGCCCTGAATAATAGTTTTTACTCTTCATTTAGAAAAAAACTTAAACAAATCAACCATTTACTGTAACAGAGGAGCTGACAAAATGGTTTTGTTGATACTGACACACCTGATCTTGCACATTTGCATGAAAAATGTGGTTATATCAGTAAGATTTTTTTTTTATGATACCATTTAGCACATTTTTAAAAATTAAGAAGAATTATCAATCCCATCTAATGTGGTCCATCATAAGATCAGAATGACAAACTACCTGATCAGGCACATCGTAACTCATTATTTCGCTGATTGATTACTTCATTAATAGCCTACATTATTTCACAATTGCACGTACCTAAAAATAGCATGCTAAGGAGACTGTCACAGATTTTTTTATTGTGCTTTATGATGGATGTTTGGTTTCATTGTAGCCCTGTAACAGAATGTATATGTGTTTCCATGCAAATTGTTTTATAATTATTTGTATGTTTTTTGTTTGTTTTTTTTTTGGATTATCTTCACTTATAATAATCTCTCTGGCTTGATCTAAGAATATATCTATTCTTTGGTTATCCTCACAAGTGGAACAAAATGAGCAGTAGCACCCGCTCCGGAAGCATTTTCTTTTCAGTTGTTAGAAGCCACAATGCACAAATATCTCTCAAAAACATAAATTAGATGCAATTTATGTTTTACAGGAGTATACAACAACAAAAGAATGTGTGCTTACTAAATTATATAAAAGAAAACACATTTCTTATTTATGCTTTTGCCATTTTGAATGCATCTTTAATTTTTAATACTCATTTATTCTCTGTCATCGCAAAGCTCTACTCCAGCAGTAGCAGTGATTACAGAACTGACTTGGTTTTCACTCAGAAAGCCAATCAACTGATTCCATCAAATGAGGAACATTAAAGATTCAAACACTTCTAATATTCATATCAAGGTATTTCCAGCGCATGTTAAACAAACTTCTTGTATATTAACACAAAAAAGTTGATGTTCCTAGAAGTTTTATCCACCACTGATTAATTATTCATCCAGTGTGGTGAGGAAACACAAACACTTCAATAACAACTTCCTTTTTAACTGAAAACAGTTTTCATTCCTGCAACTCAAGTCCCAAAAAATGTAAAACATAAAAAAAAAAAAATATGATGTATTATTTTCCGGAGTTGCTCAAATTGAACAGAATGTCAATGTGATTGCAGCGACAGATTTCCAAGGTGTGGACAACCTCTGCACATCAGCCCAAAACCTTTTGGAATTCTCGTTGTCCTGTATTTTTGTTTATTGAAACGGCCTTGAATCAGTCAGCTTTGATTGATGTACTGTGTTGGATCCTTCTTTAAATTCCGCCAGTCTGAGGCGCCTCATAAAAAAATGCTTAGAATTTGCATTAGCTTTATTGATCATAAATGGTAATCTCAGCTTCACTATTTCAAGTGAAGTTACTGAAATAAGTTCAGAGATTCTGAGCCATATCCACAGAGTTTGTCTCCCAAACTTTGCCATCAAATGGCAGCGTGAACTCAAACAGTCCCAGGACTGTACGTGTTTGAAAAACTTGACAGGCAGCGTCATCCCGGCATGATTGAGCGTTATTCCTGAGGGTTGCGTGTGGTGTCACCAGGTGCTTGGCCCTTTCAATTCTCCAGTGCCGCCATGAATATTCAATGGGGTTGAGGTCAGGTGACGGTGGGGAAAAGTCCATTAAAGTCAGCACTACTTGGTCCTCTTTGGTCTTGAAATAGTTCTTGCAAAGCTTTGAGGTGTGTTGGGGTCATTATAATCTTGGACTCCGTAAGCATGCAAGCCAGAGGGTCGAGTCTGTCAGGAAAGATGGAAGGTTTTCTTGATCAGAATGTAGTGGATTTGATGCAAGTGGGCAATTATATGGGGACAAGACTTAAATTCCACACCATGTTCTCTCCTGTCCATCGTTCTCTGAACATTATCATTGCTGCAACTCATTTTTTAATGAATCGTTTGAATATTGTCATGTTCCTGCAGCGCATTGTTGGTCTTGTGGATAAAAAAACTCATCACATCATCTGTTGTGAGATTACCTTTTTTTCACATTATGTTTGCTTGAGTGTATTTCCACATCATTCTGGGTCTGTGATGTCTGTTTCTCAGTGAGCAAGCCTTGACATATCGTGTGCTCACGCTGGTTTACTGATTCAGCTTCAGATAAATGGAAATCTGACATTTTGTTGAAGAGTTAACGCGGTCAATGACCTCATTTGCTAAAATTGTGTATTGATTTTAAAACTTGAGCACAATCTAACATTCCAGTTTGAACATGCCATGGCCTTTTTATTCATTTTTTTTAGTATGCCTACCTTTTTCTGAGCTTATTGAATTATGACAGATTTCGGTTTCGTCTAAGTTTTTTTTTTCCTTTCCTTTCTTAATCCATTGAACGCTCTCAAGTTATTTATTTCAGTTGAAATGATCGCTTGTCAAGCTATCTCCTTTTCCCCTAATCCCTATCTATGTGATTCACGTGAAACATCTTATTCTGTGTGACCTTTCAGATCAACCGGAGCTATAATTTTGATAGAAGAAAAAAATAATAAGAGACTTTTCATAAAACCTCAGCAAGAGCTATTTGCCTGTCCAGTGGTAATTTATTTTACCTTTCAAAATGTCACCTTCCCACATATTCATAAAAGTTTGCTGATTTTTGAAAGATTTTGGGTTATTTTTTTCTTTGCAGTTTTTTTTTTTTTTTTTTTTTTTTTTAATTAAGGACCTTTACACTGGCAAGGATTTCTTTTTTTTTTTTTTTCATTACAAGTTCATTCAAGGGTTCATAGACCTCTGCATCAGGTTTGAAGTGGGGGCAATGAAAAATATTCTTGGCAGGTTGCAGACAAAGAGATCAGGATTCCTTCCGTTTACAGTTCAGCTCAAGTATCCTGTATAAATGTGGCATCAAATTGCTGCGACCTGCTTTAATGAGTGGGGAAACCAGAAAACATTTAGACTGAAGCTGATATCAAATCAGTACATTTTAATCCATGCACAGCTTAGCTGCGCTAAAGTTATAGCCACAACATAGACATTTAGTTGGAATTTTTCATTTGCTCTTCATCCATATCCATGAGCAATGCCGCCACTTGGTAGATTTTTGCACTCGCTCTTTCAGTGTGTCAACATTGGCCCATTTCCCGTCGTCCTGCAACCTTAAAGACCACAACAATGGTCAATTTCAAGCTTCCTAGCGTCTTTGTATTCATACAAGAAATGAACCTCATTAGGCTTCCTGTTGTTCACATTCAGTAGTCAGCTGGCTGCTTTTTTTTTTTAGCTCCTGTTTACCGTTTTCCATGAGGATTTGGTTTCCATCTCTCGTGCAATGCACAGAACACCTCCTCTCATTACATCCGTGTTCTTATGAAGTCCAGTTTTATTTGGAATGACTCAATAATTTGTTTGTTTGGGTGTCGTGTAAAGACAGCGACTGACAGACAAAAGACATGTGGGAGATGGTTTTGGGGGTATTAATAACCACACAAACTTTAAACCTCTCAAGCTGTGAAAGTGAAGTTTGGTTTCATAATACCTGGCAGAATAAAGTACATCACAGACACCGCTAGCTTTGTTATTGATCTGAAAGCAAATTATACAAGCTTTGAACACCTCACCAAAAGGTTGAATGTTCTTGTTTGTTGTGTTCAGCAATTTTAAACTTCTTGCCCCATGCTGTGAGCCTTTGTGTACTTTTTCTAGACGCAGTCTGAAGCAATGTAATACATCTCGCTGACAGCTGGTACATCTCCTCCACTTTTAAGATGGCAGGCCTGTCAAACTGTATCTCTCAAAATTGAGCAAGAGAGGCAACATCAACTTGTAACGCTCTATTTACAAAATAAAAATCTAAAACAGGACGTTTTTGTCGCAGTTTTTTTCAAGTTTGGCTTTATGCTCTGCAATGGGAAAGCCAGTGTTTGGTGGATCTGATGCTGTCTCTTCTCCTCACTTGTTGTGAAGCACCTGAAGTTTCCCCGGCAGAAATCAAATGAACAGATGGAGATAAAAATCCATTGTCTTCATTTGAAGCGAAATGTACGCAGTCCACACAAAGCAAATTTTCAGCTATTCTCCCAACATTGTGGTTTTATTAAACCAACAAAATACTATCAAGATCTAGTGAGATCTACACAGATTCAGGCCCACCTGGCAGCTATGAAGAAAGAAGTGCAGAGGATCAGAAAACCGTTAAATTGAGTTTCTTCCCTTCTTTCTTAGGTGACATTGTGAAGTATCGCTGTTTACCTGGATACACTCTGGTCGGAAAGGCGGAGCTGATGTGCAGACTCAATTCCCACCTGCTTTTTGAAAGTCCACCACCATCATGTCAAGGTAAGAGAATAAACTCAAGGTAAAATACTTTATTGTCTACATCTCCAGTGTAAAGTCAAGGAACAAGCAGGACACAGATTTTCAGAAACTAAACAAGTGGAGCCGAAGTTGTGGAATTTCTTCAACTGAGGGTATTTCAACATGAAAATCAATAGATGTTTATTACATCACCCCCAGCTTGTAAACATCCACATTTCTCAACCCCAAATCCGGTAGAGAAATTGTAATTTCTCAACGACAGCTTATATCATCAAGCTTCAGGAAGATCACAAACGGATTTGTAAAACCTTGAGAGCTTCCTTGAAAAATCTTGGCTTGAACCTAAAAAGAATCTCTAGTAACGCTCACATTTTGTCAAACTTTGAGCCAGTAGTCTGAGACCAATATGAGACTGATACAAGAAGGAGCATATTGCTACAACAGAAGCACTCTCGATACAGACAATGTGAGAAAACTTGTGCTATTGCCGAGAGATTATTTCTTCTTTTTCCCCTCTCAGACGCAGAAGTCCCAGCTGTGAGCAGCCAGCTGAGTGTCATTCTCAGTGGGTTATTATGAGTCATGTGGGGAGAAGTCGGAAATCACTATCTAAATATCACAATTAGGCAGAAGGCGCACTAAAAACATCAAAACTGCTTTTGGATTGAAAAGCTGTAACAAAAAGTGGTTTGAAATTTCAAACTATTCAAGTGGAGTTTAAAAGTGATAGTGTGAGTAAAATGGCTCGACTCTTGTCTAAAAGCTGTCAGTCCTTTTCAGCCTTAGATGTTCAATGTGTTTATTCACTGCAGCGGTCCATTCTGCCATCGATGTGGCATGTTTGGTTTGAGAACTAAGGAGACGTCAGAAAAGTGAAACGCTACATTTTCCTCTCTGGGAAGCGCTGTTAGTGAATTCTGGTGTTTGTATGAGACAAATTAATATTGATCTGAGTTGCTCGTCTGAGAAAGTTACTTTTTCTTTCCTTTCACAGCTGAGTGTTGAAGAGACATTCAGCCTTCACCATAATGTGAAATGAACACAATCTTCTGTCTATTATAGATCAGAAGAAAAACAAATCTCATAAGAAGAAATGGAATGAAAGTTCAAGCTACTTAGATTTCAGCTTGGTTTCTGTTGACGTCCTGTAACTTCAACAGTCAAATCTTATAAAGAAATCGATTGACTTCCAGAGCGTTAGTGGTAAATGAGCATGTAATAAATAAGAGTGTGAATTCCACTCATTGTTTGAGTCTGAAAGGGAAAGAGGCAGGTCAGCAAACAGCTGTAAATGAGGCCTAAACTGGTAAAAGAGGATGAATTTCTTTTTTTAATCATCTTTTGTCTGGTACCCACGCAGCCCAGTGCCCGGCCAATGAGGAGCGGTTTTCCTCCTCAGGAGTCATACTGAGCCCCGGCTTTCCCAGCAACTACCCAAACAGCCAGACGTGCTCCTGGCTGCTGCGGATGGTTCAAGGTACAGTATGTGCATTACAGGGTGACTAAAATGTGTCGAAAGTAATTTGTCAGGATAGATACGTATATGCAAATTCGTATACATGAGCTGTCTGTGTATGTACTATTTGTCGCTATGTTTTTTGCTTTGTTTTGCAGGTTACATCATTAATATCTATGTGGAGATGTTCCACAGTGAGAAGCAATTTGACGAACTGGAAATCTTCGATGGTACACATTGCTTTTTGCCTCTTGTTTAACCTGCTTGAACTTTAGTGTGGCCACATTCATTCATTCATTCATTTTCTGCCGCTGGTCCCTTTCGGGGTCGCGGGTGGCTGGAGCCAATCCCAGCTGCTGTGGGCGAAGGCGGGGTACACCCTGGACAGTTCGCAGGGCTGACATGTAGAGACAGACAACCATTCACTCACGCATTCATACCGAGGGGCAATTTTAGGGTGACCAATTAACCTACCATGCATGTTTTTGGACCGTGGGAGGAAGCCGGAGTACCCAGAGAGAACCCACACACACACGGGGAGAACATGCAAACTCCACACAGAAAGGCCCCAAGCCCCGGTCGGTATTTGAACCCAGGACCTTCTTGCTGTGAGGCAAGAGCGCTAACCACCATGCGGCCACATATATTTACTTAAAGCTTTAATTTGAGTTAGTAAAAGAACCCTTAATAAGATACACAACGCTTAATTGTCAGTTATGAAGTTGGGAATTTAACCCCCATGGACTTCAAAATTGGGTTGTGTAACAGTAAATATGCATGTGTTACGGATTAATTGCGTGTGTGTGTTTGTGTGAGAGATGAGACGTCTCAGACTGACCAGTTCACTGTTTTCTACCTTCTTTCATGGTATTCCTATCGTGAATCTCAACACCTTGAAGATAACCCATTTCAGAATCGAGCGGCTCAATTAACAGAGCCGATGTCTACACACACACACACACACACACACACACACACACACACACTGAAATCAGATGCTGGTTTAGGTTATGAGGGCCCTTTTCCTTGTAACCATAAGTTAGTTTAAAAACAGCAAACATCAAAACAAGCAGACAAACTCTGAATTTGATCTCACTATCCTTTGAAATATGTGATTTCTATTGGAATTCACAAGCAGGGTATGATATATGCAGCTAATATGTGTATCCCACTCAGCTCTGTCTATCTGTATTTATTTCGCCTGGTTCCAAACACACTCTGGCGCTCTTTGATGTGCCGACAGCAGCAGCACCATTGTGGAGGAGGCGGATGTTGCCGGGCTTCTCTCTGATTTACCGCAGCATTGTCGAAAGCCAAAAAATGTCAATAAGTGTTTGTAAATGTTTATCTTGACAATTTGGGGAAAACTTTTAAATAAATGATATTTTGCCATTTAAAACAAAAAAAGTCTGTAAAAAGTTGATATGGCTGGTGTGTCGTTCTCAGCGAGGAGACGGTTACTTAGAGCCTAATCGTCTCTTTTCTTCAGACGGCAGACATGAGCACAGGTGCAGAGCTGCGCTCTATAAACCCGAGATGGAGCTCAGCAATATGCTCATTTCAAAATACATGTAGACCGAGTAATTTGGGACTAGTTAGCATTTTATTGATACTGTCACTCTTCATGTGCGTCATCTTTTAGGAACGATAAAACACATTGTGACTGCGATCTATTGCTCGTTTCCACCTTGTAATACGCCAATAGTCATTTAGGAAAGTGGATTACACATGTTTGAACTAATCTGTGTCTCATTTTATCCTTTTCTGCCCATTCTCCTTCAGTGAACACACAACGTGTTCAAATTACAAAATCACATGTTGTATCCAAATGAAAAAGGATATGTATAACAAAAAAAGTGTCTTTTTTTGCAGCCACAGCTGCTCTGAACCTTCACGCATGTTTTTTTTTTGTATTTTTCTTGTAGGATCTTCCGGACAGAGCCCTTTACTTGTTGCTCTCAGTGGTAACCACTCCTCCCAGCTGAACTTCACCTCAAAAACAAACCAGCTGTATCTACGATGGTCCACGGACCATGCAACCAACAAGAGAGGATTCAAAATACGATATTCAGGTACATCCAAGACCACTCTTTGCTTTTCTTTTTTTTTCTGTTTTTCCAGTTGAATATATATATATATATATATATATATATATATATATATATATATATATATATATATATATATGTGTGTGTATATATATATATATATATATATATATATATATATACATTCTTTTGTGGTCAGGATCGTTGTGCTGATGCATCACCCAACCTCTGCTGAGCTTCAGCATGTGGACATCATGCTGTAAAGATTCTCTGCTAGTGTTAACCTGTACATGCCTCAAGATAGCAAATCCTCCTCAAATCCTAATGACAACTGTGCGCATTCTTCCAAAAAAAAAAAAGTTCAATCTTAATTTAATTTCAATAGAACTGTGGCATGTCGTGAGGCCCGGTCGATGATTTCTGTTTGGCATGCTCATGAAGTGAAACGTAAACTAAATCCTGTGATTTCTTCAAGTCTTTAGCTCTTACTGGAGTTTTTTTCACGTCACACTGAGCGTCCTGCATTGTATTCATAGCGTCACCTCGACTGTCACTTCAGGGAGAAGAGCTGCTAAATAATGTCCATATGTATTTGTCTCACTGTGGACTACTGAAGGTCTGAAATCTTGAAGATGGGCTGGTGAAGTTTTTAAACACTTGTTGAGTGTTCGCCTTAAGCGATTTGGATCTTTTGAGTCGTGGCTCACATCAGCAGATGCTAGTTGTGGATTAAGATTAAGTCAGGAGATTTATATCTCCAAGTCACTTCTCCTCTTAGAATATAGTCTTGCTTACTCAAGAATTCCTAACTGCAAATAGCCTCTCTTTTATTATTTTTTTTTTTTTTGGCTCTGAGTTCACACATTTCTTCCACGATCAAAATGCACATGAAAGAAACGTTTGTGTGGTGTCTGGTAGTTTTGTCTTTGCCTACACCTGTGTCTCAGACATCGATCACGTCACATTTTATGATTAAATAATGCAGAAAACTAGAATATCGCCAAGAAAATTAGCTTGTGAATTAGAAAGTTAAGAGAATATCATCAATTGTGGTCAGCAGTAAAAATATTTTTCACAGAATGTCACTGCAGCACAAAGAACAAAACCGTTATATTTTTGTAGAACTTTTAAAGTATTGAATCATAGTCAAGATGTACAAGGGAATTCATGTATTGGTAGTTATTAACATAGTATGAACTTTAGGGTGAAATGTACAGTATCAGTATTATGAAAATAGTTCATTGTTGCGACGACTCGAGTGAAAATAAAATTCATGTACCACTAAATACCAGTGATGGAAAGATGAGCCACTGCCTTTAGACAAAGCAGCATATCAAGAGAGTGGAGCTGACTACTGTAGTTTCCTCTAAACAGATGTGCCATAAACATAAAGTTGGTTCAAGTTGCAGAGTAACCCATCTGTGCTTGTTTAAGACAGAGTGGCGTGAAAAAGTGTTTTTGATGTAAAAAGTAGCCATTAGAGAGCGGGGATCACAGCTGGACATGTGACGAGGCTGAAGCCTTCCGATGAAGCCGCCTGTCAGGCCGCTGGCTGCAGCCGGTATTAGAACTGCGAAAGCAAAGGAGCTCACAGCTGTTGGCGAAGCCACAAAGGCTCTACACTTTGCTTGTGTGAGAAAGGTTTCGATGGGAGTTTGAGTGGTGTGGGAATTTAGGAGTTTCAGGGGCTTTGAGGATTTACAATGGCACAGCCTGATAGCCATCACAGAGCCTAATTATCATAGCTGGACTCCGCAGGAACAGCCACCTAAACCCTTTCACTTCACAGATTACTAGCAACTGATTCAGTTTAACTATTGTCTGGTAAAAAGGCTTAAAAAACCCCTGGGAATATTTATCAATTAGCACTCTAGCTCTTAATGACTATAGTAACTTGAATCTCAGCGAAGTAATCATTGTATTAACTGACGTATTATTTTTGCAAAACCAAGTTACTGAAGGTACCTGTAGAGGCTGCAGCACTTGTTTTTGATTTGTTAATGATTCTGAATGTAAATGTTGAGAACAATGGGATCCCCATACTGCCGTATATCCTGATTTTTCTTTCTTTTTTTTTTCTGTGGTAGGTGTAGTTTCAATTTTCTTAAGACATTGTTGAAAATAACTTATTACTTTCACAAATTCTCTCTGGAATCAAAGTCCTGCAATGGTGCAGCTATATATTAGAATATAGTTAGCCTATATACATTTCAGATGGTTGTAATTCTTGCAGGAATTGAAATGTTGATATTTCTTTCAGGATGGAGGTTAATCTCAATGGACATGCCAGTATAACTGAGTAATAACCAAGTGATGCCAGATAGAGAAGCCCTCAAATAAACCTAAATTGAAAGACCTAAATGTGACCTTTATTCTCTGATTCTCTTTATTCTCAGATTTAACAAACTGGCTTTGAGGCAGTGGAAAAAAGACAACAACAAAGAAAAGCCAATTCACATACTTGATCAAGACAGATGGACAATATTTACCTGAATGAGAAGTTTATAGCAAAAATAATAACAATTACAGAGTGACTCTGTGGTCCCGAGTAGGAATGTCATTCCACCAAGGTGAAGCCAAAAGAGAAAAAAGCCAACATTAGTCGAGGCAATGACCACATCGGACAGGAGAAGCAGTGCCAAGTGGCCCAGGGTAGCGATGTGTTTAACTGGCTGCTCATGCTTTTCCACTTCTGTCTTTTATAGTCTCTGCTAGGAAGACATGGAAATAGTTTGTAAAAAGTCCCTTATTTTATTCAAACTTTATTATATTCAGTTTGTGTTTCATGTTAAGTCTGAGGCAGTACAACGACAGAAGGGTCAGAGATGACGTCTGCTGTGCATTTAATCAATGCTCTCCCACCCCGCAAAGATAGATAAACACTTTGTTTCACTAAAAAGCTCCGACCTGCTGTTCACAACTATGTCTAGATATACTCCATGTCAGTGATTGGCTGTGTTGTGTTTCTTGTGAAGTGTAACAAAACGAAGCTCTTCTCCTCGTCTCCCTGTGTCTTTGTTCCTGTGTGTTCAGCTGCTTACTGCAGCATTAACGATCCTCCCCTGAACGGCGGTGTGGTCAACCGGACTAAACTCCGTCCAGGCAGCAGACTTCAGTACTTCTGTAATCGTGGCTACCGATTGGTCGGCTCGAGCAACGCCACTTGCAGGCTCGACTCCAACGGGCTTTACCAGTGGGACACGCCGTCACCGTTCTGCCAAGGTACAAGTTCAAACAATAAACGGCGAACAAGAAGAAATTGATCAAGATCAGGGAGTCGCAGTTTGAGAGGATTTCCTCTTTTCTCTGTGTTTTGGCAGCTGTCTCCTGTGGAATACCTCAGTCACCAGGCAACGGCAGTTTCCATGCTTACCAGTATACAGTCGGAAGCCAAGTCACCTATCAGTGTAACCATGGTTACCACCTTGACCCGGGCGTCCCGATGACAGCCGTGTGTTTGGAGGATGGCAGCTGGAGTAACGCCGCCTCCGTCCCCAGATGTCTACGTGAGTGACTTGTCAGTTAAGAGCAGTTTGTGAAAATGAGAAGTACGTCTAAAAAGGGAGACGATAACAAAATAGTGTGGACAGGTGATAGAGCAGCAGATACGACCTCCAGATTGCTTTTAAGAAAGTCTTTGACCGTCTTCTGTCATCTATGATTTGCCAAAACGCTCTCGCAGACATGCGAAAGCAGGAGCCTAATTAAATGAAGGCAATGCTCAGTTTCCCAGGTCTGCTCTTGGTATTTGGGTTTGGATTATTATGGTTTTCTCAAGCATGTAGCTGCATAAAGCTGTGGAATCCCTGGCAGCCTCCCAAAGAGATCCCTGAAACTTGTTTTTGGAACAGCAACAAATCAACTCCATGTACGCTGAATACTTTTATCTCTCAGCCTGATGTTATCATTTCTGTTGATAGTGGCTGTTTTGAATTGGCTTAATTTCACAAGCTATCAGTTGAAAAACATGTATCTTGAAGAGTAAATATTCTTCTTCTTTTATTATTTTTATTGCGCGTATGTTCAGTTCCAAGGTTCCTTCCTTTACAGTGTGTGCTTTCCTCATCTATACGCTGCGCTTGTAATTTTGGATAAACTTGGTTTTGATTGCAGCGATCCACTGCCCCAGCCTTGAAGGCATCCTGTTGGATCACATGACCTACCGGTTGCTCTCTGGTCGACTGGGAGAATTTAGTTCAATGGTGATGCTTGAATGCTCGACGGGCTATTATTTAGGCGTGGGACATCGAACTCTCCGCTGCCTTGCCAACGGGACCTGGGAGGGATCGGATGACCCAGCTGCTTGTAAGAGTAAGTACTGATGCCCAAATTGTGAATCTCTTGTGCAAAAGTACTAACTGTTGGAAGTACTGCTTCCAACAGATTTATTTGGCTCCAAACCACCTGACCACCTCCCAACCTCTGAACAAGATAATAAAACTCCACCGTAATAGCGTCATCGTCTGCTTCTTCACCGCCTAATGCGTCTACATCTCTCTTGTGAAATGCTAAATGAAGCTTTATCTCTGTTCAAGCTCAGAAATAGGGATGGGTACCTTTCACATCTGAATCGATACGATACCGATACTCGGTACCTGCGAATCGATACCGGTATTTTTCGGTACCTGTTTTCGATACTTTTTTTTTTTGTGGGGGGGTGGATATGCATTTGGTAATTAAAGTTATTTTGTATATTTAAAAAAATAGTCAAAACTTCGGAATTTTCAACATTTATGCTTGAATAACATCAACTGAAATAACTCCAACATAGAACTTGAGAAAAATGTGTGTGGGGATAAAGTAAAAAATTTAAATAAATAACAATAATAAATAACATAATAAAAATAGACTCAAAATAAATAGCTGTATGAAATGTTTCACATTTGCACCTGCTGCCCATACAATAACAAACAACTTTCAAAATAAATAACTGTATAAAATGTTTCACATTAGCAGCACCAGGCACCTCTACAGTAAACAAACACTCAAAGGTATACTGGAGGATCAGAATTGTATGGTTCCAACTCGTGATTGGGCAGTCATAATGCCAATCAAAAGCCACGTGGGACCGCTGTTGCGTGATGACATATCATGTCGAGTCGCCGCCTCGATGCGCGCTCTTGTTTCGAGCCGCGCATGCACAGAGCATTGTTTAGGAAGTGACATGCAGCGGGAGCGACCATCGCAGAAGCAGAAGCCGCAGAAGCGGCTTGTTCCTCCCGCGAACAACTCCGAACAGGGGCGGGGTGGCCATCGGGAGGTTTCCCGAATGGCCGGTGTGTTCCAGGCCAGTGGGGTCTATACATGTTACAAAATGTTGGGATTTCATTTTAATCAATAAATCTGTTTACAAGTATCTACACAGATCAATTCATAAATGAGCAATGAGTCCAATCTTCATGGCTATAGACTAAAAACTTTTCCATTTGATGGAATCTTTAACGACAAATAAAAGATGCTGTATCAAAGTGACGTAGTAAATCCAATTTAGTAGAATAAATTTTGAGAAATGTACTTTTGCTTTCAGTGAGCATCATAGTCCGAGAAACACATTTGACTTGATAAATATTGTTTGTAACAGTTTCCCTCTTATGTGTTCTATTTTCTAATCTCACGTCATTCTGTGGTTTTCTTTTCATGTTCTCATTCAGTCATCTCCTGCGGCGAGCTTCCCTCTCCACCCTTTGGCACCAAACTGGGGACACTGACAACATTCGGAGCAACTGCAATCTTCATGTGTAACCATGGTTACACCCTGGTGGGGTCACATGTCAGGGAGTGTGGCGCTAACGGGCTGTGGAGCGGCGCAGAAACCAGGTGTCTAGGTAAGATCCATCCAGTCAATAAGATGTGTTGTGTTTTAAATAAGTGATTGATCAGTAATTGAAGTACATTCAGCAGGTTGAGTTGTGGGACTTAATAAAATCGCAAAAGTGGCACTGTTGGTGGAAATAAAGTATATTTATCTGTAAGGGAAAAGCTTAATAATTGAGCCTGCCTCATCATACATAAGTCTGTTGTGAGGTTTTTTTTTTTTTTCTTGACATTTCTCTTCAAGATACAGAGTTCAACACTCTTTCTTTACAGCGTAGTCGACTGTAGGGCGAAATGTTTCTAACACAGTATTCAAATTCAATTATGTACAAAGTGTATTACGAGATATAGTGGAATGGAAAATCTCCCCTGAGTTGTGGTATTGCTATAACAGACAAGTTGCAAAGGAAGGGCAGAGTTGGGCTTTGGACGTCCATCAAGGACGTTTCACAAAGACCTCATTTGCAAGTGGTTGTACTGTACGTTCCAGCATACTCTTTATGCTTCGTTCCATGTGTTCTTTAGGTCTTTCCCCTTGAAATTATGTGCAGGGAAAGCATTCATTTAACCAGGAGGAGTGCACACCCCTTCATATCAGAACAAAAACTCTTTTTTTTTTCATTTCTCATAGAATTTCATGTGATGTACTGCAAGTTTTAACATTCTATAGAAATAATATATGTCAAGGACAGTTCCTGTTACAGCAGCTATTGCAGAGTTTTAACTTTTCCAATCATTTGGAATTATTTCAATTATTGAGTTTGTAGCTTTTTTAAAGGATAGATTTTCCTAAAGTCTCAAACATCAGCAAACATCAAATCTATCTTGAATTCCTTTTGGCAGTCCTGATGAAAAATGTTTATCAGGTTTGTAATGGAAGATTCATTTTGAATGATACTAAAAAAATTTACAGAAAGGAAAAAAAATGAGAAAAAGAGAAGAGCACACAGATTACAGGAGAGATTACAGACAGGATGCTGTGACATGTAAAGAGGACATTATAATGTATGGAGAGTGAGAAACTGAGAGGAGCCCAGTGCCAAAAAGCAGGATCCACAGCGGTCCAAACCTAAAACAGCTCAACTGGAAAGGGCTCCACATTGGCCAGAACCAGGGATAACTATAAGTTTTATCAAACAGGAATCTTTTAAATCTGACCTTACTGTGGTAACAGCAGCTGATTTCACATGAGAGGAGCCCGACAGCTGAAAGCTCCGTGTGACACTCTGCTCTTCTAAACCCCACGACCTGCAAATAATCAGCACTCAAACAAACAAATGGTCCGGCTAACAGCTCTTTATGTATCATGTATATCTGCCAGTATTATTCTATTTATTATCATTCAGAAATATATAAAATCATTTTGGAAAACCCTACCTAATCAATCTGATCAATAATCATCTTTGAGTGACTTCAGGGGACACAGAGACAAAGCAGCATTGACTGTGAAATGTGAATGATAGCACCTTTTACTGTAGAAACGCTATTGATCATAATCCAATGATTTTCAAAAATTTAGCTTTCAAGGCGAGTTCCGCAGTTTGTGTTTCCCAGTTCTAAAATATCATGAAAGGATGTGCTACTTCAAGGCCACATAAAAACTGTGAATAACTCCTTTAAATGTGCAGTTATAAAGCAGACAGTGCATGCGTCAGTGATTGCTGCATGCTCAGAGAAGTCTTTCACCATCGATTGACTCGTCCACTGATGACTTTAATTGACATACATTTACTAGTTGAAGCACTGTAGCAGCCTCTGTACTTCACTGGAAAGTTGCAGGATTGGAGCAGTACTTTAGAACATATTTTAGAGTCTTAAGTGCAGGAATAATAAAAGGCTTTCAGCACCTTTTCAAGAGACAGAATTATGAGTATTAATTTCTGTGATTTTGTCGTTTCTAGCTGGCCACTGTGACTCCCCGGATCCCATCGTCAACGGTCACATTAGTGGAGATGGCTCCAGTTACCGTGACACTGTGGTGTACCAGTGCATGCTGGGATATCGCTTAATTGGGACGTCCGTCAGAATCTGCCAGCAAGACCATCGCTGGTCTGGAACAACACCTGTCTGCGTCCGTAAGTGCTTTCTGAAAGGATTCCCAGTGTAGGTGCTGCTAATCAGGTTGATGAGTGGCCATGGTGTATAATTATTACTGTATATAATGATGGTAATTCATTCATAAGGCAACTGCATCACGTTTGTCTGCTTAAATGAAATTCACTCATGAATAATTACGTTATTGTAGAATCTCTGCTGCATTGTAGTTGTGAAAAAAAAGTAGAAAATTGGAGAAAATATGCTTATAGTACGTTTTTCTTCACCTCAAACTCATCATTGTGTTTCTCTCCTCTTCCTCAGCGATTACTTGCGGTCACCCAGGCAACCCAGCCAATGGGCGGACCAACGGGAGCGAGTTCAACCTCAACGATGTAGTCAACTTCACATGTAACAGGGGTTACATCCTCAGTGGGAATGCCCGCGCTCAGTGCCGACTCAATGGCCAGTGGAGCAGCCCGCTACCCGTGTGCAAAGGTCACAGTCCCATTCATTAACGCAAAGTTACACTGATGTTCCACCTGGAAATGTTTTGATTCTGTTGAATCACTTCTTCAAAGCACATAAGCTGAAGTAGTACCATGTCAGTAGCAAGGCCTTTAAATTTGCCTTTCTATATACAGTCCACCTTACAATAAACTTGAGGAAAGTCAGCTGCAGCACAGTTTTTGTTTCAGACTGGAAGTGGCCCCAGTTTTCTGGAGGTGTTTTTCAACAATGGTGCACAAAATACAAAGTACAGTGCAGAGGTAAAACCGACTATCTGGTGCATCAATCTGATATATAACATGGACAAGACTAACTACATGCTCGTAATATTACTGCATTTAGGAAATAATATATTGATTCCGTCAACAAGTGATCGTTACAATTAATCATGAGGTAATATGATAAAGGCTGCATTGTGTGTTAATTTTGGTTTCAGAATACACTCAGCATTTGACTGGATTTTCTCCCCGTTACATTATAGGAAATGAATCATATTTGTCCAAATCTGCTGCCAAAAGACTGCAAAACCAAAAGCTAAATAACTGTGGTGTAACCTCACACACACACACACACACACACACACACACACACACACACACACACACACACACACACACAGTGTGGTGCATGTGTTTGTGTCTTTCTTAAGCCAACAAATTCGTATGTGCACACCCACACAGCTGGATACGTGTCCAGAGACGTGTTCTCATCCTCTGCTAACCATGCGTGATCGTTACACTACAAACCCTCTGCAGGCCCCTGGTAGTGTCACAGCGATAATACACTAAAACACACACACACACACGCAGACACACACATTTTGCTTAGTCATAAGAGCAGATCGATACAACGCAGTTGCTCACATGGGTTACCCACTGAAGGGATTTGTCCTCGCTTGCTTGCCTGCATTTTCCATTTTTCCAACTTTCTGCTTTACACCCCCCCCTCTCTCTCTCTCTCGCTCCCCCCCTTTTCTCCCTTTTTGCCTCTCCCTCACAGCAGCAGCTGTCAATTACAAGACTGAAACTTTCTTTGTTCCCATAGGGTGTCCAAAATCTCACACACACGCACACACAAGGGGTTCTCCCCCACGGACTTGAATTTGAGTGAACGTCAGTCTCCCCTGTGACATGCAGAAAATCAAACTGCACTCCCATTGGACTGGCATGCACCCAGCGAAAAGACAGACAAAGACGAGAAGGGACCAGAGAACAAAGAACTCCAGAAACAGAGTGAGCTCTGACAAATGAGCAGTTTAGAGAAGACAGGTCAGAGCAGCAAGAGTCATATGAATATGAAACAGATTGAGATTCAGCTGCATCCTGTTTTCTCATAGTTGCTCTGAGATGGCACACCTTCATCCTGCTGAGAGCCACTGAGTTTGGCTCTGTTGTGTTTTCAGCTCATGCGCGCCGAAATGAGTGTGAAATTTATGCACCATATTAAGTCTTTTCATGGCATAATAACAATTTTCTGCTAAAAAAAAAAAAAAAAAAAATCAGTAATTTATTTGCAAAAGCTCCGCGTACCACACACTTTAGAAGTGAGTGAGCCTCTATTATAAAAGAAATAAAGAAATTACTGAAACATTTCTGAAACACCTGTTATTTAAGTCGTTAGGGATTTTAGGTACATTCACTTAAACATGGGCCTTTCTGTCCTCCATTATTCTCTTTGGTGAACGGTATTACTGCTATTTCAGTGAAATGTAGCCAGTGTTGTTGTCTGTTTCCGAGCTTTCCATCCATTTACTTTCAAACTACAACTTATTTATACAGATTTGGGACTGAAAGCACTGCAGCTCATCCCAGCTGACCATTGACAAACAGAACATGCAGCAAACCAGTCCCAATGAGCTCTTCTGCCCTCCTGTGCAGTGGTGAACTGTTCCGACCCCGGCCATGTGGAGAACGGTGTTCGCCAGTCCGGCCTGCATTACCCAGAAGTCTTCAGCTACGGCGTAACTGTGGCCATCCACTGCAAACGAGGCTTCTACCTTCTGGGATCCGCGCTGCTCACATGCCAGCATGATGGAGTGTGGGACCGACCAACCCCTCGGTGTCTAGGTATGAACGTGGCGACTTTAGGGATTTGAAAAGCAGTGCAAAACCAATTCGGAAGACAAATGGAGGAAAATACACCAGTCTGTGTTTTTTTGATGAAAACATCTGTCCTTTTGTGAACAGGTAACTTTTTATTTTATTTTTTTTTCTTTTGTTCCAAAAAGTTGTCACAGCCGGGATGATTCCTATTTATTTTTTCTTTGTTTGTTAGAAAAAGCCATTTAAAGAGTGAATGATTTGAAGAGCATCTGGGAGGAAGAGAAGATGACACCGAGAGAATAGGAGAGGGTTCGAGAGGGAAAACGGGAGAGAAGTAATCATAAAAGAGGGAAGAAATATGAAAGAAAGAAAGCAGCTTAAAGGTTTCAGTTTGTGTGTGTCTGTGTGTGGGTGCGTGTACACACACAGAAGTTAGCATCTGCCTCCTAAGGCAATAGGTGCTCCTGTTGGAAAGCTACTCTGGCTGATAGAAACATCGAGATTAAAGGAGGGAATGATGGAGAAGGAGGCTGATTCTCAGATATAGACAGAACACAGAGATGAACAGAAGCTGAGATGGAGGAGCCTGTTCCAGAGAGGTAAAGGAAGATTGGGAGGACGGGGCAGACACGGTGAGACACTTGCGTCTGTGCATCGAGCATTACATTCCAGAAACAAGGTCTTATCGAAAACTTGGGAGGAGTGAGGTGATGACTGAGGGCCAAGGAGAGGATAGAGTAATACAATTTGGGGGTAAAGGGAGATATCGGAGGACAAGTCATTTGGCAGAAATAGAAAATCGTGAGCAGTTTCATATCTATGTCCTCCAGAAACCGGTGTGCCGTAAAACATAGATTTCTCTAAAATTGAAGAAAGAAAAAAAACCATTTTATTTTCCCACAGATGTCTTTTGCTTTGACACTTTGGAAAGATTTCTCCTACTTTTCTGCACAGTCTAGAGGGAAAAATTTTCTTTCAGTGTTTTAATTTGAGAGGAGCTATTGGTTCGCTCTCTCTCTCTCTCTCTCTCTCTCTCTCTCTCTCTCTCTCTCTCTCTCTCTCTCTCTCTCTCTCTCTCTCTCAAGCAATTAAACTCAATAAAAGTACGCTACAGTGGTCTGATTGTACACTGACATACAGTGTAAGCACGGCTAGGGGAATTGCATATATAAAGGCTAAACTGTACATATTGCAGATGTGTCAGGACTGCCTACATATGTGATGATTAACGTCCAACTCCCCTAATTTTGTTGTATTTTTTGGCATCACTTTTAAATCGTTTTGATCGTACAGTACATTTTCTTTCTTTAAGCTCTTTAACACACACACATAATACACACACACACTCACTCCCTCCCTCGTCTCCTGTCTTCACAGCGACTTCCTGCGGTGACCCCGGTGTCCCCCCTAATGCGGTCGTGTCTGGAACCCACAGCTGGACGTACGGTTCCGTGCTGCAGTACTCCTGTCTGCCCGGTGGGTTGCTGGTCGGCAACGCTACTCGCCACTGTCAGGAGGATGGGTCGTGGAGTGGAGCCCCACCGTACTGCACGGGTAAAGCCCGATTAATTCATAAAGCTTCATGTATGTTTAGTGGGTAGTATGAAAGCCAGGGTATGCATTTATGGAAATGTGCACGGTGATGCATTTTCAGATCAGACTTACAAATTGACAGATATGTTGGCTGTTAAATAAAAGAAATAAATCCGCCACTTACCAAGGATGTTTGGAAATATTTATTGTTGTATTTTTTTCTGGCTGTCACATTGGCTCAGTAATCTTCCATCAATCACATGCAAATCATTCAAATCATGTTAATTCATTTGGGGGAAAAAATTGTACAAGTAAAAGCAAAACTACAAGGAGTCATTAATGCAAATATAAAACTTATGTTGACCGTTGGGAATCCAATCTTGTTTTTATGTACAGGTATGCAAATAACTCCATATTTGCTATGGAAAATATAGATTATCAAAAATGAAAGGTTTCAGTTGCAGTCATCAATAAATATGTATAAAACATTACATAAAACATGAGATGAACGACATGAATACAAAATAGAACAAGCTCAAATGTACTTGCATAAATTCAATCTCATAATACATGTATACAAAATAGAATGCATTAGTATGTATGAATATATTTTCACACTGCTCTTTGCTTTATCGTTATAAAAGTGAAAATCAGCAGAACAATTATTTGTATCAAAATTCAGTTCAAAATTCCCCCAAAATACAATCGCTTATATTGATTATTTTTCCTTTCATTATACAAATGTGAATTGCAAAACAGCAACAACAGACAAATGTCACAGCTTTAGGTAAGAGCTTCACTGGTGCCACCAGTTTTGTGAGTGTGCAAAACCCAGAAGTGGTCCAGCTGTCAAAAAATAGTATCATCCCATCTGGCACAACAAGACAGAGCAAGACCACTCAGGTAAGAGAGCGATGAAGACGTCTTTCTTTACCTTCAGCGTGGCATACGGCATAATGTCACCCATGGCCTGCTCCTGTGCTAAATAACAGCTTCGATGTAGGAATGACAGCTGTGATTGACAGACGGAGTTCTCATGTCTCACTGTTTTCCACATTATCCAGCAAATATAGTTTTCATTTTGAATCAGTACTGTGTTCAGGTAATGACAGCTCTGAAGCTGAAGGCGATCATTATTTGACTTTTATTAAGTGGATTCCAGTTGATGCAAAAGCATTTCGCACGGGAATGTGTGTTTTAATTTCCACTTTTTCAAACTGAAATGTCAAAACCAGAAGAGACAATATGATTTAAAATGAGTTAATCAATTTAATAAGCGACAGATTACAACAAACTGTTTGTGTCATTGAATATGATCAGACCTACCTTCCAACTTTATAAAAACCAACATGACCTCGACGTGCTGCTTTCTCCTGCCCATCTGTTCCAGGGTGTTTCCCACAAAAGAGAAAAGCTGAGAAGAAATTTGATTTCTTTGTTGAACTAAATTTTCAGTGTGAACTGCAGGCTTTTTTGCATTGTATTGAAAACAGATCTGCCATCAGCTGGCAATAATGTTTTGACAAGTAATCCTGGCAAAATACCATAAATACATTAAATATAAGCACAAAGCAGACAGGAACATAGAGGTAGGGGAGTCGTGGTTTCCCTCTCGGGTTGTACGTAAGTGCCGCTCTACAGTAGGCTTACGCAGATCCCACAACAGTACAACTGATCATTTCCAAACTCAGCATCAACTGTCTCAACAGCTGAAATGCAATAAGCTTACTCTGCTGGCCTCAAAACAGAACACTCAGCAGGGTAGAATCCATCCTGCAGCTGAAGACCTCATTGAGATGCAAGACGCCGCATTTGGAACTCCAGCCTGTTAAACTCACAAATCCCCACCGATGGAATTTAAGCTGCTAAAATTGTGACACGCTCAGTGCCTTTAATGCTAGAACAATTTGGTATCGCCTAAATGCAACGAGCTGTTCTACAAAGTTTGCCTGTATGGGAATGTGCACGCGTGTGTGTATGTGTGTCGCTGTCAGGAAACGACGAAGGGGAAAAAAAAAAAAACTCCATCGGTGCAGTTTTAAGTCGATATAGTTGACCTCCTATATGAAAGCATGCATACATTTTTAGCACAGCGATCCCAGCGAGAGGCAATCCGATAACATTTATTTATTCTAACCACCGAAACGTTCCAGACGACACAAAGAAGTGTTTGAAATTTGAATTGTCTGAGCTATATTGATATTTCTGCTCAAGCTGCTGTAGTTCAGTGTGTGGCTCTGTGTCTCGTCAGTGAGGACACTGCGGGGGGGGGGGGGCTGGCTTGTTTTAGTGGTGCGCAGGTGTCAACCTTTGGTAAACTCTGGTACGTTAACTTTATGTCTTTCCACTCGCTATAGGTGTGAGTGCTGGAATCTGCGGAGACCCGGGAATCCCACCCCATGGTGCCCGCCTGGGAGGGGAGGAGTTCAAAACCAAGAGCCTCCTGCGTTTTAGCTGCGAGGCGGGGTATAATCTGATGGGCTCAGCTGAGAGGACCTGCCTTCACAACGGCACCTGGAGCGGCACGCAGCCCGTCTGTCAGGGTAGGACATGATCCAGTGACCGATTACCTGAATCATCCTGTGAGAGCATGCAAGGCTGACCTGCGAAATATTATGAAAGAATTAGACGTCCACAGTGCAGCCCAAACTTCAAACAGCACACACACAACCTTCATTTTCCTGTCACACCACTGGGTATTGTGCTAATGAGAATTTAAGTTGAGATTTTTTTTTCTCTTCTCCAGTCAATATAGATATTTATGGGCTGCTGCACACTGTGTTCTATTTATAAGAAATGCTTTATTGACCCTGTTTTATAGTAAAAGGCTGTTGCTTGCTGTATACGAGGGACTTGGATGTGACAACATGGCATCACGCTGATCTGTCTGCTCTGAAAACATCATACGTTTTGATATCAAGTCATCTCTGTCTCATCTGAGGTTACCTTTGGGTCCCAACCCAGATTCTGTAAAACACTGCTGCAAAAATAAACATTGCGATGAATTAAGCTTGTACAAATTGTGCATAAACTCGCAGTACATTTTTGGAATATAGACTTGTTATTCAGCTTTTTATATGAAAATTAATCATCTCACAATTTTGACAGTCTAATCTCTTCCTTAGATAAAATAGGGCTATGTTACTATGGATACTAATTATAAAAACATAGATCAATACCTCATGAAGCACACAATTTAAAGTAAAATGTAAGTTTAATTAAGTTTCTCAGCTAAGCGCATGGTATTTGTGTCGAATGGAATTGAGCTCTAATGTAACTTCTCATTTTTCATGTGATTTTTCATGCACTAACTACTGCAGTCTAGAATTTTGGAGCAACACAAAAATAAACAGTTTATAGGGTTGTTTTGCTGTAACTGGTGATTTAATATATTCAGAAATTCATAATTGTAACTCCACAGGCAGCTTTTAAATTCACATAATGGAAGAAGTTTATGGAACAAGCACTTTATGTAGGAAAAAAAAAAATGCGGAGTTTCAACTTGCAGTGTGTCTGTGTGTGTGGATGTTTATATTTGTGTGTCCCAGATACAAAGGATTGAAGTGTGTCACTTCTCACTGACTGAGCTGGATCTTCTGCAGCACTGTGCTAATAAAGTGCATCCTATACAACAGCAGTTTTCAAAGACACTCCTGAAACCCAGAGGAATTTAGGGGAAATTAAAGTGGGTCCCCATGGTGCTGTAGAGACACTGGAATCCTGAGCCGCAACCTGCGCTGCCTCCCCTATTCCCACCCAAGACATTTTGGCTGAATAAAACACTGCTGACATGAACTCCACTGTTTTCTTACGCAGATTTTAGATTCACTGAGATATATGGGCTGCTTTAGGAGTAAGTGGAGGAAGTGGATGGGTGGAGGACGAATGAGTCACGCATTAGCAGTGTTTACTCCGCATTACTGTGCGGCTGTAATACATCAGGTCATGAACAGCGTACCAAAAAAAGAACCGTGAAAACAATAAAGGCCACAATAATGAAAAAAAAACCACCTTCAGGCATAAAACTAGGTCACATGTTGATGCTGATTTTAGATGAATATTAACCATTTTGAGGATGAAGTCATATATTGTGCACTGAAACGAAAGTCAAATTGTGGATTTGTTGGCGTCTTCAATGATGCTATCATTTTACAGCCCCAGTACAGATTAAATTGAGATGCGGCTTCTGATCTGTTGAGGTGTTTACGTAACCACCTGACAGATTAAGAGTTAAAAACAATAAGAAATCTCCTCATAGATCCACCGTGCTTGTTTGTTAGTAGACTCGCACAGTTATCCACCAGTTGTGATCTAATCTGACATTATCCTTCATGTTCAAATAAACTGCCGCCCTCACATGGCAAAGTTTGCTGCAGCAGAAAATAACATTTACTCATGCACTTTACTTGACAACAAATTCTTTGAGCATTTCTGTGTGGTACTATTCATTATCTAAATATTGGGCTCTCCACTACATTTCTTTGAAGCTCTGACGACTTCTCAGATGAGGTTATGACTAAATTAGTGGAGATCAAAACAGATTTGTGGTTCATACGTTCTTACTTTCTTCCTCTCATCCTTCCAGTAACCCTCAAACACGATCTGCTTCTCTTGAATATCGAATTATATTTAGTGCTGTTCAGAATACCTTTATTTCAGTTCCAACAGTAACATGTGACAGTAAGTTTGAGAAAATGAGACACATTAAGGTCTGATGCTGCAGAAGCTGGTGGATCATTAAGCAGATCAGTGTTCTGGTACAAAACCTGAGTTTTTTTCAAGTTGTGACAAATCTGGTTTCTGAGTTTGTCAAACACACGTTATTATTAGCCACACAGCAAAATTTAAATGATTAAATAATGTGCATCTTATTGAATTACATCTCAATATTATGGATTTGATGTCAGTGTTAACAGATATGCAATCTCGCACAGCTAATATCCAATTAAATATTTATTAACAAGCTGAGTGGCCAATTATAACCATCACACATATACAGCTAATATTTCCACTATTACAGCTGCTAAGTATGTATTGTCAGATGTCACTATGATGAAGACGGGTTTTGGCAGTATTTTGGAAATCAAAGCAGCTTATTTGTGAATAGCCATTTATTCTGAACAAACTGTGTCTGAGAGGAGAAATACTGTAAACCGGGTGTAGCTGCTAATTTTCAGAGCTCCATCAATTCACATCTTTCTTGAAATTAATCCAACAAAGATGATGGTTATATTTTATACTGTTAGGATGTTCACATCAAGATAGTTTTCTCATATCTCATGCCAGATCTGTCAAAATTTCAACAAAATAATATGACGATACTGTTAAAAAATCTATTCTTTTATTACAGTATGCCTTTTTTTTTTCCTTCAATGGCCAAAATGAACAATATGCCCCTGAAAGTAACATTGTCACACAGCATCTTTGACTATTTATTGCTACTTTTACCTTCCACCACCCCCCACACACACACACACACATTTTTAGCGTGTGTGTGTCTGTGTGCCAGTGTCTGTGGTTGTGTAATACTAATTATTTATGTCTGTCCACAGTTGTTTTTCATTAAGCTAATAGTAGTTAAAAGCTGATTCAGAAAGGTTGAGACATCTATCACTGAGACACAAACACAAAGAAATCCATACACACAGCCAGACACACTCAAAGGCAAACTGTACCCCCCAACACACACACACACACACACACACACACACACACACACACACACACACACACACACACACACACACACACACACACACACACACACACACACACACACGTGTACACAAATATTCTCCATCCACCACTCTAAGGTAAACTTTCTGGCATGGTATGTCCATGCTGCATTCTTTGGCGAGCGTATGCACACACACACACACACACACACACACACACACACACACAGCTTGGACAAGGCTTTTGAGGACTCTACCTAATGTATCCCATCAAGAGGTGTTTGATTGTTAAGGGCCGCCAGCCGTCATGATCTTATTAGTGAAAAGTGCCGGGTCGGTTGCTAATTCCTGACGGTTGTGTTAATGTGCTGTGCCAGCAAAGCAAAGATCAATGGATCACTAGTCCTTTCCTGACTGCATTCACGTGGGGTCTCTTGTCAGGTTTTTATCACAACCAACAACACAAAGATGGGCTGGAAGCAAGCAAAGATAACCTTTGACTTGTCTGAAAACACTGTATGGTTGAGGTTCCCACAAAAGATTTTAGTCTAATCATAAAAACCCTTACTTGACGTAATCAAAACTGTTCAACCGGTTGTGAATATTAAAGCTCATCAGTGATAGAATGAGCTCATTCTGACTGGTTTAATGTAGTTTAAACTAGTGCACTTGCTCTCTCTAGCGAAAGTGTGGAAGTTGTCATGCGAACCAAAAAAGTGGACTGAGAGCCCAGGAGAAGCCTCTGAACAAACTCTGGTTTGATTGTAGTCTGAACATGGCACTTTAGAGACCGCAAACACAGGATGGGACTGCCTTTGGAAGCACCATCTTCATGTAGTATATTTCTCTTGGTGGGTGCAAAAGAAGAGTTCCTGCCGTGTTTTGATTCCTTTATATATTTTACAAGACACAGCGAGCTCTCGGCTGGTAAAAATAACACCCGCAATCCCACAAGTGTGGTTTTTATGGGAGGTTATTGAAAATATATTTTTTATGTTTTCATTTGAATTGTTATGGTTAATTGACCAAGATGCCAGAAAGGATAAAAATTGACTACGACACTTTTTTATATATACTTTCTTCTCTTTTGTTGTCAAACAAAAATTGGACCACAATGGTGAACAAAGTCTTTTTGGAGGCTGCAATGTCAAACATACAAACTATGTGGAATTATAATTATGTTTTCCTTCTGTTCCTTCTTTGAGACTTTGTTCTCCCCCAGATAACTCCAGAAGGATGTTGTCCACAAGAACTGACTGATAATTAACTTCACATCCCTGCTGCATGACAAATGCTTCTTTTTTTACTCTCTCTCTCTCTCTCTCCCAATTGTTCAGCGCTACAAACCTTCTGGCAAACATAACATGCTGTATTTTCCTCACAATAAGCAACACCAGATAATACCCTGTCTCGGTGCATTTTAAGGTTTAAGTGCCACTTTGGCAGTGGTCGTTGGTGCAGAAGATACATTACCAGCTTCCTGTTCGCCTTGAGCGCACAATGATACCGTACATCTGCCATTCAGTGCTGGGAATCGGTCCAACAACCTTTAGTCATCAATCAGCCTCAGTACCTCAAGGACATACTTTGTTATTTCCAGCTGACTCCAGTGATCATTTCATTATTGCGGCCCACAGCTGATCAGGCCTGAGTGACAGGAAGACAGCGCCGCTCACGCTGATATGATCGCTGCGGTTAATCAACACTGATTGGTATTTCCTCGTTCCGCAGCGGTATCGTGCGGTAACCCTGGCACCCCGGCTCACGGCAGAATCGTCTTCAGCGATGGCATCACCTTTGGCAGCTCAGTGGCCTATGCATGCTGGGAAGGCTTCAAAACATCAGGCCTGACCACCAGACACTGCACGACTAATGGGACGTGGACTGGACAACCGCCTGACTGTACAGGTAGAATCCCCCTGCTCTGGGCAAACAGCTGCTGTGCAAGTTTAGGACCGCGCAAGGTTAAGTTTGTTGTGTCTGAGGATTTAACTTATAGAGTTTAACAGAGGCCGACAGACGTTTGGGGAAAAAAAAGGTTGGAGGTGGATGAAATGAAGTAGACATAAAGTTACAGAAGGCGGTCTGTGAGAGAGCTGAGTAGGAGGCAGAGAAAAGGAAAATAATCAGCATTTGTAAGAAAGTGCAGTAATCCATAGGTAGAGGGAAAAAAAAAAATGGGACCGAAGAAGATTGATGTGTCCGGAAGTTGTGCAGCCTGATGTCTGGCTCGACTGCTGAAGGCTTACTGGAAAATCACCTCCTGAGAAATGCTTGTACAGACAGTATGATTTCCTTTAATATCTCTGTCTCTTCCAGTGATCAGCTGTGGCGACCCCGGGCCAGTCGCAAATGGGATCTATCTGGGAAACGAGTTTAATTTCAACCACACAGTGACCTACCGCTGTAACCCAGGTCACCTAATGGACCCACCTGGACGCAGCGTCCTGCGCTGCACCAAAGAAGGAACCTGGAACCAAACCAAGCCCAGCTGTAAAGGTATGATGAGGAGAAATAATACTTCACATTGTATTTTTTCCCTTTACATTTGAGTATGTATTTTTCAGTTTTAGTCACATAATAATGTTTCAGCTATTTGAGATCTTTTTTTTTTTTATTTTGGCCTGATAGTAGAGTAGTGAGAATATGTCAAAGTTAAAGTCTGGGCTTAAGGGCCTTTCTGTGCAAGTTTGCATGTTCTCTCTGTGCTGGCGTTGCTTGGTACCCTGTTTCCTCCCACAGCCTCATATCATGACTTCCCCGTGGGGATGAATGTCAGTCTGCAGCACTGTATGTCTCTCCTGCGATGGACTGGCGACCTCTCCGGGGTGTATCCCGCCCTCACCTATACCCCTTTCCCACTGAAACTAGCGGGTCGACCAGTGTTTTTTATTTTATTGAGAGCATTCCTTGAGAAAGTAGTTCAGGTAACAAAACACTGATAAAACTACAATTAAAAAGTTAAGTGTATTTAAGTAAAGAGAGGCGTGGCAAGCTGAACATGTGAGATTTGAGGACATATAGTGGCTCCTAATGTGGAGATTTATCTTTGAATTAGCAAGTGTTTGTTTTGGGATTACACAAAGCATTTACAAAGTATGATTAATTTCTAGAGAACAAAGTGGAAAAACAATTATGTCCATGCAATAGTTGTGGTGTTTTATTATTTTTCATTTGTGTTATTTTCCACGCTGTCACAATGTAGTCCACCACAAACTAGCCTGGGAGAGAAAAATGCTTCAAGGCTCAGGATAATAGGAAACTTCTAATAATGTTAGTTCACAACGAGCAAAGTTGGGAATAGTTATCAGTAAAGAGCTGCAAGATTGCAGTAAAAAACGGAAAGCTCCACCAAAACAAGTGACACTTTAAGTAAGAAAAATAGCACTTCTGTTCAGTCTGGCATACTAAAATAACTGATAGTGACTTCAACAGTACATTAGAGGGGTAAGTTTAGGCCAGGGGAAAATTATCATTGCTCTTTACAATAACAGAGTGTTAAATCAGGGTTTATTTCCTGAAACCCCTCTGTTTTTCCACAAACACAAAAGGGATAATAAAAAAGAATGCATTAAAATAAAATGAGTCAGAGTTTTACAACAGCCCATATTTAGAGTTTAGACTATGATACTCAACAACAGTAAAAGGGAACGTTTCCTGAGATCCTCCCTGCCGCTTCTTCCCACAAACAGAAAATCTCCTGCTGGCTCCAGCAGTTGCAGGGGCTTTGAACCGAGATGAAAAAAAAACTGAGAAAGCAGGCAAGAGAGGCTACTGAGCGGGAGCCGGAGAAAGATGCAGAGAGAGAAAACAGAAGGGTAAAAGATACTGTAGGTGATAGAGGAAAAGACCCGGGCGCAAAATTGAAAAGTGAAAATTAGAGGTTTAGCGGAAGAATGGGAAAGGGAGGGAGAGATAGACGAAGAAAACGGCAAGTTCTTTGTTTCTCCTATCTATCCCTCTTTTGCCCTTCTTCACTCCTCACTTTCTTCCTCCTCTTTAGGCTCTATTTCATGTTTTTGTTCTGCGCCCTCAGTATTCATTTGATCCTGTTTGGGGACAACAGCTTTTTCTCTCACAGACACGGGGAAACATATTGAATGAGGGAGCTGTAAACCATCAAACTGTGGCTTCACAGGCAAAATGAATCAAGCGAGACTTAGAGGGAGAGGTCGAGTGAGCGAAGCAATGATGAAGAGTGAGAGAGGGAAAGAAAGAGGGAAGGAAAGAAGGAAAGAAAGACTTGAGACTTTAAAGGCGGAGTGGTGAGGAGGAAGAACCGAAAGGATGAGGAGGTGTATTGGAAGAAAACAGAACAGAGAGAGACACAAGAACACACAATGAGTAATGCCGAGATTAAGACGGAAAGAAAGCAGGGGGTGGGAAGGGAGAAGGAGACAGTTAAGCAGGGGAATGAAAAAGGGGAGAAAGTGATGAGCCATCGTTGGGTCTACAAGGAAAAGGCAATAGCGAAGCGAGTGAGAGAGGAAGCAAGTGATGGAAGAAACAAAGAGAGGCAAATCAATACCTGCCCCCAAACCTGTAAACACATAGTGAGAAAAGGGATTAAGCCCATAAAAAGTGTTGGCTGGCTGAAGTGCACCGAGAGAAATATGCCTAAAAGACAAAGAGGGAGGGAGGGAGAAGGGGCGGATCAGTAATGGTGTGAGAAGGAGGCCGAAAAGTAGAGGAAGAGGATAAAAGAGACTGGAGCGGGGACGGAGGGATGAGGAATAGAGTTGCAGAGAAAAGCTGAACGAGCACTGGAAGGGAAGAGTGCAACAAAAGGTGTGTAAAAGGAAAGGAAGGAGTGGGGTGGAAGGAAGTCTGGCGACGTGAGAGGAATGAAGATCGGAGCGGGGAAAGGAGTCAGTGAAACCAGAGACTGAAAGAGGAGCGGAGGTGTGTTTGGAAGCGGGGATGAGAGCTGCTCGTCTTCCTTTGGGTTGGGAAGCCAGCCCAGTGTATTTACAACAGGGGAACATCACAAAGTGGAAATAAAAGAGTTCAGAAACCTTCAATTACAGGCACAAGTGTTCTTTGGGCATCAGAGACCTACAGAAATATTGGTCTGGAATAATAACTGCTGGAGTCAATTTCAGTGTGTTCTTCTATTTTTAGACAGCTGGAGTTTGTTCCCTGACGACAAACTTGTTTTGGGAGTGAAGAAAATACCCATTCAGTGATTAATTTGAATCCCCATTAGCTTCTGGCTAGCCACTAGCTATTGTTCCTGGAGTCATCCAGGAATAAAATGATGGACTGCATGCTTTAAGAAACTGGCACTGACTTGTGTGCAGGTGTGTAGATTTATGAACAGAACTAACAACCAACAGAACGTTGTGGAATCGAGAGAAATACGGGAAGATGAAACACATCTTGGAGGTTGACTTTGGGGAGATGCAGTGCTTCTTCGCGACATCGGTGACATATTAAGCCAGAATTACTCAGCTGATTAGCTTGCCGAAAGTAGCTGCGGTTGCCTAGAAACCACAATTTCACCAACAAAAGGTATTTCTTTCTGGAGTTCAGAAGTACTTTGAGTCAATTGTGCTTTGATTCTGCATCAGAAAGGCTGGCCATACTGCCAGGGAGAACAAAAAGAAAAGAATACTGAGAAATCTTAAAAGGATTTGTGAAAAAAGCTCGATCAAAATAATTTTTGTGTAATGTGCACATTGCCGTGTCCCCTTTGTGTAGCGGGTGCGCGGGTTGTTTGCGTGTGCGTGTCTGTTTGCATATTCGTGTCTGCCATTTTCTCCCTGCGTACGCTTGTGCACTCTGTACATCATGATAGCGGAGTGAATGGAGCATGAAACCATCTGTCTCCTGCTTAGATGAGAATTACACTGACTTTATTAGATGTCTGAAGCCATGCAGATGGTTATCATTATCTTGGGGAGTTAGGCACATGCATCCTCAGAGATGTTTATCAGGCTGTTGTGAAGTTATGTGCGCAGACATCCGAGCACGTGGAATGACACGTTCAGGTGTGAACGCGCAGCGAGTTTCTTAAAATCCTGTCAAGACGCTTTAACCTCATCATCCATAAACAACGCGCTGTGAAATGATCCCACATTAAACCCACTGTAAGTAACAGATGCTTTTTTAATGCATACTAATCTGTCTGATCTGTTGGACAATTTGGAATCAGCATTGGCAGGGTACACGAGCAGTCTCCGGTTTTAAAATAGCTGCGGGTTTGTGTGGACCATTAGCGTTACATAAGAAACTATCTCACTTATTACTGACTACAGAAAGGAAAATTAAAATGAGCCATGTGCCTTGGTTTGAATATATGTGAAAATATACCGAGATCTTCATCGAACGTATCATCATGTTAAATTGCACTGAATAGTTTTCATCCTAATTGCATACATTTTTTATCATTTCATTTTTTTGACTTTGAAATTTGATTCTAATGTGACTCCAAACAGATGTCACCACGAAGAGCTTTCTATCCTCCCACAGCATGTTGTGAACATACTTCACAAAAGCACTTCGGATTAGATTGAACTATCTATTAAATTGTTTATTAGCTTAAAAATGGAGCGATTTAAACAGCTGTCTTATTAAGGCACTGAAGAAACAATCACACTATGAATTAACTGTATTGGAACAGCCTTCTTGAGAGCAAGGCTGGACTCATGACGTGTACTTTGTAATCCTAAAATTAAGAAATCTATAGAATATCAGAATATCACTAAGATTAGGTCACTTTGAGTTGTTGTCATGATTACTAAAACACTAATTCCAAGCTGAAAAAACAAAGATGTGATTTATCATTCTCGTCAAGTTTTGAATCTGCATTCTCCCCTCACTCCCAGTGGAGGGCAACCATTTGAAAAGAAGCTGTTGCCTCGTGAATAATAACACCAGCATTTAATTTAGCAGATTTCAGAAAAAAAAACAGAAAAAAAACAATGCCACAGCTAATTCAATATAATTGCAGTGGAAACTAAAATGCCTCAACAGGAAATCCAGGGTCCCAGTGGTGATGTTGAAGCTTTCAGTCCATATGGTAGCTGTGCTTTGGCTGCTTTCTGAAGTTATTTAGCTGTAGTGACTGAGGTCATCTGCTACTGAAGGACAATAAATATCCATGTGTTGTTAGTGCTCACAGCCATCTGCAGCTTTTGCCATGTTTTGTTTGTGACTTCGTGTAACACCTCCCATCTGGACATCTTTAGCCACGCTGACCCTAAACTTCCACGACTGTCTCTTAAACTCAAATCAACGGTCTCAGTCCCAAATGGGTCCACACAGCCAGCTGTAGCGTTTTCAATGCTGGGGGCTCAAATACACTTTCAGCAGAAGGTCACATATATTTTAATTGTTACTATAAATAAAAACCATTAGTTCACTGCGCAATTATGGCCATGTCACCAAAATAAAAGCAGCAAAATGTTTGAATTTTTTTTTTTTTTTTTTTTTTTTTTTTTACAAAATGAATCTCCCACTGTGCGTTGAGGAAGAAGTAAGAGTTTTGAGCAGCCATGCTGCTTCCGATCTGAGAAGATTTTGTTATAAAAACATGGTGAGGCACCAACAGATTCTGATCAGCCACCATTTTCATTAAAACTCACTTCAGGAATTAAAATACAATGACAAAGTTCGCCGATTAGTTTTCCGTTCTTGAGAACAAATCTAATTAGTTATGTAAATATTGGTATTTTACCCAGAGAGCGGACGTCTCCATTAATATCCACACAACTCAGGACTTCCCTACATTCGTTAAAGGGGAGGTTAATAGATAAAAAACAGAGCTGGTGTACTTACACGCCGCTGAACTGCCATGTCATAATGTCAAGTCTGCATAGGAAGCATCTTTAATTTTCTATTAATCAGAGATTAGCGAGGGGCAGCACAGGGGTCGCTGCATGATTAGCACTGTGTGATGTTTGAGGAGTTTGCATGCGGAGACAAACACCAGGGCTGACATGACCCTGAACACAAGGTAAATGGTGCTGGTGTTCATGGAAACAAGTCTTTGTGGATATCATCCTTCAACTTTGGAAAGGCTTTGTTTTAATTGTTGGCTCATAGCTTACTGATCTAAGCCCCAGATATCCGCAGGGGACACATCATCCTTACTGCTGTTTTGCCTTTCTGACTTTGAGAGGCTGCGCTCTTATCGTGGCATTTTGTGATGGGCTTTTTGCCTCTGCTGAAAACACAAATTAAACTCTCATCAAAAATCAAATGACATATTAGAACAAGATTCCAATATAACTTCATGAACTAAATTGTTTTGAAGTACAAGTTGCAGTGTAAGAGCTGTAGTGATTTTTTGCAGCAGTTGAATCACACACACACACACACACACACACACACACACACACACACACACACACACACACACACACACACACACACACACACACACATTATGTTCATATGCCTTGTGGGTGCATTACATTGACTTACATTCATTGCAAACAGATTAACCTCAGCTGTAATTACTGGTTTCTAGACCATAACCATTTATCGATTTCATTTATGAGGACCTCCAGGTTTTGTTTTGTTTTTTTGTCCCCTGCTATTATATGAGTCCTCTTGTGTTGGTGAGCAGTTGGGTTTAGAACTAAGTACTGAAAAACAAGGCCAAACACCCACACACACACACACACACACACACACACAGATTAATTTCTGCTGTAATTTAAATAAAACATGCTTTACATTGGTGTGTGTGTGTTCTGGTGTTCCGTGTGTGTCTTTCAGTGATTCAGTGTGGATCTCCTCCTCAAGTGCATTATGGGAAAGTTGAAGGGACCGACCACTCGTGGGGCTCCAGTGTCAGCTACAGCTGTTTCCATGGTTATCAGCTGTCTACTCCAGCCGTGTTAACCTGCGAGGGGAACGGGACTTGGACAGGAGATGTACCGCAGTGTCTGCGTAAGCTTGCAGCTAATTTCACACATTCCGTATGATTTTACCCAGGGCGCTGTGCTGTGAACCTTTCAGTCATTTAGACAGATAAACTAAACAGGAAGTCTAACTGTCACCATTGTGTGTTTGAAGCGGTCCTGTGTGGAGATCCTGGCTCTCCTGGAGGAGGATTCAGAGAAGGAAACATCTTCTCATACCGGTCAGTAGTGAGATGATTGACATGTGCACTGCTGGGTTCAACGTTCAAACAGGAATAGAAATAGTACACAAAGAACAAAACATGAGGATATTGTGAAAAAAAAACACATTCACATAAAACAAAACCCAATTCATTGTATTTTAGTAAGAAGAAGAATATAATCACAATGTGACTGCCTTCTAGCTGTGATTTTATGTCAGTAATAAATGAAGAATCTGTCGCCGCCTCTGAAAAGTCTTGGCAAACTGTCCCTACAGTTTATGTGAGCTCCTCTCAATAAAAAATCTGGCTGTCCAGCGGCAGTCCTCCTCACAAGTGTTACACATTCCCCGCTTGCCCCAAACCTCGAGTGTCTATCAACTTTTGTTTCTTGCTCTAAAAGAAGCACTAAAGTGGAGAAGGAGCAAAGCCATGCAGAATCGTACAGTACAGGAAACTCCGGCTTCTGTAAATCTGACGTGACCGTCCCAGTTCTGTAAGCTGTGATTTCTGAGGCAGTAACAGAGTTGATGGGTGTTTGGTTTCTTATAAAACACACGGAGAGCCTGGTGGTATATCGACTGTGCAAGTGCTGCACAGGTGGACTGTGCTCAGCTGCTCCAGCGATATGAAAGTGTTTTGTGGCTTCGTTCACGGTTGGTCGTCGTCTTCTCTCACAGGGATTTGAGCTTTACAGCTGTTTTTATCATCAACATTTCAACATATATGAGAAACATTTGTTAGACCAGCATCACTGAGAACAGCTATTCTTCCTCAAAGTGCTTGCTTCTTGTATTCCAGTGTATCCGTCTGACTTAATTTACCTCTGATAACCATTCATTATTTAACTTCCTTTGCTCAATAGAGATTTCTCAACCTTTTTCGCAACAACTAGCTCCACTGTTCTCATTAAATTGTGGTGAATCGTGAAATGAACTAGATTTAACAAAAAGGACTGGTATGTTTATTTCTTTAATGGAGCTTGGTGGTATTAGTGCTTTTGAAGTTCTGGGAAGATTCATGGTCAGAGGCTTTTCTGTGAAGCAAAACTTCTTCTTCCCTTGTGTGTTTAGGGGTTTTCCAGTGCTCCGGGTTCCTCCCATAGTCCACTGAACATCCACTTGGGGTTAATTGTTCTGTCTAAAAGAGGCTTGAATGAGTGCGTTTGCCCTGACGACCTTTTTGACTTGCACTCTAAGAAAAATGCCTAAAAATGAACTCAAAGCACACTGTTCATATTGCGCTCTGTTTCAGTGCATGTTGGTGTTCCTTCACAGGTCAGAGGTCAGGTTCTATTGCCACTCCCCGTACCTGCTGGTGGGCTCAGCCTCCAGAGCCTGTCAGGCTGATGGGATCTGGAGTGGACAACAACCAGCCTGCATAGGTGAGCAAGAATACAGACACACAAAACACTGTCAACACATACAAGCAATGAAAGCATTTTGATAAAATGTACCAATTGAATTAAGAATTAAACATTCTATTTAATCCCTTCAGGTTTCATCTGAATATTGCTGGAAAACTGGTGTTTTTTTCATACAGGGAGAATTAAAAACATATATAGAAAGTTATCATCACTCATGGTCCATTTAACAAAGTTATAGACAGATGTAGAAGCTAAGATTTTGATTGATAGTGAGCAGGACGGGCAGGATTAAAACTGAACACATCACAACGTGAGCTGAGATCGAACAGTTTGGAGATAAAGGGTTCGGTTTGGAGGGTTTGGACATGTGGCGAGGAGAGATAGTGTATTTAAAGTGTAAAGGATGTTGAAGATGGAGCTGCCAGGCAGGCGGAGAAGAGGAAGACCTCCGGGCGCTGGGTGGATGTAGTGAAAGAGGACGTGGAGATGGCTGCTGTCACAGTGGATCTGAGGAGGAGATCCTCACTTTCACTGGCGAACTCTTTTATCAGAGAACTCGCATTATCATGTCCATTATATATCTAGTGGAGGGTTTGTTTGTCCTCAGTTGATTAAAAAAAAAATCTTATTTCTGCTTACTGAGACACATTTCTACCTCAAGCAGCAATTTCTGCTGAAAAAGCAGAAATCCTCTCTGGAAATAACAGATTGTTTCTATACATTTTCTAAACCATAGGACGTAGTCTTTCTATAATTTTGGTGGACATTAGTCTTTTTCACTGCAAAAGGAAACATTTAAGCGACAGCTCATGAATAAAGTTGTGTGGAATCAGATTATTGGTAAACAGGATTGTGAAGATAACGCACACACATTTTGGCATTAGTATTCCTGCAGAGCTGGAGCTGAAGATATTATCTAATCGATAGATAAAGTGTGTAGTTTTGATGTCAGCATTTGGTTTCTATAAAGATCTTATCTCGTAAGCAGCCTTTCATTTGAGTGAATTTGAAGTTTTTGCAGTAACTGGTCTGAAAACATTTGAAACATGTTGTATAATCACAAGGAATAAACTTTTTTGTTTTTTAATCGTGTCTGTTAAGTGAAGTGTTAAGTTACCTTGTTGCATAACAGTAGCGTCACTGAAGTTCTCTTTAGATCTTCTACATGAAGGAGAAATAGTTTTTTTTATTCCTCATGAAGTATGTATTCCCAAACCTGTGTGACACCCATATAGCTGCAGATAAACGATGGCATTACTGTAAGAGCCTGAATCATCACCAGTGTTACCCGGCGTGATGAATTACTGGAGCAACTTTACGCCATCGATTTAGTACTATAGTGATATCAATTTTATTTTTTCATACATAGTCTACCTTTCAAAAGGATGTATTAATTGAAGTCATTTTTTAATTTTCTGCGTATGTGTGCATGTGTGTGCGTGTGTGCGTGCGTGCGTGCGTGCGTGCGTGCGTGCGTGTGTGTGTGTGTGTGTGTGTGTGTGTGTGTGTGTGTGTGTGTGTGTGTGTAGACCCTGCCTTTAACAGCTGCCGTGATCCAGGAACTCCAGCTTATGGGATCCCAGTCATGGCTCAGGGCTTTCAGGTGAGAAATGTCAAACATCTGTATGATACATCAGATTACATTAAATACATACAATCACATAAGTTGGAAAATTCCGACGACTTGCTCAAACTTGTCATGATGGATATCTGCATTGAGCCATTAATCATGAGGAAAGGTGTATAAGATAGAGGAGGTTTTGTTGTCCTTGCAGAGTCACTAGCAGTGTTTTGCTTAATACATTCATTAAATGGGAAAAACAAACTACAATATAAATGTCAAGATTTTATTAGATAATCCTTGAACTTAAAAAATAGATCAAACAGTCAACACGCAGGTGCCTTGTCTGAGGTGACCTCCTTTGTCAGATTACACCTCAGCATCATTTTCCATTATCTCCTCACATCAAGCTGTCAGGAGCAGACATGGCGATGTTTTGATGAGATTTATTGGCCAATCGTCAATAGACAAACATGCAAATCCTGCGTTTTCTGAATTGGATATCAACATGTTATATTTCTTCTGACGTTGCGACGAAGAGAGGACGGATTAGTCGATGCTAACAGATGTGAACACTGAGTGGTGCCGGAGTAGCATTTACGTTTAACTGTTTTAGTAATTGTGATGAAGGAGGAAAAATTTCATCATTCAAAGTCATTTTTTTCCCCCCATACCTTCGTGAAGCGGGTATCCAATACATCTGTTTTGTTGTGTTTGCTCTGATTTGTAGGTTGGGAGTAAGATCTCCTTCAAGTGCCGCAAAAACTACCACATCCTCGGTTCCACAACAAGAACGTGCCTCGAAAACCTAACCTGGAGTGGAACCCAACCCGAGTGCATAGGTATGGGAAACTCTGTGTCCACCTCTGTGTCCTCATTGGAGTTTATGTAATTGCTCATATTTTTCTTTCAGTTCTGCTTTGGGAAGCTTTCAGAGCTTTCAATCTGAGACCTGGATGTCAGAAATACATTTACTTTTCTCCTCTCTGTCGCTCAGCTCATTCGTGCAGACAGCCGGAGACTCCCAGTAATGTAGATGTACGATCTATGGACCTGCCCACTCTGGGATATACATTGATTTACACCTGTCAGGACGGTTTCTATCTGGCTGGAGGATCGGAGCACAGAACCTGTAAAAGTGATGGAAGATGGTCAGGAAAACCACCTCTCTGTAAAGGTAATCAGATCCTATCTTGTGAATGTACAGCTTGCGTGAGATGAGATCAAATTTAAAGTGGATGTCTGGCTTGGTTTAAGATAAATATAGACGATCGTCCTGACGTCGTTTTTCCTGTAAAATCGTCTCAAGTGTAATAATGTCATGGTGATGTTCTTCTTGAGGCCAGTGATGAGGGCTGCGGATGCTGCGATGTACGACAACAAAACAATAAGGTTTATATCCAGACAGGAAATAGAGGGCAAGCAGTTGTCTGTGATACGTTTTTCTTTTTTCTTTTTTTTTTTTCTTTAGTTTGTCAAACCCCAGAAATAGAAAATGTCAACAAAAAAGGAAATTGGATTTAGTACTTATCCTGTTTCCTCAGTTCTATCTCATGTTGAATATATGTTCCCACACTGTCCATACTAAATGTGCTGTCTGTAAGCCCTTAAATATTTTATTCTCTTTCAGTCGGAGTGAAAGTCAATCCCAAAGGCAGAGGAGAGTCAGACGTCCAGAAGAACAAGATTCGTGGTATGCACAGATAAAAGCATTCATCAACGCGGCAGCACATAAACAACAGATGTACTGATAATAATAACACTATGTGTAAAAAGTAAAGAAAGTTATGTTTGTTAGAGCATTTCTTTGTTGTTGCAGTGCTTCATGGTAATACATCTCACACCATCAGAAAGTGTTTTTACTTCCCTTCTGAATTTTTTCACATCTGTAAGGAACTGGATCTGGATCAGTGTCAGAGCTGAGGATTAAAGGTTGCAGCTATAGAAAGGGAAAAAAAAAGAAACCAGATCCCACAAATGTTTATTGGTGTTGAGAAGAAAAGAAAAGATTTGAAAAATGTTTCATGGGCCCAGCCCATATCCAGCTTTTCTGCTCATCCCACAGATGCGTGATCATTAATTTCAGGGGGAAATTCATCAGGCTTTCCAGCAATATAACATTTATGCCAAGAAATGTTACAACCACTAACTGATCTGTCAAACATAAAATCTCCTTACTTTGTGTCATTATTATCATTGAGCTCCATCTCTTCTCATGTTCTGCCTCTTTTGTTTTGATCAAGTATTTTCTCGTGAACAGTTTCAAATTGACAGAATGAAAGTGGCTTGTCTGTTCTGAGAAGATCAGATGGAGCTCAAACATCAAAGAACATCTTTTTGTGAAACACCCTGTGAAGTCCTCTCAGGCTGCATTTACACCGTCAGTGTCGGTTCTGAAACTTGCTCTTATGTGGTACAGATTGGTTCTGCTTTCGTACAATGTAAAGAGAGAAAAAGACGCATGCGTTCCGATATTTTGACATCGGATACAGGCACCATTCATGTGTGGAAATAAATCAGATGTGTGTGGGATATGGATAAGTATTTTGTCGCATAAACAGTGACCACATGGTAAATCAATGAGAAGGAGGCTTTCTGACAGGAGAGGAGGAAAATCCATCACAGTGGTCTCACATTGGATGCTAGACAAGTTCCAAAGCGAAGTCCTAGTGATCCATTCATAGCTCGCCCTGCCAGAACTACAATATGTATAAGATGCAATTATGGTCCTTTTCCTGCTCCTCTGCCTAAAAATCCCTCCAGTATTTGGCGAACTTCTCAGGCAATATTAGCATCAGATATGTCATCATCCAGTGTTTTGGCTTTGTAGTCAGCGCTCGGTTCAGAAGTAGCCTGAAGTTTGTAAACACCACAAGTACGCATGTGCAGTATTTGCATTTTATAATCAGTGAGAGAAAAACAAAAAAAAGAGGAGAAAACTGTGATTTTAGTTGTAAGCTGCTGAGTTTTCAGGATTTCTGTCTTCAAGTGTAGAGTTTAGAGAGACAAAGACTGAGCCTTTCAGTTATAAAGGAGCCAGATATTAATGTTTGTGTTTGTTTCTCGACAAACTCTTGAGTGTAATCCTAATCCTGAGTCATTCATCGCCATCAAGCCCTTGTTATTGTGTAACACCAGAGCGACTCACGTACAAATAAGTATTTCAACATCGAGCCAACAGTTCTTTGCAACCTCCATATTGAAAAAAAAAAAAAAGAACTTTTAGAGAAACACTACATTTGTTCTTCTCTCTGTGTGTTCTTTACAGTTCCAGTGGACGTCTTCTCTCCTAACTCTGAGTGGAGCGGCTTCTACGAGTATCTAGGAAAGACACAGGCCACCACTTTTACGGTTACAGGCTTCAACGCTACGAGCAGCCGAGTTAACGTCACGTTACTGGAGACCAGTGGAGTGTCAATCAGACTGTCAGGTGAAAAAGACAAAGAGCACACGCAAATTGAATTGTTCATTCTAATTTGAGCATCTTTGCAAAAGACCTGAAATTATGTGCTCAGACTTTTAAAAATCGATGCAAATGTGAGCCAATAAAAAACTGGGCCAAGAAACCAATTTCTTGACTCAGTTTCATTTGTTCAGATTAAACAGTGCCTGTCGCTAGTCATAAAATGCATGTGCCTTTTAAAATACTTTTCACAAATGACCCAGAACAAGATAAGTAGGTATAAAAAACTGGGGAAAGCTGTATTTCATTTGGCAATAAAGTTATGGTGATGAAATATAGATTTTATGGACCATTGCAAATTGGAAAATTCTGTTGTTGCTGTTGTTGTTGTTGTTGTTGTTGTTGTTGTTGTCTTTACCTTTAGCATCAGCGTTGTTGTTCGTATCCCTACAGTACAATATCTTAAAGGTGCTGTAGGCAGGATTCCGCATCTCCGCCATCTTGCTTAGGGTTACCTAAGCAAGATGGCGATTTGACCCATCTAAGATGGCAATTTGAAACCCAGCACAGCCAATCCGGTCCTGTTTTCTCTGACATCACGCCCTTACGCAAGTCAAGCCCCTCCCACAAGGACGTGCGACGAACGCCCCTCGACCAATCACGGTTAGAGTCTCAGGGGCTCTTCTGATTGGTCAAAGATACCTGGAGCTGTCGAGATTCCTTTTCAGCTCAGAACAGAGACAGATGGAAACGCTGCGCCCTCGCGGTAGTGCAATTATGCTACACTCCTAAAGGATTATCAATGGATACTCTAACATTTAATCCAAAGAAAACACAGAAAAATTAGCATTGACTAGCAAAATCCTGCCTACAGCACCTTTAATTGCCATTTGGCCCAATTATATTTTTGTGGTCCTCACAGTCATCAGTGTTGCTTATCTAACAAAATCAGAAGGTGCCTTTCAAATTCATCTTTTCTAAGTTTGGTGCAAATGGTGGTAACGCTGCACAATTTGACATTCAGTACAACAACTAAGTTCAACTTAAATTTGTGAACTTTTTTTTGCAAGGACTCATGAGGTAAAGTGTCAGACGTCTTTATAATTAGCCCAGAGGAAACCAGTAGCTGGAAGGGTAAATGTTAATTTTCCCTTATTCATGTGTGGAATTTGATCATTCAAAATCTCAAGGTATCTCTTCTTTCCATTTATCAAACAACCTGTCTTACAGTTCTGTCCGTCTTGCCACTGCACCTAAAACTCAATATTTTTCTATTCCGCTTTGAAAGGCCGGTACTAATTTTCCATTATTGATATTCCTTTCAGGTTCAGGGACTAATTAACATATTTATATATTCAGGTTTTTTTCTCTTTCTCTCTGTTTATTCAGGCACATATAAGTCTGAAGAAAACCAGCTGCTGTTGAAGGTCTACCAGGTGAAAGGGCCAACTGAGCACTACTACAGCAAGTTCAAAAATGATAACTGGGCCATGGATGGATATGTAAGAAAAACTTTATTTTTTCCTTGCCGAACAGTCTGAATCACAGACATTTCAAAAGTTATCACTTTTAACACTATATGAGGAAATAGTTCAGATCAGAGGTCAGGAAATGATTGATTTAAGGCCGCACTCTGCAGGGAGCAGCCTCTCTCTGACTCAGCTCACACCTGCAGGACTGGACCGGCTCCAGTGGAGGAGCTCTATTGAAATTCCACACTAAACCAAAGAGTCGCATTATGCTAAGCACATTTTGAAATGCATTGAAACATAACTAGTCTCGAACAGAGATAAGGTGCAGTTTACAGATAGCTTCTTTTTGTTTTTGAAACGATGTAGAAAACAATTTTTCATACAAAATTATCATTCCAAAAAGTTGCTGAAAGTCAAGAGTTGAAGAATTCCCCAGACACAGTTTGCTGTGTGTAGTACTCACAACACATGCAGTTTATTTGGAAGGATTTGTTTCTTCAAAGAATTCTTAGCTCAGTTTTTCTTTAATTTATTTGATGTGCTGGAAAATACAGACATTTATGAGTTAAGCAATCTTCCCATTTTGAGGACGGCAGGTGTATCTGCTGCGTGTGGCGTCTAATAACCACCTGTCCTCTCAGGAATCATCCTCACCCAGCGGACAAACATATTCCAGCACTGTGAAAAAGTTTCAGACACTATTTCATACAATGTGCAGCAAAACAAAAAACAAGCAACAACAAAAAAAAAAAAAAAAGTCAAATCAATTTTTGATGTGACCTCCCTTTGCCTTTAAAACAGCATCAATTCTCTCAGGTATACATGTGCATGGAAGTACTTGGCAAGCAGGTTGTTTGAAACTTTCCACAGTTCTTCTGTGGGTTTCAGATGCCTCTGAGGCTTCAGTCCCTTCATGTAATCTCAGTCCGGCTTCGTGATGTTGAGATCAGGGTACTGCTGGAGCCGTAGCATCTGTAGCAGGAGCAAAAGAAATCCTTTGTGATTCTGGCTGGAGGTTTTCTAGTTACCGTGATGCTGAATGACTCTGGGGTTGATCAGGCGCATATTTGATCGAACCTCACACTCAGTAGGGAGAAAAATATCCAATATACCTGGAGGTCTTAAGGAGCGCTCCATATCTATTATTGTTTTTCATGGGGAGAAAATGTGGAAAAATCGGAATGTGTGACTTTTCTCCTTATTTTAATGAGATTATTATTCGTTTTTTGCAAATAAGCTGATTTGTTTTCTTGCAGAATGCGAGATGAAAAATCAATACCATTGTGAGCGATTGCATAAATACGAGGGAACAAAAATCCTCCTACGAACACGACCAAAGCTCACTAATTAGGATGCTATTGCACATTTTTAATCCATAAAAAAAAGTGAAAAAGAAGTTTCAACTATAACACATAATGGCTACATTACATCTATAGATGTGACATTTACATAAGTACTCTGCCACATCTGTCAGTCATCAAATGAAGTGACTGTGATGAATCAGTGTCTGAAAACCTGTCGTCGCTGCTCAGCATCAAGTAAATAACTGCCTGTCTTTCACACAAGCCAGGGTGAAAGCATGAACCATGGAGTGATTTCAGACATGGTGTTGTTGTTGCTATGAGCTGCCCAGGCATGCAGCCGATACCGCAGAAAGTCTCGGCCCCCTCCGAGAAACTGTTCCTGTGTGTGTCTCCCTCTTAGAGTTTTCAAATATAACAGTTACAGTATTTGTATAAAGAAAATACAGACATTTGAACTTGATTCAATGCTACGTATACGTGAAGCTGGGACTCCTAATATAGTGTGTGTGCAGCTGTGGAATGGATCAAAACTCTGATTCTGTTTGACTTGTTGTCAGAACGAAGGACTGAGTGAGATAGAGGTGCTGAGTCGGGAGGTCGGGAAGGATAGCAGCGGACAGAATCAAAATAACAAATACTGCATAAAGACCACACACACAGGCGGTGTTTATAAAAGGACAGAATGTACGTTGTGCAACTGTCTCAGTCAAAATATAAAGTAATACTGCAGTTTGAAAATGAATTTGCAGTTGTCATTGATTAGGGTTTGACAGTAAAGCTGAATTTTTTTTCGAACATCCAGTTGAGAAGGGATGCGGGGAGAAGGAGATGGTTTCCTGACGGGGCTGTACATTACACAATGGGATTTGAACCTTGACCTTCCGGCCGCTAGCTCACACTCGTTAGTTTCAGTTGTCAAACTCGCATCAAATGTAAGGTATTAATGTGACTCCTGTATGGATTGTAGAAGGTTTTCACTATTTAATATCATACTCCACGATTTAAATGGCTCAAAGAAATCCTACATGCTTATTCAGACCGTCGGTTGAAAAGTACCATATATTTCATGTAAGGCTGACGTCTGTAAGCTGACAACTGTAAACCTGGTTTCATCCATCTGTTGAGAACTGCACAGGAAGGAAATTGCATTTTTCTTCTGTTCTGTTCTAAAAATACCTCTACCCTATAACTGCACATGCCGCATGCATCCTGTGGTACTTTGTACCCTCAGCCACATAATCCTTTAATGCTGGGAAAATATATACAGTTCCTCCCACTGCTCCTATTAAACTGCACCAAATTAGCAACCAGAGTGGTTTATTCCAGATTAACAATTACCGGTGATTAAAAAAAAAAAATGCATTTCTAACTCTGTTGCTTTTCAGGTCACTGCAGAATCAGACCAGAAGACATTTGTCTACCAGGGACACATTCACAGTAAAGACTTCGGCAAGTTCCACCTAACCAGACAAGGTATGGCTGGTGGTCATGTCAACGCTTACAAATCGGACTACTTGAGAAAATGAAAGAGTCTTGTTGCATAACTCTAGAGACAGTAGCAGCACCTTTAGCGAGTGTCTTGGTTTCTGTCTCCAGGCCTCGTGACCACGGCGCCGGACTCATCAAACCCCTACACCAACAGCAGCTCGGTGGCGGCGGCCATCTTGGTTCCTTTCTTCGCCCTCATCCTCTCTGGATTTGCCTTCTACCTCTACAAGCACAGGTAAACTAGATCCTCAGCATCAGTCCATCACCAGAAAACGGTCTGCAGAGTAGAATATAAAGCAGGCGTTTTGTCTTCTCGCTTCGCCTGCTGTGAAAAGAACATTTTTGTTGGATGGCAGAGTCAAAAGCTAAAGTAATAATAGAATGCGTACACTGTAAAGTCCTAAGAGCTCTTCCTTTGAAGCAATTAATTCTATATTTTTGAATACATCATCACATTGGAACGCTCCCTTTTTCCCCAGATGAGTAAAAGTGTCTGTTTGAGGCGTTTTAGATCCACAGGCCGGGTTACAGACATTTTAAAAAGTAATTATCTTTCTAAAACTCAGAGTGCGCCATGGAGGTTAAATCTGATCGGCGTTAGATATTAATTATTGCTCCTAGAAAGTTCACAGGAGACTTACTGCCTCAAGATGCCAAATGCTTCATCATGACACTTTCAGTAGAATTATTATAACGTCATGTGCAAGAGATTATTCAGATATGTGCACTTTATCATTCAAGAGGTTAACAAATCCACGTTATTTATGTAACTATCAACATGAGGAGATGTTTTTCTGTTGGCTTGTCATTTATGGGAGCTGTGTGCTGCCGTGTTCTAAAATTTAGAACTTTATTGATGTTATTCTGGAATTTGAGGTTACAATTCCATGGAGAATCTCTTGCTGCTTCACAGTTTGTTGTGTTTCTTGTGATATTTACTTGGATGACCATGATGGTGGCGGCTGACAGAACCAGCAGACCTTCACAGAAATCAGCAGAAACATCTAGCCTGTAACAGCACTGGCTTATTCGGCTGATATTTGGCTAGCCTTGTCATTACATCCGATTTTCTGTGCAAACTGATTGCTAGATGGCCGTGTGCAATGCTAGTTGATGTATATTAAAGCTGATGGTTGTATGCAGGACGTTGTCTGCTGACACAGATGACAATGAGAGACCAAAAGACACCTGGGGGCCTGGCGGCAGGTAAGACTGGCACCCGTCATCCATCTGGTTCGAACGGCAACCAGAGCTCCGCCCGCCGCCACATCCTCCGTCAAACTTTTCATCTCCTGGTTTTTGTTTTGCTTTTTCATGATTTTGTAAGGCTTCCTCATGCTGTTTTGTAAGGCTGCATAATTAGCCAAAAAATGTCATTCCAATTTTCAGAACTAAAATCAGGGTGGTCTAATTGTAAATTGGAAGTGTGAACCAAAATGAATATCATTTGAGAGGTGAATGGAGTAAGGGGGCTCCACTTATCAGCTAAAGGTAATTGGTGTGACATTTATGCAGAGGAAAAAATATGAATGAGTAAGTTTTTCGAGCGCAGTGCAGCCCTACTGCATCAAAACAGCAGTCATCTATGATTAGACGAAGGGCATTTTATTTTGTCTTAGATCTCATTGTCATCCTTCTGCCAGCATGATATCATCTACAGCCAATGTACTGCTTGATCTCTTGTGTAGGTTGTTCAGTGAAAGGAAGCTATATCTATGTAGGTGTTTTTTTTTTTTTTGCAAAAACAAGTTTACAAGCACAACACAACTTCCAGGAGAGCATAATGGCAAGCCAACAGAAGTGGAAATGATCCCTTCACACAAAAAACGTGCAGCAGTACCTTCAATGAGAAACTAAAAGCAAGGTGTGTGTGTGTGTGTGTGTGTGTGTGTGTGTGTGTGTGTATGTGCGCGCACGTGCATGCACGTGTGCGTGCGCTGCAGCTTCTTGTGGCTTTGTTCCATATGTCTGTACAGTATCTATAATACTGTCAAAGCAATTATATGTGCCATTTTTCATCCTCCCAATAAAATTAAACTATTGCACCTACAGCCACAGCCGGTGCAGCGATCTAAGCTACTGCCACGCAGGGAGGTCTGGGATGTGTGTTGGTGTGCAGTTTTGTAAAGTAATGGGTTGAGCATGTAGGGTAGGCTTAGTGGCTCCCCAGGGTTGGATTTCTACCACTGCACACACTCTCTCTCTCACTCACACACACACACACACACACACACACATACACACACGTACATACACTCTTAATGAGGTCAGAGTCAAACAGTGTTTCAACTGCAGCACTCCTCCATGCTAATAGTTCCACGGGGTTTGGGAGTAAGTGATTATATCTAACTGGATTATAGGACCTGATTACCCAAAAATGTAATCTGCGACAAACAGACGTATTAGGAGGGGGTAGCGATATTTCACCGTGTATCCGTTTGAACCCCGGCAGTAAGTTTCATAAAAATCTTCGTTCAGGCAGACTGGCTGATAATATATATACATATTTTCAACTCCAGCCATTTGATGATAGCAGGATGCACACAGATGCAGTCATGTGTGAGCGGTAGATGGGCACAGGGCAGCCGAGCTGCCGAAGCGGACAGCTACGGTACATGTTCTCACTCCTGCCGTAATTTTCTTTGCAGTTCATACATATTTTTTTCCAGTAGCTTGCTCTTAGAAACTTTGCACATTTGATATCAGGGGAAAGTTGCAGATGATTCTTAACAAGACAGGAAAGAGAAGGTTTATATGAGGCAGCTTTTTAATATTGTGTAGGTTATGATAAAGATAAATAGGACGGAGTGAAAATGAGGGATCCTCACTATGACCTGTTAGTCATGGGATTCAGAACAGCAAATCTCTTTCTTTACTAACCTCTAGGCAGCCACTGTCCCATCTGATTAAGATACTTTATTTTTCTTAAATTTATTTATTCCTAGATGTATGGGTGTCTTTATTTTCATAGCTCTTTCTGCTGTTTTCAAACCTGTGGTGCTGCTTGAACTGACATATCCTTTATTTCCCTTAACACCTGCTTTTAAAATTGGAAAAGCTGGATAGGTTATGCAACGCACGTTAGCATGCAGTGTATACAGTCTATTTCGAAATGTTGAACTTTTCACACTCAGGGAAAAAGTACAATTTGTCTTGAGCAGCTCTCTTGCAGTCAGCTAAAGTATTTCTCATACCTGCAGTTCCTTATGAGTTATTTAAACAGTTCAGGTCACAATGGCTCCAAAACAAACCCATTTGCAATCCAGCTGTAACATAGCTATCTGGCATGTGTCTTGAACTCCCTGGACTGTTTGGCTGGTTTGACTTTCAAGGAACTTTGAAAAATCAAAATCTTGTGAGAAATCATCACAGTTTATCGATGCCTGCTTCACGGCTCTTATACCCTGCAGGCGTGAGCTGGTTTTACTGTAAAGTGTCTTTCTGTGATTAAATATTGGTGAGCAGCTGAAAGGTGTGAGACTCAACCACACAAAAAGTCAAAAAGAAAAACTGTGTGCAAATCTGCCAACATGGGATGATTCCGAATGGGTGTGCAACGATAAGTGACCGTTTCACTTTGTGAGACGGTGCTTCAGCGAGATGAAAGAGACTCAAGCTTCCTAAAATGTTTGATTGTGTGCTTACCTTGAATTTTTGTGCTTCAAATGCCTACACAACTGTGGTATTGTTTTCTTAAACTGAACATTTAAAGCATTTCTTCACTGCAATGTCGTCTGCTTCTTGTTTTTCAGGACTCGCCCAAAGGTCCAGTTCAATGGCTATGTTGGCCACGAGAGCTCCAATGGTCAGGCGTCCTTTGAGAATCCAATGTATGACACAAACATGAAGCCCACGGAGGCAAAGGCAGTACGATTTGATACCACACTCAATACAGTCTGCACCGTGGTATAATCCAGCATACCTGCCACTTCTTATCCGGTGGTTCAGTCCATCCTCCCCGCTGCCGTCCGCAGCGTGGCTCAACCAAACATATAAAAGGAAGAACACACTTAGGATTTGGACTTGTTACCATGAGCACTCTATGCGTAGAATGCCGGCCCTCCCCGTCAGCAAAATCTACGCAGGAATGTAGCCTGGCTCCACCTGAAACCCGAACAGCGGTATTATTCATTCATAGAGGAAAGGCGATAGAAAGGTTGCAACCAACAAGACGATGAGGCGAGTCGACAGTGGCATTAGAAAAAAAATCCTTCGTGACCTCGACTGCAGTTCAAGACGTCAAAGAAAATGATGTTCTCCGAAAAACATGCTCTTTCAGTATCGAGTAACCTCAATAAAATGTGAGCCTCCTCACAGAAAGAGCTTTGTCTGGCCCAGAGCTCTGGGTCCATAAATACCCCAGCTGTAGGTTGATCCAATCAAAACCCAAACCTTCATGTCAGTTTTGCACAGTGGTAAAAGCTGACTAATTCCTCCTGCTGTCAGTCAGACAACGGTTTGATTAATGTGAGGTTCTACCCTCAGGGGAAGCACATAAACTATTTCACCCTTCAGCCCCTTCCTCATACTGGACGGATCATGTATGTAAACATCAACCATTATTGGTGCTGGACCAAAAAGCTCCCACTGGAAATCTGTCGTGGTCGACTTGACAGGATGAGACTCTCTGACATAATGACTGTTTACAGAGTCTATTTTGATGGAAACTAATTGCGTAGACTGATGTAAAGTTGAGTACCAAACACAGTCAATGCAGCGATCAAACAAACTAGATCAGTTCCTTTAATTAACTGACAGTCTCAGTTCAACGGACTAATGCTAAACAAAAGAGGGTCAAACAGAAGTTGTAGATGTGTTTGAAATGTTTTAGCCTACCTGAAGAGCCGATTAAGTTAGGTCTAATATAGCAGGACAATCAGAGTTTGGTATGTTTAGTTGTCAGATGATAATGGATTTTCAAAAATGATTCTGTAATTGTCTTACTTTACACCACTTTATTGCCTTTTATGACATCTGCCCACAGAACACGGCAAATAACTAGGCTAAAACATAACAAATCGAGCTTTTGTAAACCGTGTTTTTCCCGGGTTTCAGTAACAGCGCCTCGAAACTTACCCGAGCCGTATACGTGCTTAAGATCAGTCTTCTGCAGTATTCCACAGTAGCACTAAGCAGACTGAGCTCAACTAGAAAACCAGACATTTGAGTTGCTGGGTCGGCGTACACAGTGGACTGGTTTCCAGAGGCCTGTCTAACACAATCAAAGTCTCAGACAATGATTCTTGTTCTTGGACTCGCCCGGATTCTGTGCTTGGTGGCTGAACAAGTGGAAGCCTGGAGGCGATAAGCTGTCAGGATCATCGACTGCTGCAATCAGCTGTGGCCAAGTCCAGGAAATGATTTGTCTTCTCCTAACTCTGGACAGGACTATCAGTCATGTGCTGACTGATTTGTTTTCTTTTTCTTTTTCTTTTCCTTTTTTTTTTTTTTTTTTTTTTTGATTTGTTTTTCTACAGTATATTCTCCAGCCACAAAATCTGAAATAGATGAACTGATTAACAGACTGACTGGTTGACTGACAGAAATCAGATGGGTGCAGACTAAAGGATGGATAGACGCTTCTGTCAGTTGAGCTGGAAAAGAGAGACACGGACACGTTGCTGTGGGAAAAAGAGGCTAATAGCTGCCTCTAATGTCTCTTCTGGCATTTTTCTTCAGTGAAGATATTGATGAACAGACTCATATGTTCGAAAATCCAGTGGCCCCATGGGACTTCCCAAACCGCTGCTGCTGGGGACCCCCAAAATATAAACTTTATATAAACCGCACAAATTTTGCACTAGTGTGTTTTTCTGACTGGGTTATGAAAAAAAAAAAAAAGAATAATTTTTGGGCCTGAAATGGGTTTGAAAAACGAGTCATCAAAAAGAGAATTTTATTGAAAAACTTCTATCTTTAAAAAGATGATAAAAATGACTAAATACAGGGTTACAGAGTGTTTGTATATACACATTTATATTTCACACTCCCTGTTAGCAGAAAGTGTGACCACGCGCTTTTCTGTTGTTTCTTTCTTTGCCATGACAACATTCTAGCCAACAAGAAAAGCGGGAAGAGTTTACCTTTGGACCTCCAAACAGGAAAAAAAAAAATGGTGTTGCATTGTGATTTTCTGCCAGTTTTAGATCAGTGGATCTCTTAAAGCTTTTACTGAATACTGTCACTGTTATTTAAGTGAAAAAATATTTGGAAAGACCACCCAACATTGCATGCCGTGGCCCACTGGGAGGATACTGCCGGTTTAATCTGCGAGCAGTTGTCTGTACAGTAGAGGTGAACGATGGAGCATGTGGTAGTAGTCAGTATAAGCTTTCAGCAGCTGTGACTGTTTCTCCAACTCTGGAAAAAAAAAAGCTGTGTTGTTGGCATCCTTTTCTTACACAACATCACCGTGCATCCTTCCAACGCATTGAACGACATCTTGTTTCAACACACCTTTTTGGAAGAGCACACAGCTCACGCGTGAAGGATGTTTTTTTGGGAATCAGTCACTCAACGGCAGACGGCAAGCCAACACAGCATAAAGGCAACATGCACAATTATTGTTGCCGAGAGTTATCGTCCCCTCCCCCCACTAAGCCCCGCCCATTGTTTGAGAAATACCTCGTGTGCAGAGAGTAAGTTACATCCTGCTTATCAATGCTGGAACCTCACTGCAACAAATACACAAGCTTAGCGAGTGCGACGCAGTCGGCTTATCTCCCCGTGTGTGAGTCAGAATGTCATTCCAACCCCCCCCAACCCCCCCCGCCCCCCCCCCCCCCCCCGAGTCTGGAGGATCCAGGAAAACGTATCCCTGTCAAATCACTTACCAAGCTTGTTATTTCTCGCAGTGTCCTCTCAATATATTTTTTATTTTTCAAAAGATGCTGCACTTGGTTGAGATCATCGCTGTACCTGCTTTCAGTGTGTCTCTCAGTGTCTCCGGGCCTCGTTTCTCACACCCTGCACACCATGAGACCATCTGTTGTTTGCCATAACATGCATGATTTTTATCCATCGCAATGAAATTTAATCATGCTTTTTTTTTTTGGTTTTCAGTCATTTAGCTGCAGTCGGTAAGGCTGTCCATACATTTATTATTACATACACATGAAAAGGAGAGTATAAAGTGCAGGAGTCAGGTGATAAAAAAACCCTACAAATTCAAACATGAAACACCCTTTCTTGCTAATAATATATACATTATTATGCATTACTGTGGCAAGCTCCGAACAAAAACTAATTACACTGAAATTATTGTGTTATTCCCAAAAACTGAAATACTGATGGAAAAAAGGCATTTGGTATGAGGAGGTTGTCCCATTCCACCTGCTTTGAGATTAGTGAGACTGAATTAACAGGCAAATAGGAACTTCTTTTCTCATTTTATGCTCATTTAATAAACAAGAATCTACACGAGACTTGAATGCTGCAAAATGAAACATACCAAGCAATGGCGATTATTTATGGAAGCATGACAACAGCGTATTATTGACATTGTAATGTACTAGATTGTCAGCTTGTTGCATACAACCTGGGTGCCGGAGTCATGGTCTGACAGCCAGAAATACGACGAGTGCGATTCAGCAGAAAATAAAGATGTGTTGATATGTGTGGTCATAAAATTACTCGACAGCAGGGAAGACAGACATTCAAAAGCTCTTTGCAGGAATGAACAAGACATCTGTAAACAACAGTGGAGCGTCTGCTCAGAAGATCATGAGCCCTCTTTTCTCTTTTTTATTGCTAGAGTGCACCCTGTGCCTGTATTTTAATTGATTTAATTAATTCAGTTGAGATTTCCTATGGAGTCAAAAGTGCATAATAGAGCCGGGAAATTAAAGGCTGCGAGGTTTCCTGAGGCATAATAAAAGGTCTCGTTTTTAACAATTAATGACAGATCAGATCTCCTAGTGCGCCTAAAAGAGGAAATTCAGACTCCATGAAATCTGTGTTTATTCTGGTACGTCACAATCCGAACTGTACCACAGAGGTTGGATTTCACATCTGGCACACCCGCAGACGTGTCGCCAAATGCGAAGTGACTTGTAGGGCGGACAAACTGAGCTTAAAGCAGAATTTTATCATTGGTGAAATCGTTTTGTAAGCTCCCGTGAACGCCAGACAAGCTCCTATTTTTATGAGTGCCAGCAATGATTTTCCCCCCACTAACCCTTTAATGTTTCCCTCAGTAACCAGCTGTGTGGGGACAGATGTCAGCCGCCATCCTGATGCCCCTTTCTTTCAGTAACTGCACTCACATGTTTTCCTGGATATTCACACATGGAGGATATAATCACGCACCAGAAGCGGCCTTTGCCATTTTCTGATATGGTCTTTGTGCAATTTATCCCTAATGCTAAAGCATGTGGGCCGTATGTGATTATGAAGTGTATATGGTCAGTCGTCTTTGTGCAGTCGTTTAAGTCGTTTCTGTCCTTGATGACCAGATTGAGCAGCTGAGAATGAAGCTGAGTCACGGTAGATGTGCACAAAGAATTCAAGGGAACTCAAATCAGCTGAGGTGCTTCATCAATAATATACAGAAGATTATTATGTAACATTGTACTCAACCTATTAAATAATCTAGTTTCATGAAAACTTTCCAAACATAGCTACAGCAAAGGCATTGTCCAACTGAAATAGAAAGACAATTTACAATATTACAGTTTATATGTGGCTCATGAGAACTGCAAAACAAAGAAGTATGATTTAAGAGAGCTAATTTAAGTTATTCTAATTTTTTCAATCTGTTTTTTAGACCAATAAAAAAATGTTCTTACTTGTCTAACTGGAACACATGGACATACACTAGTGTTTTTTTTTCCTGAATTACAGGATTGTTTTCACATAAATAGATGCGGATCTAGTTGCAATGTGAGGTAAAGACTGGAGACCAATTCAAGCTGAAGAGGCGCTGGATAGAAATCTAAAAATACACTCATATGCTCTCCCGCTCGCTCTCTTCTCCCCCCATCTTTTTAAGTCGCAGTGTGTGATTTCTCGCTGACCATAACCCGTTGCTGCTCCTGGACGCTTTGACGGTATGGATAATGCCCTCCTCCCTGCAGACGTTTCTTTGTACTATTTGTCTAGAAGTTTCCAAAAAAGTCTTTCATTTGGCGTCGTCAGCAGTCCGCTGCGCTTAAAAGAGCGACAGCCGGCCACAAGTTTAAGAAAAATACAATAAAACTTCCTGCAAAATTTCAAAATACCAACGATGTTTCTGCTTCTTCAGCTAAGATTTCTCACAGTTTGGAAGGAAGTTTCTACATTTGTCCCTCACTTTCTCTAAAGTGGTTTTGTCAGCAGTCCTCATTGAAACACAGGGGCGCAGGCAGCACTCAACTTAAAAAATACTGAAAATTGTAAATGTCACATTGTCTTTTTCACACAGTGTCCCGTGGCAGAGGCGAGCTCTTTTCCACACCAATTATTAGATGCAGAATAGATTCAGTGCAGATATACGATGTATCTGAATTACATCAAGACAGGAGAGTAATTTAAACATTGGTGAAGAGGACGACTGCAGAGTCGTGTTATTGTACCTTTCCTGTAAAAGAAGTCATGAAATGCAGTTGCACCTCCATTTAGATATGGAGTCTGTCATCCATGTGTCCATTTGGGCTTTATCTGTCAAAATAATCTATGAATTTCTGGAATTGCATCACCAAATAGAAATGGGACCTTCCTGTCTGTGCGTTTCTACTAAGATCTGACAGTTATATCGACCCGTTTCCAGAAAAAACACAATTTGTTTTGCAGCATTTTCAACAAACCAAATTACAAAATATGGCATCATACAGGTGCAAGAAAGTCTGAACATTATGTAAATGCTCATTTTTCCTAATTCAAACTGTGAACTTAAACTATTACTATTTTTAGAGGCTTTTTATTTTTTTTAAAGAAGGCTTTATTTTATTTTATTTTTATTTTTATTTTTTTTTGTCAAGGTTTCATGAAAATCCAAAATGTAGATTCTATAAATGAGAGTATGTGATGCAGTCAGACATCTTTCATTGTTATGTTTTTTTAACCAAAGGCTAAGATCATTACAGTTGCAATTCAAATATTCCCTGAAACCTTTTAGTGTGTATGGTATGTGTGTTGACAAAAGTAATTGAAAAAAAAAGAACAAATTTCATTTATATTTTTTAGATGCACAAGTGTACTGTACTACAGATGAGTGACCTTTGAATTTCTTCCTGTCCTCTTCTCAACTGTTTGGGTAGAACAAACCTCTCATGTCATTCTTTAATCTGCACCATCAGTCTGCAGTCGTGCTCTCCCGCCACAACAGAGGATGAAAACTCATTATCTTTATTATTTCAGCACCTGACTGCTTGTAGATTCTCACAACACACATTATTTCTGCTTTGTCCACAGTAATGACAAACATCCCCGGCCAAATTTCACACAGACTTGAAGGAAATGGCTACTGCTCATAATTATGTACCCAAATATCGAGTTTAGTTTGTCTCCATCCCTGAGAAACTGCTTTCACCATTATTGTTTGAAGCCTCATAAACACCTTCATTTTCATCACTACCATCCTTCACCATCATCACGTGCTGCTGAACTTGAAGTAGGTGCAAAATAAAAATTAAAAAAACATTTTTGTACAGAAATCTATTTTTTATGGAGAATTTGTTTAAAAAAAATACAAGAAACAAATTATTAAACATGCTGTACTTTTTATGAATAATGATGTAGGTACAAAAAAAAATCTTGTTCATTAAGGTCAATGTTTTTACTGTTACACACCATGTAAAAATCTATGGTTCAAACTGAATATCAAATATTGAAATGTCATATGATCTCTTTTGTCCATTATGGCTGCTTTTACACAGGAACAAAATATCTTGTGAGAGTTAATCATCTTGCTGGAGAGACACTTATCTCTGGATCACACCTGCTAAGAAATTGTTATTCACACTCCAAAACACTTCCACTTTAGCAGCTTGGGGCCGGCGTTGTCTGTGTGTCATTTAAATATTAAAGGTTTTAAGCTTTCATTGAAAAACAAAAACATGGTATATGGTGTGGTGACGGGATGAGGCGTTCTCGGTGGCTTCCTCCGTGCCAGCTGTGCCACAAGAGTCACTGCCAATTGGCGATACTTGACATCTAAATATCATTCACTCACATTTTTCAGGACTGATTTTGGATACACACTTTTACTTGGAGTGGAAAACACCAGATGTTTGGAGTCAAAATGTCATGAACAGTATTTAGTGATGAGCTGAAAACGAGGCTCCCTTTAAAAGATGGTGTTCTTGTGTAAGAGCAGTCCTGTGCGGCTGTTCCTTGTGTCTTCGTGTGGGAGAGGGATGACTTTCACAGGCACAAAAGATTTTGGATGACTTGACCCCTTTATGGCCCAAAATTTGATAACATGTGTGTCTCATCAAGGAGGGACGTGGTTCTCCTTGCTTAGACATCATGGGTTTAGCGTGATGAATTAAAACTGTGTTAAATTTAGACTCTAGTAACATTAGCAAATTGGAAAATTTGTTTTTGGAGGCTCCTGTTTTGAGTGTTAAATCCGGTCTGGTACTTCAAGTTTGGAATCAAAGGATGAAGAACGAAGATTTTTTTGACCCTCTCCGAGATCGTGACAGAAGAAAAACATAACGCAGTGGTATAGCGGCTTAAAAAACAGTATGTGAATGCAGCCTCACAACCTGCTGTTAAAGAGACTCAGTTTATCTATCAGCTGTTTTGAAGACTTTATTTGAGAATAAAGATTTTGATACAATAATAACTCTTGTGTTTCAGTGTTCTTTGCTTTAACAGGATTGTGTTCAGTTGTTTACACGTTCTGCTATCTGCTGCTGACCATGTTGTCTCAGAGCTACTCTGCTTCTTTCGTGCTGCAAAAACTTTTCTTACACTTGTGATTAATCCACATCCCTCAACACCTTTAAATTTAGCACACATTATTCAATCCAGGTATCCATTTTCTGCACTGCTTTGTTCAAATGGGTTCACCAGACAACACACACACACACACACACACACACATACACACCTATAGCCAATTTGGCCACCACTTCAGATTAATACCTTTTTTGGACTGCGGCAGGAGCCCAGGCATTCACACTGAGAACATGCAGCTCCACAGAGAATCCTTCTCCATCTCTGGATATTCTCACTCTAAACCACTACATGTGGCTACACTTATTTTAGACAACATATTAGATCAGACATGAGAGTGATTGCCAGTGTGCATCTTGCTCATGTGTGTCAGTTATTCAGTCGTCCTCCCCTGTGTGTCCGTTACCCTCACCTGTGTTTGTCTCTACTTAAACTGCTCCCTCATCAAGTCGGCCGGATCGTCTCGGTCCTTTGATCTCCAGACATCCAGCAGGTCCTCGTCTTCTCCCCAGTGTTTTCCCTTTTTCCCATCAGCTCTTTCGTTTTGAACCTTGACTTGTTTATGGACTCTCTCTGGTTTTGCCCTCTTGGATTCGACCCTTTGGCACTCTCTCTTGAGTAAATAAACTCTTTGAACTGATTTACCCATGTCTGCCTGCTATTGGGTCCACCGCGCTCTTAACAATAAGCATTCAGATCCTTTAGAGAGCTCTGTCAAACACATTGTGGTCTGGTGTCTGCTGGCTACAATTATCCTCGCTCCGCATCTGGAGCTTGATGAGAGTCCACCTGTGGAAAATAGGATGGATTGGACAGAGTTTAGAAAGGCACGTTCCTCTGTATATATTGTTGTAAGAACAACAGCCAAGCTGTGAAGTATTAAAAAAAAAAACACTCTGCAGACCTCTGCAATAAAAACTATGGCATGCTGCAGACCAAGGCGAGGGTATAAAACGATTTGTAAAGCTTTGAGTGTTCCCAGGAGCATACTGGCCTCAATAATGGTGAAAGGAAAGAAGTCTGAAAACTGAGTAACAGAGCAAGAAAGCTTTCCAGTGGGGCGATGACCAGAAAGCCAACAGGCCCTCTGATGGAGCTGCAGAGACCCTCTGAAGAAACTAAACAACCTGCAAAAGAACCATCATCTCAGCACCAACTTCAGAGTAATCAAACAGGCACAGCTGATTAACTTCACTGCTGAACTTTGCCAATCTGATTTAGAAAGAAAGGATGAAAGAAACTTTTCTGAACACACCAAAGCAAGGTCTCACTCGGTGGACTGACCTGTAACTGCTCTTGAATTCTGGGGATTTTTCCATCCCCAGCTGCAGGAACATTTAGACTGATATGAGCGTTAGACAGCAGCTAACAGGCTTCAGGACTTAGTTCTCCAATCCAGGATCGCGATGAAACCATGAATGTCTTTGACAGAAGTGAACTCAGTCAAACATCTAATGGTAGACCTCATTTAGCACAGATGTGTGTTTTTTCTTTGGTTTTTTGTTTTTTTATTTCTTCCTGTTGAATTCGAAGGATGAGGAGTCCTTGCCTGCAAAACTTGACGAAATTTCCCCCAGATTCAAAACTTTCATTGTCAGATGGAAATCTGCAGTCTTAAATTTTTAAAATGAGTCTTCACTCCTCCTGTCACTATGAGACTTTGAGTGAAGGCTGATAGACGGAGACTTACTCCTTCCAGAAGGTAAAAAGGAATCTCGAATCCGCTGCAGTTAAAATCCTGTGCAGGTCGGTCTTTTTATTCAGTGGCACCTTAATCCTGACTTTAATAAGTAATAATCCATCAGCAAACTGTGTGTGTGTGTGTGTGTGTGTGTGTGTGCGTGCGCATGTGTGTGTTTGCTTCTGCATCAGTGACGTACAAACTGTGAATGTCAGTTACATCATATTAACATTTTAGAGTATCAGTTGCTGATGCCGTGCGGTAGCGCTCTCTGAGACATAAATCTGAGCATTATTTGGAAGTTTCTTTCTCATCTGGACCGTCTCACTGGCAGCACGAGTCGTCTGTAACAGCCAATCTTGTCTCTGAGCAAGTGAACATACAGTATGCAATGCAAAAATAAAGAGAGACCATTAATAGTTTATATAAAACCAGAGCAGAAGAGAGCGCAGCCGGTCAGTCACAGTATGATGAGGAGTTTTTTGAGACTTTTTTTTCAGACAGCCCCTCAAACAATACAAAGCTGCGATGCTGCTCTTCAGAGAAATCAAGGGTTTATTGACCAAGAGATTGGAAGAAAGGCCGAATTTAAATGAGGCACACACACACACACACACAAAATGACTGCTGCAACAAAATAAGAGATGCCACTGACAAAAGCCTTTAAATACCGTAATTATCAGAAACTGTTGCAGTTTCCCTTCAGGATTATATGTCAGTGCAACATTTGATCAATATTGGTGTTTTTTTTTATGCAAAATTGAAAAATAAATATGAAAATATGAAAAATACAAAGACAGATAAACAAAACATTGTGATGTGAATGACTAATCCCTACAGTTTCTGCAAGAGAAGATCAAACAGAAAAACAATGTAATGGTCACACTGGGAAACTGCAATTACTTATTTACGTAGTTATGGGTCACAAAAGCAGAAGGGTGACCAGACATGTGAGTGTCTTATTGACATAAAGTGGTACAGTAAAGGAATGGAATCAAATTTTTGTGTCTACTGTGTCGGGTGTTCAGCATTCAGCTCAGTCTGGTGGGATTTTTTATTTCCTATCGTCTCTATAGATGCGATTACGGCTCAGACAATGTTTCAAGTGAAAACCAAATTTTTTTTGCATTTTTCAAAGTTTTGCCTTTACTCAGAAACATTTTAAAACAAAGAACGGCCATTTACACAGAAACAACAGAAAAAGCTGCATTTTCAGTGACTCCCAGCAACCTTGTCCTCACGCCAGGTGAGTCAGATTCATCTAGTTTCTAATCCTTCAATGAGTCCATGGTTGTTGTTTTTTTTTTTTTAAAGCTAACAAATATGGTATTTCAGGATTGTAGAGTATTAATATTTCAGTCAGATGCTGCAATATGATCCCAATGACGTGTTTGAAGTAGTGGATGAAGTACTTCAATCATATGTGGAAGTAAATATATTTTATTCTAAAAGCTCATTACGCTCCAAGCTGGAGAAAACATAAAGCAACGCTCATCACAGCAGTCCAAACTATTAGAGAAGTGAGAGATTTTCTGGCTGAACGCCTGACAAGATAACAGTTTCCTGATTCGATTAATTTAATGTCCTCAAAGAGAGATTTGAGAAAGGTTTCTTACATACACGTGTGGGACAGAATGAAGGAAGAGTCCCTTTCTCCTTACAATGAAAGTCTGAGAAGCTGTTCTGTATTCGATAAATCTACAAATATTGTTGTTGACAAATGTTAAAGGCCATGGATTTTCCGAAGTTACTCTTCTGAATTATGGAAGGTAATTGTGATTTGTTACCAGTTTTGTTTCCTACTCTGTCTCCCTCTCCGCCCTGCTCACTATCAGCAACGGCACTGGCAGAAGCTTTTTGTCTCCGGTGAACAGCGGCTCTGTTACCGGTTCACTGAACTCCTGTTTACTGGAGGAGAAGCACCTCATTAATCCTTGAACTGATTCAGTCCTCCTGACAGCAGCAGGAAAGATGTCTGACTGTAAGTAACATTAAGGTTGGATTACACTCACAGTATCTGTGATGCATTAGCTGCCTTAAATAGAAATAAGCTTACCTTTAAAACACTTGCTGGCTGCTTGTCTCCCTCCTTGAAGTTCCTCTCAGCTTTTTTGTTCTTTATTCGAGTTATTCTTCAATTAGGAAGTGTATCAAATCAAACAGTGAGGAAATTGCTCAGTGGGATTCCATTAATGTGGCCAAAAACCGAAAGGAAGATGGAATATCTCAAAAGGGAATCTCAAAATTGACTTTCAAACTCAGTTAGCAACTATAATTACACAAAAAGTTAAGCATTTATCAGCTGGATGCCACCAGTCAGATAGAGAGCAAAGGTCAGGAAGGGTGAGTTTGGTTTCATCCATCCATAACACTAGAAGAAACACAATGAATAATTGTGCTCTTTGAATGTACACACAGCAGGACAGTGGAGCACAGAGGGAAAAATACTCTCCGGTTCACGTCCAGGCCTTGAGGCTTTCCTGGATTGAGTTTGCATGTTCTTCCTGTGCATTCCTGGAGATACTCTGGGTAAAAATACATTGAGTCCAGGGTCACCAATGTGGAGGTCGACGGATAAGGGCGTTGACGAGTTCGCCGACTTGCAACTTTTAGTCAAACTCTACTCCCCCTTAAGAGTCAGCAGCAGGCAGGAGGACAGAAAGCCGTCTGCTCCCTGATTGGACAGTTCAATTTGCTTCCATCCAATCAGCTATAGGAGTCAACGCCATTCCAAAATTGGCAACCTTCAGAGACTTGCACACAGTTTTTATGCTTTGCATCTCGAAACAGGATGTTTGCAAATCTTTTTTACAGCTCTGCAAATCCTTTTCTACACATTTAAAAAGTTGAATTTTTTGTAGTTTTTTGTATTTTTTTTTTTTCCTTTTTTCTTGGCAAAACTTGATTTACAATTACAGACTCTGACATTATGAGCAAACATTCATTTACAGATGCAAAATATTTATGGCGGCCCATGAAAGCACACGATCCCAAAACTATTCTCTTCCCAAAATTCTGTGTTTTCCTCTATAATGGTAGAAAGGTGTCGTGCATCATTTGATCTGCTGCCTCTTGTGGCCATCTTGTTGAATTGTCATCAGTCTTGGGAATTAAATAAATTTTGTTGACGTCCTACATCCCTTGAGCTTCCGAACAATATTTTATATTTATTATAATTGAATGAGACTTCATCCGTCAGGGAGATATCTTTGAGCACAGGTCATTGGATTAATGACGTATGCAGAGTGAGTTACAGCAGTTTTTGTTTCTGTGCTTTGGGAATTTTTGTTCTGGAAATACACATTTCACTTCATGTGCTTATCTACAACATATTGTACGTTGCTTTTTTATTTCATTTCACAAAAGGGGGATTTGGTTATTTTCTCTGTGATAGTTTTGACTGTTTTTATACTGATTTATACTGGTGAATGCTTTCTTTTTGATTATATATTAGATACTTTATATACTCTATTGCCGAAATAAATATATCTCATTCAGAAAATAAATGTCACAGTTCAGTCATTTGACTATTTTACAGCCAGATTTTATTCAAAGAGGGAAAAAAATCTCATTTTTCACACTGCTGGTTTGGCCAAATGGAGAGTTCGCCTGTTACTGTCCAAACTAAAACTTTATAAAAAAAAACATATGTGCTTTGTGTTATTTCCCGTGTAACTTATTACATGTGTAGTCAAGGAGTAGCTGAATGCAGGTATTTGTTTTTCCCTTTAGTTTACCAAAATTAAGAGACGAAATATAAGAAATTTATATTTTAAACTTGACTTAACTTGGACTGGCAAAAAAAGACGTGTGCATCTTTGAAATACATAATTAAAAATATAATATTTTTATTTTTACTAAAAAACCATGTGGTCAGATTTAGCCAATAGGAGCAAATGTATTCATTAGCCTTTAAAATTCAGAAATGCAAATTCTGACTCCTTCTGGTTATGAACATCATCAGATCTACTGAACTGAACATTTTTTTCTTTCAGTGGAGGTTTTGGTAACTGGCAGCATGAGTTTGTGGTTTTTGCTTATGAGGCCAAAATGAAAACCTGCTGTGTGTGTTTTGCTTCTTACTGCTTTTCCTTGTTTTTTTTTCCTCAACTCCTTTCCTGGTAAAATGAGTTTATATCAGTAAGCTGATGAACGTCCGGAGTACTGTCATGATCTTGTTTATGAATCTAATGGGCACTGGTACTGTAATATGCACCGTTTTTTTTTTTTAGAAATGTGCATTTTAAATAAAAAAAAATGATTTATATATGTACAATATATGAGATATGATATTTCTATAGGATACACTTGTAGGAATAAACTCTCACATTCACTTTCTCACTGAGAAATTCACACACAAACACACTCTGTGTCAGTTTTCTAATTGCAAAGTTGCAAAGCCTGAGTGCCGGCACTCCTGTCGGGGGAAATCTGCTGCATCCAACCAGGCAGAGCGAGGTGGTGCCGACCCAAAGGAAGAGCAGAAGAGGAATGGTCAAAAAAGGTATGTACTGTATATTCCATTCACCTTTTAGGTGTGTGTGTGCGTCTGAGTGTGTCTGTGTGTGTCAGTGTGAGTTTAACCTTTGAAGGGGCTGCATCATGCAAAATTTACTTTTTGTATGTTTTAACCTTGTTATATGTACTCATCAAAAACACCCCCAAAGCGTTTTTTTCCTTCGTGCCTGCGTGTTTGAGCTTTCCTCGTGTTTCTGCTGCTCAGAGAGGCAGCCCCTCCCACACCGTGAAAACGCTGTTTCTAACAGGAAAACAGGAACAGACGTTTTCGCGTGTCTTTGAGTGTAGAGAAGCTAGAGCTAAAGAGCTAAAACTAACCCTTAGAGAAGCTAACGCATGACGTATTTGTTTTGAAGCTCCGACTGGTTGAAGTACGCTGTCACTCAAAGTCCACAGGGGGAGAGACGGGATTTTCAGTGAACCAGAGCGTTTTCTCTTCCGGGTTTCAGAATTAGCCCCAGAAAGTCTTTTATTTCACACAAAATGACTTTTCCTTCGCGCCAAAAATAAATTATTGCCATGTTAATGCCTATACTAGGGTTTGGACGAGCTAAAAAAGCATGATTCAGCCCCTTTAATGAGCGAGTGCCTCAGATATCTGCCCCATTTTTGAACACATCCCAACTCTCTTTTGAAAAACCTCTATTCCCACTGGGGTTATTAAAGTCCATCAATCCCATTCACATTTTATTTTATTTTGAATATTGACTGAATAAATTGCATCACAAAATGTGGTCTATCAAAAACACAAGCGTCTCACCAAGCGTTATTGGAAAAAAATGTATATTTTCTCTCAGTGGTAGATGTTCTCACAAGATTTCTCACCATCTCACAGCTGAATGATTTCACACTTTTAAAAATACTGCTTTTCTTTATAAACAAATAAAACATTGTTTTCATGATATATGCGGACAAGTTAGGGAAACTTTCATTTGTCATTGTATGCATAACAAGCATTTCTTTGCTTTGTGCTTTTTGTCAAGATGTATCATGACTTTTTTAAATGTACTTTTATTGGTATTGCATCAACGTCATTTTGAACGGTTTTCTTTACGGTAAACATTGAACTTCTTCAAGTTGTACTTTTCTGCACCAAATTGTTTTGGATTTGGGTTTTTTTTCCCAACAGTTCGGCCCATTTTAAAGCTGGTCCCCCGGTGTGTTTCCTCAGCTCAGAATGCGACTCCTGGTTCACCAGCCCAACAGAGTTCCAGTTTATATATAATATCAGGAGGATGATTATTGTTAAATAATATGAACACATATTTTTCTGCAATGACAGTGTAAACTCAGTAATGATATCAGCGTTGATGATTTAATGTCGTTTCATCATTTTAATGGTGGTAGACAAATCTATTTGTAACAGCGTATTTCTCGAAATGTTATCAGGAAATTTGGCAGGAACACAGTTCTTGTATTCTGGGTATACTCAGAGAGAAGATAGTTTCAATCACTTGTAACATTTCAACTCCATATATTAAAAACTCAAATAAGACATTCAGACATCCTTAATATAGATACATCTCAAAAGTAGGAATACAATGGAAACAATTATTATGTACGAAACATTGCCAAATAATATACAACAGTTTTTCAAATTAAAAGAGACCGTTCATAATTCAAGAGGGTATGGAAATTTCAAAATACCAGAAGCAAAATCTACCCGTAAACGATTTTGTGTATCCGTATGTGGGGTTAAGTTGTGGAACAACCTGGACACTCAACACAAGCAATGCCAAAATGTTCATAGATTCAAACTCCAATATAAACGTACAGTTTGGTCGCAGTACATACAATGTGGGTCTTGAATTCACATCAACATTACTGAGTGTGTTTCTGTTGCTTCTTTACCATTCCTGGTCTACTGTTCCTTACCATTGTTGGTATACTTGGATTCAAGTATGTATATGTTATCTGTTATCAATGGTAACGCCACCTTGTTTCAAATTTGTGTTATGTAGATCCAAATTAATGAATTATTAATCTCCGTGTGTATATGCAACTATGGAAGTGAGAATTCTTTTTTATTATATTAAGGACAATCGGGGGTGAGATTAAATAAGTTTTCTTCCTCCCACTGCCTTTCAGGCATAATTAAATCCTGTTATTTGGTTACTTGTTGCATTGTTTATTGCTTCTGTGAATATGTTTCCTTTTCTTGTGCATTATTGTATAGTAATTGCCTGAAATGAACGAATAAATACAATACAATACAATACAATACAGACTTTTAACAAACACTAAAACCCACATATATTTTAGATGGTCACACGTAAACTGAAGCATTCCCAGCCTTTATTGCTTTATATTTCAGAAATGTTGCTGATATATCATGAAATTCAAAATGAAATATCTCAAAATATAATACTTCACAGATTTTTTTTTACTAGAGGCAATAGTTAATACGAAAAGTTTATGAATGGTTGAGTTCTGTTTTTGAGTACAGAAAAACATATTTTAAAAAAAACTGGAAAAAAATATGTTATGAACACCAATCAAACTTTAGTTGCAGCTGTGTTTGCTGTTTCCTGGTTCATCGCCAGTGTTTGAGTTTTCTGGAGACCACCTTATTCTATAAAGCTGTGACCGTAATTCGTTTACAACCTAAAACTGCAAAAACAAAGTAAGTTTTGAAGTCGATGTTGCGGTGCCAGTGTTAGACTGACTTCTTGTGTGCTCTCAGTTTCAGGCACTCAGCACGCCGCCTCTGTTCCAGGGCTTCACCCCATCCAGAAGGTCTGCCAGTCTTCCCCTGGAAGCGTTATTCACTCAGAAACTCACACCTCCTCAGTGGAGGCCCTCCTGGGGCGGTGAACCTTCGGGGCATGTTGTGAAGCGCTTGAGGACAAATGACTCCAAACCTGTGATGATCAAAATGATCAAGAACCACCCCTCCTACATCAAGGCAGCTCAGGCAGAAGTAGGAAATAGAGAAGTCGGAATTTCCACTGTTTCTGGCTTTGAACAATCAGCGGCTCCAGCCGCTGCTTTTCAAAGAATAAAGCTGGAAATACTGTCACCAAGTTAATGTCTGCCATTTAGTGTATATGTATATCCTGAAACTGCTCAACCCAGACAAAAGCAATTTGCGGCCATGTTTTTCATGACAGGGCCTTCTCCTGTCAGCCGTGTGTGTATTTGGAGACAAATTCGATGCACATCATCAACTATTGTGACACAAATGCCTTTCAGGTCACATCAGCCTTGTACCATCTTAATGCTTCATCCTCACTGACTCTAAGATGGAGAGTATGTTTGTAAACCAGAGATTTCAGCCTTATAGACCCATGGATCATAAAAAAATCAGCTGCCATGCGAAGCTAATGTATTCAGTCCGTGCCACGTTAGTGAGGAACATGAATGTCGTCTGGTCCCTCAGTGGTGCACTGACAGCACATTACCACGAACGCTCACCGCGTCTGCGGGGGGTTTAGCTCGAGTTGTTGAAGTTGTGATTCTGATGGTGAACAACATGTAAGTACTGTCAGCGTTTGACTTCCATCAGATCCCCAGAAATGCTTCTGGGACCGCCTTACACTACAGCTGGGGATGTTCGGTCTCAGGGCTGCAACTCTGCATCAATGTAACTTAGTGCACTGTTTGACTCTGACATAATGGTAACTATTAAAAGTATAAATTCTAAAACAAAAACAAAAAAACGATATTGAAAATAGTTTTTTTTAAATAATTACTGTATATTACCTTAATATTTTGACACCTATATGTGTACCTAAATTTTATACCCTTTGAATGTTGCACTGACTTACTGGCAATTTTATTGCAAACGTACTAGAAATCAGTATTGTATTCTATTCTATTCTATTCTATTCTATGCTATTCTATTCTATTCTGTTCTATTCTGTTTTTTTTAATTAGGCGAGTCAATAAGAATAGATTCTTAGTTACAATGAGAACCTGGCAAAAGGTAGGGCCCTTTGAGGGTTTGCGGGGAGGGAGCTTAAATGTAATGAAATATTAAAGGTAACAACAGGTTATGTGTATACATACAATTCTAAAATAACAATGAAATTAGACAATATTTAAAACACATGAGACATCGATCAACAGGAAGTTAGTGGCTAAAGAATTAGGTAATGCACTGGTGAGAATTGTAATTCCTGAGACCTTGAATCCTGACGTGGAGATTAAATTGTCTGGTTTCAATGAGGTTTTTTCTTTCGTTTGTTTAATGTAGAATGTTACAGCTCTTAGGTACAGATGATTGGAATGAAAATCTAGCAGTTGCAGAATGTGGGTAATTTTTTTAACATAATGTGAGCCGAGCAGGTGCTGTAGACAGGAGTAGTTATTTGTATTTGAATATCCCGTATTTTGTAATTTGATGCTGCAAAATGTAGTAGTAGTAGTAGTTATCAACTTGCGTCACATTATTTCTATATATCTGAGCACATAGAAAGTAAATACTGTTACCTTTGAGGAGTTACTGTCTTGAATATATAAAGTCAATGTCTTTCTGTGCAGAATGATGCCTTCAAAAAAGAAGCATTCTATCAAAAAACATAAGAGAAACAGCTGATGGCAGGACTACCGTCCAGCCCGTCTGAAAAGAATCACAGTATGGAACAAATAGTGTATAAATGTTCCGTTCTATTGATCCTGGTGACAGTAGTTATGGCAAGATGGAGGGGAAGCTCTCCAAACTTTTAAGAGCCTTTCATCATCCATTTCTGATATGACGTAAAAGCTGTTTCAAATACATTACTAAACCACTAAGTTCTCTTGAAGTGAGTCATTTCAACATGTTCCACTCACAGTTCCATTAGGTTTTGCTTCAGTTTGTGGCGGGTAACAAAGGCATTACACTGAATATAAAATGTGGTTTATTAATCTTAAGTGTGCCCTGAAGCACTCTAAAGCACTCCTAAGGCTACTGGTACCCTCAGGACACACTCCTTGACCAGATGTACCACAACAAATGAGTTAGACACCTACGATGCCATGTGGAGTCCATGTTTATAAGCCCGTGTCTTCATATTGACAACAGCGGTAGGAAAAGGGAAAGCTACATCTCCTGACAATTTGAGGCCATGGAGTGCAATCGGTTCAGAAAAAAATAAGAGTTCTTAGTATCTGTGCCAGAAAAGTTTACTCAATCACCAAAGCCTGCTGTGCAGCTCCTCAGCCCCTATGCTTTTTAGACTTGTTGCTTCTCTTGCTAACATAAACCAAACTTCTTGCACTCAGTTGCTTTGAAGAAAGATGAATGATGCAGTCCTCGTCACGGCCAGATGGTCATCAGATGGTGGAGAGAGTAGCTTTAAAGAGGACACTTCTGTTCCCCAACCCCCCTCTCAGTACTAGTCCTCACTGCACTAAGGCTCACCTTGACTTTCAGACCCTTTACTGCTAAAATGCTTTGCCACATAACCTGTAACTGTCAACATTTCAATTGGATTTCTGTAAAGCATGCCTCACCATTGAGTGGACGCGCCCAGCAGGTCATCCCTTCCATGCATTGGGTGTTTTGTGAGTGTTATATTTGTCCATTTATTTATTTATATTTGCATTTATGTTCATTCATCCGTAACCCTTTCTGCATGTCTGTTCTCATCAGCTGTGTAAGCCACTGGTCGCTGTCCGTGGTGCTGAACTGTGAGCGCTGGCATGTTGCATACTGGGCTTTATCCAAACAACGGCATTTGTCTTTTGTTTGCAGTGGTCTGTTGGCTCTTGGCAAGCTCTGCAGTGATATTTAGATTTTGAATGATCATTTGTGTCTCCTAATGAACCTTGCTCATTGTTAGGTACACCCAATTATCATCCTTTTTGTTCCGGCACTGACCTAACACATCAGTGCTGTGTTCATCAACAATTCAACCATCCGTTCAGCCATCCATCATCTGTACCTCTCTTTTTTCACGTTGGGTCATAGGACGCTCAAGTCAGTCCCGGCTGACTGTGAGAGAAGGCAGGATACACCCTGGACAGGTCACCAGTTGACAAAGACAAGATAGAGACAACAACACACTTGGATGTACACCTACAGCCAATATGGAGTTCTCAGTTTTTTTAATAGCATGTTTACTCAAATTCAAATTCTTCATTCAAGTTCAAATACTCCTAATAAGTATTTCCTAAGTATTGTAAATTTTCTGCCAACTGAATCATTGACATATTTACACAATTTTGACTTTACACAAAGTTTGCATAGTTTTAGCGCCATTAAACTTGATGGATAACAACTTCATGTCTGAAGCCATATATGTTTGCTTTTCATTTCATTTCCGTGCACACTATTAAACTTTATATTAATGGTAATTTTTATTCTCAGCCTAAAACTTGACTTGACTTGAACTTGTCAGGCATGAAACTTGAAAAGTATTCATTATCTCATGAACTAATTATTCAATAGTGTCTCTTATTGAAAACTCCATAATGTTCAGCCCTAACGGAGACCTGAGATACAATTAGCATTTGAACTCATGATCTTGCTAGCTGATGTAGAAGATCAGCGTATTTCTTTTTTTTTTTTTTTTTTTCCCTCGAATGCCTCAGATGTTCCGTTCATGGCAGGGAGCTCATTAGTGTGCAGAGCAGTATTAAATACAGTAAGCACCCTGCGAAACTTTTTTAAAAAATGATGTAGATATTATTGAAAATGTGCACAGACATCTTCAGTACATTTTAGGCAGTTGTTTTCAGAAAGTTACCTGCAAGGACATCACACTCAATCAACCCAGCACTGGGGAGCTAATTATTACTGGGAAACGGGGCTTTTGTCCACCAGCCAAAACACAAATTGGTGACATTAAGACAATTACTTTCAGATATCACCACCCCAAGCTACGTAATACTGAGGGAATTCACAATCCATCTCTGGTGAGAGTCAGCTGTGGGCTTGGAAGAATTATTATTGTGATACGAAAATAAAAAATGGGAGATGCATCTTCCCCTAATTAAGAATCAGTATTTTTGATTAATTAATAAGTATCCGCTATCAGTCTAATTTAAAATGTGATATCTCTCTGCTGGTGCTTTCAATGTGTTTGTGTTGCATAGGCAGAAAATGTATTTAGGCCGATCCATTAAAAAACACACACATACACACACACCCATACACATACAAAATAGAGTAATCTTGACTGAAGATGTTGATCATGTACTTGCTGTCCCGGGACTGAATAGTGTTCTGTAAAACATAATTGATGTTTAAATTATGCTGTCTGATTTTCCCTCTTTCCTATAACTGTTTTCTTGTTCTCCGTTTGTTTCCTTGGTACTGATTCTGTCGTCTCTGAGCATGTAAACTTTGAGAGACAGACGTTTTTTTCTTTTGTTTTTTTAATTGATGTTTGATCTGTAACTCAGGATTGTTTTCTGTTGGTGGAAGCAGAGATCAAGGGAGAGAAGGTCAGTAACATGCTTACATTTCAACTCATCCTGCCACACCATGCATGATCGTACACACACATGGCTTTCCACACCGATGGGCTGGATCTCGAACTTTTCATGTGGCTTATTGTGTCATGTTACTTTCACATGATTAACTAGTTTATTTTATCTGTGGATTAGCACGATTTTCCCTCTGGGGCTTTTTCTATGTAGACATAAAAACACAAAGATAAAACAAATTTAAACACAGGTTTGATGGACTTGTCTGACCTCTTGTGCATCATGATGACCTGGCTGAAGCAGATGGCCTAGAAGCTAGTTCTTTTTTATGTCTTGGTTGTCATTGTCTCCTCTCATTCTGCACACATTTCTCATTTACACCCCTAATTATTAAATCGTTACCCGTGGCAATCATCAAGGACTATTTGTGTCGGCGCCTTCATGTTTTATAATATAATTTTCAATATTACAGTTTGAAGTGCGGCGCTGCTGATTACCACACCAATTCACTTCATTAGAATTAATACAGTGGCGCCACAGCATGTCAGGGAAGCTTTGAAAAAAGGCAGCGATATAGATGCCACTGCCATATGCCTTGAAAGCAAGACTAAACAAAGTGTTTTGTTTTCAGTTGAACAGTAGAAATTGATTTTCATAATTCACAGTATTCATACTTTCTTGTTCCATATGTTAATAAACTGTTCTGACTGTGTTTTTTTTAAGTCGGTCTCTCATTTTTAAAATAACAGCCTACCAACATGAGGCATTCAGTGCCTGTAATTTGACCTTATTTATTTTCTAGCTTCTGCCGTGTGCTGTTGCTTAAATGTCTATGTAATGGACTGTGATAGATTAGATAGAATTTGTCATCAAACTGAGTTTATTGAAAATATCTGAACGTTTATGTTGAACTAAAGTTTCAGATTTTCTTCCTCGGAGAAACTGTTTGACTGTTTCCTCAACCTCACCAGTGAAACGACTGAAATGTGTATTACACTTGTTCAAAATGGGAGCTAGATACATGCGACGGAAAGTGCTGAAGTTCATTATGGGTTAACTTTGTTGAAAGTCTTGACCTATAATCAATGACACTTAGATCTCATACAGTACAGTGTCTTTGTAGTTGGAAAATTACTGGATCCAAACTGCTTGATTAAGTCCATTATCTGCCAGATACTCAATACCAATTCAGGAGTGCTGCCCTTCTCTCGAACAAAACAAACACTGCTATCAGTGACGGAGTGTGTGTGTGTGTGTGTGTGTGTGTGTGTGTGTGTGTGTGTGTGTGTGTGTGTGTGTGTGTGTGTATGTGTGTGTAGACCTGTTATCTTATTACCAGTGGGCCCTGAAAGGTCACTCTCTAAATATTTCTGGTTGATCCATGCCATGTCAGGAAGAAATCTTTGATTTAGTTTTTACGTTTTAAACTCATCACTTTTTCTATTTGCTCATAATGTTTGAGCACTGCTCCTCCTGCTGCTCTTGTATTTCTTAAAGGGGACATATTGTGCTTTTTTCACTTTGTGAAGAGTTTCTTATAGTGTTGCCGTAGCCTCATCATGTCGTTCAAATTTGGAAACTGTCTGTTTCCTCCCTGTCTCGCTACACGACAATTTGTGAAAATGAAACTGAAACTGAAGCTGAAACAGTCGAGTTTGAGTTTGGTCCGCTTATCCTGAAATCAAAGGATTTAACTCCTCCCCCTGACTGTGCCCCCACCGTGTGTGTGTGTGTGTGTGTGTGTGTGTGTGTGTGTGTGTGTGTGTGTGTGTATGTGTGTGTGTGTGTGTGTGTGTGTGTGTGTGTGTGTGTGTGTGTGTGTGTGTGTGTGTGTGTGTGTGTGTGTGTATGTGTGTGTGTGTGTGTGTGTGTGTAAGAGAGTGGGCGTGGACAGATGCGTTCAAGTGCATACCGGAAAGCAGGCTCAGAAACAGCCTGTTCTGAAGAGGGCTCGTCAGAGCGACTTTTTAGATCGCTGAAACTCCGAACAAAGGACGAATTTGGGTCAAACAAACTTAAATACTATGTTTTTGAGCTTCTGAGACCTATATGACGTGAATGAAAAATAGCCTAATATGTCCCCTTTAAGTATTTCATGCTGTTAGACCATACACATCATGGTTTTCCCCAGGATTTTTAAATGCAAACCTATGTTAAGACTGCATAGAACATAATAGACGAGAAGGCGCTAAATGTGGTGTATTTATGAATTTAAAAAACTGCTGACCATCACATTTTTTTCCTGATACATTTGAAATAGTATGAAAGCAAAAAAAATCAAAAACATATATGAATCCTATATGTTTTGGTGATCATGCTTTATTGAAGTGTTTTTCCACAGTTCAGTCAAGCCTCAACATGTAACACAAAAAGAGTTGATTTTAAAAAAAAGGACATCACCTATGGGGCTGATATTCTCTCCGGTCCATTAGTCTGAGCCATTATGATGCTAATATCACACAGTCTTTGGAGGCTTTAAGTGACTGTACAAAAAAATGTAAACAGGATCGACTCGGCCTTTAACTCATTATCGGGGTAGGAGCTCCAGCATCTATCCCTCGATAACATCAAAGATTAGCGCTGCTCTGGGTTTAATCTTTGGCAGACAGTTGTTGATTTACCAGGAGAACTTTATCACCACGAGGCTTTCTGTCACAGAATTTCATTATTATTGGTTTCAATGGAGAGTTTTAGTATCAAATCTAAATGCTGTTTCAGGGGACTTTTCACTCTGCCAAAAAACATATCTTGGGGAAACACTGAAATGCTATTATGTACTTATTGTATTGGCCAGTAGCCTAAAATAGAAAATGGCAATGGATTTTGGCATCATTGCTGGGGTTCGGGCATGATTATCATTTTGGCATCATCCACAGCTGGCAGCGCCAGTGAATCATTTTCCCTCCTTTGCGCTTCCTCTCTCTTTTGTGAATACGTATGTGTCTATCTACAACAAGGAACGGAAGAGTCAGGATTCCTGTCGGGCAAATGCCTCCCGAGTCTCCTCTCATCTTCCATTCTCCTGCTCCCCTCGAGCTCATTGCTTTGCTTTATTCCTGCTGGAGACTTCGCTGTTCTCTGCCCCTCACCCCCCCACCTTTTTTTTTTTTTTTTAACAAGGTTGGTAGATTTGTAGCCTGATTACGGGGAACATTCAACATGACAGCAAGATATGGGAGCATATTTAAACCACACACTCTGCTTCATAATAGGCATGAAACCAGTGTACTTTAAGAAAGGTTAAGAAAACAATAGAAGGGATGAAACAAGTAAAGCATAAACTGCTGCAGCAGGTTGTGGCCTTTTTTTTCCCTGGAGCCCCCCTGAGACTGGCTCCTCGAGACGCCCCTCTGGGGCTAAAAGCATGTGACACACTGACTCCTACCAAAGTATGTCGAAGCAGGGAACTTGAAAATAAAAGCAACTTAAAGAATCCACTTCTTCACAACAACAATTTGAGGACATTTAATGAAGGAGCAGCTCAGACGTTGATCATTTGATCATCCTGAGCTTTTTGTTGAAAAAACAAAACTGGGAAACAGAAAACTCTGTTAATCATCATGTTCAGTTTTTATGTTTTTTCATTACAGTTATGGTGAAGAAAGGTATTGATGCATTCAAACATGTTCTTTAGAAAAAGTCCCCCTGCCCATCCATCCTTCATTCTCTGATCGTTATACAGGTTATGTCTGAATCTAGGTAAACTTGGTCAGTCCAGTAGTTCTGGTACAGTATAGCATAACTGCACTAACTGGAGCTCAAACATAAAGTTAGACAGTGTGTGGTCTGTTATAAAATCAACAAATGGTCACATCTTGGATATGCAACCTCTACTTTTATCATCCTGAGATAAGACAAACGATTGCACTTTCTTTCTTTCTTTCTTTCTTTTTTTTGTAATAGTATTGAACATGTAATGCAATTTGGCCCAAAACTTTTACTTCTCGTTGGATCATAAATTAATTTGTGCAACATACTGTGTTTTTAGAAAGACAACAAAGAAATATCTGGTGCTTTTGGAAGAAGCCCGAGAACCATGACTGTCAGTGTCAGCTTTTAAACACAGAATACTCAGGCAGCAGCGGAAAACCCTTCCACAGAAAATGTGCATTAAGACTTGGGAAATTTCCACACACACACACACACACACAGACTCACATCCTAATTAGGTCGTTTATGTGCTGAACTGGTTGTAAAGCTCCATTAAAATGCAAAGGGGAAGATTTAAATAAGTTTAAATTTCTTCCTATCCCTTTTCAATCATGTACATTAAGCCTGGAATGTATCGCAGACAGATTCAGGTTTTTTTTCCACATTTATCCTTTTGATTTAAATGTTTCAATTTTTTTTTTCCTTCATTTCTTTTTTACATCTTCAAAATTAAAATATCAGTAACACTTTACTTGAAGCACCCCTGTATAACACATTATGAGTACATTATAGCACTGTATAACTATAGTTATAAACACTCATAAATGATCACAATGCTGTACAACATCAGGACCTAACCCTAACCCAAACCCTATGCTGCATAGTGGGTTATGAAGCATTGTGATCATTTTTGAGTTTTTATAACTACTTATAATGTGTTATACCAGGTGCTTCAAGTAAAGTGTTACCAAAATCTCACTCAATCAAACAAAATTACACATCACCTGAGATGAGTCATGGTATTGACAGTTAACATCAAACACACACACACACACACACACACACACACACACACACACACACACACACACACACACACACACACACACACACACACACACACACACTCACAGCATTAGTAGCCTATATATTTTTGCAATATATTCACAAATAAATCAACACCTCATCTTGAAGGAGGTTTGAGTTTTTACATTCAGTTTCTGTCAAGCCCCTTCCACATAGAAACAGTGAACTCGGCATTCATTAATTTTCATCCTCCAGAGATTGTGCACAAATTTAGCTGTGGAGTTACTTCAGTGGTATGAGGACTGACACATAGATTGACGTTCTTATCAACAGAGCCACGTTGCCAGAGTGAATAGAAAGTGTTGATGGCTGACTGGTGAAAGACGTGTCGAAAAGTAGAGGAGAAAGGATGAAAAGGTCTGTAAAAGAAACAAAAGCAGAAAAGTGAAACCTGGGTGAGAGGGGCATTAACTGCTGGCTGCTGTAATAAGTAACTTTAGATTGGACCCTTCTATTTCAAAAACTCTCTCTCTCTCTCTCTCTCTCTCTCTCTCTCTCTCTCTCTCTCTCTCTGTTTGTGTGTGTGTGTGTGTGTGTGTGTGTGTGTGTGTGTGTGTGTGTGTGTGTGTGTGTGTGTGTGTGTTTTCCTTTTGCCAATCCAACTGCATCATTTCAGTGCATCACAGGTACTTTAAAATATCAAGCAACTCTGTCAATTTTGACTTTTGGGTTTTGATCAAATGGGTCTTTGGAGCACAGAAAAAAAACGTATCTCCGTTATTGTCCACTATATTTTTGATTATTTTGTTTTGTGTATTTTGTTTTGTGTGTTTTGTTTTCAGTGTGTAAACCAAATGAATACATGATGGTGCCAGAGCTTTAACAGTTGTTGGCTTTACTACTTAGAACTAATTACATTTTATCTTATTGTTTGACTTCCATAAGTCGTCGTGTATGGAATCAATAAACAGAAAAGAAAATATAGTCATTTAAAAAGAAATGGAACTTTGATGGTTAGCAAATGTGCTCCAACCTCCATATAGATTGTTATCTGATGATGTGATTGCCATCAAAATTATTATTTCATTGTTTATCCTCCTTCGAGTGATTGCCATCAAAATTATTATTATTTGATTATTTATCCTCCTATGAGAGGATTTCATTTTTTTTCTCTCTCTCAGCTTTCCCATTACATGCTGACGTTACATATCTAGCAGCAGTCTTTATAGAAAAGTGCACCAATTTAGGGTCATTACAGATTTTTATTAAATTACTTCCTGAAATTATGGATGAATCAAGCAATCCTTTTAAGAAGCCTCATGCAGTCCAGGCTGTGGGGTGGATGTTGCGAAAATGCATAGCAGCTATATTATCTTGACTTCAGACTTCATTGTCAGACAGTTAGACCTCTTCAGCACTTCCAGTCTTGAACTTGTCAAAGTGCAGTGCTGGTCCAAGCCTCTGAGGGACCCTGCACCATTTTTGATCCCCCCTCGTACGACCTCAGTCTCATCTGGGCTTCAGCATTAACAATTGCTGTGTTATTTATTCCATAGTTTTTATTTCATTAACCGTTCATATTCAAAGAACTTGATGAGCAAAAATACCAAAAACACAACACCAGATATTGCACTAAACCGCAAGTCCGGTCTATTTGCTTTTACTTTTGGTGTCAGCAAAATAGAAGCAGAAGTGCAAACGTGCCATAAAAAAGCAAATATCGACCATAAAATAAAATCAAGAACTTGAGGTTCATAATACTTTGACACATTTCTGACTCAGTAGAAAAACTGATTTTAACATTAAAGCTAGGGTTGGCGATCTTGGAAAACTAGCATGTAGCATGAATGTAGCATCTCCCCAAGGCTCCGCCCAGCTCCCACCCCATTGGAGGAGCTCCCGTTGGGAGCGGAGACGCGGAGACGTTCTGCGCGTGTGGTGCGCGCGGTGCGCGCAGCGCTTCCGCGTCCAGTGCGTTCCTGGCGTAACCTGTCCTCAGCGCTTCGTTTCTTCGTTTTTCTTTATTTGCACTACGCCAAGTTATGGCGCACTCACCGGTAAGTAAACCCCCAAACATTCTTCTCCGCCGTTCTGCAACGACGCTCCCTCCTTCTACGCGCGCACTGAACCAGGGTCAGTGCACGCCACTGACATGTACGCGCAGGGGGCAGGTCGAACGGCGAAGGGATTTGATTGGTTTAAAAAAAGGTGTCCCGTCAAGACGATTGGTTGCTGTTTTTCCCGTTTTACTCCTGCTGTAGATAGCGGATTTTTTCCAAACTACTTTAAGAACACGCCATGAATTGCTTCCTATCGGGTCATAAAGATTATTTTAACCAGTATTTAAAAAAATGTATCTCATTCAAATCGCCAACCCTAGCTTTAATGAAACACTGAATGAAATCAGAGACAAATTATAATATGGGTTCAACAATTAAAAGAATCCTTTTGGAAAAAAATATGTACAGTTTCAGCCTAAGTGCTCCCCTTGGTATGGGCTCATGTACATGTGCAGTATTTGGACATTAAAGCCTCGTTTGCACTGTGCAGGCTGTGCCAGTACAGGATGGGTCGCAATTACATCTAGGCAAGCTAGACCCAAATCTATGTAGCGTCTCCACTACAGGGCGCACATCTGAAATGTGGGGTACAGTCAGGTCGGCACCAATCCAAGTCGGCCCTGGCCAACTCGGCACCACCCTCAGGATACAGTCAAGATGGCATAAAGCCAAGTCGGCCTCACGGGGGGGCTCTCAAGTGGCCGAGTTGGTCGGTGCCGACTTGACTGTAACCTGCTTACCAACTCGGCCAAAAGCCTCTTTTTTTTAATCACGGTGCCGGCTGTGGCGCGACGATTTGCACAGTTTTTTCCGTGCGCCGCTTCTCCTCACGTAGCAGGCGGGGGACTGGAGGACAAACTGTGTGATTATGGTGACTGACAGGTTAGAGGTGGATAATGTACCTGGAGCTTCATGTTTGACGTTCTGTTTGAACCGAGTAGCTTAGCTACGAGCGCGCAGCGCGAGCGGCTGTCTGGTCATGTGACCAGATCATGTGACCAGGCGGCGTTTGATCAAACCAGTCGCCTGCATTATACTTATAACTGTGCAAATCCTGGAGCTGATGCCGGCTGCGGCATCAGCTCCAGGACAAGTGGAAAAGGCAAACTACACGACACCATCCAGTCATACACCCTGTGGTACATGAACCTCCTCATCCTCCTCCTCCTCCTCCTCCTCCTGGTACAAGCAGCTCAGATGGGTACGTGAAGCAGCCCCTTTCATTAGCAGTCTGTTCTCACTGTGTCATGGATCAGCAGCCATTTATGGTGTTTGCGTGCAAAAAGTTCACCCGGGCGCTGCTTGTGACCTCAGTGAGATCCAGTTAGCTGTAGAAAATGAATAAATGGATTTACTACGGCCGGCACTACATTAATCCATCCTGTGTCTGCCCTGCAGTGATGAGATGTGGGGGCATATTTTCAAGTGATTCTTATTTTACTCCTTTCTGCACCGTTTGACAGCAGTCAATAAGTTTTTGCCACTTACAGTTGAGACTCTTGAGCCTGACAGCAGCAGGTGGGTAGCCAGGGAGGGATTATCATCTGATATAGTTCAGTGAGTTGAATTCAGCTCTGCCAGAGGAGTCCTGGAGTCAAGATGAAAATAGTGGCCAGTAAAAATGATTTTCCAAGCTGAGGGCATCCATATCTGTTTTAGGGTTGCAAGCTGCTGAGAATTATTGGCTCATGTAAAAGTATAATAAAATACTTTGACTGATCTACAGCGTTGAGGAACGGCCATCAGTTGGACGATGAAGATACGATTCTGCTGTTTGTTTCTCTGCAGGCACATGGACTGTAGTAAAACTCACAGTATGTATCTTACTCAAAAATCTCCTACCCATCCAAATGTATCTAATGTAAATATTTTTTTGGATTTTTTTCCACCAAGTTCACAACCTTTTAATTTCCCCAGGCATTTTCTCTGTGATGATTTGTACAAACCACAGCGGTGCTGCAGCTGTTCTTTCTTTGAAAGCTGTGTCTGTGTTGTACTGCTGAAGATGTTTTCTGAATGTGCTCATTCGGTTTGCACATGTTTTCTCAAGTGCTTGTGCATTGAGTTGCCTGCGCCGACTAGTAAGAGAGTTGACCTTCGTCTCACAATGATAGCTGAGCCTCGTCTTACAACAAATGTAACCCCCGTGACTTCCTGCAGCAACACGAGCTTTTCTCTAAACAGGAGAGATTTAGATCTGTGCTCAGGCTCTTAATGGATTAATATTCCATCATGTTTCCGACATTGAAAACTATTTTCAGAAATGGTATCAAATTTGTATGGTAGTTATTGTAGCTGACGGATTCTGTAACAATCAAAACAGCTATTTTGTATGTGCTCAGTCAGAGCCTGTGGTGTAGTCGAGCAGATACACAGGCTGGTTGCATGGCTGCGTGAGCAGCTACCCAAAATCCCACTTTAAGCTCAACAAACATTATCAATTCAGTTTGCCAATACAGCGAGGAGAAAATGCTGACAGGCAGGAGGAGGAAGAGAAAGAGACAGAGGGAGCAAGAGATTAAAAAGGTGAGAGAAGAATGGAGAGGGGGTGCACGAACAGACCGAGCAGCGGATGAAGCCTGTTTAGCTCTGGGTGCTCCAGTTATGAAAGCAGCTGTCATAATCACCTGGCCTTCACACACACACACACACACACACACACACACACACACACACACACACACACACACACACACACACACACACACACTGTGCTTACTTTAGCTGCTGCTATATCATTATGTAAGTGCTCCACCACATGTCTTTCATTGGAAGATCCTATAAGAAAAAAGCATCCACATACACACACACACAGCTTCCCAAAACAGCTTCCTTAAATTTCACAACATCTTTCAATACTGTTAATAATTGAAGGATGTGAGAAAAAAAAAATCATTTATATTTATTTGAAATTCAAAGAACGAATATATTCATTTAAACTGAACTAGTTAACTCAGTAACACTTGCGACGGTGTACAAGCAGTGTCCCAAGAAAGTTTGTTTTCATTCATCATCTTTCCGTCAGTATCTGGTTGGCCCGTCACAGCTCAAAATGCCCAGGCTCATTTTTTTTTGTCCCAGTGTTGTAATGCAAGTCCAACTCACCTCTTCTGGGAAAAGTCTGTATACTTTTATCTTGTGCCTACAACAGGGGGGCAGTCAAAAATAAATAAAATATTCAGTTGGCTCTCTCTCTGCATGAGTGACATTTCAATAGCTGCAAAAAGATAACTTTACTAAACTTCTTCAAAAGTGGTACAAATGTTCATTCTCAGTAAAATAAGGAGTGATGAGGTTCTGACACCAAGAAAAAGGAGAAAGCTGAGGCCTCTGTGACCTTATATGCATCTCTTTTCTCCTGAAATCTTAAGATAACTTCAAGAAAATGACCTTTTCTTTTCCATAAATAGTAGGTAGATTGTCGCAGGTAAAAGTTAAGGTCACCATAACTTCACCTTTGATGCATGCTTCATCTCAGGAAAATGTCTGTTGTGTTTTAAAAGTCTTTACCACTTAATACAGTATCAGCTTCATTTTTATTTTCTGGTTGGAAGATTCACACAGCTGTCGATCTTCTTTACCCGCTGTATCAAAGTTGGGGTTGTGAGGGGGATGGGATCCATCTAAAATCCTCTTACTCCTGCAGACACTTTAACAGCAATAATCAACAAGCATGTATTTTAATTATGAGGGTGAGCTGGAATACCCTGAGAAAACCCTCGAGCATGCAAACTACACATCTTTCTTTTTCTCATGGTGATTAGTGGTGAGTGTTAAACCACCATGCTGCCAATATTCATACAAATTGTAGTGTCATAATTGATTCTGAAGAAAAGTATGTCCAGCTTTATTTAGTTCTGCTGATATAAAGATATCAAACTGACCAGTATCCTATATCAAACAGTCCCGTAATAATATGCTTTAAATTGGATGTGATTGGAATAACTGTGATCAGAATTGTACATCTTTATATGATTTTGCTGACAACAGGTCATTTAAATAAATTATTGCCCAGACCTTCTTTCTGCACTAAACTGTGTCTGCCAGAATGCAGCCGCTGCAGTCCTTTCGACGATATGGATTTTACGCTTAAATTTGAGGGCTCTCTTTGCTCTCAAGTATCTCTGCTGTTCACCATCTCCGGTGTGTGCGTGTCTGAGTGTGGAGAGATAATACATTTGTGTAATTTCTGAGTGCGCATTGCAACATTTCGAGTCGCAACTGAAAAGATCAGTGCAGAGCTGACCTATTCCAAGTACACACACAAAGCAAAAGCATATTCCTTGCACAGCCACCAATATGGCCGAATTGTTCACGACCACTGAGCATGTGGCTTTTCCCGGGGTCAAAATGCCCGAATATAGTCAAGGACTTGCTACATACAATTCCTGTGTAGCTTGTCGATGTTTTTCACTCTACCTGTATGTGAAAGAAAAGAGAATAACAGGCACGGGTGAGTGCATCGCGAACCCTCATATTACTAGAGAGAGTAAGGAAAGTGTGTTTGGAGGAGCTGCGATTTTCTTGACAGTGATTGGTCATGACAGTGGAAGTGTACGGACCTGCTGCCAGGAGCAAGAGCATCTTGCTTCCACACAAGAGGCACACACACAGCTTCACTGCATCTTCAGAGAACAACCAACTAAATGTCTTTTTAATCTCAATTTTCAGTTACATTTTTGTCATTGGAAGTTGTGAATTTTATTTGCTAACAGATGCATTTTTACTATGTCTAACTCGTCTTTTTTTTTTTTTTTTTTGCTTTTTTCAGAGTATGACAGACAAAGATGTAGGCTTTGTGAAGATATCATCTTAAAAAGATGAAACGCAGTTTATGAAATTAGATGTTATTCATTAAATTTTTCTCAAAAATTGGCAAAATTCAAAAGAAAGTGTTTACAACAACTGGCAACCTGCATGATGCTCTTGTTGTGTGACGTAACGTTAATTATTGCACCTTTCAACCTTGAAAACTCTTTTGTGAGGGTAGCTAAAAAAAAGAATACATTTTGAACAGTATTTCTCTGTATGTTACATACAGTACATTTTAATATCTCTTTTTAATATGAAAAACAACTCAACTTCACGTTCACAAACAAAACTGTGAGCAAGACTGCTGAGGGAATAGCAGTGGAAGGAGCGGATGGGCCGTGCATCTCTGATGATGTCCGAACACCAACCCTTCAGCCTTGACTAAGCAAATGTTACAAAAATATGACATTTCCTCTGTTCCTCCTCTAGTTAACCTTTCATGTTTTTTACTGTAACACAAGTATGCCATAAACCCATGCCACAATATGGCTTGCACTTTGTCCAATCAGACATACTTCTTTACCCTCTCACTCCTTGGAAGCCAAATAAATTGGTAAACAAATGTTATTTGAGCTCTCTTCTTTTTCCTTCTCCAAGCTAAGAGAGTAGAGAGAAGTCACTATCTTTTTGTCTCTCCCTTCTTGCTCTTGCATTTCTCCACTGAGTCTCAATAAATTTCCATTAAGTGTGATAGACGTTTACTTTTATTTACATGTACCCTCAAAATTGAACGCTTCCCCTGCATTTTGTAACAACTACACATTGGAATCTGAGCAGGACCTCATTTTATGTAAAAATGAAAATGAAAAAGATTGGAATATTGAAATACGTTGAATAATGGAGCATGGCATGAAGTATGCTGCTGTTTCAGTGTATGAAACCAATACGGCACACCAAAACTTGTATGACAACGACCTTCCTAGTTTAGAAAAAAAAAGAGAAGGTTGTAGCTTCTTGCCCACTTCACAGAAGAAATGAAATTCAGTCTGTTGTGAGTTCAGACTGTCTTCTTTAGGAACTATTGACTTGGGAAGTATGAATCTGACACTTTATTTTACTGAACTGAGCTCCGCCTGTCTCTCAGTGTTGCTGACTGCAAAGCCACAAACAAGTCTGGACCTGACAAGTCCTGCTGAGGACAGCAGTGTGACGCTTCAGGACTTTTCTTATTTTTGAGAACCTTAAAACTTCATACAGCCATTTTAACTTACTGACCCTTTCTAATAAATTATTAAAATTCTTCTTAAAGTGTATCGTATTTTACTATGGTACAGATGGTTAATATTCATTGGATGTATATATATATACATATATATATATATATATATATATATATATATATATATATATATATATATATATACATATATATATATATATATATATATATATATATATATATATATATATATATATATTCTGGCATATATATATATATATATATATATATATATATATATATATATATATATATATATATACATATACATATATATATAATAGTTTGGAAAATATGTTTTGTGTTTTGCTACACCTTTTTAAAATAAAACTAATCATTCTCAGGGAATCAAACAAAGCGACTGTATGGAATACCTTCAGTTTAAGTCAATAATTCAAGCTATAGGTTTGGTTTAGAGCCGGTCGATGTGAATCTACCCTCGATAGAAATGGAAACTGCCTTCAGAAATGGTCTCAGTCTTATCAGTTCAAAAATCACAGCTCCTCCCAGAATTTTGTTTGATCTTGTAGACGAGGTGAATATTTCACATTCATGAAGCCAAATTTATTGACATTGCATTTTTACTTCGTCCATTCATCAGCCACAATCCTCGATGGGGCCCGTTAGTAGATCAGCACGTTTTTGCATGCACTATGAAACCTGTTGTAGATCAGGCCCTTGATGTTGTATTTAGTTTGTTCTGGCTCCAACAACAGAGACAGATGGTATTCCAGCTCGCATTAATGGAATCGCTAAAAATATAAAGCAATAAAGCCGATGAGGCTGCGGTTGTGTCATGACCCCCCCACCCTCTCAGTGCATCGCAAATAAAGCAGGAGCGAAGTGAACATGAATCAGAGGTGAAGTTTTATTATTGATGGAAACAGCTGCTGGAAAGTGATGGAAGTCTGACGGTGAACGTATTAAATGCATCCTTTCCTCAGAGGAGCAAACACCTGTGAGTTGCGAGAAGTAGCTCCCAGCTCGTGTTGCTGAAAGTTTGTTAGTTTAATTAATAAAGTGTTTAAACGCAAGCGGTGCTGATGATGTGCTCCCAGTTTTTCCAGTGTTGTCAATATGAACATGAGCATCGAACAGCTGACGGAATTCGACTCATTTGGAAGACAACCCTGACACTGGCAGAAATGAGGATCTCTGTGGGTTTACTCCATTCAAACACCCTTCTGAATAATAAACAGTGCATTTCAACTTATACTGGAAGTGAAAAATTCGACTGCATTCATGCAAACCACCAAAATATCTACTGTCATCTATCTTCAGTGGGAAATACATTGTAAAGACACTGAAGACAAATCAGCCCAATGTTTACATCAAGATGTACCGTTTAAATGAACCCTGGCTCTAAATCCTAAAAATGAAACGTGTTCTCAGCACATCCCTCTATTTGTTTGTATTTGTCACAATTTAGCAGTGTATAGCAGATTTATGTTTCAATGACATGTCGCCCAGTCGTTAGAGTTAAATATGTAGGTTTGATGTTTTAAATGTCTACCGAGCCAAATTGGGTTCGGCATTGACTTCACCATTATATACTGACCATTGTTTTTAGGCAGTGACATCTTCATAGACTTTAATGTGAATCTACAGTTATCAGCATTTCAGTCACTATATCAACAGTTCCAAAAAAAGCAAATACGTCATAAATGCAAATGAAAAAAATAGCAGATGGCTTAATTTATACATTGTAGATCTAAATTCAACATCATGTCAAGATCATAGGACAAAACTTCCTTACAGAGGCTGTAGAAAGAGAAAAGAAGAAATATATGTGCCATGTAACATATTTCAATCATTTTAAAAGTCCAAACTCTGTAAAATTCCTTTATTTTGCGATGTGGGAACTTCATGTGGTTCATTAGTGTGAACCACCAAAGTGTTGAAACATGTTTTTTAACATCAGGAAGAAAAAAAAAAACCCATTGCAAGCTGTCAAGTCAGATATATTTTCACTGTCGCTGTTTGTAAGTGGTGCAGCCCTGCTCTGACCTGTCTTCAGTCTCAGCTGTCCATGCTGCACTGCCTCTCGCTCCCCGACCTCCCCGTCTACACCTGTGTTTCCCCAACTGTGTCAGGCTGATGATGAAATCTTCCTCAGTAGTTATTAGGTGAGAAAAACTTGAGCCACAAAGTGACATGTCAGACTCCATCATGAATCAGAGTCTGTAACTCCAAGTGCGATCAGTTTGCCATGTTTCCAGAAGGTTAACATTCCTGATTAAAATTTAATTCATTAAACTGTCATTGTGCCAAGAGTGGAATGAATAGTAGATGTCCTAGCATTGGCTCAGAACTAACATAAACATGTTTGTCCAATAAGTCAGCTTGTTGGATCAATTTTCAGCATTTCTTTCTTTTTTTGTTTTGCTAATGCATGGGGTCAAACCAGAATGTGAAGATGGCCCTGCTGTTGTTTCTCTGACTTTCTGCTATCAAGCTGCCCCATTTGGAGCAGGAGAACAGTCAGACACTTCTGTAGTTTCTCTTTGGGTTACATGAACTTATCCACCGTCTCATATACCGCCTGTCCTTCTCAGGGTCATGGGTGGATGGAGCTGATCCCAGCTACTGTGGGCTAGGACAGGGTACACCCTGGCGACCTGAACATGCACACTCCACACAGAAACTCAGTTGGCAAAGGTACTCAAGTTTTTGATTTATGGTAATATACATGTACCTGAATTAAAAAGAAAAATGAAAAGAGAATAGAAAAAGACTGATGAAAGGAAAAGTACTGCTTTAATGTTCTTTACTTAAGAGTGAAAATGTTAAAACATTTTTGATTTATTTTTATTGATACACAGTGCCTTTTTTAGGGAATTTTGACTATTTGCTGGTGGGCGGGGGGGGGGGGGGGGGGGGTCACATGCACATACACAAATAGCTATATATACACACAGACAACTACTGTTATCATCATAACTACTGTGTGGATTCCACTGTCTCCTCTTCTACAATCACTCAGATCATGATTCATCTTATAGATTTGGAACATACAACCAAACAGTTAACCTGTCAGGACGTTGTATAGAACATCATGAATTCTATTTAAGAATTTAAGTTTTGAGTTATTGTTATTAATAATAATAATAATAATAATAATAATAATAATAATAATAATAATAATAATAAACAGAAGCACACAGTCATGATCACTTGATCATCATAATTTTCAAAATTCTTCACCTTTGGTGTTCATACCCCTTTTTCCTCAACTTCCTTGATTTTTTTTTTCACTGAAACTTCTCAAAGTATCAAGACAGCTTGATGAATGAAGTAGAAAAGGGCAAAAGTACAAATATGTGTGTCCATTTGAACTGTTGAGTAATTGTGAAATATCATCAGTAAAATTGATATTCAAGTAAAAAACAGAAACCAGGAAAAAAATAAATCTGTATTTTGCCACGTCTGGTGTTGCACAGTATGTTGAAGCATGAGCCAAAAAACGCATGTGAATGTGTTGCTTTAGCTGCCATAGTGTCTGATCTATTTAAGGTTTTTGTGTATAAAAGTGGGGGCAAATTAGGTATTGTGCACAAACACACGGACGCTAATCTATCTAATGTACTTTTATTTAGATTGTGATACATCTGACTGATACCATGACTGATAAATGACAGATACCCTCCATGTGCCATGTTCACCTTCATGCATAAGAAATGTCAGGTGAAGATACAACATTGTGCAAAATGCTGGAGGAAGTTTACAGATAACTTGATGTACAAAGTGACATAGAAGTTTCAAAGTGCTTCTCAGATGTCTTTATATACGAGGGGGTACCCAAAAAAAACCGGAATTTGGTCAGAAAACAATAATAATAATGAGTTCCGACTTCTGGCCGTCACATGTGCTGCAGGTAAGCCTCATGCACATCTGTGAGAAATTTGAGCTCCGAGAGTTACACTGAAGCCTGTCGGGAGCTATTTATAGCAACAGAGTGCAGAGGCAGTCTGCGATTTTTTCCAAAATGGCGACATTGACTGGGAAGCCAGAGCAGCGCGTAAACATTAAATTCTGCTTTTTGCTGGGAAAAAACAGCAGCAGAAACACTCACCTTGTTGCAGCAAGCCTACAAGGATGATGCTCTGGGGAAGAATCAGGTCCATGAGTGGTTCGGGTGGTTTAAAAAGGGCCAGATGTCCGCGCGTCAGGTGCGCTCAGCCGTGAAAACAATGCTGAGCTGCTTCTTCGCTGTCCAGGGTCTCGTCCACAGCGAGTCTGTCCCTCCAGGTCAGACTGAAAATCAGGACTACTACATGGAAGTCCTCAGACGGCTCCGTGAGGATGTGAGGAGGAAGCGGCCCGCGGAGTGGCGGAGTGGAGCCCGGTTGATCCACCACGACAGTGCGCCAGCGGACACGGCGCTGCGCGTCACGCAGTTTCTGGCGAAGAATGAGATGAATCTCCTCTCCCAACCGCCTGATTCGCCAGATGAAGCCTCGAGTGACTTTTTCTTGTTCCCCAAGTTGAAGAAAGAGCTGAAGGGACAGCGGTTTGCAGATGTGGAGGAGGTGACAGAAAAATCGCAGCCGGCAACAAATGGCACTTTTACGCGCGGGTCTGACGAGGCATTCGTGAAGTGGGAGACACGGCTGGAGCGCTGCATTAATGCAGATGGGGATTATTTTGAAGGCGACGGTGGTGTTTTATTTTGAAATGTCATAAATAAAAAGTTATAATCAAATTCCGGTTTTTTTTGGGTACACCCTCGTATTTGAGCAGAAGATGTCAATCATCTGCGGTGAAAAGCTTTTACTCAGCTGGCCCCCCACAGCTTTTATTTGTAGATATTATTATTATTATTAGAGATTTTCCAGAGTTTCCATTCTTAGCTATCATTTCTGAACATCTTCTATTTCTCGTGTTTTCCTACAGCATTTTAGATTTTTTTTCACCAATTTAGATTAATTTGCTGTTAAACTAATAGGTTTGACAACTTTCTCCAACTCTGTGGTATCACATTTAATTTTGTGCTCGTGGAGGCTCAGCACTCTGCTCAATCGCTCTTTGGCAAACTCAAGCAAATGAACATGGAAACAAAACTATAATACAGTTTCCTGCAACTCTGGAGTGAATGGCATGCATGCACAACCCTCATTTGAATACCTTTGTTAGTGCCAGTTTTCATTCACTATGTTATTCTTAGTTCATCACTGGCACAACACAATGTAAACTGAAAGCACAAACTGTTTGCCTGAGTTTGCAATTAGGCAGGATCTATGCAGGTTCTTAGGATCAGGGTCACAGTTGTCTGATTGCAAATAAACTAAAACCTGAAGAGATGTTGGAATAAAAAGTCGAACAGCGAGCCAAATGACTGAAAATGAGAATAAGTATTTCTAAAAGAGGAGTGATTGATTCCTCTGACACACAGCATCAATATCACAGTGGTTTACATCCTTGTGAGTTGGGTTTGCGTCAGTAACAAGCCATCCACCTCCTATTGAGTAGGTATCAGTAAAAGGGTTTTGAAAATGTTCATGTATCTGTATTTGTTTACATTTTCAGAGGAAGAACTGAGGCCCACAAAGCGGCCTTAAAATACCCAGGATATCTCTGCATTACCCAGACATACGCGATATTGATAAAGCAGTACAATGAAGCAGGTTGTCAACCCAGTAATTCATCCCAGGATTTTCCAGTCTTGATCAGTGCGCTTTCACATAAAAGGTGTTGCAGCATCTGAATCAATCACAAACATAAAGAATCCCTACAGAGAAACTGACTCAAAAGAGGAACAATTATTTTCTGAAAATATGAAAAATTTTAACACATCATCCAGGCCAACAGCAACACCATTGCTGCATCAAAAGCCAGGAAGGAATGCTGGCAGGAAGCTGAAGACACCATTAATGCATAACCTTTGTGAAATAATACGAGGGTGTACCCAAAAGTTCCCGGAATTTGACTGTAACTTTTTATTTCTGACATTTCAAAATAAAACATCACCGTCGCCTTCAAAATAATCTCCATCCGCATTAATGCAGCGCTCCAGCCGTGTCTCCCACTTCATGAATGTGTCGTGACACCCGTGCGTAATTGTGCCATTTTTTGCTGGCTGCGATTTTTCTGTCACCTCCTCCACATCTGCAAACCGCTGTCCCTTCAGCTCTTTCTTCAACTTGGAGAACAAGAAAAAGTCACTCGAGGCTACATCTGGCGAATCAGGCGGATGGGAGAGGAGATTCATCTCATTCTTCGCCAGAAACTGCGTGACGCGCAGCGCCGTGTCCGCTGGCGCTCTGTGGTGGTGGATCAACCGGGCTCCACTTCGCCACTACGCGGGATCTGGAGGGACAAACTCGCTGTGGACGATACCCTGGACAGCCAAGAAGCAGCTCAGCATTGTTTTCACGGCTGAGCGGACCTGATGCGCCGACATCTGGCCCTTCTTAAACCGCCCGAACCACTCATGGACCTGAGTCTTCCCCAGAGCATCATCCTTGTAGGCTTGCTGCAACAAGTTGAGTGTTTCTGCTGCTGTTTTTTTCCCAGCAAAAAGCAGAATTTAATGTTTGCGCACTGCTCTGGCTTCCCAGTCAATGTCGCCATTATGGAAAAAATTGCAGACCGCCGCTGCACTCTGTTACTATAAATAGCGCCTGACAGACGTCAGTGTAACTCTGGGAGCTCAGATTTCTCACAGATATGCACGAGGCTTACCTGTAGCACATCTGACGGCCAGAAGTCGAAACTCATTATTATTAGTATTTTATGATCTAATTCCGGTTTCTTTTGGATATGCCCTCGTAAAATATCAGTTCATCAGACAATATAAATGGACAGCACCCTGATCACTCAGTTTCACTTTATTACAGCACAGACGTTTCAGGCAGAGCTTCCTCATTGCCCTCTCTGTGGTTTATATTTTCCATTGAGTTCTGTTGAGGCTCAGACCCATGTGAGCAGGTTTTGTGTTGGAATAATAAGCCCTCACCTCAGCAGAACCAGCAGTTCTAGGTGCCATAACTTTATGTTTCTGCATCATCTGCCATGCACGACCATTGTTATTAATCTCTTTATTTCATATGCCATTATAGTGGAGCTCCTCTCACTAGCCGAGCACCAACCAGGATCTTCTCTGAATGGACATTTTCCAAGAGATCTCATCTGGTATCCATAACGTAATCTGCTCCAGGGAGCGGTTCCCTGTAAGTTATTGTGGTGATTTACCTCAGTAAGAAGTTAGCTTGCTCTGTAGTAGAGAAAATCCAGGGTTAACAATGAAGTTACCTTGAAAAGAGAATATCGGCCTTCGTGGTAAAGGCCTCTGGAGGCTCCTTTCTCTTATAAACACTTCAGTATAAAACCCCAACTCTGTCAATGTCAGTTTGGTTTTACGTTTCTTTTTTCTGTTTAATACAGCCTGAAAATCTATTTCTCATATCCTTATGTAAATTTCAACAATATGTGATTAAGTACCAGTAATAGTGTGATTTAAACTACTATACTCAGACTGGATATCACCCATGTTATAGTTTATCACAGCTGTTTTTGTAGCTTTGGCTTTCTACTGTAATTAATAAACCCGCTTAATTTTCACACACGCACTAGACAATGTAACAAGTCCAAACAGAGGCTCTGTGCTATCTAGACCGAGAAACTGAACATTATTGATTTCATTCAGTCCGGGAGGAAACAGCCTTCATAGCTGGAGTTAGTCGGGTTCAGACACGTGAGGACTGAGGTAGTGGAAGTGAGGCACAAAGCTTCAGCCAATCACAGGCAGGGTAGGGCGGGACTTCACTGCCTTCCCAGTGAAAAAAGCCTGCAGGGTAGTGACAGGGAGAAAATGAGTGAAAGGACCAGAAAGAAAAACAACTAAATCAGAAACAGTGAGAGAAAGATACATCGAGTTTCAAAACCTAGCTCCGCGAAGGGAGAGGTGAGTAGAGGAAGTCACAGAATCCAGGTGGAATTGGCGGTTTGACTAAAGCCGCAATTTCACCGTAGCTCAGAGTATGAGGAAATGTACAAGTCTAAACACAACGTACAGGACTGAAGAAGAGCCGAGCTGCTACTGCCAACGAAACATGGAAAACTAACCTGCGTGTGGCTAATGGAGGAGCCAAAAAAAAAAAAAAAATCACCAAAAAAGGAACCACAGAGCCAAAAACTAAGTCACAAAGAGGGCAGTACCTGACGGACAACTAAACAAAGCAGAATAATTTAAACAAAGACCTACTTCTACGCTAGGAGATCGCTCCGAAAACAATTATTAATTTACATATGACCTATATTTCTCATCTAAATATGACATTTTACTTTCAGATTGTTGTTTATATCAGAATGTAGCTGTCCACAGTTTGAAATTGCTCTGAAAATAAATATTGCTAAAATGGGAAGGAAATTTAGTTTCTTTCAATTTGTCAGAGATTTTGACATTATCCAGTGCAGACACTGAAATGGATGCTTCCTCTAACCTGTCTTCATATGAACATAGCGTGTATGAATTGAGTTGTAAATATCAGACTGCTCAGCATCAGCCTGCAGGTTTGATCATTCTAGTTGTCACATATTTTAATAGTGAAATAACTTCAGATGAAAACATCTCTAGACTGTGTTTAGTCTCTGGAAGAAATACCTGAAAGCCTAACAGCACAAATCTATTCAGGCCCAATTTGTAAGGCCCTTATAACAAATGTGTCTTATAAAAGAAAGTGTTTCAATCAAGATGAAATGATTGAAAACCATAAAAAAGTGAAATACATCTGCTATTTAATTCAAGTTCATATTGAGATACAGGCTTAATGTCAGAATAGGGCTAACAATACAAACACCGAAAATATAAATTTAAATTCAAAAAGTTAAGATGTTGTTATAATATAGTGATTGTAAATGAAAACAAAGTAGTTTAAACTTTTGAAACTGCAGACTTTCATTATTGTTCAGTTAACTGAGCAACCTCAACATTTGTCACACACTTCAAGCACTGATTGTACCAATGCATCGAGACAAGCTTTCTATCGACTGTTAAATAGCCAGTGTTTAATTTCATTCACGTTTCATTGTGTGTTTTTTTCTTTTGTGCCATTTACTTTGTAAACACTAGTGCCTTTTTACATGTCTTGAGCAAATATTCTTTATTTTTATACATGTAACATATACGAATATGAAAAAAACATAATCCAGTAATTTTGTTCAATTAGATCAATATGAAGTATTCAGAAATGAAGTGTAAGGACAGGTGTAGATTAGGTGAACTGTTCTACCATCTGACACTGCATGGCAACATTAAAACATCACAGTTTTGCCGAGGCTTCAGAGAAAACACTGTGTTGTTATTTTAGAGCCACATCGCCAACCCCTCCCACTCATTGCGCTTTATTATGTGGGGTGCTGCTGTGATGCAGGTCAGCTTTCATTGTGACACTGAATCATGAACACAAATCATTTTCTTGGATAGAAAATGATTAGAAGTCAGAAGTTCAGAAGAATTTCCTATTTGATTTAATATTCTGTAAATATCTTCAACCAGTTTCTCTGTAGAAGTTGATACAAACGTCATGTGTAATTCTTATCGCTCGTTCTCATACCTGGAAAAAAAAATGTAATTGCACACTTACTGTTAATGTCAAAAAGTGTCAAAGAGATCAAGGAGAAATCATACAGCTCATGAAAGTAATACAAGTACTGAAATTAATCCTGAAATCAGTATTTCTAACTGCTAAGTTAAACAGTTCGGAATGTGATAACATTTTTACTGGCAGTCCCCACAGAGATTATGAAAGTTTTAGTAGATTTAAAACCATCAGCTGACCAGAGATGAGATTGAATCATTCACACTGCTGCCTTCTGACCAGGTTTTACACAGGTGAGATGTGAGTAAAGCAAAATAGATTACAAGATATTTTACACACGTGAAAAAAGAAGTGCTGTAACAGGTGGAAAGGATCAAGGTAAATAATTTCATTTCATATTGTCTGAGGGGAAAAAGATCAGAGAGAGAAAAGACAACCTGAAGGTTTTTTATCTGAAATGTTGTAACTTTTATGTCATTTCTTGTTTTCATTGGATGGATTCAGAGAGGAAAAAGATTAAAGAGTATAAAATTGAGTGGCAGCCAGAATGACACTCACTAAGAGGCAGTCTGAAAACAATGGCTTTATTAGAACCCGAGGTGTGTTTCAACCTTTGACTTCACATGAATTTCAACATACTGAGAGCCTGTGTGCATGCAGCAGAAATGGGACTCGGCCAGGGAAACGTGCATTTAATGCATGCAGTCAGCGCTGGCCACAGGTTTGAGTTGTGCTCATTAGAGAGTGAATCTGATCCTCGTGGCCTTGACAATAGAAGTCCTCTCCTCTGATTGTAAAGTCATTACCGCTGTCGTCCGTGCATGCATGTTAAAATACATTTTCACACGGTATCATAGGTCCTTTGTGAAGTCAAATAGCTTACTTTACATTAGTGAAGCCTCCTTCTGCCATGATGCCTTTTCTTCTTCTTCTTTCCGTCTGTATTGGCTTCCTGCAATATCTAGAATGAAATTTTAAATTTCTCTTTTACATGTAAATGGATTTTACCTTTTGTCCAGTGCTTCACCAGACCCCATCCCACTTCACATTCCCGCCCCAGAGGTGAGGCCTGTCATGGAGTCATCTATTGAGAGAATATTGGGGTTCAGTATTTTGCTAAAAGAGACTTTGACGTATAGAAAGGGGGCGATTTGGGACTGAACAAGCACCCTTGCAATTGAAAGATTACCAGCCCTACCTAATGAGTAACAGAAGCCCCGAAGTGTTTAACAATTATGGTATCTTCAAGCCCCATATTATCCCAGCAGAAGACTATTGTTCTCACAGTGTTGCATACTGGAGTTTTTTACTTGGCAGACACAGATCTGAACTATCAGGGTCCTCTTCCATGGAGTCACGGCAGTGAAATCAGTTTCTTATTTGATGAAGTTTGCAGCTGTAGGTCTGCTTCAGGCCAGCTTGGACCATTTTCTAAACTACAGAAGGTTAAGACTGCTGCCAAACACATACATTACATCCATGTCATTAATATCCAGTCTCTGTCGACTGTGTTTGTCTCGTTCGGTTGTCTCTCTGCGTACTTTCCTGCAGGATCTCTGACAGTGCACCCAGAACCCCATGATGAGACCCTCTTGTGAGAAAGTCTTGCTGTTGGGGCACTGTTTGGTTTTTCTCAGTAAAAAGCTCCATGAGCTGCCTATGTTGCATCATCACTATATAAACACAACTGCATGAAATTGAATTGCAAATGCAAATGAGCAATCCTTTATGCAATTTTTGTTTTCTTATATGTCTACATAATCCTGATGTGTGTTGTTTATGGGAAGTTAGAACACTGGTGTGAGAATAGAGGACTTACAGAAAGTTTGTGTCATTTAATTACTTGTGAAAATACATAGCATGTATGAAAGAAGAAAGAGAAAAAGACAGTGCTGGCTGTCCAAACATTTGGTGATATCTGAAGGTAATTCATTTTCAAAACTAATGTGTGATATTCAATGTCTTTTTCAGACAAATGAAGAGCTGCAGTGACAGCTGATGGCTCTCGGCTGTGTTCTTTGCACCTGGTGGTTTGACGTTTTTCGAGGCGGCACAGAGAGTTGAATCTGAAGCGGCTGCATTTGATGAACTGTAGGTCCTTCCTCTGGATTTGCCCCCAAGCCCGAGGAGGTGCAGACACCTGTTCGATGTGCTCTGCAGTTTAACGCAAAAAAGTAGGGAGGAACATCTGACGTATGGGAAGACAGGTGAGGCGAACCTGTTGTGTCTGCATTCACATAATAATCTCAGTGAGACAGCTGGCCCCCTCGCATCAGGAAAAAAATGAAAATTGCCAGTCGACGGGTTCCCCTGCCTGCGTGATTTCGACATGTTGACACGCATCAGGCACTGCACTGTTTCCAAGGTGCCCAAAATTCATCTGCCTGCAGTTTGGAGAGGAAATAAGGTGCATTATTGTTACACTGTGCACAGCAGTACATTCTGCAGCTCCATCACGCCGCTGTATAAATAGATTATTTGTGTCTTAATGATAGACTTTGCTAAACTGTCACCTCATCTATCTGCTGTTCCGTCTCTGTCTCTCCAGTTGTTTTTTTCCCCTCCAATTCCTTTTAATTTCTTTTCTCACTAAAAAAAATGTAGCTACAGCAACTTTGCTTGTCTGCGCCCTGCCAGTAACACCACTTCTAGGTGTGAATGGTGTCTTGACTGTGTATGTTTGCATGAATGTGACACTGGAAGAGAGAGTTAAATGGGAACAGAAAAAAAAAAAATAGAAAGAAAAAGGGAAAGAGAAGGTGGGGGGACTTGCAAAGTGTCAGTGTGTGAGTCTGTCTGCTTGTCTGGGTGGGTGTGCCTGTGAAGCTGCAAAATCATTTAAATTGGGAAAGGAATGCAGGAATGCTCACTAGTGATTCTGATCTGAGCCAAATTTCTCTGTCAGAAAAGTCCCCAACCAGCCGCCTTGCAATTTCACAGTGATTGGAGAAGGAGTGAGGGAGGAGAGACTGGAAGAGGGACGACACAGAAGAAGAAACCCGAGTAAAAATGAATAGAGAATAGAGTGATGGAAGTCACAGGGAAAAAAAAAAAAAAAAACTGGCTTAGAAAAGTATGGTAATGCCGAGTTCATTCTTGCTGTTCACCTAGTTGTGAGAGAAAAACGGTGGTGTCAGATGGCTCCTGCATCTCTTTAGAGTTGGGGGGAGGAGTGAAATTTCCAGGAATAAGTAACTGAAGTTAAATTACACATAATCCTTATTGCTTTCCTCTTACAGGAACTGCATTCAAACTCCCCTGAAAACATTTTTAAGCAAAGTTTCACAAATTGCAAATCATTTTCTCGGCCCACTCTTTGCACACCAATTCCATTGAGGGCAGGGTGACACAGGCTCAGGGAGATCATGAGTCAGATTCATAAATGTGAGCAATTTAGAGACTTCAATCACACTGAGCTGCAGGTACTGGTCTGGTGCTCTCCACTAGGAAAATATTCAAAAAGGACGGCTTTCACGATCTCAATCGTGCCTCAGAGGTCTCTCTTTTTTATCTATATTATATGAAACTTGGATGGGTGAGCGCAGACATGAATGCTTTCACCACTGGAACCGCTATAAAAACAAGGCTTCCACTCCAAAACATCCGCAGTAACACCGACATAGAAGTAAGAGCTTGCATGTGGTTGTTTGCTATGATGCGATGAGCTTCCTGTACTATCTCTTCCTGTATGGCTCCTCTGAGAGCAGAGCACATCCTTGCGGTTCTTCCACACTGCAACATGATTTATTGGACCGTGTTGACACAAACTCTGCCTCTGGATTTAATGTGTGTAAGGACCCAAAGCAGCATCGGAGTGGCATTATTTCTACAGCATGGAATGGTAAGTATGTGCACTGTCCTTGGACCGGGGTTTAAGTCCCCACGTTGTCAGGCATCCACCCTGCTGAAGGCTCCAACAGCCAGACACTGAGTCACTACAAGCTCCAGGAAAGCTTCTGTGTAGCTGAGCAATCCCGCAGAGAGAAAAACACATTCACCTTCCAAAGGATCCCCTAATATCACTGGAAATGTACCAGATGTGCACATTAAAGTCGCCTCCTTGTTATGATGAATCATTTCCCACTTGATGCAAATCCAGCATTTTAAGTTTAGAGTTTGTTTTAGGTGTGTGACAGAAATAGAACCCAAGTTTCTGAAGAAAAAAAAAAAAGAAGAAATGCCTCAAGAAAGGACTATTAATTTAATCGTGTTGACATGCACAGTATGAATGAACCTTATCTGCTTGCATCTCAAGAGATTTTTTTTTTGTGTGTGTAGTCATAGCAAAGCAGCGATAGCGCATCATAAAAAAAGAAGTTGAGTTGCTTTATATCGATTTCCCCTCTCTTCAAAACATCATCTTGTATTTCCTCCTGGCCTCATTTTTCTGTCACCACCTCGACCTCCGCTGCTGGTCTTTGTACTGCTTGTAAAAGGTTAGTAAAGGTTATATCATCTGCATTTCTTCATTTGTGTTGTTTAAAACTAATTCTTCAGTCTCAGGAGCAGTGGGGATGATTTTACTCTTGTTCTGCCACAGATCTGAACGTGAACTCCCAGAAAGAGGCAGGAAAAGGCGGATGGTCGACCATGATTATGTCTGGTTTAGTGAAATGTCTCATTTTATGTGGGTGCCATATCAGCTGTCTTGATTATCTCAAGTTTTATGCGTATAACGGATTGTTTTTTGTTTTTGTTTTTTTTAAATCATGTGCCAGCTCATTTGAGATAGGAGGTCTGGATGGGTTTATGGACCACGAACAAGACAATTTATGGCGGTATTCTGTTGGTGTCAGGGCTGCATGGTGGTGTAGTGGAATAGCACTCTGGCCTCACAGAGAGGATATTGACATGAGTTTTTTCTCCAGATGCACCAATTTTCTTCCAAATGTTCCAAACCATGAAATTCAGGTGAATTGCAATAACGGCCTGTTTGAGTGCATTTCTCTTTTTGTTAGCCCTGTAATGGCCTAGAGACGTATTTAGACCATACAGTTCCTTCACCCACTCTGAAATAACGTACAGCAAAGCATGACCACGAAGATGAAGTGGTATAGAAAGCGGACTGATAGAGCTGTGGTCGTTATGGTGATGATGGAACAAAGTTATTAGCACCCCTTACCACACACACACACACACACACACACACACACACACACACACACACACACACACACACATAGAAATAAAAATGTAAAACCACTATGTATCCTATACAGTGAGACACCACATCAGCCCCAAAGACCTTCATTTTCCCTCCAGAACAATCTCCCTGCCCTGCTGTTACCTGCATCCTCCCTCCTCCTCACACCTTTCCCTCTCTCAGGTCTGTCTTGCACTTTTTTTTTTGCAGCTTTCATTCTCCTCTTTCCTCTTCTTGTCCTTCTTTAGCCTTTTGTAGAGCATGTTCCAACATATAGTAAAAATGAGGAAATCATTATCATTGCAAAAATAAAAAAAAAGTAAGACAAATTTGCTTCATGCAGGTATCTCCTGCCTCTCCTCTCTGTCTGTCCTGTGTTTCGTCCTGAAACTCCTCTGCTCTTGCCTTTGCCTTGCTCCTCACAGCTCTTCTCTCACATGTCTCTCTCCTCCTCGCTGTTTTTAGCAAAAAATCACCAGTAATCAATATCATCATCACAATAATAACCATTTCCCCTCACAATGCAAATTGGAAATTAAAAAATGTGTATGTGCACGCGTATGTGTGCACAACAGTGGTATTTTAAAATGTGGCTCTGTGTGTCATTACACACCCACAAAATGTCTCTGCTCCGAGTTTATCTCATTGTTTGAACAGCGCTGCTTTAATTAGGACAGGCCTGTCTATCTGTGTGCCTGTGTGTGTGCGTGCGTGCGTGTGTGTGTGTGTGTGTGTGTGTGTGTGTGTGTGTGTGTTCAAGTGAAAAACTCTGTGTGTGTACATGTACCCATAGTGCCCTCATGTGGACTATTTATGAAAGACGTTCTATAGTCCAGTTACACACACATACACACACACACACGCGCACACACACACACACACACACACACACCAATGACACGGTGTTATATTTGGAAACACAATTTCATGCTATCAGTGCTGGCTAGCTCTTCCATTTAGATAGCAGACAGCTATATGTGTGTGTGTGTGTGTGTGTGTGTGTGTGTGTGTGTGTGTGTGTGTGTGTGTGTGTGTGTGTGCGCGTGGTTGTATATCTGTATGTATGCATCTATGTGTGTGTCCATGAGGGCACAGACAGTCCTCCTCGTGCTCCTGTCGGGTTTCCCGGCTTTGCTGAAATCAAAAGTTGGTTGCGATGGTAACATTTGGATTTTCACTAATTATGTTGATTAAAAATGTGAAAATTAATTAAAAAGTCAGGAAAATGATCTCACAGCAGATGATCAGCAAAACATCAGACTGATTCAGATCTCTCAGTCTCTTCCCTCCCCACTCTCTCGCTCCAACACACACCAGCCTCATTCTCTTCCTGTCTTTCTCTGTCGCACTTCAGAAGCACTTCATTGCCACGCAACACTGAATTATCCACATTCATCTCTCACACCAGCTTCCTCTCACTCTGTTTCTCCCCTTCCTTTCACACCTATGCACACACAGGTGAAACCTGTCTTCATGTCCAAAAAAGCAGAGCAGCAGTAACAATGGTGAAGTGCAGGAGAACAGCACCGCCTTCACTGTGGTGCGTCTCTCCTTTTCAGTCAGTCACTTGACTCATTTTCAAGTTGTTAACAACCCATGACAAGCCTTGTCTCATACTGCCAGAGCAGACACATCAGTAACAAAAGTAACACAAAACACCAGGAACCTCGCGCTCTCACTTTCTTTCAGTCTCTCCATTACTCCGGCGCTCCAACAGCCCATCTCTGGTTCTCCTTCCCTCTGACAGAGTGAATAAACAGCCTCAGAAAGGTGTAATCTCTTTCTTTTATTAGCAACAGCAAACACAGAAACAATGACTTTACCCTCCACCCCTCCTTTTTCTCCTCTGTCTGCTCTTCCCCTCTCATCAGCTTTAATGAACCACAAATCTCATCAAGCCATCTTTTTATCAGCTCTGCCGTCACTGCTCCTGCACTTCGGTCTGAGTCTTTAAACCTGACGCCTTGAAGTATTTCAACTGTTGACCAGGAGAACTGTACATAACTTACATCAGGCTGTAAGGTGGAATACATAGATTTCGTGCATTTGTGTTCCTAAATCAGAAACCTTATGCTCACAGTTGGAGTGGATATTAAGTAGAATTTGGTGATGAGAATTTTCAGAAGCAGCAGCATTGGAGTGACAGTCCTGCTTCACAGCTTCACCGGCTGGTGATTCACTGCCAGCTGATCTTCAGCATGTTCACTATCTCACCATGGTGATGTTAAGGAGGACGAGGACGATGTTATATATTTGCAGCCATCAGCTGACAGTGTTGAAGAGGTGGTGGTATAATGGCTGCTTTGTACAGCCTGACCTGCTTCTCTTAAAAAAAAAAGAAAAAAAACAACACAGCATGAACGTTGATCTTGTTGGATGGCAGCGGCAACTGGGAGCTGTGATACGGAGCCGGCATTGTTTTCTGTGTCAACATTACAGGAGAGAGATTTTCCACAACATGTTAATGTGTAAATCTCATGACGGCGAGGCCGAGCCAAGCCACTGATCATATGCAGGAGGCGTACAGGGAGCGCGGGCCCACCGCTCTCCACTGGGCCGCAACGGAACTTGGCTTGGCCGCAACTTCAAAGAGCGGTGGTGGCGGTGGTGTGCATGTGATAGTATGTGAGACAATTAAGAAATTCTGCCAAGGATGTCATAAAACATGGCATGTTGCACATCATCGAAAAAACAGACAAGGTTGAAAGGAAGATGGCGTTTTTAAGCAGATATTGACGAGCTGGTGTCCCTTTTATAGAACGTTCAGTGTTCTTGTGACAGAGACATTGGAAGATCTTCTGAGCAGAGGTGTCTACGGTGGTTACATGTGTTGTACGCTTCATTATGTTACATGTAATAGTCTGTGTATAGGACTTAAAACTGGCAGGACACATTTAAAACACAATTCAATAATTTTTCATGTTTTTCTTCAGATCTTATCTTTATTCAAGTTAATTATATTGAGCAAAATTCCAATTTTGTCATATTCAGATAGGAGCAAAACTTGCCTTTTTTTTTTTTTTTTAATTAAAATTTTACATGTTTTTTGGTTTCTTACAGCAAACGTCATCGCACTCGACCACAATTATAAGAATCTCCAATTTAGTGCCAAATGCACTGAGTTTCACACCAGACGGACAGCACCAAACGAAAGCTTCTAATTTAAGTGTGGTCTGCGTGTGCAGCAGCGCGTGCCTCATTTAGAACCGTCATGCTTTCTACTTCCTCCTGGTGGGAGTGGGACTCTTCACCCCTCTTCCCGGCGCCGCCCGGGGAGGCGCGGGGCTGGGGGCGGAGGGGGCGGGGCTGGGAGCGGGCTGGGTCTTCGGCTGGGGGATCTCGATGGGGAGTTTAGGAGGGATGATTGTTTTAGGGGTCGGAGTTGGTTTCGCCTCGGGGATTTTCTCGCCATGGCGGTACACGCTGACCTGGAAATTAAAAACGACAGAGAGAATAAAATGTGGATGGTCACCGGTTCTAATAGAACAAATGATTTCAGAGAGACGTTCATTTTTGGAGTTCCATAGTTCTTACAAGTTAATGCAAATTTAAACATTAGAAGTGTTTAATATCATCCCTGTGGCAGCTTTGTCCAACTGTGTTGGTTTAAAGAAGACACAGATAAAAGAGCAAGCTTTCTGTTCCACAGAGGAAAATGTGTCCAATCACTGCACAGCAGTCACACTTACCACTATATCCACAGACTCCCCTCCGTATTTATTCTGGACAATCATGGTATATCGGCCAGAATCCTCCAAGGAAACACCTTTGATCGTCAGACTGGCAAACTTGCCCTGGTCCACGGAGACCACGTACTAAAATAATGAAATCAGAGGTTAAAATAGCAAGAAAGGCAGCACGGGGAGCTCAGCTATGATTTATCATTTAAAGAGCCTGTCATTTAAAGTTTGATTTAAAAATTGATTTTCATCAAACTCAGAATAGCAGCATGAGCTTTGATTTCGTCTTTCCAATTTGAAAAAGCTGAATGCCACCGTCTGCATCCAGCCCATTGTCTGTGTGATCCGACCGAGGCCCATTTACCTCGCCCAAAACACGATGGAAATGAACAGCGGCGAAAACACACCTCATCTGAAATTCTCAAGGCCACTGAAACAAAACTATCGATGTTTAAAGCCTTTGGAGTGCACTTCTGACTACTTTCACCTCACACCTGAGACTGAGTGGCGTGCTTACTCTCCGACTTGTAACCTGTGAGTGGTGCAGACGGGAGTACATTATTTGAATCTCGGCCTCTCATTCCTGCCCACTCATTTGTGAGGTCTGGGCATTTATACATTTTTTGAGGAGTGGCACTTGTAACAGGCCAATTACATTGCTATTAAGAGAAACACTTGCCTTTAATTGTGAGAAATTAAAAGCTCTACTGGTTTAAAATTCCTAAAAAAAAAAAAAAAAAGAAAAGAAAAAAAAAAGATCCTGTTTTCTAATTAACATGTTATGCGGTGTTGGATAATTGCATTCATTTATTAGCTCAATGTAGGTTAATCCGTGGGTTGCTTGTTTCCTTTTTGTTGGACTGATGAAAGGAAGCTGCTGTATTAAAAAAAAAAAAAAAAAAAAAAAAACATTGTCTGGTAATTATTGCTATTTTTGTGATGACAATAGGACAAAGAGCCCAAAATCTCATACTCGCTGACAAAACAGAGAAAAACACTGACATTTTTTTTGTTGTAATCAACAGGTTCATTTCAACTTCATTCAAGTCCGTGCAGCTCAATATCTGCTTCTACACTAAAATTCAAATGGACCTGCATACATTTGGCTGTTTGTTTTTCTGTTAGCTTCATATCCTCAGTGGCCTCTGTGGTAACGGGGAAGAGGAGGTTCACTCCAGAGGTTTAGCAAACACATCACCAGAGATCTCCGTTCTTGTTTTAGACAGATTATTAGCAGGTGAGGGAATGAATAAAGAAGAGGGCAAACTTGAACAGAAATTCCTTCTGGACCGGGGTTTCTAAAACTTAAATCTTCAAAGCTGTGAGAGCTGCAGGATCCTGACGCTGTTGAAAGAGGCTCGGCTGACAGGGGACAGACTGCAGAATTACGCTGGTTTGCAAGTAGGTCAATGAGTTATGAATGGTAGATTTGTTCCACACTATGTGTCGATGATCCAGGTCAGACCTCCACCCAAATTATGTTAATATTTATTGTTCATGTTAGTTTTGGCCGTAGCAGTTGTTAAAATAAGCAAGGGGAGGTCAGATAGTTCTTAATGTGCACAAACTATTCTGGAACTTATTCTTCTTTTTTTCTTTTTCTAAACATCCGCCCAAAGGTTGTGCACCACATGAGTAACTACACTTGAAGCACTGATTTATATTTTCAGCTATAATTTACAGGGATCTTGTCACGTTTGCTCATTATGAAATTAGGAAGCTTCTGTCATGGTTGTAATTTGTATTTTAACTCTGCATTCGCTGCTCTTTGTGATGATTCAAAAATGAATTCCAAGCTTCAAAGTAACACAACATAATTTGGCTGAGCTGTCAGCGTGGAAATTCCATCATACCAATATGCAAGTTAATAGAAACATCCTTTGCAAATTTCTTGGATCAATGAGATAATTAATGATGAGAGGAGCTGCAGGAGCTGCGTTCCTGTTGGAGGTTAAACAGCTCAGAGCGAGACACGGCGGTGTTTTCCGTCAGGTAGGAATCAAGTCGAAGAACAAGGCCCTGAATGCAAACCTGTGCGCCGAACACGACTATCGTATATACTTTAATTACGTGCTCCGGTGACAAGTTAATTGCATGTTGTGAAATGCATTCTGACTCCTGTCACACCAACAATAACAGTAGTTACCTGATCATCGGGTTCCACTTCCGATCCGCTCTTCAGCCATGACACCTGAGGCTTGGGGTCTCCGCACACTGTACATGTCAAACTCAAAGTCTGAAAAGAAAGGAAAGAAATGTTAGGGTATTTTCCAATAAATACTTAGATAAAGATGATATGTACACATTTTGACACCGACTTTCTTTTCCATGATTGTGACCACGTCGGGCAGACCTCCGATCACCTTTCCACGATCTGAAACAAGCCAGTGTTAATTTACGCACTCATTAATTACTTGATACATTAAAGCTGTGAATGAAATAAGATAAACTCACTTTTCTCAGCGTAGGCTTCAGCCCTGAAACAAAAGTAAGGTTGTTATCATTACAACATTTAGTTGTACTCATGTCAGTAAAAACTACCTCTCACTATGAATATTTAAATTCCCCAACATAGACTCAGCAATTAAAAATTCTACCCATGTCAAACGTTCGAGCGAGAGACGCTCCAATCCTGCCAGGCCGGTTCTGGATTTCTTCCATCACCTGGCTCACCATAGTAGCTTCATACAAATACATCTTACTTCAACTTGTGGTTCCCCGACAGCAGCCAGATGGTTGCTACAAAATACTCTGTACTTGGAGCAGACACACACTATAAAGTTTTTTCCTCTTACTTCAGATGTTTTTCAAATATTTGTTTAGAAAAAAAATGATATTGTTGTCAGAGGGCCGTCAGAGCAGCGTGGCACAAGCAGAGGTCAGATACAGGACAGATGGCTGGGGGAACTCTGCTCGACTCCTGGCATGTTGACGCTCAATCAAAAGGGCAACGGGGTGCCACTAGTTTCAATGTGTTTCTAAAATCTTGTGCTTAAATGTCTCTCTTTGAATGTTAATTACGAGAGGGATTTGGATGGTTTCCACTCCGCATGCAGTGTTTAGTGTTTGGAGTTTCAATCATTTTTCTCTAAATGGGTTTGTAAAATTCAGTACATTGGCTTTGCTTTGGCCCAATTAGCCAAAGGACCCCAAAGAATCCCTGCTACCTGACTGCTTCTATTTATAACCTTGATTTTCCCTCAAATTTTAATATGCTGGACTTTTTCCAGACAACAAGGCTTTGGGTTTTTGGACTCACTCTAGTTCCTGAAATATTCAGCTAGGAGATGGAGGTGAGCTCAGCTCACGCTGCACTGGCCATCCAAGGGCTAAAACACCGTACAGCTGCATTTTCTCACAGGTGTCTGGTCTGTCTAAATACATCAGGTGCAAAGTTGACAGAAGCACCGAAAAGCTATCTAATACCTGCTTTCAACAGAATGTATAAATGTAAGCAGCTCAGGGTGCAGAAACAGAATAATATGAGGCATATAAACTATACTGTGTGCAGTTTAAGACACCGGCTTCTTACAACATCTGCAGGAGGCACAGGATTGGTCTCCAGCTGTTTCTGCTGCATGACAATAGCCTCAGACATGCATTCAGAGTCATAAATACGTATCTGAGCACGAGGAAAAAACATTGTCTGGGTTCTACAGAGCCAAGATCCCAGCATTATCCAGCCAGTCTGCTATCACACAAAACAGAGAGCCGCCATGAAACATCCTGAATTCACACAAGCGCTGTGACCCCTGGGATCTTAAAAAAAGAGCCCACAGGGCGATGCCGGGTATTCACAGGCATGTTGCACAGAATTCAACTGATGCAGGACTGGCTGTGTTGCTGAAATAGTGCAGCAGGATACCAGGCAGATCAAAGATAAGCAAGTTTACCTGAGTGGCTTTATGGGCGAAAAATAAAAGGTTATGGATCTGCATGCACGTTGCAGACAAATGAGCTGGGATTCTTAGCAAAATCTATCTTAAATCATTAAGTTTACAATTTTGGAAAAGATGTGAATGAAACAGCAGCTCATCAGTAGCAAAGTTAGTCTGACTGAAATACAAATGCAAGTAAACAAGCACACTTGAGTTTGGTCTTACTTGAGTTTCTGGAACTCAGCATATGCCTTCTCATAAACTGTAAAAGACAAAAACACAAAGTGCCTGTCACCATTAACACAACAAATGCCTCCTTACTTTATCTAAGAGGCATAATGACTATAAAAATCAATTTTTCACAGAAACACTCGTTGCTTGTTCCTTCATCGACAGCTACAACAGAGCTCGATATTCAACGTAATAAAGCGAAATATAAATAAATGCCTTTGTGACAGCTGTTCGAGTTGAGGTAATATGCCCCACATCAGCAATGTATTCAATCAGAATTTCCAATAGGCCTCTTTGAAAAGTTTCAGGCCAGATTTTCATGTTTATTTTTCACATGAAAACTGTCCTTCAAGCTAACCAAGCCTGCAGTTCTTTGTTGAGGAGTATCCAGCCAACTTTTTACAGCCAGGTTAAAGTCCTGAGGGGATGATCATTTGATAGCCAAAGAACAGCTTCTGAATGGAGTTTCCTTTCAAAGTTGCAGACAACAAATTGTACCCAAGAGACCCATAAAAGAACAAGTGACTGCATTGTTCCTCCTTTTTACTGAATTATCAATAAAAAGAGTAATTGATGCTGAGAGATGGAAAATAAGAGAGGGCAAGTACTGACCATCACCGCTGAGGTCCAGAGTGCGTTTATTGGAGTTTTCAGAGTCAGTGATCACAATGGAGTATGAGCCTTTATCCTTCTCCACGGGCTCAACCACCTGAGAATGAATCAAACAATACGCTGAGCAGTCAACAAAGCCTCGTGCTCAGGCGGAGTTTGACTGTTTATTTGATGGGGAGTTAAAATTCGGAAGCTCGGGTCCCACACCGAGGATCTGAACCCGGGTCACAACGCTCAAGAACAAAACCGAGTCTCATGCACCACCAAGGAAGGGCAATAATGTCAAGAATAGTTTATATGGCGAATTCCAACATGAAGTGCAGAGTGTCTTTACATAAAGTGAGGACATTTTAACACAGACTAAAACTTAAGCAAATGGTGGACAGCAGCTGTAATTATTACCTCTGCAGAAGCTATTTGGGAATTATCTAAGTGGCACATTCAAGGAAAAGGGGGCTTCATTCTCACCAAATGTGTGATCCACACAGACACAACATTGCGAGCTGGAAGATAATACCTCCATTGTTGCCATGGCAGGAGTTCCTCCAATCACAGTCTTTTCACTGTGGGACAATTTAGCCTCACTGAGGAGAACAAAGAGCAGAGTTTAGTGTACGTGTGTGTGAGTAGTGCTGTGATTTTACCAGATGAAGCCTGGTTCAGAGGTAATGGAAAATCATGTTTACATGCCTCTCTGACGGTGTGCCCATCTATCACTGTGGACGTTTTACCAAACTCAAGTCTCTCTTAATTTTTTTTCCCCTTTATTTTTTTCCTCATTCTTTTCTGTCCCCTTTTTCTGTTGTGTCCACTTGTTCCTACTCTACTACAGCGCTCTCCGCATTTTATAATCTCCTGGGTAAGACAGAGTGCTTTTAGCAGCTGAAAAACCACGCTCCTTCAGAGAAAATGATAGGGGTGTGATTTCTGTCACAAAACAGAGCAATTTTACTGCAATAAGCAGGATAATGAAAACACTTGACAACAGCCATCACAACTTTTATTATGTGGCTTATTGTTTTTGCCACTTGTGGCAATTTAACTTGGGAGAAAAGAAAAAAAAAAGTGTGTTTGTGGTCAGCATGTTTATGGGAGGGCTTAAAAGAAAACTGTAATTCCTGCCAAAATCTCTCGCTATGACTGCAGATGCTAGAGACACTTTTCTTTTTATTTCCCTCCCCTCCTTCAAACTTGCACTGCCGCTGCTGTTTGTTGTGGTGTTGTGGTGTTATTAGTGTTGTAAATCTAAATTCTTACCCGTGATACCAGGTGACGTTCATCTCTGAGGTGTAATACTTCATGTGACACTGTAGCTGAATGCCTGTTGCTGTGCAGTTAATCACCAGCTCTCCTGCACTGGCTCCTAGAGGAGTTGATGGAGGTGATAGAGGTTGTGGAGAGCACATTTGAAATGAAAATCAAATACATGTCGGGCACCTGCTGTTGGATATAATCTGGCCTTGCACCGCTGGGAGAGCTACAGCATGCAGCACAAAATGGATCAAATACAATCAAACTTCCATTTTCAGTCATTTACAGGATGCATTTTAAGATGTCCCCTTTTTATGTTACCTTTGTGCAGCCTGGAGAGAGAAAAATTGCACTAATGAAGCAGAGTGCAGACTTTGGAGTGCAAGTTGTTTACATGCTGCATTCAGAAAAACACTTCAGCCGCCGGAGGTTTTATTAACTTTTCTTTTTCAAGCCGTTGTGCCTGAAAGGGCATTTCATGCTACACTATGTCTATGCGGGACTTTGCTTTACTGCACATTACCAGTGGACAAGTGTGTCATCCACCTGGTCACGTCACCATGGTTTCCCATTATCACAGTAATGAACCCTCTTCTCCTCTGCAGCCACCGCTGTAACAGTTGCTGCAGAGCTGTCAAGTGACTGTCTCTTAAAATAGGAGTAAGATGCTCCTCCACGCCGTCACTGTGACAGCGCAGAGGAATTTTAAAGTGATTTCACCACATGATGGCATGATGGCCAAATGCTTCCAGCACGACAACTTCTGCCACATGCTGATAAGTGTGTGTGTGTCGCAGTCGGATTTTGAATCAGAAGTGTATTGGCCTGGTGATAGATCTCATAAATCTCTTATCGCCGCAGTGTGATTGCACCATGTTAAGTTTAGATAATTTGAACTGGTTCCCTGCAGTGGGTAGAGGATGATGTTGTTGATGTTTTTAATGTGGATGTCTGTTCATAATTTAATTGGTTTTTGTGTATTTACTTCTCTGCCTGTGTGTGTGTGTGTGTGTGCGTGCGTGCGTGCGTGCATATGCTTGGAAGGAAGTTGGAAGATACCTACCAGCCAGCTGGCTGAGCTTGTCGATGGCATCCTCAAAGACTAGGGGAGAAGCAGAGTAGCACGGGGTCAGGGAGAAAGGCAGCGACACTGGAAAGGGACTATGCTGCCCTCTGGTGGCTGCTTTAAAATATTTACATCCATACCATATTGTATATCGTGACCACGGTGTTTAAAACTCCCCCATTGAGCCTTACATTGAAGACTTCAACACCTTGTGACTTTATAATGCTGCTGCGATGATTATACATACAAAACCATCAACCTTTAATCAGTGTCCCTCTCCAGAAGTGATGCATACATACAGTTTTAATATCAGTTCATGAAGAGAGAATAAAAGACAAGCTAGAAAGATATGGGGGGAAAAATAATGTTATCATTGGAAATCATAACTCAGAGTAGCAGAGACTTTAAGGACTACAGGGTATCAAACTGAGTTTGCTCTTTATAAGCTTTTCCAGGAAAATTAAAATGTAATTTCTTAAGAATCAATACAACTGGAAACGGAGCAAAATGGTCACATACAGATAGACATTTTTATTCAGTAGACAGAGAAACAAGGTTGGATTTGTAGGGTTAGTAATGTATTAGTACACCATGTGCAAAGAGTGCATGAAACTGGATGATACTGTTTACCGTCTGTGTGTGCATGAGAACGGAGCTGGTTTGGGAGGTTTAGGGAAACTTTACACTTTTACTTGTTCATCATGCCATAAGTTAGACAGACGCCAGTCATCTGTAAGGTAAATAACTTCACTAATTGAGCAGGAAGATAAATTGGGAAATAAGAACAGATGTTTACCTTTTCCAGAAATATCAATTTGGCTCATATCTTTCCCTCTGTCATCGCTGATTGTAGCCTTGTAAATTCCTGCTGTCTTCAGTGAAAACTGAGGAAAAAATGAGCGGAAACAACAAACATAGACTGGTAAATACAAATACATCACACAAACAATTTTTGTTTCCCCATACATCACTAAGGGCAGTAAGTGGGCAGGTATGTCCATCCATACCTCCACCTAATTGGGTGTTACACTACAATAATTCAGTTACGGTATGTACAACTCTAAATATGCAGACAGTGTTTAATTTGTAACATCTCTGTTGTTGTTTATGTAAATTAGAATTCCAAATTCTGTTTTTATTGACTTTATACAGACTGGGGAAATCTGGGGGAGTTACCTGTTTAATTGACAGTTTGCAGACTCCAGATCCGAGGTCGGGCTTCACGTCGGGGATGATCTCTGTGTCCTCCTTGTACCAGTGGAACTCTGATTCCTTCTTCAGGTTAGCAACCTGCAATGAAAAAACACAACACTGAAACATGTGGTTTTACTTTCAGTGATGTCTGGTCTTTCCACCAATGTTATATTTTAAATTATTATCTTTCAACAACATACAACAATGTTTGCTGTCTTTTTCCACAAACAGAATGAACTGACTGAATGACGAAGCATGTTGTTAATCCATTTCAGCTCAGAAGCCGATATAAAAGCTGAGGCTTACATTAGTTGAAGATTCCTATAGTTTTATTTCCTGACTTTCTGCCTTGTACTTGCATGCAAGGATTTGCTGGTTTGCTGTTTAGCGGAATATATCCTTGGTCTCTGTGATGTTTCTTGTGCCACTGGCTGCTGTACAACCGAAAAGCAATACATGTCCAACCACATGCTTCCCAGTTGGCGGAACAACTTTTCATCCAGTTCTGCTCCTTTTATTCTTCCAAATACATTTTTGGCAATTGTGGACAGAGATTTTCCTTATAGCGTCATCTGTCCACACTTGATTCCAAGATGACTCTGGCTTATCCAGAAGTTGTTTTGCATCCTCCAGATGATTCATCCATGCAGTGTGAAATGGTGGAAAAGTCCTGTGTCTGCCTCCTCCCTGCAGCTCCTCTGCAGTCCTATGGGGGTTGTTTCGCTTCTCCTTTCTGCCCAGTAGACCAGAAAGTTTTCTTGGTCATCCAGATCTAGTATTGACTTCCACAGTTCTCCTTGACTGCTACTCCTTAATGACATTTCAGCCAGTGGAAAGTGCAAGCCGAAAGTGCTTCGGAAGCTTTTTATAGCCTCCGTCTGCAACGTAGGCATCAGTTGGCTTCATTTCGTTTCATTGCATTTTATTTTATGACAGTTGCTTTGAGAAGCTTATGGTTGTGGAATATTTTCCTGAGATTTGAGGAGTCAGGCACTTTGTTTCCTCTGGACATGTCATCGGCTGACAATTCTTATTTACAATTCTTCACGTATTACGAGACCTAGCAAATCAAAAAACAATCAACTCACTCATTCATGGGAGTTCTCAGACTGTGTCAGCAAACACCACAAAAATGCTCTTTGATTTCTGTTCCTTTTTTTTTTTCAGTTTATGAACATAAATGTAGAAATACATTAGCATTTTTAAAAGGCTCTTTTTCAACGTGTTGGCTGCAGGGTTAGTATTTTCTTCTTCTCACTTCAAAAGTCAACGGAATATGAAAATTGCCCAGGGGTGGCCAAATGTTTGCACATAACTGAATCTCTGCTTATCTACATAAGACATTCACTCTCATCCACCGGATCAGAAAAGTTTCTTAAAAATCCCCAAAACTTCAGGCTATTTTCATTCTCAATAATAAATTATGCTCTAAACAATCATTGACACAAAATACCAATAAAGCATCTTTCTACAGAGCGGCTGAAACTACTGCCTCCTGCGAATTGGCATTCACATACCGAATAGGGTGTATTTTTAACTGCATCCATCCATTCATCCTTTCATTCACACTTATGGACAACTTTAAGGTCCCCAATTGACCTCAAACACATAGTTTACTGACTGTGGGAGGATACACATAAGGAGAACATTCAAACCTGCACAGAATGGCTAGTCAGCTACCCAAGCCAGCCTCCCATTTGTTTGGAGCAAAAATATTCAATCATGGAGTTTGGCTTTGCTTACCTTACAGACCAAAGTGACGGAGCAATCATCTCCAATCTGGAGTGACAGGAACTCACTGAAATGGGGACCTGCGATGGGGAGAGTTGTAAGTGAGACGCCAATAAAAATGGAAACAAGCATTTACAAATATCTGTTCAATAGAAGCTCATGTGTGTATATGTGGTATCTGTTCTAGAAATGTGAAATCTATTACAGCTAGCGCTTTGAAATGGCTCCATTTGACTTTTCATGTTCCAGCTCCAAAATCAAACACGGTTCACTTCCGTCTTCTGTGCGTTCCTGCATATTTACAGATTAGTCATCTGCCAGCCAACGTAGCGATGGGTAGAACGCAGCTCAATACAAGATTAAAAGTGTGTGATGTTTTGTATTTCTCACCCTCCTTGACTCTGATGTACTCTCTCCTCTGGTAGTCAGCCTCAGCCAGCGCTGCCTTGAAAGCTATGTACACATACAGATACACATAAACAGAGAATAATTAAAAGATCAAAGTCTCACCAGTAGCTGCTATAGAATCTTTCTGTGGATTTCCCAGCTAATGGTCGTCTGCGTGAGAGTGGAATCATAACTTATGAAATTATGTGGATTTCAAAGTATCCTTCATACATAAAGTTCAAACCCACCTTACAATTATCGGCTTATTACATTTCCACAGTGTCCCTTCTGGTGGATGTGCAGCAAATCTATTGCCAAATGTATGTATGTGCCTAACGGAAGCCTTGCCTCAGAGGGGTTGCAAAGATCGCCACTAATTAATAGGAGGAGAAATGGGAGTTTGAAACTCTAAAGTTGTGTTTGCACATATCATATATTGCTGTGAATATCAAATTAAGCAAAAAGGTCTGTTTTCTACCCGTTTGGAAACAGTGGGTGTTGATGGTGGTGAAGCAGTGAGACCTGGCTTCTTACCGTCGCTGATCAGAACCAGTGAGCTTTGAGCTTTGCCTCCTCCGTCGGTGATCTGGCAGGTGAACGTCCCCTCGCTCTCCTCGGTGAAACGATCCATGATGAACTCAATCACACCTGTAGCAACATCATGACCCATCTTGTTGGGCTGCAAAACAACAGAGCTGCATTTAACGAAAGGCCTGCAGTTGACGTGACAGACTTGATCGCAGTCTTTGTGGTAACAGATGCTTTTTCCTCTGTGATTATGCGTTTCACGTTGACACAAATTGGCAGGTGGTCATGCAGACATGTGATGCTGATCTTGAAGTTGGAAGGTTAAGTTTTTTTTTTGTTTAATCGATCCTGACTATTTTCTGTTCCTGAAACGAGACAGTATCTTACATCAGCTCCAGAGAGTTCCTTGTTGTTTAAAAAGAATTTGTAGGTGACTTTGGGAGAAATCTCTTCAGCCTGCAGCCAGAACCTCACTCTGCCTCGCTCCATAATCTTATAGGCCAGCTCAGATTTCAGAGGGATGACTAGAGGAGAGGAGAAAGGACGGTTAAGAGTCAGAAGACTTTAATGGGCTTGTTCATTTACTGGAGAGGGAAGTCGAGGAGGCAAGAAGGAGAGGAGAGAAGAGGAGAGGATGAGGCGTAAGATGGGAGGCAAAAGAACAGAAGAGGTGAATGGTGGTTAGGCAGGTGATGCAAAGGCAGGTAAGACTTTTTGAATCAAATAAAAAGAAAAATATGCCCCTAAAAGAATAAAGAAATCTGAGAGGTTCAAAGCAGTCAGACGAAAGCAAAACGAAAGCATGAAAAGCAGAGACAGAGGAATGGAGACAGTCGGTGAGTGAGATTAAGCCGCGGCCGAGAAAAACCATAAAAGAGGTGAGATTAAATGGGACAAAGAGAGAGATTATGAGAGCCTGACAGAGCCAGCCAGCGTTACCTACCTGGGTGCCTGATATCGTAGCTGAGCGCCAGCATCTTTGTCAGTTCTGAATCAAAGAGAAAACATAATCTTAATCAAGGGATAGCTACTGTCGTACGCTAATAAAACCTGCATCTACACTTAAATTTAAAAAAGTCAATAGTTGCATTGTGTTTATTAGGAGGAGGAAGGTAACTGATCACTAAAACTGAAGCAGTTTGGAAGATGTTGCATCATTGCTCAGTGTTGTTCAAAGCACCACACTGCACCTCATTGCACACGGAAACTTCTCCTACACACTGCGTCGTGAATTTGTGTATCACACTACCGGAGCCTCACCAAATGCCTACCTATGACATAAGTGGTATAAATGAATCCTTGTATAGTGGGAAAATTCAGAAATTATTGTGCGTTACAAGTGAAGTAACTGCAGGCCAAATGGGAAGCAATCAGTGGAAGGCACGCTGAATAACATATTACAGCCTGGCAGCACAGTGAGTGGTGCAATAGAGGGAAAAATATTGTGAAACTTTCAAACGGGGAAACCTTTTGCCAAGAAGACGTGAAGATAATACATACTCACTGCCCCCAGCTTGGAGAAATAAAGTGAGCAATGCACTCTGCTAGTATCTATCAGATATTGAACATTTTCATTGTCTTCTAGCCAGTGAAACCGGTTGTAAGCATGGTTTAAATTCTTTCATCTTTATTGCATCTTATAAAGCACCTTAGTTCTTTGATGCCCAGTTTACTTTCGACTTTGGCTCAGGTTTGAAGCTTTGATGTAGTTGTCTGTATGTTGCTCTATAGCTCTTCAAAATCTCATGATCAAGGCATAAAGATTTTTCCCTTGAGCCCCCTCCCTCTTGAGATTGCCCCCACGAAAGGTTGTGAACTCCTGCAATCTCAAATTTGACTTATTATTATTATTATTATTATTATTATTATTATTATTATTATTATTATTATACATTTTGTGTCAGATATTCAGCACCCACGTAAAATTTTCGACGGGATCCTACCCTCAGTAGTGATTGTGTAGCTGGACGACACTCCAGTCGTATTGGTGACGGAAACAGAGAACGTTCCAAAGTCCTCTTTATCCGGGTTCTTAAAGATCAGTTTGGAGCTGCAATGCCACACAAGAGAGAGAGAACAGTTAAACAAAGGACAGATAAAAGGGTAAAGTGATTTGCATGCCAAGTGTGGGGTTGTGTTTGTGTCAGTGATCTTACTGGCTGCCCTCGGTCTTAATCTCCAGTCCTTTGGAGAAATCTGTGATTTCTTTGTAATCTTTCTTCCAGATGAACTGGGAGCCCTCACTCATTTGGCAGGACTCGAAAGACAAAACAATGTCACCTGATTTCTCGTCCACCACACAGGAAACCTCCTGGGAGCCTGCAACAAAAACAAACCGTTTTAAACTCCAGCCATTTCTGTTCCCAGAAAGAAGCTCAGTTTGAGTGAGCAGCTTTGTTATTAGATAAATTGCGTTCATTTTATTTGTCCACTCTCTTTCAGCTCGCCTTCAGCACCCTGAAAACTGCATCACACCAGTAACAACATCAAGCTGTTGTACAATGCAGAAAGGAAACACACTGATTTCTTTTGATTCTCCGAGCGTGTTTGATGAGATATTACCTTCCACAGCCTTTGCGGTCACGGAGTCAGAGGCCATTGAGGCCATTCCCACTCCTGCAGCATTAACCGCACGCACTCTGAAGACATAGCTACTGCCCTCCTCCAGACCTGTCACCTAGAAAAACACCAGACAAGGTATGTGTTTGCATATTTTCATCCAGACCAAGTAAAAACCTGTAATACTTGTCAGGAGGAGGAGGAGGAGGAGGAGGAGGAGGAGGAGGAGGGGGAGGGGAGCTCTTCACGCTCATATGCAGATTTGATAATCTTCAATCAGGAAAAATTTGGCAGGTTAATTAATAATGACATTAACACTGTAGCAGGACATTCTTCACTGACATCAGAAGCCGCTGCAGGTAAATAGCCACATTTCTGGAAATAGATGAGAAGCTGACAGCGGTAATAAATTGTACAACCCAGCAGTAACTGCACCGAATCACTGCAAAATGAAATGTGCTCTACCAGCAGAAATCATGTTTTAAAGTATAAAACATTAACATGTTTTTATTAAAGATTAATTAGTATGTCGTCTTTTATCAACCACACATTATCAAACCACTCACTGTCAACTAAAAATACTATTCATCTTATTTAATTTTTTGTCATGTAATTAAGCCTAGTCATTTTTTCAAAAACCACTAGATGTCACTGTAGCATAATGTAATGGAGTTGCATCACTGCGCCACTTGCAGGGCTGATAAAAGCACAGCAGGGTGGGACTGCAAAGCATGGAAGAGGGGCCAAAATGCAGTCACCTGCAGAGGTTCAACAATCTTTACAGAGACAAAAACACAAACCTGTACTAGTTCTGAACATAATAAACTTAATTCCAGGTAAACTCACCTTTAGGAAGCGATGACTGACAGCGGTCTCATTGGCTGTAGTCCAGTCGGCAGTGCCCTTCTTGGCGTACTCAACATGATAGCCTGTGATTGGTCCAGAGCCAGTATAGACGGGCTTCTGCCATTCAATCAACAGTGAACTGTCTCTGACTTCACAGAAAGTCATGTCATAGGCAGGACCTGCACAACACATAGAATAAAAAGAGAAGAAGAATAAACTCATTGACAGTGATTCATTTGCATGATATTATTAAAAGCTCCATCTGTCTTTACGTCTGGCAGCAAACTGGACCAATTCAGTCAGAGGATGCTCTTTACTAACCCGGCTCTGGCATGTTCCAGACTTCACACTTATAGTCGGCAGATGGTTCAGAAGCTAGTCCGAGGCCAGCCAGGTTGGCTGCATACACTTGGAACTGATAGACCGCTCCCTCTGTCAAGCCCTCCACCTGTCAATACAGCATTAACATTATAACTCATATACTTTTTTTTTTGCATGGAAATTCCACTGAAGAATTGAAAAACAAACTCAATACATGTCTTGACTCTGAAATTATACAAGTTATAGCTGCTCCTCCATCTTGTGACAAAAGTTTAAGAAAAAATGTTTACCTTGTAAAGTCTTTCTGAGACTGGTGGGATATTGATCTCTCTCCACATTTCTGTGCCACTGCGTCTTTTATCCACATAATACTCCTTGATCACTGAACCTCCAGAGTGAAGAGGCTTCTTCCAGTTCAACACCATCGAGTGGCCGTCGCAGCTCAGCAGGGCAACATCATATGGAGAAGAAGGGACGGCTGAAAAAGACACCATTGAATTATAGTCACTGAGGATCAGTTTTATCAAAAGACGGTGTTGAGAAGGGTGGGAGAAGTGCAGCTAATGGTTAGATTTTAGTAAACACACATATTGGAATACTGACTCAGAGCAGCCTTGACAGTCAGGGGCGCAGACTCCTGGGATTCATCGCTGAGACCCAGCTCATTGATAGCCTGGACACGGAAAACATAGGTTTCCCCTGTGGTCAAACCACTAACCACAAACCTGAAGAAACACAACTGCATTAAGAGTCTGGAGGATTCATTTCATGAGCCAGAAAAGGGAAAACAAAATCAGACACGTGTTTAGGTGTGATGGGATTCATTTTACACGTACTTGGTGTTCTTGCGAGGCTTGTGATTGGCTGAGGTCCAATCCTTCGATCCTTTCACACACTGATCAATGTAGTAACCAATCAGATTGTTTGGCTCCTTTGGAGGAGCCCACTGGATGAGCACAGAAGTGTCTGTTTCTCTTGTTGCAATCACCTGACCAGGAGCAGATGGTACACCTGGAGAGAAGACATCAAACACACAGTAACAGCTTAAGTCTGGATTCATCACACTGTTACCGACAGCAGATTGATTAATAGAGTAACAGCAGGAAGAAGACTGCTGGAACACACCTTTGAGCTGCAGAGTCTGAATGAGCTCGCTCGGCTGAGATGGCTCACTGGTTCCATAGATGTTGGCAGATAAAACTCTGAACCTATAGTCTTTTCCCTCTGCCAGGTCGAATACGGCATAGCGGGGAGATCGAATAGGGACCTGAGTATTAACACGCTGCCATGCGCCGCTTTCTGCCAAGCTCTGTGGACATGGACAGAGACAAAAAAAACAAAAAATCAGGCTTTGATAAGACATTTACATAAAGAGGATGAAAAATTCATTTGAAAGAATTCATCCTCTGACCTTTTCTATGTAGTACCACATTGGAGCCTTGCTGGAATAAGGTGGAGCTTTCCAGCTCAGAACTACGTATGTCCGGTCTATTTCATTGACACTGATTCCGGATGGAACGCCTGGAGGTTTTCCTTCCTCTACACAAAGAAAAAAACAGACACAATCAATAAACACATCTATTACATCCAACGGTGTAAAACAAATGAAAATGTGTATGAAATAGAATCCCACCTTCAACTTCGTCATAGTAAGACACAACATCCAGTTTTCCACCAAGCTTTTTGGCTACAGGGGAAAAAAACAGTGAAGAGTCTGCGTGAAATTAATGGTCGGACAGACAAATGTAACATTTCGTATGGAGAAACACTTTAATTTAATTTCACTTCAAAATTTGAATATTATGTGTGTCATTTATTTTGAACCTACTCAGTTTTAAAAGCAAATAAGTTATCTAATTTTCTTGTTAAGAGTTGTTAAAAGTTTTTTTTTTTCCACCTGTGGGTGGCTGGCAGATTGTCGAGGACACGATTTCTGCAGTAGCTTGGATTAGTTGGAAAAACTTAAAAGTCTTCAAACTTCATTTCAAATAAAATAACAAAATTATAGCTTCAAGGCCATCCTAGAGTACCACGGCAGCAGTAAGTACAGTTGTGACCACAGGACACACTTACCTGTAGAGTAATATTTTGTTTTTTAAGGGAGGAATGTATTTTTTGTTTTTGTTTTATTTTTTTGCATTAATCCGGTTAAACTCACCATGGAGCCGTTCAAACTCAGTGGGGTCCAGGGCAGCGATGGGATCAGACATGCGGGATGGTTTGCTGATGCCATGGGAATTGACAGCTCTGACCCTGAAGTAGTAGGAGTGCCCCTCAAACAGCCCAGACACGGGGTATTTACAGATCTTTATGGGGTGATCGTTGCATTGGGTCCAGTTCTCAGTTCCAACCTCACATCTGGAAACAATTTGAAAAAAGAACAGAAAAGAAAAAGCAAAGAAGGACACAAGGAGGTGAGCTTTGAAAGAGAAAAAGGTGAAATTAATAAAGAAAATCTTTGATTATTTGCAAAATGCCCAATAAAGATCCTAAGTAGAATAAGCAAGAAGTGGACAATATAGAAACCAGTGAGCAAATTAATAATAAAATAAAAATCACCAATTTGTACAGAGATGATCATGCACACTCGACTTGGTCGGTGACAGTAATCAGTTCCTCCCACAGTATATTGGTCAGTTCATATGTTATCTCTGTGTTTAACGCAAGAGTTCCTACTTGTCCACAAAATATCCCAGGATCGGACCCTCTGTGGTGGTATTAGGAGGCTTCCAGGACACAATGACATAGTCTCTATTGGCGTCGTGGATTTTGATGTCCATGGGAGCACCGGGTGCAGCAGGGACTGGGGGAGGACCATCTAGACAGGGATGAGTGGGAGGACACTGATGTTGATTTGACCGATGAACAGATTGTTTGAAAAAAAGGGGGATTTAAGAAGAATAAAATAAAAACTCCATAGTCAAATTTGTATCATTGGTCACATATAGACACACGTTTCTCTTGAACTGTCTGATCTTTCCTCACCTGCAACAGACACGAATGCGCTGTGTTCTGCGATGCCTCCTTTGGTGACCATGCGAAGCGTGTAGAGGCCTTCGTCGTCTTTGTAGAGGTTTGGAATAGTCAAAGTGGTGACGCCCCTGCCGGTTTCAATCTTCACCCATTTAGAGTCAAACAGGCGAGTTTCTAGAAATGAGGTTAAGGGCTTCAATGTCACAAAATGCCTTCCCTTTTTTCAAAAATCGTTCTAAATTTATATTGTAACTGGATAAAAGAGCAATTCTTTATTAATTATAGAAAAGGTTTTAATGAAAATACTGATTATACACATAAAAATATAATTTTACCTTTTGCTTTTTTTCCTACACACCCAGCAAAAGTAACTGCCCATGAAGTGGGCATATATCACTGGTGTCTAGTTAACCACTTTAGATATAATTAATAAGCAATAAAAATAGGGTCCATAACATTTTCCCATTTTCCACTGCTCTGCCTCTGGCTGCATGTCGATGAGATTGGGTCTGGCAGTCACCGTGGCAGTTAGTGAATATTACTAGCAATTAGCGGGTCATTTCTTCATCATAAAAAGCTACTTAATAACAATTACCATCTCTATACCACTGTGCCTCGGGCTGCAGGTTGGCCAGGTTGGGGCTCAGGGTCATGGAAGCAGACAGAGTGGCAGAGCCTCCCTCACTGGCAAACACCGGGCCAAACGCCTCCACAAACGTGATGTTGATCTTAGTGTACAGGATCTCAGGAAGCATGGCAGCTGGGAAAACATAAAAGAAAAGAAAACAGTGAGAGGAGGTTACAAGTTGTTGTGTCAAACAGTGTTTCATGAGGTTTTACTTTGATTTAATGATTGTCGCTTGTTATTTGCCTACCAGTGAAAGGCAACCACCCGTATGGGCAAGACTCCTCCTCCTGCTTGTACCCTGCACAATTAAAATTAAACAATTCAAACATTAAGTATTGATAGCAGCAGCCTTTCACAGACATAAAGATTCAACAGCTGAACAAGTGGACAGATGGCAGCATGCAGATGTGCAGTTCTAGATCCAAATGACAAATTGCTCACACAATCGTGTTGCTGATTAAATGATGTCTAGTGTTGTTAGTAGTGTCATTAAAATAACTTATTAAGTAGCGTCAAAGAGTATATGAATTTCATTGAGCATGGATGTTTTCTAAAAATCAATCCATGGTTTGATCATTCAGATGTTGGTTAGCTCACACTGTCAGCTAAGAATTGAGATCTTGAGTCATTCTGGAAATCTGTTGACATCCATTAATCCTAGGTGACGAGTTTGAATACTTTCTTCCAAGGCAAGAGTTCCAATACTGACTTACTCTTGACAACAACAGAAGCCTGAGTGGAGACTTGTCCATGGCTGTTTCCGGCCACAGCAGTGTACAGCGCTGTGTCGTCAGTGGTGCATCTGCAAAATAAGTAGTAGAGACATTTACACCTTAGTGCGATTTTGGAGGAATCTTTGTAGAATTGCTGAGTTCGTTTCTCTCAAGATTTCTGAGTTGGGGGGTCTTAATACACTGCTACAGGCCCCTGATTCTGTTTGTCAGTCTGAAGTAATGTTGGCAGTTTTCTGTGAAAACATCAGAGACACCTCAATAACAGATGTACTGCGAGTCCGTGAGGATCCAGGACCATTTGTAAAGCACTGAAGGAACGCCAGAGTAGATTTACTTTTACAAGGTGCATGAAGCCAGTGCACCAAAAGAGCAATTATTCCCCACATGAATGCATTACGCTGCCTGGGATAATCAGCAGCAAGGAAGGAGCAGCAGAGACTGAGGAAAAAAACCCATCCACTAATCTATCAAACCAAGAATTCCTGCTGCAGCCATTTGGGGATGCTATTGATTTAGAATCTCTTGTAAAGAGAGACTGTGTGTCCAGTTTGATCTTACTAGACGGAATCCAGATAAAAGAGGTAATACAAGCAGAATCCCATTGGACTTGGCACATTAGGTTTGGGGATGGAGCTACAATATAGGAGGATAATCTTGGTTTCTATGAGAGGCTTTCACAAAAACCTTGACGCTTATGCAAATTTGCTGCTAAAAAATGCATGTTTTTTGTGAGCCCCCCCACCCCCCACCCAGAATCATATAGGAGCAGGTTTGTGCTCAGATGGTGCCAACATATTAAATCCGCCATTTTAAATCTGAGAAGTGACTACAGAAATACTTATGAGGCACAAGAAAGCTTTTATTGCTCTAAAAACCAGGCTTCTGTCTCACTAGAACTGGCTGCTACACAATCTCAGCCTGAGGACTCATTTCTGCTCCACTGAATTTATATATACATATATAGCTTCTTGCTGTTCCTATCTTTCACTGTGAGAGATAAGAACAGTCAGATTTGAAGTCAGAACTCTTTTAAAAGATCAGTGTTTATGTGTGACTGCTGGGCTTGAGGATGGGGCAGGGAGGAGACTCCTCATGAGTTTCATGATGCATAAATCCACGGAAGACAGGGTTTCTGTCAAAAGCTTGGCTTAAAATTGTGACAAGCTACTAGTAATTTGTAATTCAAAACAGATTCATCCTTTAAGTCGTCGCAGTCTATTTTTAAAACTTGAATATCTTCCAAAGCCTTTCATGGGAGCTGTCCTGAAACTTGAAAACAAAAAACACACAGTAATATGTGTCTGTCATAATTAAATAAGCTGGTCCATTTTCAACAACTGAGGATAGTGTTGAGGCCAGGAAGTGTCGTCTTCAAGAAGAAATATCTGCTGGCTGGACTGTGTGTAACTGTGAGGGAAGGAGCTGAAGGCGACTGGATCCAAGGAAGGAGTGATGACTGAAAGAATCCGGGAGTGTCAGGTAGCACGGAGGTCAGCACTTGAACAGCTGAGCTTCCAGAGACTCGAGGGAGAGCAGGACATGCTCCAGTGGCCCGACTGTAACCACGCCGCCTATCAACACACTCCGCTGACGCTAATGTCAATTTGTACGTAGATCCTGATTTGTCACAGAGGAGAGTTTCCAGTGGATCACCATGAATCTTTGGGAATGCTACTGCCCAGTCAGTATGTTGGTTCTGAACATTCTGAATCACTCTCTCTATCTATTTTTATTGCGTCCTGAAGTGTCTTATTCAAAAAAACATTAAGATGAGCATGCAGTCTACGGTTGGATTTCACATTATGTCTGACAACAGTTCAGTCTATGTCAAAGAGCACATGTGAACATTTCTCATGTTCTCCTACAGTTTGTGTGCAGAATGACAGGTTCACACATGAGTGAATTTCTTGGTGTATGTTTAATCCTACTGTGAGAAGCAGTGGTGCATTTCGGCTGTTCCCTTAATCCCCACTGTGAGCAAATCCTATCAAAACAATAGATCCTGCAAATAACACACCCAAAGTATTATGACTATTAAACTCTTATTTGGTTGAGCAGCCAACTTAAAAGCGTAATCATTAAATGTTTGTAACTGTTAAAAAAATATTGGAAACGTTACTTCTTTGAATTCACTCTACCTTGGGATTTCTAGAGAGTGGCTTCCACCTTTAGACTTAACTAAGTACTTTCCAGAGGACCGGTCCAGGATCACACCATCTTTGTACCTAAAAAAAAAAACAAAAAAACAGGAAATGGAACCAGATCAAATGTTTTGAGAACAACATTATTTTCATCACTATGAAGATTTACTGTCACTGTATTTTGTCTAGAAAAAAAACAAAAAAAAACCTTGATCTACAGATGGTTGAATCTCAATAGTCATGATGTTACAAAGAAAAACTGTTGTCCCTGCTTACCATTTTACTGTAGGCATGGGAAAACCCTCAACCGTACAGAAGAGCTGGATGGGAGTGTGTTCAAACACTGTGTGAGATCTGAGTCTGACCAGGAAGTGTGGTCCCCTGATCATGGGCTCCTCACGCACATATTTGTTCAGTTTCTTCGCGCTTATCTGAAAGAGGGAAGATGCCCTTTGATACAATATTACAGTTGAATACCAATGTGTTAATGAATACATAGAAACAAAACACGGCAATTTTAGTGATAAATAAATGATTTAAAAACTAAGAATTGCTTCTAGCACACTAATCAAATAAGCGAACTATGACAGTGGTAACTATTTACTGCATGTCATAATTCATTATGATTTATAAAGGACAATTAATCAATGTGTCCTACATTGTAATATATATATTCTATGGATTTTTTTTTTTCATTTAATGTTAAAAAACAAGTCTGGATTAAAAATAAAAAGAAGATTCTTACCACTTCCTGGATGTGAACTCGTGTTTTATGCTCATATCTGTCCTCCATCGCCTCAGAGCTACAAACAAACAATAAGTTAGTTTCAATGATGGGTAACCGTTTACAAACTGATTTGTGTCATATGTGTCATATTCTCTCAAAATGCATTCTTGCCAGATAATTATTCACACAAGATATTGATTCTAAGCATCAGCAGCTTTGGATAGGTTTTACACCATTTCCATCGCACAAAATGATAAAAGTGTATTTAAACTGAAGCGCTTGAATGATGTATACATTTGTTCCATGTGCAAATGTTGAGCTTTCCAACAAGCAGCATGAGCATACTCGCCATTCTCTGCAGGGCTGTGGGATGCAATTTCAAATCAACGTTAACGCAGAAAAAATCAGAAGTTATCTACCAAAACCAGCTGGTGGTTTTTGAAACATAAGTGACTGTATCTCAGTGGAGCAACCACGAAGATTTAAGCACACTTCAGGAAGTTTGCAGCTCCTGCATGTACGATTTGGAAGCTTAATGGGGGGAGAGAAAAAAAAAAAGAGTGCGAGTATGATCCACGTATATGCAAAAAGAAAAGGTCTCCCTGACTGTGCAAGACTTTACACAGCAGCCTATCAGCACACAGTCCTTTATGACTCTTCGGTGAGCGGATCCAAGACAGCAACCTAAAGAAAATGTAACGTGTCTGCTCAGAGCTGATATGAGAAGCCCTGAGAGGTAAAATCCAGAGAGTTTTCTCACTCAGTTGAGAGTCGGAGCTATAGGAGGTTTGTGTCACTGAGGATGTCGTTGTGTGGTTATCAGCATCCTTTGAAATGTCTGAAATCTTGTAGTTAGCTTTTTTTTTTTTTTCCAGGTTGATTTAAACCAGTTTTATCATAAATGTCACGGGTGACACAACAAATAAATAAAAAACAAGACATCAGAGAACGGCAAATAATGACAGCACACTTGTTTTATTTACTATGCTTTGTGTGAGTCGCCAGCTTGTATTTTTAGAAGACTATGGCCGAGTAGCACATGAGAGCTGAAAGCTGAAACCTCGCTGGCTTGCTTGTTTGAAATTGAGATTGTCGCAAAGGAAACAGCTACTTGTAAGAAGCTCTAAGTCTGTGTTTCACTGGTGTCCACAAAGCCTTTAAGCTGTAAGTCACTGTGGCGCTGCCAGCAGAAGACAGTGCAGACAAAGACTGTCGGCTCCAAAACACTTGATTCCGCCATGTCTAACGAACCTGGACCAGGTACACCATTGTGCTTTAACAAGAGGAAGACAAGGATATTTTTCTAAAAGTAGTGTGTTTCTGCTAAATGTAAATGGCAAGTTGTATATTTTGGTCAAACTGGTGAAATAAACAACATGAAAATGTCAGTGTGCTGCTCTGCAAAAGAGAATGGGCAAACCTGCATAAAAACACAGCTACACATAAAAAAAAAAATTGAAGCAGAAATAAAAATTGTGTTTACTTCAATTATTCTAATTTGACCAAAAAAAAAAAAGTCTGAAGAAAGGAGAATGAAAGCAGTGAAGCAAATTAGACATTTTTAGACATTTATCATTCAAGGCACACTTCAAACTTACCTGTGTTTGAATTAAAGTTATTGAAATTAGGCTCTATATGAGTAGGAGGAAGACAACTGCATTAGTGAAAGGAATCCAAAGCTCTTCACTGAGCTTTGTTTGAGGTTGCAAACAAAGTCGCTTCGTTTGGATCAGTTAGCTGCATGTTAGCAAAGGTGTAGAAGAGCAAGATTTTTTTAAGTGGTAAGAAACGAACACACACACGCACAGAAAGACAACTAATTGTTGACAAATGTCTTTCCCATGACTATTCCAGGATGTATGGGTTATAGTTACATTGTTGTGTTAAGTTAAATTAAAGGATATCATCACACTTAGAGCTCCACGTCAGGAAAGGAAATGTATATCGGATAAAAACAGAACAGTAACGCAACTGACACAAAGACAACAGACTACATCAGGAGGTAAGAGAGCCTACTGAGTGTGAGGAAAACCCTTTTAAAAGTACAAATGACTGGCTCAGTTTTGTGTTATTATAGACTAGTTGTTAACCAGATTAACCTGATTTCGCTGTATGATTATAGGGCGAAGTCTCCATGTTTAGTCATAGCAGAGCTCACAGCAGTAGCAACACTACTATTAGCAATAATAGTAGTTAGAATTAGCGTTAGCATGACAGAATCTTCTGTACCTGCTGTACTCTTTCACCACATATTTGCTCTCTTTGTGGTGGTATTCATGGTCGTAACTTCCACGTTTGACCCACACTGACATGGTGGCACTGAAGGTACTGACCTGTTGGATCGGCAACACACAAACACACAGACGGACATGATAATGACAACGACAATGGGTCAAAACAACACAGACAAGCACAAGGGCTGCAAACCCCAAAGACTGTTGAAGAGATCCCTGAAATAAGAAGCAGTCAAGTACAAACAGAAAGACATTTTTTTGTGGACATATAATGACAACAATCTGGCGACTAAAATCAGCTTAATATCTATATCCACTCAAAAAGAAGAGCCCTCCTGAAATACGAAGGCACAGGAGATGACAACACTCGTGCACGTTCACTCAAAGACAGTCACACTGGCAACTCCAAGAATGACAAGGTGACACTGTGTTGGTTTAAAGACACGCGCGACACAGACACACGTGAACATAAATAAAAGGCATGAACACAAACTATTGTTGGACGAGTAATGAAAATGAACACCGACTGACAGTGCAGCTGCAGCAAAGAGTGTTCCTCAGTGGAACTCTAGGCATGATAGTGGGGGAAAAAAACAAATATTCTAATGTAAAAAGAAAGCCGTGAAGTGTAATCCTTGAGAAATGAGATTTTAGAACTAAGACACCTCAATGGCAACTGATATTTCTACTGGAAAAAAAGAAAGGAAGAGCGGAAATACTTATACAAGCTCTCTCACATTGAAGCCTGTTATCAAATAACCATTTGTGAAAGTGTTTTTTAAATCCAGCTGTTTATAAAAATGAAATTTCTTCAATTATTCTGTAAAATCCGGTAAAGATGGTCATGATTTAATAACCAGTTTGTAGTCTTATTGTCATTGGTCGGTATCTCAAATGAGCACGTCTCACTGTACAGAAACCAAAGCAGCAGCATAACTTCGTCTTACATCATTCATCCACAGCGGTGTTTAATTGCCTTACATCACCCCCTGCTCCTCAGAGACCAGAAATAAGGTCAGATGAAACACGAAGCGATTTCCCCGCTGCAACTTCAACCTCGGGACTACTTAGACATGTTGTACTGGCAAAGATATTCCGATTACCACCTCTTTAAAATGGTTTATCCAGCTTTAGAGTCTCCACAACCATCACCAAAATCATGCTGAATTACTTTCGAACACCAAACTGTCAACAAAGCAGACAGTAAATCACATGGATGAAAGTATGTCTCATTAGCGTCTGGCCTCTGACCTCTGAGGGCAATGACAACAGGTAAATTCCTACTAAGTCCCTCATACTGTGTTGCAGAGGTGGTATAATTAAAGCTGCTGAAAATTCACACTTTAATTTAATATTAAATCTTTGCCTTCTCACGTTGTTGTCTTTTTTTTCTTCAAAGAAATTGCCGAACACTGTTTAAATGAATCTAAAAAAAAAAAGAAAAGAAAAATATTTTTCACCACAAAATGTTTTGTTTACATGAAATCTGAGAGCTAAACTGCACTGAGGTATATTTTCCAACCCTACAAGAATAAAAAGCAAAATGAAACACTGCTTTTGAATAAAAAATGCCGCACATCCAAGTGTCCTGTATGTGAGTGTTTTTGTGTAACACTCATATTCTGATCCCATAAATCATCAAACACCGTCACTGTGTCAGTCAACCATTACTGTAACAGCACAAATGTGTAACAGGAAACCTTTGCCATAACTGTACAAACCTCTTAAGTTATACACCTTCATAAACATTTTCTGCTCAAATATCAAACACCATTGAGACACTGGTTCACTGTGGTTTGATGCTGACATACTGGGTGATTTGCATATTGCTACATTTAGGATGGCATATTTGTCAGTGAACATATGAGGTCAAGTTCACATGAAGTCAACACATTTCAGGTTCACACAGTTCATCCTCCAATAGCCCAGTCTTTCTCAGATGTCACAGCACAACCAGACTCAATTTTGACAAATTATTGTTACAGCGATAGACATAAACCTGTTGCCTATCTCTCTCGTCGGACAAACTGAGCGATTATTAAATGAGTCACAAGCGGAGTGTCAGAAAGAGCCCTCGGTTGGTCATTCACTTATTCCCCCTGAATCACAGTGTATTCTTCATAATTAATACATTTTGTCATCCATCACTTTAAGTATCATTAGCAGTGGTTTAGAACTCTGAGTCATCTCTTGGCCGTGCACTGGTCTGCTCTCCTATCCCACCTGCTACCCTTGGGTTTGAGACGTGAACATATTAAGACGTAGAGGGTACAATGGACACAGGAGCAGAAAACACAATTTAAAATTCTTATCTTACCCCTTGAGATTTTCCTTAGCTGCGACTTCGGTTGTCAGCCTGAATCCACAGGGAGTCAGCCTAAACCAAGTACCAGGCCAGCAAAACCACCACCCGTCCCTAGCAGTACCCCACCTGCCTCTCCCTGAGACCTTATAAGGAGAGAGAGCTGCCTATATATAACCAGTATCCTTCAAGACTTGTGGTCACTAGAACCAGTAAACTATTTGATTAAATGGATTTATTCATAGGGGTTTTCTGTGGAAGTCATACCAGCCCACCTGCTGCTCTTTGGCATGTTCTTTGAACAGCACAGTGGAAACAGCTGTTTTTTTTTTTTTTTTTTAAAGGTCAGAAACGATGAAGACCATGCAAAAAATTTGACCATGTAGAAGGGCAATACCACACATTTACTCAGTAGCATTTGTAGCTCCACAGAACAGAGAGACAGAATCTGTTTTCTCACACTGCGCCTTTCATGTCCCACCTTTTTATTTCTTCTAACTTGCAGTGGCGATGTTATTGATTAGGTAACCATATTTAGACTGCATCTGAGAGCTTACAGCACATACACCTCCAAACTCTGAGAATCTGCTCTAACTGTTCCAAAAGAAAACATAAATCTTAAGCATCCAGGTGTTTTACCTCTATATTTGAATCTAACAGCCTATTAGTGAAAGCCTTCAATTAATTTCTTTCTCAATCTGCGCTTAAAATTGTCTTGAGACGCTGTGTCGCATGCTGAACTTTAGCCAGGGCCTATTTATAAAACTAGCTACAGTTACAGCAAGACTATTCCTGACACAGTGGAGGAGCTGTAAAACACATTTCACATCTGAGAGAAAATCTTATGAGCAGACAAAATGGAGATCTCTACGAAAAAGAAAAGGCAGAGGGATCGGTTGGACGGGGGGCTGAGGGAGGATTATGTTACAGTTAAATGACAAAAATGAAAAAAAGTAAAGCAAAAAGGTTAACCAAGAAAAAGAGAAGAGAAGAAAATAATGAAAACATATCAAGTACAGTCTTTCATTGCATTCAAAAGGTCAATCAGTCAATTCTTCCAACCACACAGATAAACAAAACTTTAAGTCATGGCCCATAACCTTTGACCTCCTACACCAGCCATCAAACATAACAATACCAAAGGCTTACGTTCTAATTTAACTCACTTTTAATATTTCTGAATAGTTTAAATTGCAGCAAGATTTCCCAACACAGCACTATGTGGAGTTTTTGGTGTGAAAATTCAGGATTAAAGACTGGCGTGGGATGAATCAGGGTTGAGGGGCACTGAAGCTGTGCCCAGTGGACTGTAGGCAGAGGTAATGTCCTGGACAGCTCACCTGCCAATCACAGAGCACACAGAGAGAAACAGACCACCTCACAGGCTTACATTCATTTCTGAGACAACAATGGGGAGAAACCAGAATCCCCAGAGGAAACTCAAACATGCTCAGGAAGAACATGAAAATTCCACACAAATGCCCCAACCAGAAAGGAGGAACCTGGATTTCCACAGGAAGGAAGAAATTTCTTTCGAAAAAAAAAAAAAAAAAAAAAAAAATGTGAGCGCGAGAGAGAGAGAGAGAGAGAGGGGGGAAGGCCCGACCTGTGCAGGGCTCTTACTTCCCTCTGTTGGTCACACAGTACACATGGTCAGTTGGTTTTGTACTTTCCTAAATGATGACAAAGTATTTTTGAACACTGAGAACATACCATGAGTACCATTGAGCCATTTGAACGATCTCTGCTGTCTCTAGTGGTGCACTGTGATATTCCCTCTCTCTTGGCCACACTTTTTGTCATTTATTCACCCTGACAGAAGCTAGATCAATTACTCCCCATAGCACACTTACTTCACACACTCACTGAGAATGACTCTGGTATTCTGGGATATTTAATTTTAGTTTGAGGAACAGAGGACTGTTAATACATTGAACTGACTGTCATCATTAAATGTGAGCAGTCTCGCACACACAAAGCCAGGATTTTCATCTTGGATTTACACTCAGTAGAATCTGTAGGATTTTGACAGTAAACTATGCCAGCTGTCCCACTCTATAACTAAAGAGTGCACTCATTCTTGCTTCTGTAAACGTGTGTTTAGGTCACACAATTTCTGTTGACCTCAGCACAGAGGGTGGCAGCTGGCCAAGAAAACTGCAGCAGCTGTAGAAATTACTGCAGAGCCACAATGCAAAACGTGGTGTGCATTGTTCAGCTCAGTATCAAAAAAGCCCCAATGTTTAAAATACCTCTAATAGGGACACCTTATAAGTGATACAAAGAAAAAAATAGAAATAAAAAAATACTGTGTATAACTAATAACTAATATAGATTAGTTATTTTGTGTACAGTAGGTTGGGAACATCCTGCTATTGTAAGCTACGAATTAGAAGGGTAGTTTTTGGAGTCAGGTTGTGAAATTTTAATTTGTTATTAATAACCTACCTACCTATTTAATCTTCTCAGTTCTAAATCTGCTTTTAAAAGTTTCTAATGATATAAAAAAAGGTTATGTGCGGTGTACTTTGTCATTTTCTAAACAGCTTTTCATCCAATGTGTTTACATTTGTTTTAGAGGACAATCATGCTCAAATATGTTATCTTACTATTCTTTTACTCTCTTTTTTAATCGAAAGAATATCCTAATTTAGGGCGGTCCGATTAGAAAGGAGCGATTGTGTATATACGTATATAAGGAAAATATACATCAAATAGTGATAATAAAATATCAACAAGCACAGCCGGTGCGGCCCAGTTGATAAATCAAGCTGCCACTCAGCCCAGCTGATGACGCATGAACTGAGCTCGGCTTCTGATTGGCTGAACAAGCAGGTAGTGAAGCGGCTGTGGGACGTAAACAACAGACTGGAGCCGCCGGTGTACTGTACTCTGTGTGAGAGAGTGATTACTTATCAACTTATTTAACCAGAAACCAGCTCCCTGATCGTGTTCGCCACTGCTGGTTCACTATACGTCTTTGTCGTAACGGATCTAAAACAAGGTGAGGACAATTTAAGTTGCACATTCATGACAAACTTCTGTGAAAACAAAGCGCGGTGGAGGCAAAGTTCGTATCTTTAACATCCAGTAAGTATTACTGGATTTTCGATTAAAAAAAGCTGTTCGATTCTTATTTTAACAGTTGAATTCCTCGCAGTGTTTCTTTTGTGTTTTTCTGTGGCTTTACATTGACTTTGAAGTTGTGGGGTATATTCGCCTGCTGCTCTATAAACTACTATTTGGTGAACTTGTTTGTTTATGCGTTTCTGCTGTATTCATGTTACTCTGCTCGTAAGGAACTTCTATTTTACGAGTTGCTTCACAGTGCTGTCACAATACGTTTTTGTTGTCCTTTGCTCAATCCACTACCTGTTTCCTCCTTCCCATTATCGGCCTGTTTTAACTTGTTCTATTTACTCAGTCTATAAAAGCACTGGATAGAAACAATTCCTTACCAGTATTCCCTTGTTTCAGGTCAGCCATGAGGCTCGGCTCTCCTTTTCTCGTTTGTGTGGCTGCAGCCATGTCCTCTGCGTTTGTGATCTCCCCTCCGTAAGTAGCTGCAAACACAGACATGCAGAAACTAGAGTCAATGGGGGAAATGAATTTTGTCATTTTTTGCCTTTTAGTTTAGTTTAGTTTAGTTTATTTGTTTCTTTCGTTTAAAACAACACAAAGACAAAAAACAAAGAAGATGAAAATACATCAATGTCATCAGTCTAGACACCAAACAAACGAAAGAAAAGGAGCAGAAAGAAGAACAATCTTATTATATCTGCCCCTTTACATACAGTATTTGAACTAATACAAATTAACAATACTCAAAAACTCATTGTTAAATCAAAAAAAATCTTCACCCGCAATAATTATAATAATAATAATTGTTTTTCATTCTTTGATTTCCTGTTTCAGAGCATTCCATAAGTTCACTCCTTTTACCACAATGTTTCTTTCTTTGATTTTGGTTCTGAATCTGGGTTTTTTGAACACGTCTATTCCTTTAAGATTGTATATACTGGTTCTTATTTCGAATATATTCTGAAGGTTTACAGGCAATAAATTCCACTTTGCCTTATACATTATTTTTAGGATGCTTAAATCAACAATATCAGGAAATTTCAAAACTTTCAGTTTAATAAATAATGGATTAGACGGCTCTCGATAATGACTATTTGTTATTATCCTTATAGCCCTTTTTTGTAGTATGACAATTGTCTGTAAATAAGTTTTACATGTCGTACCCCACACTTCAACACAATACATGAGATAAGGTAAAATCATAGTGTTATACAATGTCAACAAAGCACAACTGTTCAGAAAAAACTTGACTCTATGTAACACAGAAATGGCTTTCCCAATTTTCCCTTTGGTGTAATTAATGCAAGATTTCTACTTTAGATCATCATCAATCATCACTCCTAAGAATTTTGTTTCTGTTACACGATGAATTTCAACTCCATCTATTTCGAGTTTTACTTTCACTTTTTCCTTTTTATTATTAAACAACATAAAATTTGTTTTGTTTTTTTTTTTTGCATTTAGGATTAATCCGTTTAAATCAAACCAGTGTTTTATTACTTTCAATTCTTCATTCACTACTTTTGTGACTTCTTGTATGCTTTTACTTGAATGAAATAATGTGATATCATCTGCAAATAGAATTTTCTCAAGGTTGGACACTTTAGCAAAATCATTCATGTACAAAATGAATAACTTTGGCCCAAGTATCGAACCTTGGGGCACACCACATTTAATTTGCCATAGTTCAGATTTAGTGTCATTTATATGTACATATTGGTTTCTGTTTTCCAAATAACTTGAGAGTCAATGCTGAGCTACTCCTCGGATGCCATACTTCCTCATTTTTTTTTTGTAATTTTGAATGATTGATGACGTCAAAAGCTTTTTGTAAATCAATGAAAATACTTAAAAAATAATTATTGTTATCGATCTCTGTTGCAATTTTTTCTGTGAATTCCATTATTGCCAGTGCTGTGGCTTTTCACAGTGAATAAATGTTAGCTTCTCACCAGACAACCCAGTCCTAATTTTCTCGAATGTTCTTGGTTAACAAATGTGTGTTTTTCAGCCATATGTGGAGCAAATTGATCCTGACCCACCACTGGCCAAGCACCTTCTGTTCTGTGAGTGTCTGTCTACCTTGTCCACACAAACATACGCCATAATTTTACTGTTATGCACATGAAAAGAGCTGTTATCCAGTTTCGATGACTCCATGAAACTCATGGCTGCTGTTTCCAAACTTTCTTTAATGTGTTGTGAAGTTCAACCCATACCTCCATTTCTGCATCCATTCCTTTCTATTTACTGCACTGGTATGTTCTTGAAGGCAAAAACTGGAATTTGCTGAAGCTCACAGAGGTCAGGAGACAAGAGAGGGCACACCCTGGATAGATTGCGAGTCAGTCGCAGTGATTGCAAATGAGATAACCATTCTCACCTACTGCCACACTTAAATCTGTTACATGACACATTTACTCAGAAGGCCAGGTAAACAGTTTCAATTATGAACATTCCCCACCATAAAAAAAAAAAAACTGTCATTGAGTATTTAAATGTTTACCCATCCTATGACTCATGGATAGCTGAGAATATGTCCAGTATTCTTGACTGCTAACTGAACAGGAAATCCTTGAATGTCACATGAGGTGTAAATCTGAGTCACCAGACTGTCTGTCTTAACTTTCTGTTTTAGGCCACAAGAGTACAGAAGGTTTCTGTCCTCGAAACACACATTTTCAGCTGACGAAGCTGTTCTGAGTATGTCTGAAGGCTCAGATTCTCAGTGTCATATGGTTTATCTCACATGACTAACTGCTTGACTGTTGCAATGCTGGAGTTTTAAGGAAGTAATGTTCTGGTTGATATGAAATTTTAGGTTTTATTGTTTATTTGTCCAGGATCAAAATGAAATGCAGCCTGACTTGTTGATGTTAGTGATACCTTAAGGACAGCGTATATTGTAATGAATCAATGTATTCTTTTAGATTTTTATCATAAGTAGTTGATTGTTGCTTACATACACTGCTGATGCAAAACCACATAAAAATTCACTTCCACTGAACAATGAGAAGAGGAACAGCACATTTCAGTAAGTAAGTAAGTCAACACCACTGTGAGTTACAGAAACTACATTGACAAACGGAATACTTTTTAATACACTTTCGATTATTTGGTTCTGATTAGGATGTCTTTGTTTTGTTTTCAGATGGAGCACTGTCATCCCAATATTAGCTACTGGACATTACATGGACTGTGGTGCGTGCGTGTGCATGTTCTAGTGTTACAATTGCAAATGTCAAATGAAGAAAATGTACTCATGTAAAGTTTTAATACTACACCATAATCCGTATACAAACAGCTTTACAATAAAATGTGTTTCAGAAAGACATGTTTTACATTATGAAAAGAGAGTATCATGTATCTGAATATGCAGATATGTAGCATATTAAATATGCAATGCTTAAGGGGGAAAAAGACAAATAGTGGAAGAATTAATTGTTTAAGAGCAGTCTGTGTGTTTTGTGAAAGGTTTCCTTTTATTTTTGCCTCTGCGAGTGAGTGAATTCTAAATGTTTCTGTCTTTTTAGGCCAGATAAAGGGATTGACTGCAATTCATCGTGGCATTTCAACTCATCTCAAATAGAGGTAAATTATTCAGCGACCGTATTTTATGATTTGTGTAAAACTGTCCAAGCTATGGTATATTTATGTCGTGTCGTGAATCTTGATATATTCAACTGGTGTCAGGACAGCAAGATAAAGGCAAATTTAATCTGTAGAGTAGCGACTGGAAGAAGAAGTGGCTCTGTTGACAATGTTAATTTCTTCAATTTATTTTATTCAGTTAATTCACCCATTTACTAATGTCAAATTTTTCTGTTTGCTTGTTTTCAAGTCATGTGGTTGTACATGGGAAATTCCTAAATTGCAGTTTCTTTCCATGTCTGTCATTGATTTAATTTGAGGACAGAACATAAAGTAAATTCCAATGCCTCTTTAGTGTTATCTTACAGTGAATCATCTCCACATGAACAAAACAAGTGTGTCGTACTTTCAGGACCTGCTTCCAGACATGATGAAGAGCTGGCCTGACTTGCTCAACCCCTCATCTTCTGGATTCTGGTATGTTGATCTTGCCAATCTGTGTGTCACTTTATTTGCTTTGTTGCTTGTGGTATGATCAACATGAGCGGCACTGGACTGCTGCTGCAGTGTTTCATTTTAGATTTCAGTTTTGGTTTAAATGTGAAAATTATGTATCATAGTAAACTTCTGCTGATCCTATACTTATGAAATGCAACAGAACTTAAGGACATTATAATTATTATATTTTGTTTTAGGATTAACACTGTTTTGTTTTGTTTTTTACTGTTGCCTCGTTGTTGGTGACTTTTTTTTACATTATGTACTGTATTACCTCTCTCTTGCCCATTTAATGCTATTTACCTTTCTGCTCTAATGCAGAATATATTTTTATAGATCAGTACAAATATTTCATGATAAATACATTTTTGTAAGATGTGTTACTCCTTTGAAAATATGTCTATAAATTAAAAAGTAACTGCCTCATGTCTGTTTCAACAGGAAATACGAGTGGCACAAACACGGCACGTGTGCAGCCAAAGCTGAATCTCTCAACAGTCAGCATAAATACTTCAGCAAAGCGTTGGAGCTGTATCACAAGTTGGATTTGAATAGGTACACACGCACACACACACACACACACACACACACACACACACACACACACACACACACACGTTATAAGTTGAATATACCTATTTTAATGTGATCATTTTTGTTTATTTCAGCATCCTGGTGAAATTTGAAATCACCCCCTCTGAAAAGTACTACACTGTAGGTTCATGTTTTTAATGTACCGCACTGTAAAATTTGTGTTTTTTTCATGAAGAGTTAAACCTGTAAAGGTCACCTATCAGTGTTTACATTTTCTTCTGTCTGTCTGTGCAGTTCTCACAAATTGAAAGAGTGATTGAAAGCTTCTATGGTGTTAAACCTAAGATCCAGTGTGTCCATCCATCACAGGTATGAGCTCCTTGTTTTATTGAAACTCTCCTTTTTAGACTAATTTGTAGAATTGCTTTTGACTTGTTGAAATGTCGGCTATAAATATGTCAGCTTGGTAAATAGTCTGTTTTTGTGTTTGACAGAATGCTGATGTCCAGATTTTGGGACAGATTGAAATCTGTTTCGATCCTGATTTCAACCTCGTGGACTGTGAGAAACAGCTGACCTGGGTCGAGTTCACCAAGCCAGGCTGGGACAGTCCCATGGGTGCTGGCAAGCCATCTGGGTTCAGCGTGTGTGACCACGATACGCCAGTTTACTATCCCCCTCTTTCATAGGATACACACCGTACATATGCAAATGTAAAAGCACACTACAGGCTGTTCACATAAATATACATAAATGAGTTTTTTCTAGTGTTAATACTCAAATTTGTTTATGTCACACTTCAAAATGATTATTATAATTTTAATTTCAGTAATACAATCACCTTGTGCAATCTAAAACGATGTTTGAACAGCACTGATGGTATGATTGTACCAAGTACTTGAAACAGCTAAAGTGTTTTTACAAGGAGAATAAATCTCATGTTCCCTCCCATAAGAGAGGGATTCTGCCTCTTTTGATATTTACACAAACTGTATATGAATCCAAATGTGTGCACAACACGTGCTTTCAGCAGCAGACAGGCAGCTGATGTGCTGGACAGTTCACGTACATTCATAGTTTACATTAGTGTACTTGAGTGCCAATCAAAAGGTTTTATGAGGATGTCTTTACCCAAAAGCAATAGGATAATAATTTATGTCTCTTTTTTTTCCATAATTCAAACTGAATGTTTTCTGCAAATCAAATGACAATGTTCAAACAGGATAAAAATAGGATGTAAGTGATTTAGAGTTATAGATATATTTTAATAGCATTTTTAATGGTGTCAGTACTGCAGCAGGATATTTGCTTAAAAAAATATATATATATACACACACACACACAACAGGAAATGAGTGTTTGCCAATTACTTTGATTGCCAAGTATGTTTTATTTGTTTTGTGTTTTTTTTTTTTCTAGTTTGTTTTTCTGTTTGCACAATAATAGAAAAACTAATGTTCCGATGTATTCGAATCGTGTTCAAAGTCTAAAAGCCCGGGCAAAGGAGAAACCTTCACCACTGGCAGGTTTGTTTCTGGGCTGTAGACCCTGAGAAAGGCCTGCAGCTCCCACTACTATAATATGTTTAATAAGGTTTAACTATGAATGTGATGAGGTTAATACTGAGAAATCAATTCCCTAAGAGGGACCAATTAAGTAATCTGATGCATTAATGCTGAAAAGTTTCAGAAACTAAGTTTCAGAAATAATTTAACTCCTCCACTGAGAGTAAAAAGAAGCTTTGTTATGTGGTGATTCTGTTTAGGGTTAGAGTCCCTTAGACATATATTGATCAACTGTAGCATTGTGACCATTGGCAGTCTGAGTGAATACAATTGATGATCATAGAAGCAGAAAAAAATAGTTCATCGACTCCACACCTCACAAAGAGTTGATATGTACTGTATGTAGTGGTTTATCGATTAGATCAGACTGGCAAAGTTTGGAAGAGTGGACTATTGGCCTTTGTAATGTCTTTCTGTGTGTCCTTTATAATCAGTGCCTATCATCATACAATGAGGAAAAGGCATTTTAATTGTTTCCACATCGCTTCAGGAACCTTTTGGAATGTGGAAAGTGAGGATAAAGTCACAGACATAACACGTTTTCACACAAGTCTTCAGTCCTTTTCTGAATTGAATTTTGTATCACGAGATGTATTTGTTGTTTATTTGTGGCTATTTTTACCTCCAGATTGATATAGAGATCGAATGATTTATCAAAGTTATAGGATTTAGGTGACTGTTGGTTGCAATTGTGTATATACTGTCATTTTTAATGTCAATAAAATCACAAATGGCTAGACCATCAGCCCTATTGTCATTATGTAATACTGATTGAGTAAAATCAAAGAGTGTTTCTTTGTTTTTGCTGTAGTTAATATAGTGTATTAATAGCAATACATTTAAGCCCGTCTGTCTTCCTATCTGGCCATATCTACTCAGTGTGTATTAATATTAATGTTGTGATCTCCTTACAGAGCCTTAATCCCACTGGGACAAAGACACCCGTCCATAATCCTGATTCCCCTCCCACAACTCCACGCAGCAGATTGACTAAGCGCATCTGATAATATTTTCAAGTGTTCTGAAATTATGTGCCAGTTATATTCAAATGTGCTCTAAATCCTGTCAAACACACACAAAAAAAAAAAACAGTAGGGGGAGGCTCCAGAGTATTGGTCTGAGAACCCGATCAAATTATTTATAAAAAAAATACAACTTCATTTAGATGATGACACTTAACCACAATACAGCAGTGATGCTCATGTATCCTGTGTTTTCATGTATAAAGCTGAACCCATCTATCCTACCTCTCTCTCTCTCTCTCTCTCTCTCTCTCTCTCTCTCTCTCTCTCTCTCTCTCTCTCTCTCTCTCTCTCTCTCTCTCTCTCTCTCTCTCGTTATGTAACACTGCAGCTCTGCAAAGCTGCTGATGTGACAGATCCAAATACCTACACACACTCACAGTGATCAACTAGATCACACTGCACTCCCCAGCACCACCTGTCCTTGTTTTTGTTGTCAGCGTTGTTCAGAGCATTCACTGGCATCCTCTAGACTTTTAGCAAATTCTGATGCAGTGTCACTGAATCTGAGCCACAATGTCTTTTTATGCTGTGATGTTGCTCAGACTTTACTTGTCGGTTTTCTGCTCAGCCTGTGAGTGTTTTTGACTGTATGTCATGAGAAAAGGAGCAGGGGGAAGAGGGAGACAGGGAGAGGTAGCTGGGTTACACCATGTGACCTCACCAGCTGTTGCTGTATGCTGTCGGGAGACATGGAGGGAGGTGAGAGGCAGGAGCAGGGGGTAGAAAGCACGAGGGAGGGGTCTTGCCGGTACGCAATGTGACTGGTGACAATCCCTTGTTCTGCAGAAAGAGAGAGAGAGAGGGAGGGAGACAGGGCAGCAGGGGATGAAGGCACACACACATGCACGCAGGCTGTGATGTGGAGAGGGAGCTCACGCGCGCCTCTCCTGATTCAGCGGAACAGATTTATTCGTCACCTCTCCCCTGCAGCCTCACGCTGCGCGCCTTGCTGCAAAACACACGAGGCAATCCCGAGCCCAGCGGCACCTGCCCCGGCCGCCCTCCCTCTGTCTGGCTGCGCAGATTAGCGGCTCGCTTTACAACTCCGACCGGTGGCCGCCGCAGTTGGGAGGGAGAGACGACGGCCACCACGAAATGCAGCAGAGACCAGCGGCGCGCGCGAGCGATGGGGAAACTAAAGAGACGCAACTGCACTGAGGAAGAGTCCAAGGAGAAACTGCGGGACAAGTAGATAACCAATAAAACCACTCTTCCTGCGTCTCTACCTTTGGATGCCCCTGGCAGGGAGATGTTCATCATTATGGGATAGATGCACGGCTCTTCTCGTTGCCATGGATACCAGCACGCGAAAATTCACAGTGCGGAGATGGTTTTCTATTTACCTGAAGAACAAGGCGGCAAGGAACAAGAACAACGCCGGATTCTGCCAACTGGAGGTTTGTCAAGCTTTCTCAGCGGTGCCAACTTGAAGGAATTCCTGACGGTGCATGTGTGAGGGGAGGATGTGGTACAGTCGCCTCATGTGACTGAAACCAACCAGGCATCACGAAATAAACAAAAACTGCAGCCAGCTCACATGGGCGGCACATGCAGATGAGGAAGGGTGTGGGAAGGGTGTAGAGTGGTCCAGGAGTCACTGCTGCATGCAGAGCTGTTGCTAACCCTGTCAGGAATCCCAAAAAAATGGGCAGGACAAGGACATGCTGCACTTTGAAGGAACGAGGAAGATGGAGGCAGGTTATACGAAAATACATTCAGACAGGAATGCTAAGAGGCAAACAAGCTGCGAGGCAGGCAGGTTGATAGATAAATGAATACAGACACTGATTCAGTGGACAGCCACAGCAATGGAGGTCTATTTATAGCCCAAACAAACCAGCAGGGGAGAAAAGGAGGGGGGGCAGCGTGCTGTCTGCGACGCATTTACCTGTATGTCAAAGATCTGAAGAAACAAACACCCTACAGCCTTCCTTCCGGGTTTTATTTTGTAGTAAATCACACTCTCTCAGAACACCATAAATGTTTGTGTGATTGTTTGACCTTCTGGGTGTTTATGTGAGTTTGTTTACCTGGCTGCCATCTGCTTATATGCAGTGTGACGGGCTAATTGTCTTTGTGGAGTTGTCACTGCCTCCAGTGAAGGGAGGTAAACAGGGATGGCAGCCGTCAACCTTTCTCACTGACTTACATCACTCTAAATAAATACACTTTGAGCCATTCACCAATAAATGTAATTGTAAAAGTGATTTAATTGCTATCAGAAAACACCTTACTTATTTATCTTAACCTGTTTCTTCCACAGTTCTCTCTGAGGCAAAGGACTGATTACTGGTCAAATATTCAGTAACGAATCTACTGAGTCAAATTAGGACTCTTTAGTTACACATAACACATTATATTGTGAAACACAGTGAGCTATATTGTCCAATTTATGAATTATGAATGGTAAACTTTGTCAGATGAATTATTGAATTATTGAATTGGACAGGAATGTCATGTTTCAATATCTAAAGTTAAATCCTAAGTATGCTTCACCACCCAAGGGCTGGACTTTCAGTGGGTATTATCTTTAAGCAGTTGCACCCAAAACACAGACACATATGCTGGTTTTTCTATTTTTTTCTTTTTAATTTTCAGAAATCAAACATTTAACTACACTGAAACAGTGCTGACACAAGTCCAAAGCAGTGACAGATTTAAAATCATGTTAATTATTTAAGCTCAAACACAACATTTGTTGCACCCACTTATAGAATAGGCACCAATTATGATGTGAAAAGTTTTAACCTAGTATAACCTAGTTAAGGGAGGACAACCCGGTTTGAATCCCTCTAATTATGTGAAGGGAACTGATCTCAGGACTGCTGTATTGTCCAGGCTCGGGGGTCTTCTGTGTGTCCTCTGCATGTTGTCCCTGTCCCAATTCTCTAATGTATTCTGAATTCATGCTAAACTGATGAATTGCTTTCACTGAATCAACCTTCTTCATGCTTGTGTGTGGTTTTCTGGATGGATCTTTACCTTTAGCTCATTGTAAACTAGGATTGGCTCCAGACCCCTGAGACATCAGGATCATTATAGCAGTAAAGATGGATGGATGGATGATTTACATTGGGCAAATAGAAAGAAAAACTTTATAAATCTTGAAACCAATAGACTTGTACTTGTAATTTCCATTAAAATATGCCAGTCATGCTTGCCAGAACCTTCCCTCAGAGAATTCAGAGAACTGGAGCTGATCCCAGCTAACAATGTGTGAAGGCACAGTGCACCTCGGACAGGCCGTCATCGGGCAAACACAAAGAGTCACGCATTTGTATTCAAGTCTACAGCCAATTTAGGGTGACCGATTAGACTCATTTGCATGTTTTTGAATATGGAAAAGAAAAAAAAAAGGCAGGGACCCTGACATGCAACAGGGAAAACAAGCAAAGTTCAAACACAGAGGTCCCAAGGGTCGACTTGACTGTCAGGCACAGTGAGAATATATTTTACCACAGTGCAGATCATGTCAGAAACTTTACTAGATTAATAAGTGGACAGAAGTAGTTTCTACCTCAACTATTTCAGAGAATGTTAATTGATATTAACTGAGATAGCTATGCAGGAAATACTCTTTCATCCGTATATATTGTTTAATAAATAATAATAATTAGCAGTCGTCATTGCCTGCTGCCGCCAGGCCAGGTTCCTCTTGGAAAAGAGATTTTGGATCTCAATGATGCTTTTAACCTGGTTAAAAAAAGGATATAAAATATATAATAATAAAACTGCTTCTCCACAAACACAGCTTAGTAAAGTCTTTCCATTGATTGCCAAATTATCACAGTATTATAATGCTACTGTGCCAATCATACTCAAACGTTACTTACGCTGATCAGCATCTCATGTAGAGCAAATAAATACGATTATTCATTACATGGACAACTACAAGCAAGCTCAATGTTGCTGGTTTCCATTCTTGAATTCACCGAGAGGATGAATCAGTATAGATCTGCAGCTGATTTGTGGCATCTTGTCTATTTTACATTAGCAGAGCAACAACCAATAAAAGAAAAACAAATTGCCTAAATTCATGTGCTCCAGTCTGCTTTATGTTTGTGGTGAGGAGAAACTAACAAGAGAACAGATGTGTTTTTACCATTGCTTAAGATAGCATCACTGAAGATGTTCTTTCTGCACAATGTTACTATTTTTAGCTTTACGTGGACTGAAGACTGAGACTTGAAATATTGTCATCGTAATTTCAATCTTTCTAGGTTTTTTTTCTAGGCCTGTGAGCATTTTATACCTGATTGAAAGTGGGGAGTTAAGCGCCTAACGCCAAAATGCCACCGACGGTTTTAGAGAATTACAACATGCTGTCATACTGTTCCATCTGAGCTACGCCTCAGGTTGGCAGTTGATCACTCGCTTCACTGATCACACTCAATGGAATGGGAAGAGGCTGCTCCCACAATGCATCACCCTCAATGACCTCAGCCTGGAGCATTCCAATAACGCAGTGTGTCATCTGTCTTTCAGTGTGCTTTAAAAAATGATTATCAGCAGAAAATATTTATTTTTGAGGCTTGTGCTTACATCTAAAGCTACCTGGATATTTTCATTTACACTTGAGCTCAATTTACTGTTTTTTTAAGCGGCAAGTCACCATTCTGTATCTCTTTCTTCAGGATGACAGCGTTCTTAAGGAGATCGACATCAGCCACCATGTTAAGGAGGGATGTGAGAAAGCAGATCCTTCTCAATTCCAGCTGCTGAAGGTGCTCGGACAGGGCTCCTATGGAAAGGTACGAAACCTATCGGCATATACCGGTATACCTCAATATATGCAGATACAGTGGATTTCTCTAAAGAGATAAGCCTAAAAGTGATCGAAACAAAAACTGCCCCCAAGGTCTGACACTCACATGGACTCTTAAGTTACATGTGTGTATCTGTTGCATCTGGAAGATGTGTGAATTTGTTGCACAACTACATGTACTTCTACAAATACGTGTTGTTGATAACAAAGGTGGCCGCTACAACTGCCTCCAGTGACGTAAGACGTCTTTACGGGAGACTTTGAATCCACCCTGCAGGAATTTGCTCCTCTTCCAAAACAAGAGCATTAAGGTCAGACAGTGAAGTGGGACAAAACAGCCTGGCTCGCATTCAGCATTGTAATTCATCCCAAAGCTGTTGAACCGGGTTTGAGTCAGAGCTCTGTGCCGACAGGAAGGGTCCCTCCTCACAAAACTCAGAAAATCATGCATTAAGTGCATTATAGTATACAACAAGAGCATATGCTACAGCTTTAAGAACGACAAGGATCTGAAGATGCTGAAACTGTGATGTCCTCATATTGTAATTGTTTAAGATTTCCATATCATCCCAGTGTTACACTGGTTAAGTATTTTGTGAATATTGAGAGAAAAGTGATAAACAAATAAACTGATTAATAAATGAATATATCTGCTGGTTGAAACTGCTACATTTCCAGTGTGAAAGGGCAACACGAAAAGCATGGGGGTGTGATGTATCTGCTTACTTTTGGCCCTAATGTGAATGTAATTTGAGGGCTCAAACTGATCAATCATCCTCAGATTAAAAGCCCATTTATTTCCCACTAAATCTGCAGATTAGCTGCCTTTCCTTATCCTTCACAGATCACTATTATTCGTTTAAAACAGGAAAGAGCCATTGATTTGTCAGCATTTGCGTAGATTACAGGTTTGCCCAGGCCAGACACGGAAGCCTGGCAGATGCTCGGTGGGCGGATGATGTTTACAAGGCTGTGGGCAGACACATGCGGTCAAGTCACAGTTTGGCCTGGATAGGATGTTCACTCATCACATTGGCACCTGTTTTGCATCTGACGGAGCGCGTTTAAATCATAGCTGTCGTCTGTGACACCGAAACAACAAATATGTGGCTCTCCTAAGAAACAGAGTGGTAAACATCATTTGGTCTGCTTGTTATCCTACCGACTGTAAATAATAGAGGATGCTGTGTTTAAAACCCCACATCAACTGTTGATATCTGAGTTTTTAGGTGATGAACTAACGCTATGGCTGGAAAGTTTTTAATAAAGGAAGAGATGACAGTGGTGCATTTTGATAACATTTTGCAGGTGTTTCTGGTGAGAAAGATAAGAGGAGTGGACCGAGGACAGCTGTATGCCATGAAGGTCCTGAAGAAGGCCACACTCAAAGGTAATTCATACACTGTATATGTGATTCTTCTGGAAAAAAAAATGGAAAATGGTGAAAATCAAGCGGAAAAAATAATAAACTGTCAAATGCTGCAAAGTTTCACATTTACATACTATATGGAAATATCCTTCTTTGCTTCATACAGAAACGAAGATCTCTATTTATGATGTAATGTATATGGTAATTTCTTGAGCTTGATAGTGGAACTGAAAAGAAATAACGTGAACGTGAAGGTTTCCTCGGCGTCCTACATTCATGGGGATTTGGTGTAAAAGAGGTTAGTTTGTACTTTTGATTCTGATAAACAATTTTGCTGTGACTGGGATTATTACAGCCGAGGATGTACTGTAAAAGCAGGTTGCGATGTCATGTGCTGATTTCGTTTCTTTGTGCAAGCTTTAATCCTCTTAACCTGCACTCCTGGAATTCAAAGAGTTACTGTCTCATCCTGTCAAGGAGACAGATGCCGCAATAACACTGTTATTGGAGCTTTCACCCCAGCAGCAGTGGGTTCGGTTCAATTTACAGTCATCAGCGAAGGCAATGCATTTCCATCTCACAACGTAAAATTCTTATGACTATAAATGCAGAAGTTGTTAAAGATTTACACACACTTAGCTTCAGCTGAAAGCAACTAAATAAACAAAGTGTTGTCTGCCTCCCTTTCAGTTCGAGATCGAGTGCGTTCAAAGATGGAACGAGACATCCTGGCCGAGGTCAACCACCCTTTTATAGTTAAACTCCATTATGGTAAATATAAATCACTTAAATTATACCTTTAAAAAAGCAGTTTGGTATTACTTTTGAGGGATGAAATTTGCAAATTCTCTCTGTTCACGGCTTCTCTTCAGGTACTCCGGTTTCCTTCCACAGTCCAGAAACACAGACATGAGGCTAATTGGTGGATGTAAAATTGCCTGTTTATGTATTACAGGTGTTTCAGACACTGAAAGACGGCTGAGTTCATACGAGGATAAAATTTATACAAATGGAAAAAAATAGAATAGTGGTCTGCTCATCTCAGAGTCACTGTGTGTGTGTGTGTGTGTGTGTGTGTGTGTGTGTGTGTGTGTGTGTGTGTGTGTGTGTGTGTGTGTGTGTGTGTCAGCCTTTCAGACAGAAGGGAAACTCTATCTGATCCTGGACTTCCTCCGCGGTGGAGACCTTTTCACTCGTCTGTCTAAGGAGGTGGGTTCTCAGGTCTGCTGCTGATGGGCTTTCTGGCTCTCCCTCAATCAAAACCAAAATGTTCCTAGACTGTCACAGGACACCAGTAAATACACTTCCATCGTATTTATAGATTGTATATGAATGCATAAGGTGGTATCGGTAAATGCCTGAAAAGGATGACAATTTTAAAGGACACGTGTTTACCTAATTGTTTCTTCACTCAGACCTGAAGGCGGTAACCAGTCTGTGTTCGTGCTGCTGCACAAATCTGTTTTTGTCTGTTTCACTGCAGCTTTTTCAAACTCTTTACATTTTGGTGAATGTTAAAAGCAAGCAGTCTGTTAAACTAATCTTTTTCAATGGACTGTTTTCCACCAACATAGGTACTTTTAGTGGACAATGACGATTGGAAAATGTTATATGATCAGTTCATGGACTTAATTGCTCAGAGGACCTTTTAAATGTTCTTCTTTTTTCATTTTTTAATTACTTATTGCATCGGCTTGTCTTTATTTTGCTTCAGGTAATGTTTACAGAGGAGGATGTGAAGTTTTACCTTGCAGAGTTGGCTCTGGCCTTGGACCACCTCCACAGCTTGGGGATCATCTACAGGGATCTCAAACCTGAAAAGTACTTACCCTTATTTTCACATGTATTATCAAAAAAAAAACCTTGAGTTGATTTTAATGTTTCTGTTTGGTTGCCTTTCCCTTCAGTATTCTTCTGGATGAAGAAGGCCACATTAAAATTACTGGTCAGTGCCTCCACATGCAGACAGCCTTTATTTTTCTCTCTGTACTCGTCTTTCTTCTGACATTTTCCATTTCCGCCTCTATCTGTTCAGACTTTGGTTTGAGCAAGGAAGCCATTGACAATGATAAAAGAGCATATTCCTTCTGTGGAACAATAGAGTACATGGCTCCAGAGGTGGTAAACAGAAGAGGACATACACAAAGTGCGGACTGGTGGTCGTTCGGGGTGCTCATGGTGAGAATTTTGGTTTTTAAGTCTCTTTGCACGTTTTACATGCACACATACTCAATCCTCTGTATATCTGTCTGTTTACTGACTTGCGAGTTTTATTTGCTCATGAATCTGTTGCATTTCGTGAGTTTGAAATCAGCCCTCAGATAACATGCCAGTGTGTGTGCGGCCTTCTTCATTTGCTGTTCTTCTGGCCGTAAAGCTGTTTAATTAACATCTCTGGCAGATTAGACCCCATCACTTTCAGTAATTGGGCATCTGCTGGATCCTGCTTGTTTTGTTAGTCTGGTGGCTTATTTTACTAATACTGGGAAGGCAGTTAATATTCCCTGACAGCTGGTAGCTACACCAGAGCACCAGAGAAGGATGTCACTCCCTGTCTGCCCTTGGCTGCTGGTGGAAATAAACTCACGATAAAACAAACAGATAAAAAGTGGATCATTTCAGTGTTTTTGTAGGCTTGATTTTGAAGAACTGTCACATTTTCCCATCAAAAACTGTTTTTATGGAGAATACATTATGATTGCAATTGTTTTAAAACATTAAAATAAACCTTTTCAGACAAGCAGATGAATAGTAATGATTTAAAATATGGGCACATCAGAGGCATAGTTACTACCAAACCCTTAAGATGTTTTCAGCATAAAGTCCAATGTCAAGTTGATTTTTTTTCTTATTGATTTTTTTTTTTTTAATATAACAAAGTGTGCAAAGCCTGTGTTATTGTCCCATTTTAGGCAGTGGTTGTACGTTACAAACTTTCAATAGTCACTACTTTACTACTTGTAAACAGTATAAACGTGGCCCTGAGTCTTTGGTAGATGCTTTATGATCTGCTGTCACCCACAAAAGTGTGACAGTCAGACTTTACCTCTCGAGAGTGAAGGAGTGTTTGTAGGAGTAAACAATTCAGATCTACAAAAGTTTTCTAAATCTGTTTCATTATCTGTGGTTTAGTGTGAGTAGTGTGGAAGTGCTGTGCATTATCTTTTACTGTGAATATTCTTGATGTATAAAATTAAAACATTTTAAGGGTCTCTGAGCCCTCAAAGGAGGGCAAATCGTATGAAATTGTATCAACAGAAGGGAGCAGCTGGAATTCATGCACGCCTATTGTTCCTACTTTGGCCTAAAAACAGGAAAATTCAAAGATCTGAGCAGACTTTCACCGCCTCCACAGCAACATGGCAACATGTGCTAGCTGTTAGTCACCTGGCATCTCCTCACATTTCTTTTTTCTGTTTCTGCAGTTTGAAATGTTGACGGGATCGTTACCATTTCAAGGCAAAGATCGGAAAGAAACAATGGCGCTCATTCTGAAGTAAGACTTATTCAAAATCTCAGCCCATCACCACACGTTATATACTTTTTTGTGAACACTGCAAGGTTTTTTTTTTTTTTCATGTTTCACAATCAGTAATGAAGAAATTTTCATTTCTAGTAATGCAAGAGTGAAGTTCTCCCTATACAGTTTCATTGTTACTTCTCTGGTGGATGTTACATTCTGAACCTGTGTTTTTGTTGCGTCTGTGCAGGGCCAAACTGGGAATGCCACAGTTTCTAAGTCCTGAAGTGCAGAGTTTATTGAGAGCGCTCTTCAAGAGGAATCCTGCTAATAGACTCGGTACAGTACAAAAACAATCCAGTTTCAGCAGCAGCCGCCAATTTGTGTGTGAAACTGGAAAATGTTCCCATCCACCTCATGACGATAGGTTTATTAAATACAGACCACATTTACAGCCACTACAACCTTTATCTATTTTTCAATTCTGCTCTATACTATACTTTATCATTATTATTATTTTGGTAACACTTTACTTGAAGCCCCCCTGCATAACACATTATAAGTACATTCATAAAGCATTATAATGCCATTATAACACGTGTAGCTATAGTTATAAACATTCATAGATGATCACAATGCCAGGACCTAACCCTAACCCTAACCCTAACCCTAATCCTAATCCTATGCTGTGTAGTGCTGTACAGTGAGTTATAAAGCATTGTGATCATGTATTAGTGTTTATAACTACTTATAATGTGTTATGAAGGGGGGCTTCAAGTAAAGTGTTACCATTATTTTTTATTATTTTTAATGTGCGTAGTTTTTTACAATGATATTTTCTTCATCTCTGTAACAGGTGCAGGACCGGATGGAGTAGAAGAAATAAAAAGACATCGCTTCTTTGCATCAATAGACTGGGATGTAAGCACTCGTGTTACACAAACATCTGCATCATGCATCACAAGATCACAATCAGAATGGCATTAATATTTATGCGCCTCAAGATTTACAATCCAGTGAAAAATTCCTTCTAATTAATTCAAATTCTTAAACTTAAGTATCACAATATCACACAGTCCACCTTTCCCTCGTTAAAGACATGAAACACAGAATAAAATCAGCTCATCCGGATCTCTCTGGCTGTCATCAGAACCCTGTGGCCTCTCTGCTTTCTCAAGAGTTTTGCCCACGATTATGAATCATTGAACATCCTCAGCATGAGATACCGCTTTGTGGCAAAGTCTCAAACTTTCATTTCTGCCTGTTTTGCCCAAGTTTATTACGACTAATCCTCTTATCTGTAACAGCCGCTCCGTCAGGAAGTTTGCTCATGCGCAGATGCGTCTGCATTATCACCATCTAACCTTGACATCCACTCCTGGCCCGCATGCCGCTTTAAATGGGATCGTACTTTCAACTGTAAGCACTCTTGCACAAAGTAGCCCGTCTAAAATCACTGAATCATGCTCTGAGACTCGCATTATGTTTCAGGCAAACCTGAAAGCTTTTGCCGCATGCTGCCAAAGCTGCTCACCGCATACTTTAGAGAGCAGTTAAAAGCCACTCAGCTAGGTTACATCAGTGATGGACTTATGTAACTACTGTATAAGCTATACGGTGTATTTTCAGCTATTTTTTTTTCTCTCCTAATCTGTGTTGCAAAAATAGAAAATTATTAATAAAAACATACACTACTACTCTGCATGCATGTGTGAGCTTGAAAATATTGAATTATAAATTTAGCAGATCACTTAAAATACACATAAGTAGTTTTCTCACAGATGTCTGCGCAGCTGGAATCTGCCTGCATTGCATGAACAGTTGATGCTGATTTCCGCCCACTATTATCTGCTTTACATGCCCACTAATCTCTGACCTTACACCAGCTTTCACTAAACTCCCTGCTACATAACTACCTGCCTGCTTCCTGCCAAACATCACAGATTCACCATCAGAGATGGCATCACTGGCTTAACGTGGGGAGACGGGCTTTCACTCTCTCTGGTGGACTGTGTGAATTACATATCTGTCCTCAGTAGTGCAGAATGGTTCTTAAATTTTTAAAGTTTGCCTCTGTTATCCAGCTATCTATCCACCCATCTTTTGCGTCCAACCGGCAATTGAGTCCAGACCTTTTCACTGTGAAGCAAGAGCACTAACCACTGCACCGAGGTGCAGCCTTCCTATGTTATCCCTCAAGTTTTATAAAATGCTTTGATGTATTTAGAACGTTTTTAAAAATATATCTCATAGTGCTGATAAAACCTTTCTGCAACAATGCTAAATGCAGTTTGAATAGAAAATAAAGGGCGTCTGGTACCAGCTGCACCATGAAAACACTGTTTTGAATTTAGCCTCAGTCAATTACTGAATGTTGTGGGGATTCCAAAAAAAGCCCTGCAGGGTGAACAGACAAGGCAACGACTCATGCTGCAGGACTGACATCTGCAGGCTCCACACAGCATTGCATTGAGGTAAATAAACTATCGCAGTGGGCCCAGCTTCAAAAAGGGAGCATAATACACTTTAGCCATATGATAAACTAGGACTGCTGTAGAGGGCTGACCTCAATTCCTCTTCATAGTAATAAAACACTAAATAAAAAGAACTGCTTAATTCTTATGATGTATCTTCTTTCTACTGTTATTGCTCAGATTATAACAAAAGGCTGTTCAAGTTTTCATCTTAAACAGAACAATCTGGTCTCTCTGTCTTCACTCTAAGCACCCAGCTTTAACTTCAGTAAATTAGATTTTTTTTATTTACATTGAGTCATAATGAAAATTACCACCAATTTTTATTTATTCATTTATTTTTACTACAGACCAGCATTTTGTTTTGAATCATTGTTTCTCTTTAAACGCTCATGAGCTGAGTAAAATACCCACATCTTCACTAGAAGACATTTAAAGGTTACATGACATATTCTACTTGTTTTTCATTACACGGCCACATACATAATTTACATCTCGCTATTTTATTTAGCTCTGTTTCTAGACAGGGCATCTCCATAACAAGTAGAAAACAACAGCTCTCATAACGATTTCATTTTCATGAAATATGAGTCCTAGGATCACTAAAAGTGTTGTAAATTTGCACTTGAGATGACGACCATGTCTCAGCCTGTGGCTAAAATCTGTTGCTTAAAGTGCTTCCAATCTTCATTTTTATTGTCTCTCCATGTAGAAGCTGTACAGGAAAGAAGTGAGACCCCCGTTCAAGCCTACTGTAGGAAGACCTGAGGATACTTTTCATTTTGACCCCGAGTTTACCTCCAGAACACCAACTGGTGAGTAAAATATGAAGACAGAACTCTGTGTGTGTGTGTGTGTGTGTGTGTGTGTGTGTGTGTGTGTGTGTGTGTGTGTGTGTGTGTGTGTGTGTTCGACATGTTTAAAGATGATATCCTTATAATTAATAATTGATAAAGTGTAATTTTTTTCAAAGTAGCATTCTAGAACTCGTGTCCATAAAACAAAATATCAAAAGTGTGTCTGGAGTCAAGCGTGTGAGGCTCACTTGAAGGTTTAATCTGACAGAGAATTTATTCTTATTTAATGGCCAAAACTGAAAGTTTTCTGCAATTTGAGAATTTCCACTGAACGCTGTGTAAATATTCCTCTTGATGTCTCTTTGCTTAATCAGATTCCCCGGGCATCCCTCCCAGCGCAAACACACACCAGTTGTTTCGTGGCTTCAGCTTCGTGGCAACAAATCAAAGCCAGGAGGCGACTGTCGCCACGGTAGCGTCCTCTCGACAGGAGGTGAACATCAACCCCATAGCACAGGTAGAGAGAATCCCTTTTCAAGGAAACAGCTCGCGGAGCTCCACATCTAATTAAATGATACACTCACACACTGCTCGGCTCGTTAACTATGTAAATAAATCACTGCTGCGTGAGTTAACTGCCAGATAAATGAACTGAATAATTAAGAGATTGGTTATTTAATGTTCCTAACCTTGTTCAACGTCACCCAGATAAATCACCGACACTTTCTGTGTTACTGCTGCAACTGTGTGATGAACAAAGCAATTACGCCACAGATATAGCCAATTCTGACTTATATATATATGTGTGTGTGTGTGTGTGTGTTTCTGTAGCATCTCCGGGGTGACGTGGCCTTCAGTGATGTCTACGAGCTGAAAGAAGAAGTCGGACAGTCGGGAGCGTCTGTCTGCAAAAGATGTCTGCACAGGGTGACTGCTGTCGAGTACTCAGTGAAGGTGAATGAAATAAACCTTAAGAGTGATACACTGAAATGCAGAAACAGAACAGATGCTCCCCGTAGTTTCATCTTGGGGATTTCAGTCCTGTGGCTGAAATATATGTGTGTTTTTCTTCAGATCATTGAGAGAGCAAGGAGGGATCCGTCAGAGGAAATAGAGATTCTATTGAGATACGGACAACATCCAAATATTGTCAGTTTAAAGGATGTAAGTATGACACAAACAGAGATAAATGCTTTAAAATAAAATGTGCAACAGTCAAGCTTTGTCTTTTTTGTGTCTTAAAGTAGTAAAACTTTGACAATTTTAGTCTCGGCCATCATCTTTCTTCTACATAGCAGTGCGTCTGATCTGACCCACGTCTGTGTGTTTCCAGGTGTTTGATGACGGCCAGAGTGTGTTCCTCGTCCAAGACTTACTGAGGGGCGAGGAGCTGCTGGACAGAGTTCTGACACAGCCAAGTTTCACTGAGAGAGACGCATCAGACATCATCTGCACGCTCACCAAAACCGTGGAGTATTTACACTCACAGGGGGTAAGACGGACAGAAAGGAGGAAACTTCACCTGCAAAGTTCCCTGCACAAACCTCGATTTGGAAGAATCAAGGAAAAAATCAGAAGTCATAAAAATATTCAAATATCTTAAGATAAAGATCTTTATGATTTAGTAGCTAAATTATTTTTTAAAAGTCTGAAATATTTCACTTTATGTGTATGCTTTCAAAATAATGTTTAGATGCATGAAAAAAGCTGAAGTGATGAAATAACACACAGTTTGCTGTCTGTGTGTGTTTATCCCCTCTTCCTCTGCTTCAGGTTGTGCATCGAGACCTGAAACCAAGCAACATCCGCTACGCCGATGATGGCGGGCTCCCGGGGAGCATCAGGATTTGTGACTTTGGTTTTGCCAAACAGCTCAGGGCGGAAAACGGCCTGTTGATGACTCCCTGCTACACGGCCACATTCATGGCTCCTGAGGTAGATCAGCCGCCACAGTCACGACAATGAGCCTTTCGCGTATTATGAAACAGCCGTCACAGACTTTTAACTGAGTGTTTTTACTCTGTGTGTGTGTGTGTGTGTGTGTGTGTGTGTGTGTGTGTGCAGGTCCTGAGGAAGCAGGGCTACGATGCAGCCTGTGACATCTGGAGCCTGGGGATCCTGCTCTACACCATGATCGCTGGGTCAGTTTAATGTTTAAAAGCACTTAAAACAAGCAGCGCAGACAAACCGGTGTTTAAATGTTGCCACTTTCTGCAAAGCGCTCCCTCCGCTGCTGTAAAAATGATGTCTTTAAACACCGGGTGGATGTCTGAATAAACCCCTCTGGTGAAATAACCAAAGACACTAGCAGGCAGTGTACTTCTCTCGTGGCAGTTCATAGGTAATTGCCTTTCATGTACTTGGCAGTGGATGCTGAACATTGGTTTTCTTTTTTTTCATTCTTCCAAACTGTGAATAAAAGGTTTTTCTACAACATTTTATGTTTTAACATCTGTTTCAAACTTTAAAAATAATATCATTGTACTTCCAAGAAAAGTTGCATTTAGTAATAAAGAGAATGAAGCTGAATTAAAGCACTTTTTGACATTAGATTAGAATCCAGATCTTCTATATGGTATCCTAAAACATAAAGTTCTCCTACATGATAAATCTGAACAACAAGATGACTGCTCCACCTCAAACCCTTTTTATCTGATCTACAGATACGAGTTGTTTTTGGCCAAACCCTTTCCCCTGGCCAGTACATCAAATAGATCACCAACAGTCTTCTTCCATGTAGAGAACACTGCCACAGACAAACGGTCACACACACTCACATTCACACCTGCAGGCAATTTAGAGTCACCAGCGAACCTCTAACAAGTTTTAAAACAGTGGGGGGGAAACGGGGTTAGACACAGAGAGCCCAGGCTCCACACTGACCGGCCCTGAGCCCACCTGAACTGGGAAAATCCCCTCCATGTGGCATTCATGCCATCCAGAATAAGTACATATTCAAAGGCGTCTGTTATTTCAGGTTTCACCACTGAGAGTGTTTTTATTGATTGCGCCTTCCAAAAAACGATTTCTGTCACAATCTGGGACCGACAACAAAGTGCATCTAATCCGATTGTTTGTTCCTGTGGTCAGTTTCAGCCCGTTCGCCAGCAGTCCCCAGGACACCGCCGAGGAGATCCTGGCTCAGATTGGCAGCGGGAAATTCGTCATCACAGGAGGGAACTGGGACCTCGTGTCAGAGGCAGCTAAGGTTACAGCAATGTGTTTTCTGATGTGCATCAGGTTGTGTAGCTGGCACCCCGAAAAGAGTGTGATAGGGTGCTAATGTCACCTGTGTGTGTCTCCATACGATTAACAGGACCTTGTTATCAAGATGCTCCATGTGGACCCTCACCAGCGTCTGACTGCCCCACAGGTACTGATATCTTCACTCTGAAGTTTTTTTATGTATTTTTTATTTTAGGATTCTTCATTTAGCACGATGTCTCAAAAGTACATTACTCTGTGAGTAATTTAGAAAATGTGTGAAGGAAATAAATTGACATACACTTGTATTAAGTTGATTGTTGAAACACTATTTTAGGTGTAACTGTTCCTTGCGGTGCTCTTCAGGTTCTCCGTCACCAGTGGATTGTGGACAGAGGTCAGCTTTCTGACAGAAGTCTCACCAGACAGGATGCACTCACTGTTAAGGTCAGACCACTTTTCAATATGATCATTTTTCTTTAACTATTAATATTGTTTACATTTCTATACATTTGATTTAAAATTGCTTTGCATTGTTTTCCGATGGCAGACATATTGAATTTGGTTTTACAGCCAACGGAAGATAGTTTGTATAATTTCTCTCAGGTCACTTATTCGCCCTTGCTCTTTTGTTCCATTAATCACAGTTAAAACAGTTTTAGAACACAAACTGACATAAAATGAATCGACTCCAATGACCAACGACTATTGTTTGAAAAAAATGTTATAACACCATGCATATATTTACTGGTACTTCCACATTGATAGGTGTTTATTGAATTAAGTAAGCCTGAAGGATAGATACTGGGCTAACATTATTTAATCTTATTGTATGCATTAAATCCATTTCTTAATATTGCAACGTCCCTGATATCCTACAGTATTCAGCAGATATTTAGAGTAATGGAGATCTGCTAGCTTATTTAAAGTCACAATGTTAAGTATGGAATTTAAATGTAGAATTACTGTATTTGTATAACCTGGTATTTTCATGTCGGTTCCTGAAACGATGCATCTTTTTCAACGAAAAAAAGAGATTTTAAGTGATAGACTATAATGTATTGTACTACTTGAAGATCCCGTTAGAGGGCACTGTGCCACTAGCAATAGGACAGCCCTACAGGCCCTCTGAACGCTTATGTATTCTCTTTTATTCCACTAGGGGGCGCTGTGCGCCACTTACTCTGCTCTGAGGCGCTGTGCTCCTGCTCCAGTCCTGGAGCCGGTTCAGTCCTCCAGCCTGGCTCAGCGGAGAGGGATGAAGAAACAGGGGAGTCCAGAGGTTTCCTCAGACGCTAAAGAAAAGGAGTAGTCTCAGTCACCACACTGTTAGCGATGAGGTTCCCGCTTCTCTGAAAAGCACAAAACAAGCCGTGCATCCTTGACCGTGAAGAGGTTATTTGGATCGGCATCAATATCGCCCCAAGTTTACTCCAGTTAAAGTTCAAATTTAATTTGAGAATAAATTAGACATACCAGTTAAAACGTCCACCTTTACGACTAACTTGACTCTAAATTGACGAAATCAAGTATTACACTTTAAAAATAAACCCTCCAGTGGGTTCAATTCATACTTTAAGAGGCCTTGATAGATATTTTTATTTCTGTGGGGATTACATGCTCAGTTTGAGCGACAACACATGCATATTTGCCGCTTTGTATTCATACAGGTAGAAAAACACTGCAATATTCACACGCTTTGATTTATATCTGTCATACCTCCTGCTGTTTACACACAGCTATGAAGGTCAGAACACCAAAAATGAAGCTGTATTCTGTGCCACAAACACACATCACGAAATGAATTCACCTAGATTTGTATGTTTAATCCGTACGTTTGTAAAAAAGATTTACCAAAAAAAAAAAAAAAAAATCAAAGACAGCCAAATACTAGCACCATTTGCCACAGCCATGGCTTTAATGTATACAGTAGTTTAATGAGGTAGCGCCACTCAGACTGTCATGTGTTTCCTCCTATTTTATGAATTCTACAGTTATGCATGTTAAAAATGTAAATATTCAACCAAAGGGAATTATTTCTTAACAATGCCGCTGAGTCTTATTGTCCATAAATAATGCTTAATAAGTTGTCGTACGTTACATGTATCGTTGTCTTCCATAAATGCAGCCTTTGAATCTTTAAAATGTTTGTTGTGAATTGTATTGCTGTCGCACATGTCAGATCAGAAGGAACAGTGATCTGTGAAGGGATTTCCAGTTTGCATTTTGTCAATTCTCAATGTCACTGGCTGGAAAGTTTTGACTCAATAAGCGTCGTACAGGTCTCACACACACCATAGCAAATCTCTATATGTTGCATTTCCCAGTCAGCATTGCAGTTCATCGTCCCGTGCAGGCTTGTGAGTAGCTGTCAGTAGGCTTCTGTTTGCCAATAGTGTCTGAAAGCCAAAATGTTTTGAGAACCACCTGTGTCAGAAGTTTCTGTATAGCTACTGTCTTTTTGCTGCTGCCCTGATTGTATCCGCCGTGGCGTGCAATCTTGAATACGAGGTAAGACTGAACAGGGTGTGAGGAGCACTTGGTGTTGTACAGTTTAACGGTAGGAATGTAGATTTGGAAGCTTCACAATTTACACACCTATCTGACGATCAGAAGAAAAACAGCAAAATGGTGTGTTTGTGGAATGAGCACCGTAGCAGAGATACAGTAAAACTGAACATGAGATGTTTGCTGATACACATGTGCTGTGTCGCGCTGTACAGGTGTTTGCCAGGTGTAGACAGGGCCAATGCACCAATGTTTGCAGAAAAGGTTGTAGATATTGTGTTGTACAACCACAAGTTGGAGGTAAAGTTGTACATATTGTTTACTAATTTAGACTGTATATACTGCTTTGAAAAACCAACAGAAATATATTAAATTGTGTATATACATATACATATATATATATATTGCTCAGCAATCAGGAAGACTGTATATTTTGTGTTAGCAAATATATTGAGACTGCACATATTACTGTGTATTGTGCATCCATTACCCAGAGTGTACATACTGTCGATAACTGGCCAATCATTGAAATAATTGGCTAAAATGCCAAAGTTTTACAAATAAAGATACTGAAAACGGTGCTGATGATGTGTATAGTTTTTTTTCCCCCTTTATCATGTCATGACACAGCTATGAAACTGTGGGTCAAGGTCTTGTTTAAATGATTTATTCATCTATTGTATCATAAAATACACTGAAATCTATGAATGACAATCAGCCTCTTTGGAAATGTTACTTTTTATGTTAGAATCCAGTTCTCACTACAAACATATAGCAGACGTTTCAAGCTCTAATCTCATTAAAGATGTCTAACTAGCTTAGGAAGATTCTTGCTTTTTTATTGCCAATGGTTAAAGACAGTATTGAGAAAGCAAACCAGACAAGAGCAGTGAAATTATCCGAAGATGTAAAGTTGAAGGCCTTAAAATGCAGAGTTTAAAATATAGAAGTAAAGATAGGAGGTAAAAATGGCGACACTTAACAGATCTTTAACCTTTTTGTTTTGTATGATACATCCTGCAGATTGAAACACATTTTCTAGCTATATAATAACACAAACCTCTTACAATACAAGAAAGTATGAAAGCTGAAAACTACACTCAAATGTGTCTTTAAAAATGACCAAATGTAAGTATTTTTTTAGCTTAAAAACATAAAATGACAGCAGCTTCTTTCCCTTGTATACATACAACCAATCTGCCATACAGAAAAAGGTTTCACCCTGACATACCTTTGACTTTTTAAAGGAAGTAAGTGTGTGTGTGTGTGTGTGTGTGTGTGTGTGTGTGTGTGTGTGTGTGTGTGTGTGTGTGTGTGTGTGTGTTCTTGTATTTCTATCCTTGTCGGGGCCAAATGTCCCTACAAGGATAGCAAAACGTGGAACGACGTGCCTTGTGGGGACCTTTTTCCGGTCCTAAGTAGGAGAAACAGTGTTTTCTTGACCATGTTGTTGTTACTGAAAAAAGTAAAAGTGCAAAAACATTTCTTTAGGGTTAGGCTTTGTTGTGGTGTGGGTTAGGGTTAGGGTAAGGGTCAGGGTTAGGGGCTAGACATGAATGGGAGTCAATGGACGGTCCCCACAAGGATAGAAATACAAGACTGTGCGTGTGTGTGTGTGTGTGTGTGTGTGTGTGTGTGTGTGTGTGTGTGTGTGTGTGTGTGTGTGTGTGTGTGTGTCCTCCTCTGCAGTAGCTCCACGTCAGAGCCACTAGATGGCAACCCATCACAACCTATTCTCTCACGCTCCCTCTTTTCTTTCTCTTCCCAAAAGTTGTCCTTTTGGAGCTGTAATCTTAAAAAAAAAAGAAGAAGAAGCAGAAAGAGACAAAAAAAAAAAAAACTCCTTAATTTATATCAACCACCTGGCTCAGACTCCATAAAAGCTTTTAGCAGGCGCTGAGCTGATGTGTCAGGTGGGTGTGGCAGGCTCATCAGGCCTGACATTTAAGTGCAGTAGTGCTCAGAGCAAAAGGGATTGTGGGATATGAGTAGATACAGATGACAAGGCCCCCTGTGAAGATGATTGCAGTGGAGTGACAAGAGGAGACCAAACAACAGATAGAGCAAGGAGAAGGTGTCGGGAGGGGAGAGATGAAAGGCAAACTAAAGAAAAAGAGCTCAGAGAAACAATAACTCAACCCAACAATTACAGCGTTGTCAGAATTTAGATTATCTTTCATGAAGGCACAACTTTAAAAATTTACTGAAGCCGAGAACTTTCCCAGTTCAGCTGTGCATAATGCAAATGATTGAGCGTTGATGTTGGTATTGCATTTATATGTTTTTAAAAACAGTGATTGTAATGGGTAAAACTGGTCTATTGTCATTTTTTATTTACTGAAATAAATTCATAAAATCATGACTTGAAAGCCTAATTTGCACCTGATCATCCTTAAATACCCAAGTATCGAAGTGTTTCTAGGTGAGTTCTAAATGTCATTCTGATGTTCAAACAGGATTTGATTATTTAGCTGTGAAAAAAAAATCCACAACTTTTGAGTTCTGCTTTAAAACCCATAATATGTATGAATGTATCAATGTATGAATTAAAAAAAAGAGAATACTACCTCAAGTTTGTAGAATAATTCGAGACTATTTCATTGAAACCCTGCTTATTATCCTTCTCATTTAAAAATATTTGGATCAAATGGAAAGTCTTTGACAACTATTAAGTTGTGTCATTTCATTTTGTTTTGAATTATATTTGATACAGGTACAGTGCAGGTGTCCTACAATATGCCTCACTTGCGCACAAAAAAAACCTAAAAAACAACCTCTGTATGCAATGAAGAGAGGTTTAAAAATGAATATACTTAGAACTTGTTTGAAGTGTATATCATCAAATGTGGCGTCAAAAGGGAAAAACACAGCGGCGTTCATTCTATTACAAGACGTGTGAAGCAGAAGTCTGAAGAGGTCCTGTCCAGGCTTTATCTATCTACATGTCTTACATCTTTTCAATCCAAATATGACTCTGAGTTTTAAGGTTACAGAAAGACATTTTAAAGATAGTGAATTACCTGTGTGTGTTAACCATTACACACAATTTGAAGTCATGACATCAAGGCAGGCTTTTCATTATCATATTACAACCATAGAACTTTTTTTTTTTTTAATGAAACATTGAGTATTTTGCATAACAATACTATATTACAATATTAGTATCTTGAATATGAAACAAATAACAATAAAATATTAAAAATTCACTGACGACATCTCAAAAGGTCTGTGTTCTCAAGAATGTCCATTTCTATGCTGAATCTCCTTTGATGAATAACGATTAAAGTTAAATTAAATGTTTCTAATACATTTACTGATGGAGCAACACAAAAAAGTGCAGAAATCAAATGGAGGGATATGTCTAATTTAATGCTAATGCTGGAAAATTAAATTATTAAAAAAAAAACATTTCATTTTAGCTGAATAGAGATAATGCCTGACCACTGAATCATCTCCAGTAATTCTGCGCTGATCCTAAAATAAGACGTGAATAAACACAGTATGAACACACTAACTGACTGAAGTGTTGTTGTGTTCTGTAATGATATGTGTTCCTCCTCGCTCCCGTCATAATGCACAAGACAAACGACATACACACTCTGACAGGGATGGAGATCCCACCACCTATGGCACTGGATACCACACACACACACACACACACACACACACACACACACACACACACGCACACACACACACATGCACACACACACGGACACCCTGTGGCACTACAGCTCGACCTGCCACTCGGACATTCACCGAATCAGACAGACAAATCTCTAACAGACGGCTCCTGACAAAGAGATTATCACCGTGACAGGAGAAGTGTGTGCAGCTGTGGGTGGTGGAGTTTATAGCATACGGAAGACAGGGGGTGGGGAGCAAACTCTCCGTACATTCACACATTTGTCTCCTCTCTCGCACCGTAACAGAAAACACAGAGTCCAACTTCTGTCTGTACGAGCCGCACTTGTGTGTTTGACGATCACCATCAGCACCTCTGTGCATCCATCACGGCTGATGAGTCCACTGTCAACACGTAGTCTGAGTATCTTCACCGGGTGTGACTGAGGAGTGGAGGTGAAAGGAAGATGACAGACTACAAAAGAGACACACCGGTGCTATGCAGCTTTTAGGTGTATCAGCTGAGTTCAGATGTTTCAAAACAGTACAGGACATTTCAGTCTTCCTCATAAATCCTCACAGAACAGATGATCCATCTTTTCAGACTGTATTTGGAAACAGTATTCTGGTAAATAGTGAATGGAATTTACTTATATAATACTTTTCCATTGCTTGAGCAGTCCCCAAATCACTTTGCACTGTTAATCACATTCACCCATTCACACGCACACACACACACACATTCACATTCCCGTGGAGGCGTCTGCCCTGCGAAGCACTCAGTCCATCTACTGGGAGCAGTTCAGAGGTCCTGCTCAAGGACACTTCAGCGTGGAAGGGGGGGAGATGGGGAATTGAGTCTACAGCCTTCTAACTGAGAGCTGACCACTCGATCACCCCAACTGATGCCTGAGTTACCTGCTGCAGTCTATTCCATGTTACTACAATTACAACCATAACTATAATAATAACTACAACTAAAACTACAACTACAACTATAACTATGTCATGCAGTTTTAAACAAACGCCGCTCTTTAAAACACTGTAAAAGACATTGTTTCTGAAATGCTGTGCAGTTTGTTTGGGATGTCATAAAATCAGACAAGGAAAAAGTGCTTTAAAACTAATGTTCTACTGCTTGAACTGTCTCAAATCTAAATAAAGGAACTGTGGCTAAAATAGTGATAATTATAGAGAGTGATAATCTCATTTAACTGCATTGTCAAGAACTGGCTTTTTTTCAAAGTCATCCGGACAAAAATACAATGCATACTTTTCATATCAGAAGTAAATAAATATTACACAATAGACATTTGTTCTGTAAAGACATGCAGACATGAAGCAGATGTTTTTCACTAAAAAACACATTTTTTGCGATGATACAATTTACAAAGTGTAAATGTTGCTTTTAATTGTGGACATACTTTAACAGCTTATGATTTTAAAAGTAGCATTGTGCAAATTGTACTTAAGGAGAGTTAAATTACATACTTTATGGGAAGAAAAACCAAACAGCAACATGTGTATTTCTTATTTAAGGCAGGGACAATTTGCAGCATATCTATATAATTAAAAGAAAAAAGAAAAAAATGTGGGGAAATAAATATAACATCATGTGAAACAGACATATATTTGTTCACGTTCAAATATAAGTTTAAAAGGTGGAAGAGTACTGAGTTTGTTTCAGGGAATTATTAAAGTATGTTCACAAACTATTTAAGAAGATGCTGCTGTAATTACAGAAAAGGTACCAGGCTGTCACTGTGACTGACGGACGCAGTTTGATACTTCCTGGCACAGTTTTGAACAAGCCACAAATTGCCGCAATAATGGTGATATAATCATGTAATCCAAACACAAATACATTCACGAGTCAAAGGTGCCCGTGGAGGATAAGTGAAGCTCTGCAGAAAGTCAATTAATCTTTTCAGCGGTCCCCCTTCCCTCCGCCCTGCTTAAAAGCTTCATTTACCTCCTATGGAGAAGAAATAGAAACACCATTAGTGAGATGATGGCAGGACTGGAAAAGGGGAAAGGAGAATCTCACAGTTGGATGAGCTGAAACAGTATAGGCCCCCATTTCCACAAAAAGTGTGTGCACGCAAAAAGGCGAGAGCATCTTCTGCATGGGTGAGCTCAATTAGGTTCTATCTTGATTATCAAAAGGTAGCGGCGTACAACTTTTAAGGCGGAAGTGTGCCTTGAATCCTGGGGACGGCGCAGGGTGGGCTGACCTGCGGAGCGAAGCGAGCAGAGTTGGACTGATCAGATTGGAGAAGTGGCTGAGGGGCTTTTTGGTGCACAGAGGTGCTGTGGAAGGGCGTACATTAGCGGATAAGACCCCAACTATTATTTCCATATCCGGGCTGATGTCTCTTTATGAGTGTGTGTGTATGTGTGTGTGTGTGTGTGTGTGTGTGGCATTGGGACCCCAGCTGGATAAATGATATTCATGTGTGTTTACATGCACGCGTTTGGGTGTGTGAAATGCCAGTGAGCATATATGCGCTGCTTCACTGAGCTCGGCTGGGGACTGGAGCACAATTGGGGGCCTCTCTGTGTGAAAGAGGTCAAAATACACACACACACACACACACACTTGCATATACAGCGGCACAAACACAAATAAGGAAGTTTGGCTGAATAGTCAAGGCTCTGATAATCAAACAGTATGCAAATCAGAAAGTTTCTTCTCCTGCACAGTGACACACAACTCCCATAAGTTGGAGTGCGGAAAACTCAGGGCTACTGATGGCAGAGAAACTACATTACGTATATGTCACAATCTTGCTGCACTGGACCACGCATTTCTTGACATTTATATTCAAGCCACCTGAGTTCACCAGTTTGAAAATTATGCAAGTGGAGGAGGGACATGCTCCCTTCTGTCCCTGCTGATCCTAATTACCGCGGGTCTGATCGCGGGGCAGCAGGGTTTTACTGGGGTTAATAAAGTTGCTGCTAGAAGAAGGTCAAGTTGAATCAGCTGTCAGAGAGGACAGACATACCCAGGGCTGGAGACATGAAGGGGTAACCGTAGGCAGGAGGCCCAGTCTCCATCTTCTTAATTACAAGGAGCTCCCAGTGTTGATCCTGAGGACCAGCGCCAGCCAATAGCACGCATGCCGTTCAATACTTGTTCCATTACATGCTCCATGCAGCTCAGAGTCCTTCAGGGGGTAACCGGCCCCGAGCTGCATCCGCAATCGCCAAGCTAATCACTTACAGAAGACAGCAAAAAGCACCATGGAGTATGTGCGCTTCTGTCTATTTAGATGTAGCACGTCTACATGGTAATGTGTGTTTGTCTGCACGAGTGTGTAAACAAATGCTTTGTCCCTGTTAACTAGGTCCCAGTTGGACCAAACCTATTTGGCTTTGGTCCACTGATGCTGGTGTGTATGCATTTGGGTTTCGGTAATGCCTGTGTGCATATGTGCGCGTGTGTGTGTGTGTGTTGTGGACGCAGCAGCCGGGGGGATAGCATGCTGCTGCTGCTGCTGCGGCTGCTGCTGCTGCTGACACGGGGCCTGCTGCCTGGTGTGCCCCTTTCTGCACCAGCAGAGCTGGCACTGCCTCCTGCCTCTGCCCAGCCGACGCACCGTGCGCCAGCTGGGCGCTACCAGGAGAGGCCCTGCAGAGAGAGGACGCAGGTCAGCTGCGACAGAGGGACAGAGAGAGGGAGAGAGAGAGAGAGAGAGAGAGAGAGAGAGAGAGAGAGAGAGAGGGGGGGGGGGGTAAAGAATGAAAAGCACAAGTTTCGAAACAGGTCTGTAAAGATTTAATTTAAAAAAAATTATGATAATAAAGGATGAGCATCATGCAGAAATGCATCAAATATTCAGGGAGATACAGAAACCTTTGTGGATGTTAAAGGGACTTAAGGCAAGATTTGTGAAAAACTACACATGCATTTCCAGTTTATTCAATGCTAATGGGCCGTGAAGCATTAAAAACCTAATAAACCAATCCGCGTATCTGTGTGTTGCCTTATACAGGCTGTGTGCCACAGAATTGGCTGCAGTTCGGCATCCGAATTTCCCACGCAACCGTAGGGATGTGACGTAAATTGACGTTGTATGCGCGTTGCCGACAGCTCATGAACAAGAAGAACATGGCCGCCGTGGACGCGGACTCAAACACTGCTGGGGCACAAATGGATTCTTCAGCAGCCATCAAGCGACCTGCATTCACTCAAAGCCCACAAAAAAGTGCCACCACGAAGAAAAAAAAGGACTTTATCAGCGTTGTCTTGTGAGTTAAAAAAAAAAAAAAAGTGTTTTTTGCGCGCTCCCGTGCTGCCTTGGCAGTTACCCACAGTGCCTATCGCGGCAGCACTGAGGTAAATTTTGTCAAGTTGCCTTAAGTCCACAAGTATTTCATCACTGGCGCCTTTTTAGTGCAGAAGTAACAAAGCGGATAGAATAGTGCAGGAGTTGAAAGATGAAACACTGCAAGATTATGGATAGAGACTTGGAGACACACATCCACTGACATCTAGCAACTAACAACTAGAGATCCAGAACATAACTAAATGACAATAATATCCCAAAGATGAAAAGTTATCTCACTGCATCTCACTGAAACCACTATCCATGGAAGAGGAACTCAACTTTTGACATAATAAAAAAGAAACCTCTTTAAAAATGACAACTTAAACTAAACTCTGGATATAATTGTGAAAAAAAACAACAACATGGGGCTAAAACCTAGTGTTGCAAATACATAATACTGTGGCACCAGCGCCAGCAACTCGCGATGGAGGCAACGATCGATGAGGGCTGCTGCTCTTTTGCTCAACCAAAGCTTTTATTGTTATAACAACTAAAGCATTCTGGGAGCATGTCACACACACAAAACAATGCCGGCATGCAGGCTGGGTCAGTCGCCCAGCAACCCCCCTGGCTCACGGTCCGACACTTAATAAACATAAAATAACACATAAAGGGGCAAAAGCACACAGAACAAGACTAAAAAGCATAACTAATAATAAAAGGAACCCCAAGAACACATAAAACCCCCCAAAATGATCCCAAAGTCCCAAACAGTTCAACCCATAATGTCTTGCGGCTCCCCGGGGCACAGTCACGTGCGGCAGCGACCCCCAGCAGAACCCCACGGCCGCTACATAGCCCCCACCTAAGGGGTTTAACGTCCCCGAAACCCCACAAAACGGCGGAACGCTGCCCCTGGTCTGCTCCTCGTCAGCTCTGCTCTGCTCTCGCTCAGCGTTGGTCTCCGCTGCGTCCAGTGGCACCCGGGCTGCTCTCCCTCCCAGGGCGAAGGCGAGGCGCGGCCTCCTCGACGCTGAAGCCGCTCTGCCATACCGCTAGCTCCACTCGAGCCAGGCACAGGGCGAACCCTCTCCCTCCGCTGTACTTCGGCAGCTCAGCAGACGCTTTTTGCTCGTTAGTGGCGGGCGGCGGCTCGCTCCTGGGTGCCGGCAACTGGAGGTTAGCTGCCGTCGTGGCCTCCTTCATGCCGGTGGCGTGAGTCTGCTGTGGCGACTCCTTCGCCGTCTGTTGGGGCGACTTATTCGCCGTTGATGTTGATGTGGCCTAAAATTTATGTCACGGTATAATTTGAAACTTACACGGTAGAAGGTATATATCACGGTATAATTTGATATATAAATTTCAGCATAACAGTCTTGTAATGGTTACCATAGCACACGATGAAAGCATGGAAGCAGGAAGTTGTTTTTAAACTATTAACTAACAGAAGTCAAGTTACTTTGAATCCAAACCATATCCAGATTATAGATCAGGGGTCGGCAACTTGATTTGGCGTCTGACTGAGGCACCGGTAGCGTCTATCAGCAGACTACTTTTACGAAGTGTCCCTGAAGGCAGCAGGAGCTGCACGGCTCAGGTTGTTCACTAACGCAGAGGATTTCAAGGTGTTTCACAGGTAATGAAGGAGCTGGATGCTAACAGGTTAATGGACGGTGTCACTTCCTCCGTGAAGCAGCTGCCTCAGGTTCTCAAAATCATCTGGCGGGCCAGACATTGTTCAGCCGGTGGGCCGCCAGTTACAGGTCGCTGTTATAGATGTTGCACCAATGTTTTTCAGCAGCTCTTCCTCTGTCTGTTCACCGCTTGCTGCCATCGCTGTTGTTGTGTACGTCTTCTTCGGGAACCGGGCATCTAAAAAGCACTACTGCCACCTAGAGGACGTAATGTGCTATCGCGGTTGGGCGGTATGACCAAAATCCCTACCGTGGGCCAAATTTATATTGCATACGGTTTATACCGTTTATGCCGCCCACCCCTACTCCAGCTGGTCCTCTCTGCAGCTAGCTCCACCTGAGCTAGGCACGGGGCGAGCTCTCTCTCTCCACCGTACCCAAATGCTCTTCTCTCGGTGGTGGCGCACCACATCCCACTGTGCACCGCCGGTGGTTGGAGGTTACTGTATGAGAGCCACTACAGTGATTGTTTGAAACAGTGGACACCCCCCCCCCCCCCCCATTTTGATTGACACCTCCATATTTTGTTTATATTTTGTTGTTTCGGTTTCTGTATATTTACTTGGTTCGTTGTGAATTGTAAAATTGTGGTTTTAATGCACCTTGTGGCACCACAAAGAAACGGGTTGTGCAGGTAAGTGAGCAGGCACTGTTTGGGGCAGCTACGGCGCCACCAGCAGGGGTCCCTAGAACACACGTTGTTCAGTGTAGCGGAAGCTGGTGTGTTGTAAGCATGGCGATGCTCAGATGTTTCTGTATTCTGTTACAGATGTGATTAAAACAACTCATTTCGAAACCCCCCTGCACGCCTGGACATTTTGAATATGTCTGCAAGGGTGTGCAACAGCTGCAGTGTAGCATTTCTTGTCGGTGGCTCCGACTGCAGCGACGCCTATTTCGCCGTCCGCGGGAATCCACCAGGCCGCTAGATGGCGGCGGGCCCTCGGTGTGGTGAAGCCGTCGGCACCAGCGGGAGCGACCTCAACGATGGCGGACTCCTTTCCTCCTGGAAGTGCTACCAGGGGGCGGCCCAAGCCCATGTCGACAGCTAGCTGCAGTCTCCTCGAGTGTTCTTCCACCTGAAGTCGGGCAGGAGCCATCCCACTTCTGACACCAGTGTGGCGCCGGAGACTCGCAACGGAGGCAACGATCGATGAGGACATACAGGAAGTACAGAACCACGGTTGAAGCCTTTGCACAAGTTATGCAGGAATTCATTAGTTACTAAACTGACTTGTTTTGTTTTGCTCGGCTCCTTTTTGCATTTGTCTACTGATTCTTCTTACAATTGCAGCAACGTTTTAAAATGACTGCTTTGGCAGAATCTACATGCAGGCAATTCCAACTTTTTTTCTTTTTTTTTTTTTTGAGTAATTTCCTTGCTGCTAAACCCATTCAGTCATTACACAGGGATTTTATGACAAAGGTGAATCATCAAGTGATAAAATAGATGATGAAGAGATAAAATAGCCAGGAAAGCATGCAGTTAAAGATAACAGAAGAATGGCACTGAGCAGCTTAATGATCCTTATCTGGGTTTAGGTACCAGCCCCCTTGTCCATTTCGTCACTTCACAAACTAATGAGCTTAAGAAGGTGACAAATAACAGCACAGACATGCCAAAGGTCTCTGACCTCTTTAGGAGAACATCTTTCAAAGCTTTGCAGAGGACTAAACAGAACAAAAACCTCTCAAGGTTTTAAAAACCACAGTCAATAGGCTGCAAAAAGGTTCTTCAGCAAAGTCACATTTTCTGGTTTGTGCCCTACCTAATAAATGTAATAATAGTAATTTTTGTTATGAAATATAGATGCCAAATAGAGAACATATATGCAACACTGCTCAAAGGTTAACAGCTGGTCTCCTACACCTCTTCTGCCACTTTCTCCTGATACACTTCAGCTCAGAGCCACACTGCGCTGGCTCTGACGCTGCCGAGCGGCCGGGCTGCCCCTTAAGCACAAGAATCAGTGGAATCAAATCATTACACTGGTAAGAGCAAACGAACTTCCATACCCTCACCTCCTTCTTCCCCTCCTGCTCCACCGCAGACACTCGCTCAACACCCCACCCCGGGTCCATGCCTTCTCCGAAGCGGCCTCTCTCTCTCTCCCTCCCGCCCCTTTCTCTGCGGGCCTTGGGTCTCTGGCTGGGGCAGGCTGGCACAGCTGTGCCGGGGGCCGTGCTGTCACATGCTGTTAGGGTGACAGCCACTCACACTTCATAATGTCCCTCTCACAGGTCAGCGAGCGACAAGCTGGGTCACCTCGCTCTAGCAGGCAGCCCCAGGGGGAGGCAGAGTGCCCCCCCACCACCGCTACCTCCGCAGTCCCTCTCTCACCCACCACCTCTCCATCAAATCGCACACCTCCCACCCACCCCCCCCACACACAACGCCCGGGAAAATAGACAGGCGGGAGGGGGTGCAGGTGGAGGGAAGAGGTGCTCTCTGTGTGGCCGGGCAGGGGTACAACAATCTCTCCATGGCAGGATGTGCCAGGTCAACATCAGGGTGAGGGTGGGCATGCCACTGCAGCACTTCTTCTGATACAAGACATAGTGGATACTGGGTTACAGTCAGTGTGAGCTGCTTCGATGGTAACAGTGGAACTGGGAAAAAAAACCTGATTATATAGGTGCATCTGAAAAAAATAAAAAGATGAATATCATCAGAAAGCTAATATTTTTTTTTTTGTCTTTCATCTGCATCCATCTGACCTTTCCCCTGACCTTTACCATTACACCAACCATCCCCACGTCTTCCTTCACCACATCCATGAACTGTCTCCCTGCGGTCTTCCTCTCCTCCTGCCTGAGAAGCTTCATCTCCAACATCATTTGTGAAATACCTGTAGATCCAATGTCTCTCCTCATCAAATTATATTTTAAAAAAGTTCTATAAAACCTATGGATTTATAAAGTATTTGAATGTTCTGAAATGCTGCATTCTTGATCTTCATCACTTAAAGTTAATAAATAATAAAAAATCTAATATATATATATATATGTATATATATATGTATATATATATATATATATATATATATATATATATATATATATATATATATATATATATATATAATAAAAAATAATAAAGTATAAAACAAAAACTCAATTCAAGTTTACTAAACCTAAATGATATATTTTCACTGCTTCTAGGAAAAAAAATTAACTTTTCAATTGTAGTTTTCATTTCAATTTCCAGCCTTAAGGCAAATCATACACTGACATTACAATGCAGATACATTTAAATTAAATGGAATGAAATGCATTTTTCAAAAGCTGTATTATGTAGATGTTTTAGAAGCCATGCTGTGATTTGAATGTCTTGTCATCCGGGATGGGGCGAACCTGTGTAATGGCCACAGGAGAGCACCATATGCTCCTGACGTCGGCCATCCAACTGTCATTAATGTGCATTATCTGTGCTCTCAACCCCATTGTCTAATCTGATAGGAATACAAGTGCGGGCAGATGACGTTAGGATCTCCCAGTAATGGGCCTAAACTGACAGTCGGTCTAATTGGTTTGCCATTTTAAACCCAACGCACTGCGTTGAGGGCAACACTATTAAATGTGCCTGTCTCAATGTGTCACCTGAACAAAGTGGCCGGTACCTAATGATTGTTATAGCATTCAGATTAGGCCTACCTTAAATGTAAATGTCCTCTGTCTCCAAAAGTAACAGAGTTAATACAAGTTCAGGGAGGTGAGCAGCATGCAGGATAACTGCACTGCAACCCGGAGATTAACGACGACGCAACGCAGTGTTCACAGAACTGTTTTTCTTCTTTCCGCACTAACAAACGACAAGTTAAGCATGTGAATTTGGGGGCAGATAAGCTAATTGGACGCATTGCCTGGAGTTGGCTTCAGCTGTGAGTGAGAGGCCTCATACCTAATTCCCGTTATTCAAACAGTCACACCCTGAGAGCGCTTAATTCACTGAAGGTGCGCACACACCCACTGAACAATGTGTAGCAATTAATTTCGCTCTCCCTCCCACATCTGGCGCTTCGGCGTGACCCTGCCTCTGCTGCGCCGCGTCGCTCAGGCTAGGCGAGCCTCCACAATTTCACACGTAAAGGACCCCAATGAAACGTGAAAAGAATATGTGGCATTGTTAAATTGCATTAAAGAGTTTAAAACAGTAGATCTGCCCCCCGCCCCCTTCCTCTTGTTCAGGAGAAAACAAAGCAGTAAATGTGATCAAATGCTCAGTGATGAGACGTGACATAGTGTAATACGTTCAGAGGATGCAATTTCACAAAGGGGAACATTCCATCACGAGGGCCTCTCCAATCATGATAAACACCTCAGAGAGAAAGAGACGAACTTGAAGCCATGACAGGAGTCACGCTACAGGGTCTCTCAGGACTCTGGGTCATGCATTCATTTGATCTATTTGTTTGGAACTTTATGTATTCATAGTAGCCCTAAGTGGTTAAGAAATTAATCAAAAATATAGAAAAACGTCAGATTTTGGAGAGTTTTAGGCTGTTGGAATTGGCTGTGTTCATGGTACTCTGCAGAGTTTGTTACTTCATATCTTTGAAAGAAAGAGTTTCACATTTCATCCCAAACTCAGTTTGCATTACTGTGAACAATGGACAGGTCGCAAAATATTTTGTTTTAACATTTATTTAGTTGAAATACTCTCCTTAAAGGTGCATTAAAGGTGTAATACAGGATTTTCTATTTGCTTTGAGTTCCAGGTGGATCATCAAAATAACTGGTGGGTCTGTTTGTCAACCATTCTGACGATCTGCTTTCGTCAAGCCGTTGTGTGCTTCCTCCCAAGCACATTCTACGTATTGCGCATGCGCATTCAGAGTGTTTATGTAGCCGGTGAGCTTCGGTTTCAGCCAGTACTTACCGATGGCGAGTCTGACATAATGAAACTGTAACTGTTTTGGAAAATAAGCTTTATGAGCGAGGCCGATCGCAGAAACTGTAAACAGAGCCGTGCACGCCCGGAGAAGATGGGTCGCGCTCGCACGCTTCCGCCATTGATAGGCGTTTCCTGGGAGAAGCAGGAGAGCACTGCGGATGGTCTGGCGCATGCGCGTTTTTCAAAAAGTGAGTAACAGACGTTTGGCTTCGTCTTTTTGAGAAAATCCTGTATTACACCTTTAAGGAGTTTCCACGTTTTATGCGAAACAACGGCCCCTGCAGGCCTTGGGTGTAACTGCAGCTTAGTGAAACGCACCTGCCTGTGGCTTGCATCCACATACGTGCACGGAAGTGGGGATCTCCTTCCTCGCTCTTTCAGGAGCGCTCGAGTAAAATTTAAGTTTTTTTTGCCTGGTGGGGTCTGTGCTGGAGTTGTGGCAGTGCTAGAAGACGGTATTTTCTTACTTTCTGGAAGATCCATCCTCAATACTGCTCAGTTGTTGCTCGCTAAGCATCTGGCGGAGTAATGGCGGACAAAACGAAACCTTAGCAAATTAGGCCAGCCGGAGCGCACATCACGTCACATCCTCTCAAATTCTCCCCCAAACAATTTAGTGCTGTTAGTGGTACTTACAATGAATATGTCAGGGCACATTGTACACATCGCTGAATATTTGTAACATATTTATGGTGGAAAATAAGTATTTTTAAAGTTAAAAAATTCCTTAATGCACCTTTAAATTTCAGAATGTAAAGATTTTATTTGTTACTGTTTTGATACAATCACATTTTAGTGACACTTTAAAAACTGTTTTTTCAAAACAACATAGGAAAACTGTCATGACATAAAATATCTTTAAAAAGTGACAAGTTACATATTAACACAATGTATCTGTTAATGCAGTGAATCCACCCAGTCTCAGGTGACTATAAGAAAAGGCCAAGAACACCAATCAAGAGGAGAACGGTAGGGAGAGAGCAAACCTGCAGGAGAACCTGGAAAAAGTCAGAAGGAGAACACTGAAGCTCCGCACAGAAATGCTCCCAACCCAGATACCAGAACCCTAACCACAATGCCACTGTGTGATCACATATCAACTTCACAAACTGGGACTTAAGTAAAGTACTTACAAACACACACACACACACACACACACAAAGACACATTTTTAAAACCTCCAAATCTGTCTCTTTTTGTACAACTCAAAAGGAAGACACGTCCTTTCATGTTCACTGTGTTGAACTCTATCTGCGACTTCTGGCAACACAGAGATAACAAGCAAGCAAAGGCTGAATTAAAACCATTCAACTATCAAGCCACATTCAAGTATCAATTAAAGGACTAGTATATTGGGGAAACTATAGTATTGTCAAACATAATATGAAAACATTTAAGAGAATAACTTTCTAAATAACTGGAAGGTGGAAAGAGTCCCACTTCCAAATTAGAAAAAATGCATGTGAATACGACCAAACTGGGTGGTTCCCACTCTGAAAATGTAAAGTTTTTGATCTTACATTACCCAATGTGACAGCTGTTTTTGGATAAAGTTAAAAAAAACATACATGCTCTGTGCACAAATAAACCCTCACTCTTTAGTGACTTGCCATTTGTGACTAGAAAGCTAAAGCAATGGTTTCAGTGAGTACAACGTTTATGTTCATGGCAGAAATCACAATACTGGCTCTACAGCAAACGTGAATGAATATAGTATGAAAATAAATCATGGCTCCTGAACTTTTGCGCATGTTGGCTGACAAGCTGGCTTTTCACTGTTCAGGATCCTGAAAGCTGTAATAAAACTGGCACAGCTGGAGGCAACAAGATTACTGTCACTGTTTTAGACTGGGAATTGGGGATTTAACTGGTATCAATTTCAGATCCTAAGTTCTGCATTTCTTACACTCCAGAATGTAGGCTCTAAACTTTTATAGCAGCTCTTTCATTGCACCAAACTTCGGGACATAAAGTGACCTTTGGCGACGCCAACAGGCCAATAATAATGTGACAGAGTTCAGATGAAAGTGTGATTTAGATGCAGGTATGGTGGCTGAAATTATGCATTTTTTCCCAAAGGACATATTTCTTGGAAACTTCCGCAAGTAATATTGAAGGCAGACTAACAAATCAAGATTCCATAATTTTACAACATGATTAATTTCTGCGTGATTCAGCACCAATTCCACCATTTTTTTTTCTTCAATGCTGGACTGCAAACAATCAGGTATCAGTTTCACATGTTTTCTATTTTTAGAGAACTGCCAGCAAATACTGAGAACACAATCAAGAAATTAATTTCAGTTTCCAGGTAAAGTTGCTGAAATTACATGAATCCATAAAAATCTAATGAGCTTTTTAAAAATATTTTTAAAATACTTCAGAATTAAAAGTGGCACTCAAGAATCAAAACAAAATTAAGAGTTAATCATAAAGGTAATTTTTGCATCCATAAATACAACAGCGAAATCTTTCTTCACATTTTTTTTTCATGTTCACTGTTTTTCCTTTATTTTCCCCCCAAAAACACCATCTCCCCCTATCCTCCCCAGCTGCATCACCTCTCTGTCTCTCTCTCTCTGATTCTCCCCCTCTCTGTGTGCCACTGTGCCAGTCACCCTGCTCTAGGGCTCTGGAGATATTTCAAACATAACTGGGAAATCAATCTTACAGCAAACTGAAGGAAAACATCGAATGTCATTGAGCAATAAGTATGAAGCCTGTCAGAGGTGGAGCTGAGAGCCCGGCCTGCGGCGAGTGAGGCCTGCCAGAGTCCCAGTGAGAGGCCTCGTCAGCTGGGCCCCCTGCTTCTCCGCTAGCACGAGCCGCACACGGGCACACACGCACGCACGCAGACACACACACACACACACACACACACACACGCGCACAGCGACTCTTCTCCAACAGTGACAATACAATGCAGTTCATGCTGCTACATACTTTTATGGTTCACACTACTTCCACCTGTTTACTCTCTCTGTGTCAATCGAAGATTTTGAAAAGATGCTCCAAATACACACACACACACACACACACACGCACACAATTCTGCCTTGACACACAATTCTCAAAATCAGCCCACAAAGCTACATAAATATCAGACTAACAATCAGAGCAGCAATTGCCAATTACCGTCACAGTTTCAAGGTTACACACGTCATTTCAGTTTGTGAAGCGCCGCTTTGGCTCAGTGGGTCATCTTCCGTTTGAAAGGTTCGATTACCCAAGTGTCCTTGAGCAAAACACAGAACCTCAGATTTCTACCAGAGGAAGGTACACACCTTGCATAGTGCATGTGCAAAGTGCTTAAAGACTGCTGAAGTCGTGATACAGCCAAGCTACATTTGCCATATGGTTTCACAGATAACTTCAAAATGCATAAAGACCCTCAAAATGCCATAAAGACTTTTTCGGGCAGAGGGAAAATTTAGCTCTTTCTGAGCTTACAATGAAAAATATATATATATATATATATATATATATATTTGAATGAAATAAAAAAGATTTTTAGTTTTATAAAACATGTTTTTGTGATCCTGATATTAAAGTTTAAGGCCATCTCTCACATGACAGTGAAAAAAAAAAAAGAAGAAGCATATGCTCTGAAAGTGCATGTCCCTGAGCGCACGGTTTAGGCTTATCATTTACATCTGACAGGCAGCTACAGGAGGACAGAAATGGAAAACATGAGAGGGAGATGGATTTCAGAAGGCAGGAGGGGAGAAGGGCAGGAGAAAGGGAGAGACCGGGCCAGACAGACAAGTGAAGGGAAGCAGAAGTTGATGAAACAAGATGTCACCATTGATGGGTCATTACACCCAAGTAAGCATGGGACACTTGCTGGGCCTATGCTGACCCCCCTCGCCTCCTCTCTCTTCATTTCTCCCGTGCAGACAATAACCGCATTCTCGGTTTCTCACCAACACCGGAGAGGCTCGGTGGTGATTATCCTCATGTTAAAACATATCACTGCAGTTCAGCGTGGCGGCACTCTTAATTGGCCTTTTTACATCTGCATACGCATGTGTTTACATCTCCAGGTCAATTGAATTAGGCCTTATAATGAGCCTGAGCACTGAACGTCTGAGGTGGCTGAGCACACTGGGGCATAAACTGGCACAAATCAGGTGAATCCAGTTAGGAGAGTTTACACTTAACATCACATGCATCCAGTCTATGTCTCTCACAGCCTCTTGCTGCATCCATCCTTTTTGCTCATTATCTTGACTCCGAGCTGCATGGAGATCAGGGCCGCGGCGTCTATGATGCCAGATCAACGGGTCGAGGATACAAGGTCAAAAAGCGACACTAATCTACAAATCCCAAATGTGAGAGTTTAATAGTAAAGCTCAACCATTATTTGGTTTAAGCTTACTCATTATGTAGAATCCCGATCACACAGCCACTGACTACATCCCACCGATAAGCCTGTTTAGACTTCAAGATGCAGAAAGTGAGACGCTGATGGAAAGAACAACTTTAGAAGCAATTATTTAGAAATATGCCTGGATTTGGGGCTGAGCGGGGGTGTCGGGGTCGGGGTGGGAATTAGTGATTCGCCAGCGATTTAGAGCAATAATCAAATGTTTCTGCTGATGGACAGAGGACAATGAAGTGCTGTGATATGAAAATGACAAAGTGGAAGAATGATTGTTGAGCTGCTCAGTGGCAGGGAACAGAGACTCCATCAGTGAAGCAGCAGCACATAAAAAGAGAGAATGGCTGAAGCATTAGACATGCACGATTTTATGTACATTCACCTTTCATCAGGATGTCTTCCTACCCAAGTGTACAACCCCAAAACGATAACCAATTTCAAACTGCTCAATTTGAATAATTACTATACATCAAAAAGTGGAAAAAAAACCCCCAATATGTTCAAAAAATTTCCAACCAAGGCTTCTCAATCTCCATAATAACTTCAAAAAAATTATTAAAAAAACCACCAAACTGATGTAGCCAGTGTCAGAAAAGAGTTTGAGGCGTCACACATGAAGAGGGGGGAGCTGCCCAGAGGGACGCACAACTGCCTCCATGTGTGCATTTAGACTAGTGAGTGGAACTAAAACCTGGCCTGCGAACCAACACGCTCAGCTCCACTGGGACACACATAAGCGACAATAACAACCGAATTAACCATGCACATGCAGGCGTCAGCGTGCCGAGCTAATGCTGGTTAGCTGTCGGCGGCCTCGGGTCCACTCTGGTCCAGTGATTCGAAGGACTACGATGGAGCGTCACGCGTTCAGGACCCCGCACTGTGAAATGAGACGGGGGTGTGAAGGTGGAAAACCCAAATAGGCATGAGGCTGGATGGAACACGGTTCTGTATCACGCTTTCTCGCCTGTCTCATGCCCACGCCTAAACACTGTCAACCCCGATAAAGGAGAAAACTGTACACGATCGCAGGCGTCTAGATTTCTTTGTTGTGACTAATGTGCCATCTTTTACTCTGGCTTGTTGGAGTCATCCGTGAGCTGAGTTATTAAAACTCAAAATAAATTCAGTTTAAAACACAGGGAGAAACTTTTTTTCTAACTTTTGTACACGTTGTTTTAACACCAAGAAAGCAAAGGTCAAGCAAAAGTAAATCCTATGTTACAGACAACCCCCTAACAATGGTGCTGCACTAACTGAGCTTTTTGTTCTTTCCTTTTGTTGTTTTCACTTCTCTTTGACAGACTGCAGCTGAGGATTGCATCGCGATACTTTTTCATATGATTTCCATCCATCTGAAATCCTCTTTTGACCTTTGACAGGCTGCTGCCTTCATGCTGACAGCTCTAATAGCATTCCATCCATCCACACACACACACACAGACACACACACACACACACACACACACACACACATACACACCCGTGCACGTGCACGTGCCCACATACACACACACATCCTCTGAGACGAAGCTGCACCCTTTCTTATGGCATCCCTCTAACGCTGAGAAATTAATTCTTCCTTCTCCCTCACGTGTGCAGAACAAAGGTCATACATGCATTAATGCAGTGACACACACACACACAAACACACACACAGACACACAGATATGAACAAAGTAACAAAACCCATCGGGAAAAATAATGCACATCGTAAAAAACAAGCAACACACACACACACACACACACACACACACACACACACACACACACACTGAAGAATCTCTTATTTACCTGAACCTTCAGGGCCCTGGTTGTCTTGGTGGCATCTGAAGGGTGACCCTCCAATGTAAGCATCCATGACCACAAACACACACACACACAAACACACACACAGACCCGGCAGAAACAGTCAACATGGGCTGAAGGGAGATGCTCTCCACCACTCTCACCACACCAGGCCTAGTTATACTCTGCCTGTGTGAGGTACACTGATTACTGATATTACACACACACAAACACACACACACACTACCTTCACTGCAGGGTATGAGTAAACTCACCATGCAGAAGCAGGTCGCTGCATTAAACACAAGCATATGCTAGCAAGGAGTCTTACTATGATCTTGCACACTGCACTCCACTAGACTGGGCTTCAGCACGCTACACTAGTCTGTATTCCACTGCATTACATTGGGAGGCTAGCGCAGTGTAACAAGTGTGGGGCCCTCTGCTAGCAGGTTGCTAGGCTAGGCTAAAGCAAATCAGGGCCTCCTGCAGTCATTGGTGTGAGAGCCCATTTTCACAGTTCACACCCGACCTGCTAATGGCTGATCATTCATTCACGCTCTCCGTTGATTGCGCAGGCAGGGGGTTGGCCAATCGTACACTTCCCTAATGTACCGTACATAGTGAGGATAATCGGTGGGAGCAATAAGCATGCAAATGTTCTTTTGGCCATGAAAACTAATGTCTGGTAATCAGGGAATACTTCAGAGATGGACTTGGTGGTGTGTAGTTGGGACAGTAAACTTCACCGGGACATAAGACTTTTACAGAGTGTGTAATCAAGAGATGGACAAGCCTGAGAAATGTAAGTGTGTATTCCATCATTATACTGAAGGAAAGGCTAATGTGTCATCCTTCCTCCGTGTTTCTATGAAAACAGTGAACCTTACAAAACACAAAAATGCTGATACAGATGCAGCCCACTGACAGAAACTGCCCATTTTTGCAAGCTATCTAAATGTTTACAGTCACTGATGAATTATATTAACTTGAAGTGAATATCGAATATAAGTAGGGATGTGCGATACCACTTTTTTTCAGACCGATACCAAGTACGAGTACTTCATCTTCAGTACTCACCGATACCGATACTTGCATACCGATACTTTATATACATAAAATGTAAAATAATGCAATGAGATTATTTTTGAAAATGAATTTTATTTCCAATAAAAAGGCAGCCCAGCCACTACGTTTAAGTCCAAAATAATAGTCTGAAAAATAAAACAAGCAACTCTGAGTTTGCACTTATTTAAATGAAATTAAGTGCAAGATAAAACAATTTCTCTGAGTTTTACACTTTACATAAACTAAGGTTTTTAAATGTACTAATTTTAATGATTTTTTTATGAACTAAAGTAAAAGATAGAAAAACCCCTGAGTTTAAAGAGTTGCTCGTGTTATTTGTGCGGCTTTCGGATCTCTGCTCTTCAGTTTCTCGGTCTTCTGCAGAGTTTGCCGTCGAGTTGCTGCCGGAGTTTTCTTTTTTCCAGCACAACAGCGTCAGACTCTCGTCCACAAGCTTCGCCCTGAGGTGTTTAAACAAATTACTAGTGGTAAATGAACAACATCGCGCACCTCCTTTAGCAATTTTAGCATTGCAGAGTTAGCATTCTGCAAAGCTCGGCTCGTTTTCACTTATATAAAAGAATTTCCACACCGGCGGAGTTTTGGTGAGACGAGCAGCCGTTCTGGATTCATCCTGTCGTCTCTGCTCTGGATGAGACTCATGGAGAAGTCAGCCCGCTGCAGTGTAGCCCTGCGCCTGTCAGCGCTCCAGAGAGGAGCTTCTTCCTCTTTCATGTTTGTCGGCAGCTTGCATCCCATCTGGTTGCACTACCGCCAACTGCTGGTGAGGAGGGCTTACTACGCGTGGGGTTTTCTTGCCGTGAGTATCGGCGGCTGGCATCGGTAGCCTTCACGAGTACCCGATACCTTGAAATAAGGCCAGGATCGGCCCGATACCGATACCTGGTATCGGTACTCGCACATCCCTAAATATAAGCACAAACTTTTGAAACTGCCATACGTGCAGAAAGTTATTTCTTGGATGGAGATAAAAGGTCAAGACAAATATCCTGAAAACTTTTGCATGACCTTTCCATTATTTTTGCAGTCTTCAGTGCTGCTGTTGAGATCAGTGAAACAGCCACACAGTAGAAGGTGTAGCGGTTCACGGTTCACGTTTGTCTCAGGATAACCTGGTTTCCTTCAGTTAAAAATAACATGTAGATTATTTGAGATTAATCGGTGGCTCTGAAATTGCCTGCAGAACTGGTGACGTGTCCAGGATGTTTTCTGCCTTCACCCATCATCAGCTGGGATCAGCTCCAGTCCTCCATCACCCTAAGTTGGATAAAGCAGTAGAAAAGATGGATGGATGGATGGATGGATGGATGGATGGATGGATGGATATTGCAATGCTAACAGTAGTTTTTTGACATAGATAAAATGTGATAAACAAAGTATTGTCAGTGACTGTGAAATCCACTGATTGTTTTGCCAATAACTGTGTGATAGTAGCCTGGTGCTTTAACTTTCAGCTTCAGGCTCAGTTATGCATGAAGCACAAGCTTCTATTGTGGAACAACTGTGTTGTCGGTCTGTTGATTCCACATGTAGAATTTAAACTCGATCCACCTTAGATTACTATAAACTCCTCCTATCGTTGTTAAGCAGAATTCACCAAGTGTTGAATCATTCAAGTACTGATGGGGGACTTGAGCTGGGTTTAGACCATCATGATACAGATTAGTTTCACCTTACTGATGATGTGTTGTTGCAACAGTAAACCTCATTTCTTTATTATAATGTTAACTTATATTTGATACAGTGTCAGTGGAATCAATGAAAGATGATTCAGACTTGCAGTCCGAGTGGTTCAAAAATTATCACTGGTTTTTCCTTAATCTCCATCACAAGAAGAAACAATGGAGTGCAAAGTACTGAGGCTTTCCACGTATATCAGGACTACCTGAAACATGCAGCCACTCTCTACAACTCTTTATCCAACTCAGCGTTAAGAGGTGCTGGAGTCCTTCTAGGCCGGGATCAACCCACAGCTCTTCTTCAGGCAAACACAATGTGACATTCACACCTAGGGACAATTTAGAGTTCCCAGTTGGTCTCAGTGGCATCTTCTTGTACTGAGATGAAGCCACAGTACAATCAGAACTTTACGTATGCTCAGCGATAACATGCAAACCCTATGAATGAATTTTTCTTCTTGAAAATCTGTACTCTGAAATCCGTTTTCTGCAGGGAAAATAACCCAGCCTGACCTACGACAAAGAGCATGGTTATGTTGCTGATTAGTTAATGTAGTGTCTCGGGAACTAAGTCCTACAGAAGAAAGAAGCCTTGCAATTTCAAAAGTCTAGATTTCATTGGGCAGCTTGTCTGAGGCAGGATGGGGGACTTCAAGAGCGAAAACTCATTTCACTCCCTAATAATTAACATTAGTATACTTCGACAAATACTCCACACGTTTCGCAGTGCGCCCGCTCTCACTGTATTTAGAAAGCCTAATTGACGTTAAGCTTGTATCAGTTTAGCATTTTCTGCGTCAGCAAAGAGCTGTGAGGCATGCTGATGTGAAACATGTTGCATCTGCCTCCCTCACAGGTTTTTCACAGTGCATTAGGAGAACCTTGTTGAATTAGTCTTAAAGATCAGACTGCATTTTCTGTGTGACTACACATCCTTACCCTGTGGACGAGCTCCGCTCTGCTCCTCTGTCCATCTGGATATCCCAGCTCATCCCGGAAAGTCCAGTTCTGCCAAACATGACAAACTTCCTCAACTAGATTGGATTATAGCATGAGAGGGAGCGTGCAGCCACAGCCTCTGACTTCAATGTTCTCCAGGCTAAAAAAGAGAGTGATAGAGTTAGAGCCAAGGAAGCATAATTAATGTTCTTAATTGGGCCTTTCCTTACAGTGGAGACTGATAGTCCACTCATAGCCAGCCATGGCTCCAGGGCCACTGCCATGCGCTGTTCATGACGTGAGTCCTGTGCTTGTCGGATCTCATACAGTTGCTGGCCTTTTTCTTCACAATAATACAACACAGCCATTTGTGGGCAGTGAGGAAGAAACACTCAAACACTTATACACACACATCCTATGCCTCATACTTGTGAAGCAGGTACCGAAGCACCTCAGCCCCTCTTTACTCCGGCCGAGTGGTGACTTGAGTCATAACAAGTTCCATCTGTATCCCGTCTGATTGAGCTTTTTGTTCCCCCGCAAAATTTACTTAACCCCCAGAAGCCGCTCTCCTCCAGTGGTCTTACTCACAAGCGCTCGCCGCCTCCCTCTGACCCATGGCTTAGTAACATCGAGTGGGCATTGAGGTGTAAATCCGCTGCTCTTAAAGATCCCTGCTGCAGTCAAGTCAGGTGTGACACACAAAACTGTTGGCAAGGGGGGGGATTGTTCAGTCTATGCATTTGCTGTTAGAGAGTGTGTCCGCAAAAGCGCAAACAATAGAATAGAAATGGTTTTATGTGGTTAAAACACATCAATCTCAGCCTTGTATTTTAAATGGGCCCTTTGTTGCATGTCATACAACTCTTCATCCCTCCTGAGATTACTGATAATACTCATGTTTTTAAGATAAATGGCAAAATTTATTAAGAAGGTTTAAAGCGAAAAAATGTACTTTAATATCTATGGTCTGCTTAATGTGGGCGTTGCATAAAACAAGCTACGTTCCACGCTGTTGTTGAATTGGATAAACTGGATCAATGTTTTTTGAGGGGGGTTTCGCCCCCCTTGGGTGAGGGGAGGGATGTTATCCGGTGTAAAATAAATTGGATTTCAATAAGCTGAAGTACTAGGGTAGTTCAAAAAATATCTTTCACATTTTTTTAAAGACTTAAATAAACAAACTAAAAAACGGCTTTAAAATTATCTGAATGCTTTGCATTTAAAAATTCTCTGAATGTAGATTTTTTTTTTTTTCTTGCTAGATTTCATTTTCTCATCCATCTATTCACTTTCACTGCTTAATCTTCTGCAGGGATGCACTATACAGAGGCGTCGATACACACACACACACACACACACACACACACACACACACACACACACACACACACACACATTCACAATCACACTTAGGGGCAGTTTAGGGTCACCACTTCACCTCAGCTGCATGTTGCTGAACTGTGGGAGGAAACCAGAGTACCTGGGAAGAAACCCGGGCACACACAGAGAGAACCACACAAGTATTTGAACCCAGACCTCCTCTCCGTGAGAGCGCCAACCACTGCCCCACCGTGCAGCCCCATGTTCTTAATGATTTAACATTATTATGAGTCTAGGAGACTCAGGAGAGACTGTGTAGATTAGAAATGCATTTTTTCAATTGAACTCTCACTTTCATTAGTTTTATATATATATATATATATATATATATATATATATATATATATATATATATATATATACATATATATATATATATATATATATATATATATATATATATATATATATATATATATATATATATATATATATATATATATGCACAGTGTTGATTTAGTGTTGATTTAGTGTTTTTTTTTTTTTCCATATTTCAAAGTTGGATTTAAAATATACTCTAACAGAGCAGATGAGCAAACATAATATATCCTACAGGAAGTGTTTAGAAGAACTAATGTGCATTTTCGTAATTTTACTGATCCCTGAGGTGATACAGAATGAACATAGCACACAATGCATAGCACCAATATCCAATTCTGTAACTGGCAATAATCTGTCATTCCAAACGGAAGCAAACAAGACGAAATGCTGAATTCATGAACTATGATAAAAATCCTGATGAAAGGTTGAAAAGGCTTTGTAAATAAGGAAAGCTTTTAATTCAGTCAGTATCTTTAATTTGGAATTGTAAATCTTATTGTTCACTTGTGTTTTGGTGGTTCCGTTTGACCAGCAGGGGTCAGTAGTGCACCACTCTCACAGTTTCTCCTCAGTCAGCCTGCTGTACTGAAGACAATATCTTTCCCTGTCGACACTAATTATATATTTTCAAAAAAATAATTAAAAAAATACATCTTCTTTTCATCTTTACATGTTTGCCTGTTTTCAGTTAGGCAGACAAATTAGACACATATAAGTCATTATTTCCATGGTTCAACCTCAGTTAAAATGTGGATTTTTTTTTTTTTTTTTGGGTGGGGGGGGGGGTCACTCTCTGCTGGCCAGCTGCTCAGATCATTTGTTTTTTTAAATCATAATGAATATTTGAGACAGGGATATTACTGAGATATATATTTATATATAAAAAAGCAAATACATTATAATTGTTAAATTTAATCATCTCTCTAACTTTTCACCTCAGTGAATTCAGAGATCTCCTCATGTTCGTGGCCTGTATTTAAATTCAGCATTCTTGTTTTGCTTTTAATTAGAGTGACCGTCCAACTATCAGATTGTGTTGTGTTGTGCAGACTGAGCCTGTTTAATAAGGAGTCTTTGTGTCGGGTGCCAGTGAGGAGACCCCATTGAAATAACGATAGAACAAATGCCTTTAAAGTCTTACCTCATACTCAAGTGAATGAAAGCCATGTACTTACATCTGCTCTCAGATTGGTGGAGTGCAGTGCCATTGCATCTTCCCTGGTCAGAGGGACTGGGTGGCAGCTTAGTGTCCAACGCAGAGAGAGACTGACACACTTTCTCCATGTTTTTACCCTGAGGGAGAGAGCTAATTAAGGAGGGACTCTGGTTTTATTTACTGTCAGCTCCTGGCCCCTGGGTGTGTGTGTGTGTGTGTGTGTGTGTGTGTGTGTGTGTGTGTGTGTGTGTGTGTGTGTGTGTGTGTGTGTGTGTGTGTGTGTGTGTGTGCGTGTGTTGGAGTGATTTTGCCCTATCTGAGGCTGTTTTCCGTCACACCAGTTTAGTTTGGCCTTGCCATTTTGCCTACATTCGGCCAGCGGCACAGTGACTGTAGCAGTGCTGACTGTTGTCCATTAGCCGGAGCTTCTTTAAGGAGGATCTCTCCACGGCCATGCAGGGAGGTGCAGGGCATTTCACTGAACGCTGCAGGGACAAATGTAATTACTATGCCCCCAATATGATATAATCACCCATAAACCCATAGAAATGATATGGAGATTAATGTGCTTTCCATTCATCTGAATTCATTTTAAACGCATGCTTGAAGGATCATGTTTCAGTTGAACATGTTTCACACTATTGTTTTAGCTGTTTAACATATATACTTATTCTGCTTTACTCACCTATTCTATCATCATGAAGAAAATCACCATTTCAATAATACCAGCACCATCAGTGCTCTTTTAAAACATTTTTAGGAAGAGTGGAAACAACAAATTGTACTTCAGCAGTACTTTTTTTTATTAGTAATTGTACTTTGATAAGTATTCAACCCAGTATTTTTCACACAACTCAAGAACAAGTCAAATCCTGTAATGTACTTCACTGCTTGCTGCAGAGAACATGCATGCATACTACTTCCATACATGCATAATATTGACAATGCAGGTAAATTTAATTTAAAAGTAACTAACCTAAGGAAGTAACCTTTTTGTGAGAAGAATCCTTTGTACTGCAACTGGAAGTTCATTAATGTTCGACACTACGTTCAGCTGCAGATACATACCGTACTATCAGACTAGTTGTAACTGACTGTAAATGACATCTTACAGTTTTTCAATTATTTACTTTTAGAGCCTTAATAAATTATATTTTTAAATGTATCTGTTTTTGTTCTAAGTGCTACCTGTATCCTTGAAGCTGGCTTATCTAAACCAAAATTCAGCTTTATTAAACCACTTAATGTAATAGAAATTGTCATTATTAATTGTCATAGACAAGGCGTTTACAGATGGATAAATTGTGAATTCATTTAATCAATAGTGATGAAACCCCAAGGAAATCTACTTATGAACAGCAAAACAGTCTAAGAATCGGCTGCGTTCATCTTCACTTCAGTGCTGTCTTATCGAAAATTAATTCACTTTCTCCACCCAAAACTTTTTTTGTCTTAGGGCTGTTAAAAATCAATACAATAAAATATCTTTAGAAAATTATATTTATACTCAAAGAAGGTTTTTCAGTTTGTTGGCTGGTTTGACTTCTTTGTTCTAACATCCATCCGCGTCTCACTTTAGTTTTGCAGCATTGCGTTATATTTCGTCAGTCCCAGCTGAATAACGACAGGACACACCCTGGACAGGTTGCCAGTCCATCCTATTGAAAATACAGCAAGATAATATTCATGTTAACATTATGAGCAATTTTCAGTCCCTAATGTAAGGAACCTGACGGACCCGGAGAAAATCCACACACACACACACACATTAAAAGAACTCCGCACAGTGACGCCCCAAGCCCATACTCAGGCTGGACATTGTCTCAGTGCGAGGCGAGAGTACCACTATACAGCACTGCGGCCCTGCCTTTTCTGTTTCCAACAATAATTGGGAACAGAGCATAATGCACACCAGCTTGGAGGCCAACTTTACAATCCAGCATCTGAGTCCATCAAGCTTTAGTAGATAAATATAGAGATCCACTTTAACATGGAGGAGGAAACATCTTGCATCCAACAGTGAGACATCAAGATCCAAAAATACTTATTCTAGATAATGAAAAAATATGTCTTCATCAGAGTTTCAAGTTTTTATGGAGTTTTATATAGATAAAATATATCACAAGACAGTTTTTTTTAATGTTATGGCAGGGGTCATTCCAAAAATAATTTTCAAATTAAGATATCACAAGTTATCCTCTTTCTGTGTTGACTGTGGACGGTTATCTGTAGTTAAGCTGACAGTGGACATCCTCCCAACATCCGCTGATGTTGATCAAACAGAACCTGCAGTCCCCCACCGGTCGCAAGCTGATTCAAACACTGCCTCAGCAGGACTCTCTTTATAGGGTTCCACTAAAGCTCCATTTGTTGGTGACAGCGCTGCAGCAGAGGTGACACACCGCAGTGACAGGGGCAGTCCCCCCTCCCTCCACCCTCCACCACCACCATCCACTCACCCAGCGGTGGTGCCCCAGTGAGCCGCAGTGAGCCCTGCACCTCCCTCCCGTCAGTCAATAAACCGCAGGCAGCCACTCTCACACACACACACACACACACACACACACACACACACACACACACACACACACACACACACAACAGTGCCAACGACCTGGAAATGTTGAGGAGGAACGACAGGACAGAGAGAGACATGAAAGAACGGAAGTGATGGACGGACGGATGGAGGATGGCGGTTCAGTGGCGTCCGAAGAGCGATCGCAGCGAGGAGAACTGTCATTACGGGCTGTTGTCTCCGACAGCGACGGTACTGTAACTGTTACGAAGGAGCCGATGACCCAGGTGACCCGGAAAGCAAGGCGTGGCCCACACAGCTGTGGTCACTGTGGCGATCTCACACAGTGCAATTAATGCACACGATCAGAGGTGTCGGCGTACGTGTGTGTGTGAACACACATGCAGGGGCTTGCCTGCTTATTACAACCAAACAGTGAGTTACAATCTGACAACAGAGAGCTCTGGGTAATTTCCCATCATGCCTCATCAGGAACAGCGGGGAACCAAGAGCCTCGCCACATCAGCTCACACTCGGACCTGGGTGGAAAATTACCATCATTAAACAGCGATGTGTGAGAGAGAGAGAGAGGGAGCCAAAAAAAGAGAACCCTCTGATAGACAATGGGCTGGTTGGAAGACAGACACTTGGTATGAAAGGAGTCTGATGAAAGGAAAAGGAGATTGTCACGGTCCTGTTACAGTAAATACAAAAGGCCTGACGCTGTAGTGATCTGGAAAAACTAGAACTCTGAACATTTGTGGTTCTGAAGAGACAAATCCAGAAAACATCACCGCAAAAAAATAGCAAACACAGCTTTAACTAGTTTCTCTGTTCCTGCTGTCTGTGTGTACTTTTCGTCTCATTAGCTGGTGTCTGTAATTGCTCTGGATTGAACAGTGACTCTGTATTGATCCGTCAGGCCCTCCGTTGTACTCCACAGCTATTCTAATCAGTGCACTTTGTCTCTGAGGGCTGAGAGGCAGGTGGTAAAGAGAAATTAGATTAAAAAAAGAAAAGACAGGTGGGAGGGCAGAAGGAGTGGCGATCTCTCATACACAGAATGAATGTTTTTCTGCATTTAAAAAGCAAAATCGTTTTGTGTTTTAGTTTTTGAAAAATATGAGAGAAAACATGACAGACAGGGCAGGCTTCTTCACTGAAACATGTCGTTGTTTTAGAGGTCACGTTTCAATTTTCATGTCATTACTAAAATGCATGTAGTATAATAACAAGACACCCACCAAGCAGCAAAGCTTCAAGCTGAAAACGTAGCTCTGACTTCTCACTTTTAATCTCCTTAATGTAACAGTGAGGTAAATGGGTGGGTTTGCATGTCCACTTTAAGGTCTATCAGTAAAATGACCACCGCGGTGTGAGTTGAGACAACTTCTGGTTGTTCTTGGGAGGACACAATGTTTCCTGACAGTCCGTAGTCTCACAGCTCTTCTCCCGTCCTGACAGCTCCACTAGGCCCATGGCTCTTCTTAACTCCTTCTGTCTTCCTATCTTTTTCTCAGCGATGCTGAAAGTGTTTATCCTCACATCCTCTCCCATTTACTTCAGTGTCCCCGCACATATGTCTGCATCTCACTGTTCCCCACCTTGACTCCATTTTGACCTCCTACTCCTTTTCCAGTCCCTCTCTGTCTTTTTGTTGTTGTGTTTTGCTGTCTTTCCCTCTTCCTGTAGTTGAATTGTGAAAATTGGAAGGATTAAAAAAAACAAAAAACAATCCCTTCATCACTTCACTGAATGTTCACCTGGCTGCTCTGCTGGCCGGAGATGAGAGAAAAGAGAAGATTAGAAAAAACAAATGAGATGGAAAAATAAACAGAGGGAAGAGAGCGACAGAAAGAAAGACCCATGAGGACAGATGGACATATGCAGAAGAGAATTTATGTTTTGCTGATTAGCAGACGTACTTTGCCCAGCATCCCCGTCCTTTCCATAACATGTACAGTATCTTTACACACACACGCACACACAAACACACACACACACACACACACACACACACACACACACACATGCGTGCACGCACACGCCTGCACACACATTCCCCATGTAAAGGCCTACACAGATGCGCTCTTGTTGAGAGAGAGAGAGGGAGAGAGAGAGAGAGAGAGAGAGAGAGAGAGAGAGAGAGAGAGAGAGAGAGAGAGAGAGAGAGAGAGTCTTTGCATGGATGACCCAGTTGGGTTTGTGCCAGTTCTGGAAGAGCCTGGAGCCAAGTGTAGACCTGGAGACACACACACACACACACACACACACCATCTGGTCCCGTGCCTTTTAATAACTGAAACAAGGCACAAGATGTAGGCAGCATGGTGCATGGTTTCCCATCAGCCTGGCAGCGAGAGAGCAGTAAGTAACAATAGCAACAATAGCCCTGAGAGCAGTAAATACATACAGCTTTACAGGTGTAGATTCAAACATACAGTGGCAGATGAGGCCTCTGCAGAACGCTGGAGAATTTTGTCAAACGAGTGAATAATGCTCTCTGGGTTTTAATTCACAAGATACTCCAGAAGAAGCTGCTTCCACTTTCTCGCCATACACAGCATAAATTCTTTCTCCTCCTTTGCTCTCTCTCTCTCTCTCTCTCTCTCTCTCTCTCTCTCTCTCTCTCTCTCTCTCTCCCTCACTTTTCTTCCTCTCTGTCTTTCTCCCCTGCTGCGTACAGGAGTCAGTCTGACTTTTGATCCTGACATCTGCGTCTTGCAGGAATGTCTGTGCGCTCTCTCTGCCCTCTGATGTAGCTCCAGGAACTAATGGAATGTGAAAGAGACAGACGGGCTTCTCGTCTGAAAAACACTGCCCTCTCTCCGTACACGTGTGTACACATGTGTGCATGCAAGTCCAAGTGTGTGCATATACGTGTGAGTGGAGAGGGCACTCTTGCTCCCACACATCTCTACTGTCTGCTTCAATCCAGCCTTTGCAGCATCCCCCAAAACGGAAAACTGCGCGAGACATCAGGGAAGAGCAGACGATGAATGAGTTGAGCGCCTCGATTTATGTTTTTTTGCACATGCCAATGTGGAGCGTGGTTTTAGATCGGCTAACCTTTGAGCCGCGGTGTATGGGTTAATCCCACAACTCTTTCTCTTTCTCTCCCTCTCTCTCTTGCTCCATCCCTCGTTCTGCCGAGAGAGTCTGAAGGTCTAAAAGGGTGTTTACAATTCACTAATCTGACTTCAAAACCAGCTTAACTCTGGGAGACATCAAAGGTGCGCGCGTGATGGCCCCACTGATCCCAGTAAGGGGGGGATGTATGATAGACTGGAAACATAGTGAGAAGGGCTGGGGGAGAAGCAGGAATAAGAGGAAACGAGATATTTCTGAGATCTTGTGATGGCTGTCTCTCTTGATCTGACAAAAAAAAAAAAAACTTCCAGACTTATGATAAGGCTTATGAAATAGAAGCACTTCATGAGTCTGATTAATTCTGGATCAATAAAACAACCAACAGGGTGACCTTTAGTAAGGTTTATAGGGCTCTGACACACACTCAAAGTTCTGCTTTAAGCGGTTTGTATGGCAGTAATGAATACACCTGTTCAAGTCTACCATCCTTATCAAAATCAGCCATGATGAAAGGGCAGCTAATACATCAGCCGCTGTTTTATACAAACATATTCATTAATCATCTTTAAACATGATCCCGGGAAGTGGACAGGGTAGTCATTGTCCTGGTGAGGCTAACTAATGATGAAGAGCTCATTTAAACAAGACTTGCATGAATATCTGCACAGGAGAAAATGCAGGCGAGGTAAAATTAGCCGGTAATAAATGAACATTGTGGAAATACATCTGGCATTAATTGTCATCTAAAGGTCACGGTTCATTAAATTACCATTAAAGAGTTTGACAAAATATATTTGGTGCTCACTGGGGTATGCTGGCTTTGTGATGTAAAATGTATAAATAACTGTAATAACTATAGCTGTGTTTCTAAGACCTATTAATATCAGATGGAAAGCAGAAGTCTATTCTGCAGGGACATTGTCAAGGGATTTGCGCTATTAACAGATGTATTTTTCCTCCTCCTTGAACACGAAGAAATAATGCAAATTATAATAAATTGTCAGGTAATGAACAGTCGGCCCCAAAAAATGTGGACAGCATGATTTGAAGGAGATGAAGTGACGGCAGGCCTATTCGTTACACCGTGTGTACGCCGAATACATCTTAATGCAAAGTTCTTTTGTGATTTCAAGTTTGTCCCACATTTCTATTGAGCTACCAGGGACGGACATGCGAGACTGCCTGGAGCAAACATCTGCTCACACATGTTCATATATATATAAACATATACAGGCTGACATACATGCACATCCACACTGGACCCATATGAGTCCAAGCACTTTGAGTAACAACCGGTTAAAAATAAAAAATGAAAAAAAAAAAGGGAGACAAATGAAAACTAATGCAAATGAGAGAGTACAGTAGGCACACATTTGCTCAGGAAGAAAGGAAGGAGGGAGAAAAGAGAGCGAATGTGTGTGCGTGTGTGTGTGTTTTGAAAGCAACATGAGACGGAGAGACTCGGGTGGACAGACACTGATTCCCCCAGGTGCATGTTGGGTAAGTCTTCAATAATCTGGAGTGACAAGGAACAGAAGGAGCCGATTTCTCCTCATGTCATATCCTCTTTCCCTTCTCGCTTCCTGCTTCTTGTCAACAGGACTTTAAACTGGTGTTTGTTAAATTGGATGTCAGGTTCAACAGAGGACTTTGTTACATTGAATGCTTGTCTGTGCGCGCGCATAAATACGCGTGTTCACCGCTGTCATTTAAACGTGGTAACATGTTGTCTCCTCAGATTAAAGGGTCTGGGTCAGAAAACATCACACAGCTGGAATACCTCCACTTGAGAAATTCCCCAAACCTGGACATAGCATGTAATTTCACACAAAACACAACGGCCTCCGTCACAACGATCCACAACTTTAGCACAATATTGGATGCTGAAGCCCCGGAGCCTCTGCGCTTCAACCACGCCGCTGCAGCAGGTCTGCGCTTCCTTTCCAGGAAGCTTCAGATGAGTCGGAAGCCCCTGGACATCTCCACTAATCACTCATCCCTAAACAAGCACATTCTAAATGACCTTAGAGAGGAAGAAACAAGAGACCAACAAGCCACACAGCCAAACAAGGCCCCCAGGCCTCCAACCAATTTAGATCCCAATTAGATTTTTCAAATACTCTCCAGAGGTAAGTGTATATGTTTGTGTGTGCATGTGCATATGTTAACATGCATGAGAGTGCTTCGTCAGACAACCAGCTCTTTTTGTAAAAAAAAAATACCAAAGGTCATTGCCTGTCGCAGTCAGTACATGTTATTGTTGCGATTAGTGTGTGTGATTTTGTTTTGACTGTTATTGTTACAATCGTACATACCACTGACCTTTGATTGTAAAAAATGAAAGATCACATCATTGTCATTGTCGGATGATTTCAGGGTTTTTCTTTCTTTTTTTTAAATCTTTTATTGTGATATAGTGGCTCAGTTCCAATACTGAAACTGTATATTTAATTGGAGGAAAAAAAATCAATGATTTGCTTTTGGGGGGGCTAACCTTACTAACTAAGCTAAATCTGCATATTATCTTATATTCAAGAAATAATACTGTGTGATGTAATAAAGGATCAAGTGGGGTTTAATCCAATATAGATAATGAAGGATCTTTAATGATTTTCAGTTTCTTTTAATGTGAAATTGCGAATATATCATTCACTTTATAGCTTTTATTTTCCCTCACAAGTGTTCGTATGTAATGTTAAATGTTTCTGAAGTGATATACTTTACATGATGAATGTGATTTGACAACAACATAATCATTTTAAAATAATGTTTTCATGTAATTCATGGTGACAGCAGGGAATTAGCCTCCTAATATATCTTGGCACGTAAAACAAAAGTACATAAACATACTGACAAACACACACCAGATGGCCACTCCCCCCTCACCTCTTACATTAGGGTCCCTGTGGCAACAGGTCAAAACCGGTCCCACCTGAACGGGGCATTTCTGGATCACAGGTGAGGCCTCTCTCTCTCTTCTTTATAGCCACATCCTGTATTTCTGACTCTTTGAGAAGGTTAATATGTGCTGGGCTACTTCTGCCGGACAGATGGGATTCAGTGGCGACGAGATTAAGTGGATCACACACCTGATGTAACCACAATGTCACCAGGACTGCCTTTTCTTTGCTTTTGGTTTAACCGCAGCAGACATGCAGCACATGCTGGTTCACACAGTGCGCGTGCACGCACGAACGCATGCGCACACATACACACTCGTATTGCTGTGATGGAGAAATCAGCATCACCGCTGTGAAATGGAAGCTGTTGGTGTGTTCAGCCCTGGACGGTGACTGACGGAGGAGGTCGAAGCAGCCGTTTCTCCTCGCGCCTCGAGGTGGCAGTATTGTCATGTCCACGTCTCTTCTTCCTCCTCGGCCTCTCTGTGCTCCAGCTATCACAACTCCACACAAAAAAACTCCGAAGCCCTCATTCACAGTAGAAAATAATGACTTCTGCTGAAAGATGATCGTCTGCCTTCAACTCCTCCATGTATTTTTTTTTTTTTTTTTAATTCTGCATAAAATGTTCTAGAAGTTACTACAGGCCTAAAATAGGCACATTTAATGCTCTAAAAACCTAATATATTGTAGTCATTTATTAAAAAAAAAAAAAAAATCTTGTATTGTCAGTGGTAATCTTCATAACCTCAGTATAAAATCACTCAAATGCTTTGGTCCCGTCCATTACATTAGACTATATGTGGCCAAATATTTCGGTTTGGGGCTGCGGCGAGCTTTTCATGCAGAGCAGCACTTGCCCCGATACAGAAAATGAGCAAGACGGGGAAGCCAAAGCAACCTCTCGATTTGTATAAGTGAGCAACACACAATAAGGCTCATTACTGCATCCTGGAGATGAGAGAAGTGCATTGTGGGCGCTCCCCCTGCTGTGACCTGACGCCTTTTGGAGACTCTGAATCATCCACACATGTACACATTTACACACATGTACACAAAGCAACAGAAACTCCTCAAACAGAGCCCCGCACGCCTCAGTCAGCCGAGCATGCTGTTTACATTCATTAGTTACTGGAAAATGGTATTTAGATATTTGGCCAACTCACCAAGTCACACAGTTACAAGATCTCATCTCCTTTTCCCCTCTTGGCTTGTGATTTCCTGCATCAGTTGATTCAAATCCTTAACACACTCAGGTTTTAATTCTCCAAAAAGGTCACTGTCCGTGCGTTTGCAGGCCTCACCAGCATGCACACGGCTGACAGTAAGTCAGAGGAAGAAATTGAGCCCTGACTTAAAGTCACCTTTTATACACTTAGTTTGAGTATTTATACACACGGGCTACAAGACGCCTCCTTGAGTATTTTCCTCCCTTCCTGGCAGCGGGATCATGGGTGCACCTGAAGTCTGAAGTCCCCAACAGTGTGCTAGCCTGACAGCTAACAGTGCACTATGTCACAGTGTGCACTGATTGTCTTATCTGCCCATTTATCACAGTTGAATTGGAACCAGCCTTGCCTGAAACCTGCTTTCAGACTTCATTCGGGTGACTTGGGATGCATGATGCTGCAATTGTTGAGCTTTTAGAAATGAGGGTTTCATTGCAAATGCATTCAGAGTTATTTTAACTTGCTGACATACTTAATGCGTTCTGTACTGTTTTTCACTGGCCTGAAATAATTCTAACAATTAGCCTGCAACTAAGATCTGGTTGAGGCTCTATTAGACTGGATTTTTGTCCCTCGAGCACAATGTGTCAGCAATCACCTAAGAAAAAAAAAAAATATTTTTGTCCAGGTTCATCTGTTTTGAATAGCATATTGGATTGGTTCTCACTTGAACTTGGAAAAACGGCATTAGTATGGAAGATAAGGTTGGCTCCTTGAGGCTGTCCACATAAGCTGTTTGCACACAAACCAGCACTGATGTCTTCTGTCAGTCCTCATTTTGGTAAACACTGATGCCTACGTGAAGAAGCAGAGTGACAGGTGCATGATTGAGGTACTTAAAAGCAGACACTCTCAGCAACTCTCTCTCTCTCTCTCTCTCTCTCTCTCTCTCTCTCTCTGGATCTCCCAAGGTTGCTGCATTTTCTCTCCTGACATAATATGCATCAACTCTTTTCTTAATCACACCACATATTTTGGGTGGTCTCATTAGCTTGCATGTTTTTTCTGTGTGCGTGTTAATTTTGAAATACTTGAACAACTCAGAATAATTCTGTCATTATTCAAAGAGGCTTTCAGTTCCCTCATTAACAAGAAGGACGTCACTTCCTTGAGAACAGATTTCATTTGATTCTGCCATGCAGGATCCGGCTTCACATGGACTTTGCCACCTAATCTAAGACTTTGCTTCAGGAACAGGTCTGTATAAACGAGATCTGTGAAAGATAAACATTAAATATGCATCCAGATCTTCTGCTTGGGCGAGTGGACTGAATTTGTATGAATGGCTAATGTGTTGCTGTGACGGCAAGCAACTAGATTGATCACTCATTACGATATCTGCTCCATTGGCCATTAACACCCGCAAAGAGTCAAACCATGGGCCCCATCACACACAACACACCGGGGTTAAATTGAGTGAGGAAGTGGTGTGTGTGTGTGTGTGTGTGTGTGTGTGCGCGCGTGTGTGTGTCTGATGGTGAAGGACGAAGACTATCTGCTTGATCCAGGCATGCGTTGGGCTGAAAGCTCTGCTGACAGCTGGGATGACAGTGTCGGCGAAGTGGGTTCAGGTGTTCTGGTGTACAGAAGGTATACAATAGATGCCTGTAGCTTCTCACCGGGGAAACTGCTCTGTGTATTTATCACACTCACTAACTGCATTAGGGTACAATGCTGCTGATAAAAGCACAACCATTTACCCAGATGGCTCTTTACTGGGGGGAAATCATTTATGTGACGTCTTTCTCACATTTACTCCAAGCTATAGGCGTCTGTAATTTCATGTGGCCCGCCTCCGATTTTTCTCTTCTGGTGGCCTGTTCAAGGCCGAGCTGAGAGTCAGAGAGAACAACACATGTAAATTTAAGAGCAAGTCAAGAGGCTCTCCACGCCCACAGCTGCAGGGATGTTGTCAAAAGAACAAAATCTAATAAACCTGTCTATGACACCTGCACACGCTCTCTTTCTTTCAGCATCTCCCGGTGTTTTCTCTTTCTCTCGACGACACACACACCTGCCTAAGTGAAGGATTTACTTGTATTACACACAGTACATTGAACATGCCAATCAGCCAACAGTGCAGCTGTCTCTGTGTTGTCTGTGAGCTGTCTGCATTCCTTTAGAAATTAACTGCGCACCTCAAATACTCTCAGACACGCAGCTTCAAATGCTAAAGTGGGGACAAATGTCACGACAAGCTGTTCCATCAGTTACATGTCAAAATCACTCAGATACTTTTTAATTACCATAAGTGAATGACTAATGCTCTGCATTTTTAAAATGATGTTAAATTCATACCTCAGTGATTCATAACTCGGTACACAAATGAATATAGAGCAGTTCTGAGACTGCACGGCGTTGCACACCCACACCATCCTTGATTGATATTGACATGTCAAAATCTTTAAACCCACAGTGTGATGAGGGTATTTCCTGTTTATGAGCTATAACATTGTTGTGGGTTCACATGATGAGGAACTGTATCATAAAAACAAATACAGAGAAGAAATCTGAATTTCCATGAGAGAAGGTTATAAAACAGACAACATCACACAAAAGAGCCTCAGATGGATCACTTTAAATCTTACGTTTCTAGAGACCCAGGTTTTTGTTTTTTGTTTTTTAAATGTGAAGATGTTGGAGATGCTGGTGTAGATATAAAGTCTGTTTACTCCACTGCGCTCCCTCTGTAAAGATTCTGTCCACATAGGCCTCATACGGGGTGAGGGGAACCCTATTCATCTCCTCCCAAATGGGATAGCATCCTCCAGGGGAGAGGGGTGACACAGTCTTTGCCAAGGCGATGGGGAAGTCCTTCTGCTGATAATGGCAGTCGGCGGGGGGAACAACCTCAGCAGGCACCGGGCCAGACAACTGTCAATCACACAAGCTCTCCTCTTCTTCCACTTTTGGTCCCCACTGGCACCTCCTCTGTCTCCCTTTCTCCCATCTCAGCTCTCTCCATCACAGTATGCCTGTCTCAGAAAACTCTGGATCAAACCCCCAGCATGAAAATCCTCATGGTGAACATAATGAGCATGATGTTCCGACAAGGGCTGGTCGGGAGGAACCGAAGACAAACATCAATTACAGATGCGTAATTGTGAATACTGTGGCACTTTAATGGGTCAGCTAATTGCACATCAGTGCAGACAACAAGCTCCACAAAAGGAGGAAACAAACATCAGAGTCCAAGTATTTCCCCCCCCATCTCTTCCCTCAGCGCAACAGATAACAAACAACAACTAACAATTGAGTATCTCTTTTTACCTAATTAGTAATCATCACAATGATAATTACATGATTGTGCAATGGCATGAAACTAATTAGTATGAGAATAACGTGTGCGTTCCCCTCCTCTATTTGCTTAATTTAGAACTTTAAATCATTCATCCATTAATAGAGAAACACAAAGTAAGATTTCATGAGGAAAAAAAGACGCCTTTCTGTTCCAACAACTGTTATTGCTATTCTGACATGAGTAAAATAGACATTAAATGCTACAAGTGCTCTTGTAAAGATGGAACTAAACAGTGGAAAGCAGCTTAGATTCAGTATTCAACCATAAGCGAAGGGGTTTTTCGACTGCAGTTATGCAGAAACAGACTCAAGTTTCATTCCGTTGAACTCTGCTTATTGGTTGCAAGCATAATGCAAAAACCAATCTCTTACTTTCTCCCGCTGTGTAATTAACATTGTTTTTGTTTTATGTTAGCTTTGTGCAGACACATTGTGCTTTTGAGGGCAATATGTTTTTCCACACTGATGAACTGAGTCATGTTATCGGAAGGAAAATGTTGGTGAGAGAGGAACAATCAATTTAAAGTAAATCCCGTGACTGCTGCGGCAGGAATATTTCAAATGATGTCTTATATTTCCAAACATACTTTCCAACAACTTGTTTTGCCACTGCTTGCTCTCCAGGAGTAAATGATAAACGGTCACAGCATTGCATTTTTATAACTACTGATAACTGTTCATTCATAAACATTATTCAGCTTTTTTAAAACATAGTTCAATTTTTTTTAAAACTGTGCTCGTACTACATCTACCCAGACATTTCCTCTCCAACCTAGGGCATCAGCAGGTTAAAAACAGGGTAAATACAGAGGTGGAGCCTAGATCATGCTGCACATGCTTTAATTGGAACATCTGTAATAAACCAACTGAATAACAATGAAATGGATCTTTATAGTGGAAAAAAACAACTAAAGGTTCAAAACGACATTATATTGTATCGGTTCAGCACTCATGAAATCAAATCATAACTTTTGTGGGAATCTAAACTTTAATGTTGTTTCTAATGTTATCATTTCACTGAGAATACAGAAGAATGGCAAATAATTAATTGCTTGAACACATTTCTCCGGCTACATCAACATAAAGTTGCCCTCGCTACAGAGTTAAACAGAGCCAGACCTTACGGAGACTCACTGGGATGCTCCACATCCACTGGGCTTGTTGATCAAATCAGAACTGTCACCATGGTGCTGTAAAAGTGGGAGAGGTAACGCCATGCTGTTGCTGCAAGCCCTCCATTAATGAGACATCACTCCATCAGGGATGGTCTGTTATGACAAGTACTAGAGGCATTTTTGTGTATTTTTGTTTGTTTGTGTACGTGTGTGTGCATTTGAACAGTCAAGACCCAAAGGCGACACTGAATAATGCAAATTTCTGGGATTTTTGCCATTTAAAAAGAAATATAGGTTCAATGTACGTTCACTTTTAGGATGTAAACATATTTTTGCAGTCAGTAGATAGAAGTGTCATTAGCTCTGGTCTTTGAGGAAAAAAAGAAACAATCATTTGAAATATTTTTATTTGAGGAAACATTTTATATACTATACTGTTTCCTGATTTTTGGGGAAAGATCTCCTTACATTTTCCCAGCATTTTCTAAGTTATAAATGAAGCGACTGATGGCTTAATCAAGAGATTCATTAAATGTTAAATAATTGCACATTGAAAGTCTACATAAGACAAAGAAGTGTTTAAATCTGAATGATTTTGCATTAAATAGCGTGTCAAAAGACTTGCGTGAGCTCTCTGTGCATTATTGGATGAGTCAGTCCTGCTGAGGAGGGCCATCCGCTTCTTTTAAAGCAAGCTTTTTACATTTAGAAGCCACTGAGTGTGCATGTGTGTGTCTTAACCAGCTGTATGTATATCAGGTATTTGCGTGTCTCAGAATGGTATGGTATAAAAAGAAACCCCAAGACTCATAAAATATATAACGCAGCCCATCTTGCAGATTTTCCGATTGGAAACATTGGTGCGTACACACTCCCCTGTGCACCCCCACAGTGGTATGCTATCATAAGGAGAAGCTTTTGCAAACGCTCCTTCAGCCTGTTGTCGTATGTCTGCTACATCTTTTCATTTCTCCAACCTTTTAGTTTGGGACATGGCACGGCTCATTTGTTCTCAGAGCTACATAAAAGACTTGCTGTTAACACGCTCACTCCATAACAAAGACAACTTTGGTCAATGGAAAACTAACATGTTCAGACACAATCAATGCGACTAAGGTTTATCAAAAATGTGCACATGTGAGTTTTCTCTTGATGTATGTCAAAGTGGTTTTCACTTTGACTTCTTCAATAAGTGGAGACGTGTGTTTCTTCTTTGTGGATGACTGTAGTTCAGATCAATTTCATTTTTAAAGCATAGTGGCTTCTAAAGGCACTTTTACAAGAAAAAAAAAGGCAATTTCACAAAAAAGTGAGCAACAGTAAACAACATTACATTGAATCAAACACATTATCACAGGGGTAACAGGTGCACGACAAACAAACTGTAGAGAGTCACATGTATACAGACACAATAAAATAAAATACCTCATCTTTGTAATTATATGTTAACAAATATACTGAAACAAGTATTTTGTCATCAACCAAAGATATTTTCTGAGTTATATTTTCCACATCACAACATAGTAAAGGAGGGCAAAATCCCTTAAAATAACCGACCATTTCACACTTTTCAGGTTACGACAATTAATCATCAGACTGATTTTAACATAAAATTTTCAGTAAATCTTACAGTTTTACACAGTTTGGTTACACAGAATCACAGTTGCAGTGTATCTTCACTCAGACCAACTTTGAAGAGTGAATGAAATTTGAAATAATTTATGCATAAAGGGAACGCCACTTAGTTCCAGAAAGATCCGTTTCTTCTAGTTGTCACTATATGTTCATTATATATGTAAAGGGAACTGTCACAGGTTGATTTATTTGCTCTTAAATGTTTTTGAAATGAAAGATATTTAATTACTTTGTCATACTATCAAGCAAAGGGTAAAATACGTGATATTGTTCAGGTGGTTTACCCCCACTTGTTAGCACTTTGAAAAAATGTGTTGCAGAGGAATGTGAAAAATTAAAAAACATTGAATCACCCCTCATTTCAAACAATTCATTAGTTGGTAGTTTTAAAATTACTACACTGAATATCACAAATATTTGTTGGAAAGAATCTAAGTTTCATTATGAATTTGCATCTTGTATTTGTAGAACAAATCAAGAATCCATCATGAAGTTGGAGTAAGTGAAGCTTGAGGCTTTCTCTGAAGACATCTTTTTACAGTCCAGAAGTCAAATTATTTCTTTTCATTAAACTTTAGAGAATTCGGTGATACCATGTACGTCTTTCACTGTCTGTTTGCTTTGTCACAGCATTTCAGCTGAAAGCACCAAGAACTCATTTTACCAGTCGAGCAAAGTCCCTGGCATCAACAGGATGAACACCGCGTTTCCTCCTTCACAATGGATCCCCCCCGAACTCCCAAAACTCCCGTAATGACCAAGTTTCTCAATCCGTTGCTGTGGTTGATGTTTGGCTTGCACTGTTGCTGATATTGCCCCCTCCTTCTGCTCTCTCCTTTCAAGTCCATCCATTTGACAAAGTGAAAACAGCAACAAAAACACAAACAAAAACCTCCCCCGAGCTCAGGCACGCACAGCAAAACCTGACATTCTAATTAGTTTTAAAAGTAATTGCTCGAAATGATTAGTTGAGTTGGGCCACTTTCCCTTGTTACCTCTGAATTGGAAATATAATTGTGGCGGACAGTAATTGGCCGGCGATAGACTGTTGGTTATTGTAGTCTGTTGTGGGCGACTGCATCATTACCAAGGCTTGGACACAGTTCAGCTTTTGAACTACATTGACCGAAGAGGAACACAAACACACACGCACGCAATGCTCTGCTTCGCCATGCCAGCCATCTCAATCACCACCCGGGCCCATGCCTCGGTCTAAGGATCTAAGTTGTTTACCACCCTGACTCCTTTTCTTTCTCCCATCCTTTGTCCCCTCCTTTTCTTTGCCCATGCTCCCCTCTTCCTTAGGGGCAAATGGACTGGCCGTCAAGAGAAAGACTGGAAGCTCCAGTCCGGAGATGAGAGTCTTCAGCTTGCAGAGAGAAAATGGGGAAAGCAAGAGAGAAAGATTTGAGGGGATGAAAACAGATAGCAGTCAGCATAGACAGCAAGTGTCAGAGAGGTTGTTTCAGTAGCTACGAGAGCTAAGAACACAGAGAGTATGAAGTGTACTCTGTGGATTAAAATCAGTCTTTCAATTCTACACTCACGTCTGTTAAGATTGCATTTCTTTTATGCAAGTTCTGTCTGTTATTACCTGGATCAGTCTCTCGATCAGTACCTCGGTCTGCTTATGTTGGTTTTAAAAATTCCCTTTGCATATCACACTGCAGGGTCCAGGACAAACTACAGGGACTACAGGGTAGTGCTGTGGTAATCAAGGTAACAATTTCATGGTTTTTGTCTCGATTCGGTCTTGACCAACTAGTCTGATGTTGTCTTTTAGGGTCTTGACTACACAAACTAAATGTATCTTATTCACAGAGGAAAGAGCACAGTACTTATGTACTAGAAATGTAATCAATCATCATCATCTGTACTGCTCTTATTCAAGTCAGGGTCATAAGGGGAGGAGACAGTCCCAGCGTTCAATGGACAAAAGGCAGGGTCGACCTGGAAGGTGAAATGTCCGACACAGGGTGACCTGAGCGGAATTTACAGTGACCAGTTAACCTCAGGCACAGTTTTGGAGTGTGGGAAGAAAAAAAAATCTACTCAGGTGCACAGGAAAAACATAAAAATGTGACACAGATAGGGCTCCAAACCAGCATCAAATTGAGGATATGCTCAGTTTGAGGTGAGGACACTTACCACCACACCACCGTACAGCGCACAAGTAACCGCAATGCAGTTGAACAGGGAACAAAAATCACAAAATACTCTTGAAATAGTCACTCACACGATGCTTTTAAAAAGAATTCAATGCTGCCGTCAGTAAAAATAACAGTAAATAAAAACAACCTTAAAAAAACATGAGACCGTGTAAATGTGTTCTTTAAACAACCAAACAGAGCACCAATAATTCTAAACGTGGGTATACTCTGTAGTGCTCCGTGATTTTAAGAGAAGTGAAATAGAGTAAATAATACACAAAAATACACATTAGATCAATGTGAGCATTTTTTTAATGCATCACTTCCTCTTCTGTTTATATTCTGTGACACACAAACACATAATAACTCAGTGATTTCACTGACCATCAGAGGGAAAAAAGCACATGCACCCTTTATTTGGTCTCTGTGATGCAGTCATGCTATTTCTGTATGATACTGGCACAAATCATGAGGACTGACTCCTAAAGTCGAGCTTATCTTATCTTATCTAGTCAGATTGAAGATGTGAGTTATACACAAACTTCTTAATGTTCCTCCTCAGCACAGCACAGCTTCCTTGAAAAACTCCAAACATCGAGTGAGTGTCCTTCAATCACGCTCTCCCTCTCACCATTAAGCAAAAGGGGGGATATAGGTCAGGATTGTCAGACTCGGCTGCTGTCACCTCCCCACCCTCCCCCTCTCCGCATCAGTCCTTGCCCGAGGATAGAGGTCCCATGGCTTTCCATTTGGACCCTCAGTGAGTGTACTGTATATACAGCACAGGCCTCACACCACGTGCACACGCGGAATCCCACCCACCCGCTCCATTAGAGGCAAGAAGCACTCATACTGTTAACTGCCTTCAGGGGAGGAAACACTAAGGCCGAAGGTAGGCCAGCGTTACTGCAAAAGCCTTCACTTTTTGACCGTCCTGTTGACTTTATTTGCACCACATAACTGCAGAAGTGTTACTTCCAATGTCTGGAAGTTCATAGTCTCACTCTTTCAGTGGAGTCCAGCAAAAGTTACATTCTCCCATCTCAATTGTCTTTGTGTTGTTTTTTTCATTTTTACTCTTTGATTAGCGGACTGTGAGTATTGACAGCCTGGTGTGTGTGTGTGATCATCACAGCAAACTGACAGTAGGGAGCTCGATAGCCATCCTACCCAGCCTCCAATACCATCTGTCTAGTATGGATCTCTGGAGGTTGACGGCTGTTGGCTTGGGAGATGTACACACCACAAGCCTCAAGGGCTGGCAGAACAGAGTTGGAGGAGGTGGATCTGCCCCAATTGAAGCTGTTCAGTCATCTTCACACAGAGAATAGGGACTAGTAGAGTATACACACTCTTTTTCATGCTCTTATACACCGTCTTCTTCCCTCCCTCCCTCTCTGTAACACACACACACACACACACACACAGAAGCAACAGTGATCAAATACGACTCTGATGTCTTAATTAAGAAGTACTAAGATGCTTGATTAAAAGGAAAGAATGAAAGGAGCCATCAATGAAAGAAGCAATTCCCTCATCAGCTTACAGCAACACAAGTGGATGAGAGAGGAGAGAGGCTGCAAAGAACAAGTGAAGGGAGAAAACAGGACGTGTCAACAGAACAGAAGTATGCAAAGATAGCAGGAGGGGCGCTGAAGCGTGACCGGATTCATGCATCAGCCTGATTGATATGACTTCTACTTAGTCTAAGTGTCTGATGAGCAAAAGTTTAGTGCGATAAAGGCTGCACAGGTTTTCATTTGTGACCTATTGCTGGCGGTGCTCTTGTCTGCAGGCAACACTAAGAGAGACATTTGGCTGTCAGAGTAATGCTGCAGCGTCTGACCCAAGTTTACTTTTGGGTCACGTTCTCTACCATGGATATGAAAACAAACAAACCAATCCATTACCAGCGAAGGGCGGCTCTCTTACTCTCTTTACCCATTCCCCCCACTCGCCTCTTTCACGTGTCTTTGCACTTTTAAAAGATTCAATTAACCTGAAATGAACTGAGGAATCATACAAACAGATCCTGCCTGTCTTCTTGTCTCTGTTCCATATTCAACTATTCTCCACTCCAGTTCCCTTTATTCCTGCCCCCTCCAGTTATTTTTCATCCTATTCCTTCTTAACACAGTTATTTTATCCGTGTAACAGTTGAAGAAGCAGGGAAAAAGCGCTGATCTCCAGACGATACATTATTAGAAATTCTAGTCATCATATAAGTTTGAATTTTTGTGGAGTAAAAATAATTTGCCAGTGTATAAAATTATATTCTCTGAAAGTCCACACTGGATGGAAAGAAAAAAAAGAAAGAAAATTGAAATAGTCAAAAACTGCAGTTTAACAGTGTAATCTAAATGTAACTTATGAATTTGAATGAAGTCTCTGGGATCAACAGCAAAATTACATTGTACATGAAAATATGGAACAGGAGCAAAAAAAGAAAAAAAGAAAAAAGTTAAGTTTTGTGGCTGGCTAGTCATGGATACTAAGTGGAACGCGTGATAAAGGTTTTAGGCTCAATCAATCAAAGTTATAGCCAAGGATAAAATTGTAAAAAAAAAAAAAAAAAAAGTGGAAGATAAATGTAAAAGTAAATGTAGCATTTAACCTCTGGTTTCTACTACATGAAACACACTGGCCTGTTGATCAGCTCCACTGATCTCTCATCTGAAAGCTTGCTAAGTAAAGTTGCTTCATGATTTTGTTGTCCCAGAAAATGCTGAGGAAAGCAGCATAATACGGACACCTGATTTGGAGATGAAGAATATCGGTTCATGAAGTAACAAAAAAAATGACTCACTGGAAGGGGAACGAGAAAGAAATATGCTTCACATCCATCATTTCAGTAACTGGAAGTGGAACTGCAGTGGCCTCCAACTCAGCGGTTCAGTTTGGGAAATACAGTTAATCTCTGTCCGAGGTGCTTCGATCTAAACTCCTTTACTTGTACTTGGACTGTTTAAATTTTTGTTAAATCGTCCCAGAAACGTGACAGTGATAAAGTTAGAAAAAAACACTAGGAATGCAAAATGTAACAAGTGTCTGCTGTGCTATAACAATTGTTATTTTCTACATTGACAAATGGATTTTAAGGAGCCAAAGATGCAGTCTGCAGACACGAGGCACTGCATGATCCAGCTGCCTTTTCTCTATTTCCATCTTTATTGCAACTTTGTTTTCCTCGAAGAAAGTGAATTTTTACTTGACCTTGAAGGCCAGCCTCATTTTTAAAGTCTGAGTTTCACAACATCGCAGGAGACACACAGAGAAGGGAACTTCATAAAAAAAGGCTTGAAGTCAGTGTAATTGTATAAGATATTATCTTTATTTATATGCCCTTTCTCACTTGGAATGCCATGGCGTGAGTTTCTACATTTTTCTGTGAAGAATTAAATAATGTTTGTGTCCTCATTTAAGTACAGATTCTGGTTGTGGTCACAGAATGAAAGGTCCGGTTCCCACCGTGGTTCCTTGAGCAAAACCCTTAAATAGAAACTGATCCAGATGGATCAGGACGGACGTGCAGCATAAAAACTTTGGTCATATCTAAAATACAAAGCAAATGATCTGTTGTGGCAGCCCGGGAAGGGAAAACACACTCTTTTATAATCAAAAGTTAAAATTTTAACTACTTTGTCAGAGCAACGTCTCAGATGGAAGGAATTCAGTAAGTCACTGATTTATTCCCGCAGATCTAGCCTTGAACAAAGTGTTGTAACACGGAGACAGTGCACTTCCTCTACCTCCACGTTACCTTGCAGAAGGAGCAGACACACCTCAGCTCTGCTGACAGTCCACAGCCTGACTCTGCTCTGCTGCATAGCTCAGCACAGCTGTCTGTTGTCTGTCTGTTTCTTCCGATCTCTATCTCTTCCTGCCTCCCTCCCAGCTTTGTGTCCACTCAGCATGATAATGATATACATCTTTGCCAAGTCATCTCTTTGAAACTCTGGTACAACTCAAAGTATGTCAATGAAAACAACGCCCTGTGTGGTTCCTGTATCTGTGTTCCTTGTGTAATATGCACAGCACAAATTACGGCGCTTTTAAATGGCCAGAATTTAATGGTGCCAGATTTTTCTTGAGGGTAGACTGACCTCCCTCGGGGAAAGACTGACAGACACACTTATTCAACTTTTACCTGGGGTGGTGTGAATCTATGAACTTCAGCTTTAACCTTGTTAACATTACTCAAATCAAAACACGCTTTTTATTCACCAGGGCTGAGTTGCATTAGTGAACCGCCATGGCTCCCTCTCTATGGGGGCGCTGGCTTTAAAGGGACATGCTAAGATTACTCGTGTCAGCATTTCAGCTTAACAGTGGCACCATGTTGACACACAACAGATGAATATAAAACCTTGAGAAACAAAGATGCGCTCCGAGCAAAGCCCTGCATGAATATTTTTTTCATATGCACAAGTACACACACACACACACATGCTCAGACATTCTTGAGTGTCCCTCCCAGCAGGCACAATCACACTCAGGCAGATAATTCAGTGTCACAGAGAGCCTTGTCTCTGACCCTCTGGTCCCTTCCAGACAGAGGAAGCAGCTGGACAGGGACCCACGGCTGCCTGGAACTCACTTCCCCTGGGGAATTCAAAGGAGTAGAGTCCCTCTCTGCCTCAGAGGATGACCAGCTGAGCATCCATATCCCAGTATGTGAATGTGCTGTGTGGCTGTGTCCATGTGTCCAGGAAGGTTTGAGTTGGATGAGGCCGCCTTACAAATGTGCTGAAGAACAGTGTTTTTGTGAGAGTCAGCCGCGTTGTGGAAAAACATGATGCCAAAACCAGCTTGGTCCACTCTACACAAATTTGTGTTGGGAGGACTGCTCGAGGCTTCAGACAGTTTATGTGGCATGCTGGTGTTTGGACTGTATCTGGAGCCCAGCTGGAGATCACATTTTCAATAACATATTATCGGCTTGATTCTAAATGAAAGTACCTTTAAAATTAAAGATGTGCAGCTAATACTCTTTTTTTTATATACTCCACAGTGCTTTTATCTTCGTGCACTACAGTATCCATTTTTCACAGAATCCTTTTTCCCAATAACGGACACCATATTTACATGTTTGGTTGCTGCAGGAAGCTGACAATAATGCTGTCTTGTGCATGTAAAGTTACTTAGAATCACACACACACACACACACACACACACACACACACACACACAACTGGTGAGTGAGGGCCTTACTAAGTGCATATTAATATTGTATGGTTAAATGGGAAATGTTAACATTTCTTTCAATTGCTGCGGCAGCCTTATTAAATATTAAACGCGCACATAGTTTTTGTTTCAGCATAATACCAAGAAAGCGTACACACAAAATTAATAACATCTTTTTGAGGCAATGACATAAGTCATTTTAGAGATTGTTCTTTGAAAATTGAGACCAAGACATTTTTATTTGCAAACACGTTGGGATTTAAATATAAAAACAATCTAGAATTGAAATCAAGACGTGACCTTTAGTCAAAATTTGCCCTTGAATTTAATTTTAAATGTAGTTATTTGCACATCTTTTCACTGAATGAGTGCAAACCCGGGCATAAACAAAAATTGTGTGCATCTCATCATTGTCTATTCTGCCATTAGCGGCTCCACAGAGACACAGCTTTACTCACTGCTCACGCAATGCTGATCCTACAGTGCTGCACAGCTACAATGAACACACCGTCAGTCCCAGATGTCAAGTGCCTGACAGTTAGAAAACAGCACAATTAATAAAGGATGTATGAATGTGAAGTGTTCAGCCCTTAAAAAAAGAAACACGCTTTCTATTCAGGGTCTAATAAATATCAGTTTTATTTAAAAATCAATACAAACAATGATAGCAAAGCTAAATAAATGACTTAATTTGAGTCAGAGTCACTCGGAGTATCAGTGATGCGTTTGGTTGGGCTTTCACTCAGGGTCCCAAAATTATGTGGTGGCCAGAGCTGCAAAGGACAAAGGATATACAGAAACAAAGGGTTAAAAAATATGCTTGTAACCCTTATGTTCAAACCCTAACTTCAGATTTTGGACATATGCCAATATGGCTCTTAAAGATGCAAATGACTTAATAAAAGGTTCTGTTATTTCATCATCTGTCATAATTGGGCCTCCAGTGGAGTGCCTCGGTCCAATCGGATGGACAGAAGGTTGGCTGACCTGTTTCCGGGGTCGTGGCTGCTATGACATCCAGTGACATGACAACATAGCAGAAAGGAAAGCTAGACAATATGTTATCCAGGCTTTGGTCAATCAGAAACACTTGCTTTGAACTTCCAACTGACTCGCATCCCTGAATTGTGGCTAAAAAAAAAAAAAATGTCATATTGGCCCCATAGTTTTTAATTTATTCAACAGCTTTCACCAAACCTTCACCGCTCAGTTAGGAGCTTAAGTCTCAACATGAGGAGGTTTCTATGGGAGAGCCGACTAAAACTAGCTTTTTAATTTAAAGAAAAAAATCCTTTATATTTATATAAGTGAGAATATGTAGAGCTCCCTCATTACCTTCAAGCAAACACGCCCTCGGATGAGCGCATAGGGAACTGGGCCATAGTTCCTTGAGTCAGTGGAGTTCCTCAGGTTATCACCTTCGAGCCACACATGGCCTTTTGGAACCTAAAACACAGAGCGGGCAGAAATCATGATGGTGTGGGCAGCTCCACTGTGAAGTACAGGAATCTCACGTCAGAGACCCTGATCAACTTTAATGTCAAACAGCGAGTTGAGTCTGTAGCCAGAATCTTACCTTTACCCCACCCACTTACAACCCCCCCCGACACACTGCCGCAGCCTTCCCTCCCTCCTCATCTTAACGCCGACCTGCCTGTCCCTCTTTAACCCCGCACCGTCTTAGGAGAGGGGTCATGGGTAACGGGCAGGGTCGGGGGGTGGGGGGGATTTAGAAGAACTTCAAACAGGGTCATTAGGCTGTTGGCCGAGATCTGCACCCCTCTTGCACAGGGAGGGCAAAAGCAGAGAGGGGCCTGAGATAGCTGGGCAGAGAGAGGAGCAGGAGAGGGAGAGCGAGCGAGAAAGGGAGAGAACGGGAGCGAGGGCTAGGCTGCGGCTAGCAGCAGTGTCCAAGGGTCTCCACCGCGGTCCGACCTGCCAGTGGGGTGGTCATCCAAGCAGGCTCTAATTCACAGTGACACCAATTATGATTAATCTCATCACTTTAGGAGAGTAGGCTTGTCAAGGCCCTAATTAAGTGCGCTGTCCCCCCTATATGTGCAGACAGGATCAACAACACATTATATTGTCATAATGGGCATCACAATCCACGGGTCTATTTTTGTGTTGCCTAACTTTTTAACGGTGAAAAGTCCTCTGGAGGAGAGCGAATAACGTGAAGGAAGAAAAATATTATCTGCATCGGGATGACGTCACCTCTAGTGTTCCTCCGCCCGTATTCCTCCTCATTCCCCATCAGCCGGCGCTCCCTGATTAGAGCCTTCAGTCCGACTGTGGGACGCTGCATTTCATTTCATATTTGATAATTGAGACAGATGATGTGACATAATCACAAGCCAGTGACACGTTGACCTAACATGAGGTAAACAACTCGCTGAATAACAACGACACAAATGAATATCATTAAAGGAGTCATCTGAGAACCATATGTCAGCATGCTGGATTCTCACCATTACACCTCATTAACATGGTAACATATGCTGGCTCCCAAGCACAGGAAGAAGAAACACCACCGTTTGTCATCTGCCACACTAGAACCCCTCTTTTCTTCTCATCAGCCAAATATGGCGAAAGCACAACAAACATAAAACTACTTCAATAGCAAGGCACAGCCTTTTAACAGGCAAACAGGACCCTTTGGGTTCTGCTATGGACGGCGAACGTTCCTGCAGATCGCTCACATTCACATCGAACCAGATTTTGTCTTGAGTCCCATAAAACAGATGACTTCATTTAGAAACTCCAGCCGGAGTGAAAAGAATAGAAATAATTAAAAAAAAAAAATGCTTAAAGGATCAGCCAGACAGGATTTCAGAAACAAGGAGAAAGTGAAGCGGTCTGAAACTTGACCTGCGAGCTGCGGCTGACAGGAGCTCGAAAGCTTAAGCAGATCACCTTACAAGTCACAGGTGTATGGCCAAGAAAAGAAAGCGGTTCATCCCAGATAAAAACCACGTCATAATGAACTTTGTACGACTTCATTTTCAAAACACAATTAATCATAAATTCAAGTCCTAGTAAACTACAAAAAAAGTCTGTGACTTCTTTGGCTCATCACAGGTTGTTATTTATGTAACAAGGCATTACAGCAGTCATCATTTTGGCACAGATTGAGATCGACATGTCTAATTCTGACAGAGGAGGAACTGAAACCATCATTGACATGTCATTTACAACCACATATATTTCCAAACATCTGGGTTGCCCAACACTACGCCCTGAGACGAGGAGCCGCTTTGATCTGCTCTGTCGACGACTCTGATTTGACGGATGGTAAAGTCTGCGCCCGTCCTGCGGCTGCTGGTTGGTTCGACGCCGGGCATTGTTTACCTGTCAGAGACCTGTCGAGGAGAGCCGAAACTGGAGCTCCCTTCGCCGTGGAGGTGTGTTGTTTAACACTTTCACAATTACAGTGCTCATTATGTTAACATGATTGGGGTGGAAATTCATGTTCAGCTTAATACAGGAATAATGAGTTCATTTCTCACCGTGTTGCTCTGTCTATCTTTACTGCAGAGAACAGGATGTATGAAGACATTTCATCTCTCCCATGTCGCTTTTCTTTCTTTTGCTCTCTCCGATATAATATTAGGGATCAAGTGTCATTGTTTTGACACAGTAACGCAGACACAGAAATGATTCCTAAAAGGTGACAGGGTAATTAGCCTGTTGTTGAATCTTCGAGGGTGGAGAGCCCCTGTCTGTCTGCCTGAACAAAAAAACAAAGTGATGACAGGGTCTAACACCACCTTCGAAAATCCAGCTTTACAGATCCACCCAAAAAGTCTCACAACAACACATTAATCACAAAAACACATTATTTTTTTCCAAGAGGGACTTAAAAAAAAACTCCCTCTAGGCGCCCTCAAAAACTACCTGAACAGTAAGTGGTTTTCTTGTTACAAAAAAAATCTGTCACACAGCGAGTTCGCTTTAACACATTTACTATGGATCATGTCACAGTCAATATGCAGAATACTTATACGAGGTAGTAGAATATCTATAGCTGAAGTAGTAGTTCATTTAAAAATTGTGTTTACTTTGTGTATCGAGTTTTCTGTGTGCTGCTTCTTTAAAGTGAAGTATACAGTACTTATTTAATATGCTGAGCATTTATTGGAATATTTTTCTCATGACTTTTTTTCCTTTGCTCCTCCTTTGTAGTCACGCATCGTACATATTACTCTCCTTACAAGACCAAAACTGTCTCATCACAGCTTTGTTTTAATGATGAATAAAAGTCTGACTTTTCTCTGATGACAAAAAACTCAAAGCTGCACAAAGACAGCCATGCTCTTCTAAACATGCCTTCTTTAGTTATAGATCCATGTGCTCTCAGCAGCACATTTCCTCATCCTGTTTAACACTTTATGCTCACTAAAGTAAATTACTTCAGTCAGTACTTCTATTACTGCGTTTTCCGACACAATTGACTAAAGAATAAAACAGGAGTATGGTAAAGAGTGCCACACAGCAGAGTAAATTGTAATCTATTGAACAGCTTACTCAGTACTCAAATAAAAGTAAATGAAAGTGATTAATATAGAAGTCTTTCGGTGTCATCCGACTTGTAAGCGACACCTATGTAAATGTTGTAGCTCTCCCCCTAGTGGTAAGTTAAAAGATGACCCGATCTGAGACGTCTGTCAACGCGCTCTGCAACTACAAATCACAGTGCAATGATGCCGCCTCTTACAAGTTCAGTCCTCTGCATGTTGGAGGTGAGGCTTGTGGAAGAGGAAGCCTATTTATTTCCTTTTGTATTTGAGGAATGCCGCTTACAGGCTTGGCCTTGCGCTATGTCTCGCTGAACTCATTCGCCAGCCTGCTCAGAGTCTATAAAATACACAGTAAATTCAAAAACATGCAACATAAACACAATCTTTGGTTTGGGGGCGTAAGTATACGCACACACGCACGCAGACACACGGAGACAAGGAGACACACACATACACACACACACACACACACACACACACCCCTCCTCCCACCCATCAGTCTGTCCATTCGGCTGGCACTAACTCTAACAGGCTTCAGAGAGATTGCAGGCCTGAGCTGTGGGTGTTGGGTAGAGTAGTAATAGAAAAGCAATGACAGTGGTTTCGGCAGCAGAACCCCTGTTCACTCTCGGGTTTTATCACTGTTCTGAGGAAATATAGGTGTTGTCAAAAGCTGATATTTTGACCAATGACACAAAATGGATGTGTGTGGTCTAAAATGTAAACAACAATGATAGTATGGAGACAGTGGTGTGCGCACAAAGGGAAAACTGAGAGACGGTTTGCATTATGCATGGAAATTCAGTTTGTCATTTTGGGGTGAAACAAACTATCGAGTGTTTTGTTGTAAACACATTCTTCATTCATCCATTCTCCTTTTCTCTGTACGATATATATAAATATATTTATTTTTAACCTTTTTTTGTCTTTTTAAAGAGCGGTGGGAGTTTGAATCGCAACAGGAAAAACCACTGCTAGAAACCTTACTTGGTAAAGCAAGTTGTCAGAGAATGGAAAAAAAGGTGGCTGGAAAAAAATCCACACCTTCAACGAGTATATTACAAAAAAATGTATATGGTTTCAATAAATGATACATGATGTTATTATACTTACATATGTGTGGGTTTTGAAGAAGTCTGATGGGGAACTTGTGCAGATCTTGTCTCCCTCCAGTCCAATTACTCTTTTACAAATGTTCATATTGGGGTCGAATGGACTCTTTGCTATTACTATATCACCCCTGCAAAGAAAACAGAAGCACCTCATTTATGGCAGGCAAAATAACAGACAATTTGAAATATATGAGAAGCATATTTGCAGAAAAAAATAGATTATATCATGAATGAATCATAAATGTGGAGTGAGGTGACCTATCGACATCCCAGAGAGTAATTGTAGGGCCTGAATTTTACTCATTGATGGGTAAACTCATATGATTCAAAAGACTGGAACTTACTTTTGTATTTTACAAAGATGACGACTCATCCGTTCAGAGAAGACAACGTCGTGGTTGACAATAGTGGGCTCCATGGATGGACCTGAACACTGAAGAAAAATGCCAAAAAGGGCATGTTTATCATTTTTATGTGAAGGTGAATAAGTCTAATTCGTGGAAAAATGAGAAAGAAAATTGTTCATGCACAATACGTACCACCACAAATTCCCCGATGTATTCGAAGGCACAATGTGCGATGCATCCATACTGAACCGTGTAGCCCACAAAACCGAGGGTCTTCCACAGCACATTGTGAAACATCTCCACCTACAGAACAGAAGCAAAAAACATGGGTTATGGCATTGTGAATGTCTGATCCATTTATGGTTGGCTTATGTTCATTGTAAGGTCTATAAAAAAAAAAAAATGTTTGCGGTTGAATCCTTAAAGGTGTGGACAAGGTTGTTCCAGTTGGCCTACTGCTAACATGGCACAATCCCTGGTGTTTCATTCTCAGAGGCTGAGCAGTCGGTTCACACCACAAAACTGGCCTGAACTTTGACCCTGAGTAGCACGCACCAATCAACACCTCGCGCTCAGGTGACGGACAAACACAGAAGCTGTGACACATCCAGCCAAGCAGCTCCGCACTGTCCGCGGCCAGTCCCTGACACTGTGCCGTCTCAACTAGAATCACAATCATGAGTGGAGTTATCAACTTCTGTCAGCACCATAGAAACGCAAAGACACCCCGAGCGCCCGACAACTAAATGCCCTGCAAACACTGCCTCATGAACACAAACAAGGACTGTCCATGTGTCCTCTCAGCAAACATCCCATCCACACGCAGGTTATTGACTTTTACTCAAGCTGCAACCTGTGGGCTGAACAGGGGAAAGTAAGCCAGTATTTACACACTGTCAAGCAGAGTGCACACATGGACACACACACACGCACACACACCAGCAAATACACAAACAAGAAGTATATAACAATAGATACCGCTTGGCTTAGATGTTAGGCTGCACTTCAAACATTTTCTTTTAGCTCAGGCTGCTGTCCTGCCAGTCCACCACAGGCTAAAGAAATATTTTCCTCCATCTCCCTTATTCCTTCTGTCTCTTTCTCTCTCCATGTCTTCTCTCCCTCCCAGGGTATTATTAACCAAAGCAAGCAGAGCGGAAACCAAAGCCCCAAATCCTCAGAGCTCTGGGAATGACTTCCCAAAGATGGACAAGGATTAGACCCCCAATTTCTCCCTTGCCCCACCACCTCCATCCCCTTTCTCCCCAGGTTCCCAACAGACTGGGTGTCAGGTGGCTCTCCGAGCTCTGCCAAAGGTGTTACCCCTAATCCCATTACCCCCCTCTACTCTCCTCTCTCACTCTCGCACACACACACAATGTTCTCTCATTCAGTCCAGCTACACTTCACCTATTAAACCCTCTATCTATTCTTTCATCCCAAGCATGGTTTGTCTCTTTGGCCCATTCGCCATCCTTTCTGATCCAGAAAAGACCAACTCCATCCCTTCACCTCCTTGTGTGCCGCCTCTCTGCTTCCTCCCTCTGTTCCCAGATCACCCCTGGCAACCCTCTACTTTTCAGCGTTCCTGCAAATGACAGAAGTTGAGCAGGTGAAGGGGGACATACATAAACTCAGCGCAGGGCCCGAATGGAGTGCCCCTTTCTGGTAGCAGGCTGTTCTGGTCTCTTGTTCTGTACCACAGGAACTATAAAGTCAGTCTTCACCCCAGCTGGTGCAATAACACCTCTGGCCCAATAATTCCTCTGTTGGGAAGCGAGTGGTCTAAAGGTTAATGTGAATCTCAGGTCTGCTCTGAGGCAACAAGTTCCTCTCTATTTCTCTTTCTCCCAACCAACTCCGCCAGTATCCCTGTCGCTGCCGTGGAGTAATGCACCCTCAGACATGATCTTTCATGTGCTCCTCCTTCTGCTACACTGGGGACCAGGAATCTTTGTTAGCACTTTTTCGCAAAGCACAGTGGACAGCCTCCTGTACAGCTGCCCTCATATCTCTGTTTCATCGGCCCCCTCCATTCCAGCATGCATTCATCATAGGTAGGGATTAAGGGACTTTGCATAACAAGATCACACGGCCAGTGACTGATATCAAGAGAGTCCATATGCAGCCGCCTGGTTTTCTGAGGCACCCTCTGTCATTGATAGTGTGTGTGTGTGTGTGTGTGTGTGTGTGTGTGTGTGTGTGTGTGTGTGTGTGTGTGTGTGTGTGTGTTTGTGTGTGATGGTGTGTGAATGCTGACAGACAATGGCATTACCTATGTGTTTTATAGAAAGTATATATGCGAGCTGCAGAAACTCCTTTGGGATTCAGAATGAGCTGGACATCCTCAGAGACCTCTGATTGGATCTTTATTACCTCTAATACCCCTGGGCAAAGAGTCAGGCGACGCACACGATCGCTTGTCCATAATGCCAGGTGCATGGTTGTGCTGGGGGATACCAACATTAATTGAAAGCTGTACTACAGCTGTAAATTAACACAAAGTCTCTCCGTTAATCCAGGATTACACGCCAAACATGTTCATGGGAAAACAATGAGAAGTCAGCGCAGCGCTCCCAGCAGAACCATCTGTGGCCACATCCCTCCTGGAGTCACAGCACAGCACTACAGTGGGGAAAAAAGGGGGATCCCTAATGAATAGATGTCGATGGAAACATTTCATTGTGTATTTAACTCCGTGATCCTCTTACAGAGGGCGAATTGTTCACTCAGGGGAACAAAAAAAAACAAAAAAAAACCAAGTCAATACTCAGGAGATTGTTTTAAAATATAAAATAAATACTGAAGGGACTTCTTCTAAATAAATTTACTCAGGGCAGTGTGAAGGTAAATTTGAAAGTAGTCTAAAATACAGCAAAAAAAAAAAAGCTGTTAAATTTCTGTCAGCAGTTTCATCGCAGTTGGATTAGAAGATGTGACTTTGCTTTACGATTCAAACATTGAAAAGGTTTTGATATTTAAGAAACGTATGATCAAGATGGACAATAAAACATTATGCAAGACATTTTTAGAGGCTACTAAGGTAGGTGACAATTAAAGAGGTCATTTATTGAATAAAATATTTATAAAATGGAAAGCCTAATAATTTTTTACTTGAATACACTAATAATCCTCCTTGCATTAAGTTAGAATTTAATAATTACATTAGTTTAAACCTGTTCACTGTACAGAAATCACACAAAAATTAAAACCAGTAGTAGCAAATCAAAATTGACATCTAATTAAATACACATTATAGAAGCCATGTGGAAATATTCAGAAAAGAATTACTGCCACTGGTCTCGAGAGGTTTGACCCTGCCTTGGCTGACTGGCGTTAATTGATATACATGACCAGTCTATTAGAACCACAAAGAGAATTTCAATCCAAACAGCACACAAGGGCCTTGCAGTGGACTTCTTACACAACTAAATTAGGAAAACATGGGCTGAGAGAGAACTGGGCAACAGGGGGGCTAAGAGGCTTACGAGGCCCTTGTCAGATATTCCTCTTCTCCCTGAGGATCCCAGATGGAGAGGAATATGGAGGCGCAGGCACACCAGAGCGGGGACGAATCCCACCTCTGATGTCTTCCTCTGGGCAGCAGAAGGCAGGGGAGGGTTGGGGTTTGGTCCTGTTGCGCAGAGCTTGGTTTGATCTTAATGTGAGCTATGAAAAGGCAGAGGTTTGGATACTGGGGGGTCTGTTTCAACTATCAGCGCAATCAGAGATAATCCTCCTGATTTAAACGCAGACACCTGGCTGGATGGAGAGCGACAGATGTAAAAGTCCCAGTCACATAGTGCTATGTCCAGCCCCCAATTCTCCAAGGCCTGTTTTCTATCACAGACTTAAATGAAGAGACTGATCTCCATATTGCTCTTTTCATTGTTGCTAACGGCAACACAGCCGTGAAACAGCTGAGCGAGGATACTATTTGAGGAGCCGAGGATTTAAACCTACATTCAATGGGTCACCCAGAGCAAATAATAGCCAAGTGATATGAATACAACTGCTATGAATTGAAAGGAAGTGTAGGTTGACAGCGACCCCAGCCAATTACACTGAATGGAATATCAGTCACTAAGCCTTATTGTATTGACCACCAGCGATTGTGACACGCTGGCCTGGTGCTGCTGAGAGAGCCGAGAGATCTTATCTGATGTTGTATTAGATTTACAAAGGAGTTTGGGTTATGCTCTGCTCAGCCCATGGCACTGCCTAACACCCAAAAATGAGACTTCCCAGCTGTGCTTTTTTAAAGATACATGTGCCGCCGTCATGGAGGCCAAGTTAAATATGGCTCACTGTATTTATATAAAAAAAGATGAGGGGGAAAAAAAAATAAGGAAACCACAATAAAACTGTTCACAATATCTGTTGAATAATCGGGAAAGGTCCAAATTTCTAGACAAAACTATCTGCAAACAAAACCTGTTGTATACATATTGTTCTTGTAACCTTAGAATATTAGTTTTCTTTCAGTGTTAACAAAACAAATATGGTGCATTTTGATGATAATCTTGTTTCCTCCGGACACAAAATGTCAACCCGTTCTTCAACTCGTACATGGATGTCAATTTTAGACTGAAGAAACCAAAACAGCCTGACCAGGAAAACGGTGACATGTTATGACTGCTGCCATTATTTAGCTCAATCTGATACAGAGACTGATAGAAAAAACAGCCTCAGCAAAACACCTCCTTGGTAGATGATACTTTGAAAAGGAGGAAATTGGTGTTATTCTTTAAAAATCGTGCTCTGGACACACTACACTACACTCAAAAGTATGATGGAGCCCAAATGTTAAACTGAAATTAAGGACAGTTTTCAATTAAGAGGCTCAAAGCGGAGAAAGCAATGTATTTACAGAGTGTAAGCTGCATAGCTCAAGCTGACTCCTATCCTTTGAGATGCAGGGCATCTCGTGCATCTTATTTGTCCCATATAGGGTTTCCACAATGCCCAGTGTTGTCAGTCATGATATATTCCCTTGGTCTCCTGTCAGCACTTATAAATCTCAACAGGGCTGTCAAAACAGAAGGACCGTCTCTGCTGTGAGCATTTGTAAAGTGAGCAGTTGAGCAATTGCTTCCTTCAGAGCATCACGGCGTCCCGCGATCTTGTGCCGCCTCTGGCCACGCTCTCCCACACCCATCTTTTTACAGTAGTATTGAGCTTAACGCTAATCTCTCAACAGTCAATCAACCTTATTGTGGACACTGTACTGGAAAAAATAAAAAGGGCTTCCTTCCTCATATCAAAAGCTTTTCCAATTCAATGGAACAAACATTCACAATAAGAGTACAGTGAAATAATAATAGCTAGAGATGACATCAACTTAATTCATAACATGAATCGCTATGTGCAGCACATAAAAGTGCAAGGCATCCTAGAGGGCACTGCATTAACTATAGTTTTGTCTGAAAATGTCAAATTACTTTGATTTAGTTACAGTGTATTCATCCATATATTCTGTGTATTCTATACATTCTTTACATTTTAGGGGCAAACTAGACAGTGTTTTAGATTAAAATTGGTAGATATTCTATGAAATCAAATGAAAAATCTACCTTCAAAAAAATTATTTGAGGATTGTCATACATACCAGGAATCTTAAAAGCCCAAATAGGGTGCATATCACACAGAGGTTCAACCATGCATAAAGACTCAAGATAACTGCTCTGTATTCTCACATCCGTGCTGCCATCATCATTGCATGATGTTATGTCTGACAATGAAATATGCATTGAAGTCATTCAATACTTCTTGGGGGAAAAACATCTGCCATGGTCACAAAGCAAAAGTAGCAACATCAAAATAACATAAGATAAATGATAAACAATAAGGTTCCTTCATGTATCGCCTGTTCCTTTTAGGGTTCACCACGAGGATCATGCGTCTCCACCTCTCGCTCAGTATCAGCTGCACCTGACCTGGTTATTTTTAAAATGATGCCATTTCTGCTAATTTCTGATGAAATATCAGCTAGTGATTGCAATAAATTGTTATTTTTCATGAGAGAATATTAACTCATTTGTATCTACAGAGTAACAACAAAACTCAATAAAGATGACACAGAGTCAACAAAAAGCTGTCATAGTCAGTTATAAAAATGAACTGCCAGATTTGCCATTCAGTTGTAATTGGGAGTAGATCAGTAACATAACTGGGCATAGAGAGCATGCAAAGATGTGCATAAGGTAAATTGCATTTAATACATGCATACATACATGAAATGTTTAAAAAGATTCCTCATTGGAGAGGTGTGTAAAGCTAGAAACTTTCAGTACCTGCAATAGATACCTGTCAATAGAAACCTGTCAAATGGTTCAGAAACGCTGGAGAACAATCTGTAAGCATCAAGGAGAGAGGGCAAGATTGAATCCCGATGAAAGTCCTGGGGCAACACTGCTTTAAAGACAGGTGAACAAACTGGAAGTGACTGGAAACTACTGCATGACCACACTGATCATCCAAAGAAAAAAAAAAACAGTGAACGTCACCAAAGTGTTGCAGGTGAATCACACCCTTCCTGTTGAACATGATGACCTATGCTGGTCCAAAAGAGTTGGCATTCCTCTTTGAAATCTCTTGCAATTATTCCCCACACTTTTCACCCATTTAGAGGCTGCTGTGACACAAATGGGGGATGTTTTGTGGCCTCCCTTGACAACTCAAATTAAATGTGTAACAACCAACAAAGTTAAAATGAATTACAGTTTTTCATTGAATTATAAATGGTCTTTCTTACATCTCATGTGCTGTCAGTGTTTTATTGTTCCATTGTGATAAAAACAGTTGATTTATCAGTTAAATCCATGTTTTGCCACAATAGATTTTTAAGAAACTAGAATAGAACTGAACGAGTTTGACCAAAAAAAACAGTAAAAGAGTAAACATGAAGGTCAGATTGTGACTTATTAAACTGTTATTTAAAGATATAACAGAAAAACGGAGCGAATGAGGAGAAGGCAATCTTTTGTATAACATTATCCTTACTCTCGAATGAACGAACAAGGTCATGAGCACGGAAAACGGCACAAACAGCAGCCTCTGGGAAGTAAAACACTGTCTGTTTATTGGAAATCACATCTGCGGAAGTTTTTAATTAAACTCAATGAGTCTGACTCAAAAAGCAGGTAATAACGTGTAATAATAGGCTGAAGTTAAAGTTACTCACCACCGTGTGGACTCACTGCTCCGACCACGCACTCACCATAACAAATTCAACTTCCGGCTGACAGCGTCCAGGGGTCGCCTCATTACAAGCGCTCCTCTCATTGGTTTAACTCCAACAAGATCGCTTCTGATTGGCTGATACGCGACAAAACGTTACCAGGCGTCACGGCGCTACAAGCAGCATGGCGGCTCCCATGGACGGTGTGGGTAAACATCCAGCAGAGCTTCCACCAGTCAATAGCACAAGTTTCCAGAAGAAAACAAGGAGCAGGTTAATCTCCATACCCGGCACCAGACCCTCGGTGCAAAATGGACAACTGTTAGTGTCGACCGGCGTCACGTCGCTCGACTATCTGCTCGGTAAACGACGCGCTAAGCTACATGGCTAGCTCAGCCTCAATGTTTTGTTGACTGGATCGGTTGAACTTTGTTGTGTCGCTGCTTGTCAGTGTTATATTGCTGTGATTCTTTTAACAATGCCACACGGATGACTGTCAATATCAGAGCCCACCACGCTTGTGTGTTTTTTTGGTTTCACATCATTGTGAAAGTCATTACTTTCTCATACTGGGGTGTAATGGTCAGTTTCCAGTGATATTCATTGATAAGGAAAGCTCTTTCAAAGTTCTCTCCCTGTTTTATCCAAACTCGTGTTTGATTAAGATTAAGATTTAGTAAAACAACTTTTATTGTAACCATGAATAAACAAGAAATAGAAATCAAGGAAACACAATGTAATGTAAAGCAAGCATACAAACTCTAATCTGAAATCTGTGCCTACATTTCTGCATACAGTATGAAGTAATTCCTCTAAAAACTCTGTTATTACGCTTAAAAAACACACTGTGCAGCCTTAAAAAAATTGAGGACATAGACATTGTGTTGACATTCAAGAAAAAAAAACTAAATAGATCTTTTGAGAGGTTATTGCACCTCAACCGTGGGTATAGTGTCTGCCCATCCATTTTCACTGCTTTATCTTGTTCTGGGTCACAGGGTGCTGGAGCCAATCCTAGCTAACTGGTCTAGAGCAGGGTACACCTGAACCAGTGGCCAGTCCATGACAGGCCAAACAGGTAGACAAGGCCACCAGCTAACTTCACATGCATATTTTTGACCTGTGGTAGACACAGGAAGAACATGCAAACATCACACAGAAAAGCCAATTCGATATTTCAACTCGGACTATCACACTGTCAGGTGAGAGTACTGCACCACTGTGCAGCATGTATAGGATCGAGATAGAGAGGTGATGTTGCAGCAACCTCAGCTGTGGAGATAATGTTAAGATGACTGTAAATTAAGCAGTTGGACTTGTGCTGATTCGCGATGTGGTTGTTAGGGATTGGTATGAAGCATACTCAGATCAGTACTTTGCATCTGCAACTATACCCAAATGAAAGTTCTTGCATTAGGTCTGTAAAAGAAAAAAAAAAATCAGCATTGATATTTCTATTCTTAAGCAAATTTGTATGAGTGACAACAGCTGAGATGCTTTTCTCCCTCTCACCACAGTGGATTGTAATCTACAGTACGTGTCTGAGATGGCTAGTTTTATACTGAACACCATCTCTCACAGAAACCTGATCTTCCAGTCATGAGTTTGCTACTCTTACCTCTGGGCTATAATTTCACCATATCTCAAGGATAAAGTACAAGGTATTAAAGTAATTGGTATTATCTGATTTCTCTTTCCCTGCTTCAATCTTTGGGAATTCTTAATAAAATAATTATACTAAGACAAAATGCCCCACAGAGTGGGTTACAAGGCAAATGTTCATAATGGGTACCTGATGAGTAACTGAGCATTTTTATTTTATTTTTATTTTATTTTTTTACACTCAGGTGGCGGGTTGGCGGTTGGAACAGTTCTTCTCATCGGTGAGTCTGTGATTTCAAATATTAAAATGAAATATTTGATCAGTCAGTGTTCCCCTCTGGTGCTTCATATTTATTCATGGTAGACCTGCTGAAAATCTTTACACCTGTATTGTGTTCTGAATTTGTCTAAATGACCTTTGTGAAAAAAACCCATTAATTTGACATGAATTATTTGAAATGTCTCTTCTCACCATCTGACCATCTCCAGCAAAAAATATCGTTTATTTCACGCTGACAATATTCTTGACATCATTTTATTAACATTTTATTAATCCTATTTCCTCACATAATAGGGGTGTTTAGTCTCTTCGTGGATGTTCCTGTTGGTTTATTGCTGCTCTTTTGCCTCGTCCCTCATTTGTTTTAGATTCTCAGTTGTGATCTTTAAATTGAACAAACATATTGAACAGTGGTTCGCTTTCTTTTTTCCCAGGAGGCCCCCCTCTGATTGTCATACGTACGTTACTTATAGGAATGCATTTAGCCCCTTATCAGAGTATCTTCATCAGTTCATGTTGTTTCCTTGACTAGGTTGGCTAATAGAATGACTTGATTTAATTTCTTTTGGAAGCTTCCTACCTGGACAAATGAGAATAGGCATAGACATTACAGTAAAGGCAAATGCTTGCAGGCACAGGCACTCTCACCCACGAAAGCAGGAGTCTTTAGAATAAAACCAATTGACAAATTATATAGTCTGCTCTAAGTTCAAGAAAGTGTCATAGTATAGTTTTCTCTGAAATCTGTAAAGTGCAACAGGACCCAGATCTCAGTTCAGAAACAACTGTGTTATAGCATGAGATCATAAAGACTAATTATATCCATAGTATTCATTTATGATATTTCACTTTTACCACTTACTTTTGGAATATTATCAAAGGATGTTTTACATTCAGATGAAGATGTACTTAAATCATTTATACTAAAAAAAAATGCTGTCAAGAAGACATGCTCTGTTTTACATCGTTAAAGCAATGATTTTTTTTTTTTAATCTATTCACCCATTTTCTTTATCTTCTCTATTCTGACTAATGTGACCTGCAGCTGAAGGACAGTATATCTCTGCCAACACCTTGTCAAAGGCAGGGAGCACCCTGGACGTGTCGCACTCATGTTTTACTTTGAGTATAGCCACGATGGAAAATGACTCTTGTCATAAACTACTGTTGATAACCTTTTGTAGCCAGTCTCTGTTTTTAGCATATATTTGAGTGTTTTGTTTTTATGCCAATACATTGACATACACTATGTCTTGTTTTGTATTCTTCGGGCCATGGAAGGATGTATCAAACCCCAATTTATGAAAAACGTCTTGCAAGACTTTCATTGTAGGTGTGTATTGCACAACTGTACTAAAGTATATAAAACTGCTATACACTGTAGTATAGTAGGTTTAACTCTCTTAATTCACATATGTACTTAGAACCAAATTTCTAGTAAAATTCATATAAGTAGTGTTAGTGGGCTGCAGCAATGTATTCCCTCTGTTCTCTGCCTTTTTGCCGTTAGCATGTCACTGCGGAACAGAACAGCAAATGTATTAATGACCTGGAGGTCTCCAGTTAGAATCCCAGGTGTTCACACTTTCACTGTGATCCTTAATTAACATTCCTCTCTGCAGATGTGTTGTAGAAGTTTTTGGAATTGCATTCAAAGCAAGTGGGTTTTCTGGGGACGTAAATGTCTCCCACTGTATTATTATTATTATTATCATTCATCATAGACTAGGCTATATGCACTGGTGGACAGTAAGGTTAAGGTAGTCATGTTTCCCCTTGAAGCTGTAATTTGTGCGTAGCCAAGGCCTATACCAACTGATGATATTGCTTTGCCCTTTAATTCATCCCCCCAATCGATGCAGGAGTCAGTGATTACACACTAATGCGTTCTTCCCTTCCATTTTGTGAATCAATGTACGGTTGGTTTCATCTGGTAATGAGAGACACAGTAAAGGTGAAATGCGTGTGTGTGCGCTCTCTTGTGTTTGTCTCTGAGAGAGCGGTGTGTATATGTGTGCGCACTGCGCTGTCTGTGTGTCTGTTTTGTTGTGTGGGAGGGTGGACGTGTCGGAGAGGGGTGGGGTGAGTTTGGAGTGTGTGTTTGTTTGTGTTTGTTTCAGGCAGTCGTCTCCTACAGTCTGCCCCTTTAGCCGTGATGGCCTGTTTGTGAGACGCAGACATAAAATTATCAGACTGGTCGTTGTCTGCCTTTGAAGTGTCTTGAGCTGTCCGTCCCGATTTGTCATCCAGAGGGGGATCAGTCCAGTATGGCTGCTGTCTGAAGATTTCTCATCTCTTCTGCTTTTTGTGATAGAAGGAAAAAAAAGATCCCCAGCACTAATGTTGAATGCATTTGATTTCAGTTCATTAGTGTAAAAACAAAAATTCTACCTATTAGGTAGGTATTCATTTTTACCCATTTGTTTTATCTTAAATCTCATTGTGGTAAAATAGAACTTAAGTGTTGAACAGTAATAATTACCACTTTTTTGACATGAAGTGCATGTCAAAAAAATACAATATAAATGTATATTTTGCCCATAATTTAACTCAAACACTCCCATTTGGTTTGGATTAATTTCACACGAGTGGAAATATTCAAGTACATTTCTGTTTCATTCTTTATGATTTGCACTTATGAATCACGAAACTCAAAAACACATTATCTAAAATTTTGATATTTTTCAGATCAGATGCTTGATTTATCTTTTGTTTTTATTGATGACCGTAATTGTCACAGTCAACATTTTACAAATGCTATACATATTTATGAACTGTATAAATAACTTTCAAACTGAAAACCTTTCAATGATGTTCAATGTTTTTGAAATGCACAAATACAGTAACTTGTATTAGGATGCTTAGCAGCGTTGGTGGAGTGAGTAAAGTAAATGTTGTGTTCCAGTCAGCTTACACATCAAGGAATGATCACAGCAGCAGTTTGTAATAAAAACATATAAAAGAACTACAAGTGACATCTGAAGACGTGCTTTCCTCTACATTTGATAGAGTGCTTTTATATAAAATAGCTGTATAGGGGTGAAATTGTGACTTTCAAATGTACTTTCTCAAAGCCATTAGTCACCGAGCAGAGATGAGCACATGTCATCTGCTCGCAAATGACAGGTCTGGTTTCAAACTGCGGGTTTTATTTTTTCAAGGAGAATGATGTCAAACATAACACACTCTCCAAACGTGAACTTTTTTAGAGACAAAGGCAGTCAGTAGTGGACACAGTGTGAGAAAAGCAGAATTGGTTGACAGATTGAAAATGAACTAATATAAATGTGATCCTGGTTTGAAGAAGGGTAACAGTGGTGGTTCAGATTTTCAGATCTTTCTTGAAATTTGTCCGATTTATTAAACGTCTGCGTTTACTGTGTCTTTTTAAATAATGTTTCATAGACCAAAGACATACAAGAGGAAAACATTCTGACCTAGATATTTTGTCTCCTCCCCCTTCAGCTTTAGCAGATATGATTCAGGACTGTACTGCTCTGTTGTTTGAAGGCAAATATATCAAAGACCTTTCCCCCTTTATCAGACCTTAGTCAGAATAAGCAAAAAAAAAAAAAACAAGAGGAAGAAAAAAATTCATCCTCTGACTGTCCAGAGTGACTGATCTACCTCAAAGATATGACCGTCCCCCCACCCCCTGTTGCTCCTATACCCCGCCACCTCCCGCCCCCTCCTCATACCCCCTGCCTCAACAGCCTAATGACTCCTGGAGGTTCCATTTGTAAGGCTCCCATAGAAACACAACCACAATAGGCCCCATCTTGAGAGGGCCCATCTGGGAGTCTTTGTGGGGCCTGCTGAAAGCCACAAAGGCCTGCTGACCTAGAAACCCATCAATAAGAGAACAGGGAGCCCCACCGACAACAAATTGAAGAGCCATGGAATTTCCTGGGCCATCCTAAGTCCGTAGGTGAGGAGGTAGACCGGGAACGTGGGAGGCTGAATTCTCCGGATGTTGGAGGATGACACGTCAGGATGTCATTCCCAAGCTGTCATCTGGATGCCCATTACCTTAAACCGTCACCGCTGCCTTTGTCCTTGTACCCACTGTTTGTCATTGTGAAGAGGGGCCTATGAAATCTTTACAAAATGGTGAATGTGACAGGAAGCAGCAGCAGCATGCTGGGCAGAGTTATGTGCCCTGCTCAGTTGGGTTTCATGGTGATGATGCGGGCTTTTTTTTTTTCTTCTTCTTCTTCATTTCATTGTGTGTTTGCGGTGTGGAAAGTCAGGTGGCTGCTTTGTGTTCGATGATAAATGATAATTTGAGGAAAGTATGTTTTGTGAGTGGACGTATTTGTCAGGCTTTATTCAGTGGTTGAGCCACCACTGGATAAGTCTGTAATGTCATCCCTCAAAACCGATTTCCCCTGTGCAACTTACTCTGTATAATGATGATCTGATGGGAATGACACTAGAAACCTACTAGTGAAAGAATGTCAATGCCATCAAAATGCAATCATAAAGCAGAAAGACTCAAGTGAACCACATGTCAGGAAGCATTTTGAAGGCATATACTATCTTATCTTACTCCTGCCCGCTCTCGTCAATCGTCCTGACAGCCGAGGTACTTTTTCCGTTCGGTGGGAGGGGTCAGGTGAATGCTTTAAGGCAGGTGTCTCATGCTCACCTCCCCTGCTACTTTGGGACATGATAGGTCGAAGTGGACAGGGATACTGTTAGTACCCTAACGAGAGAGCGGAGGATGTCATCTCCACTTTAATAGACGAATCACACTGCAACACCTATTTATCAGTGCCATGTCAGTTACCACCTTCTCTGTTTCCTACAAAAGGTACCCAGACTGGGGTCCTTATATCGATTATAGATGGCAGCTGTGATGCAGTCATGCACTGCTGCAGTGTTTGCCCGTATAGGGAATCGTAAAGGAGGTAATAAGTAATGAAAGACTTGACGTCCATAAAGCCGAACTTCACTGTAAAATCTTTTTGTTGTTGGATGTTTCACATAAAGAATATGGCATTGGACAATCAAATTCAGATCATTTTTGTTTTGTTTGTTTGTTTCCTTTTCAGAGGAAGACCGGTATGATAGCTACTCTCGCATGATCTTAAAGTACTTCCTGGCAGAAGGAGTGGTGTGTCAGCACAAACTTTTTGTGGCATCGGCTCAAGATAACCCCGAGGACATTTTACAGGTATGAGCCGTGATGTGTTCTGTAACATCTGAAGCTGAGGATGAAAGTTTGTGGTACAAGAGGATAAAGTCATATGCATTGAAAATACTTCTTTTTTTTTTTTTTTTGCAAGATTTAGTTGGGAAAAATGATAGTTGTCAAAGCAGACACGAAACTGCCTTTAGAAGTCATGTTTTGTCACATTTCCTGTCATACAGTTCTGGGAGACAGCTTTCTTCAGCATGTGTGAGGGTCAGAAGGGCTATCGCAGAGGTCGAGGGTGGCATGGTTGTGGCATTGTTGAAATGTTTACCGCCGCATCACTTTGTGAAGAGGGCCGCAGCCCCAGAAGCTGACTGCCACCCAGCATACAGGAGGAGGGCCTCTCTCGCGCTGATTGATAGTGGGAGGGGTCATCGCCTCACCCCCTCTTTACATATCAAAGACTTATTAGGGGAAGGACTCCCAATGGGGATATATCACGTCATTTAATGTTTTCACAGCTACATTTGCAGTATGCTAATCTTCACATGCTAGGTCACACTTTATGCAGTACATTAACACAAACAAATAAATCAGCTGAGGAGGGGAAGCCAGTGTCAGAAAGGAAAAAAAAAAGATGAGTTGTGAACACATTGTTTGTTACATAACAGTTTGCTTAAGTTAACTTAACAATTGTTCTTTTTTTCCTAATGTGTTTTGAATCAACGCTGTCTTTATACTTTATTGCTAAATACCTTGAGGAAACATTTGTGCTCGTTGCACAAAGCTCCCTCACTTTGCCTGCACATTCATGTACATTAATAAAGTGATCTGCTGTTCATTTACAATTTTTGCTCCCAATAAAACCAGACTTTTCTGAGATAGGTATTTTACATTATTGTGTCATGACAAGGTTCATTGAACTCTTTTTCATGCACCTAAAGAATACTTAAAAAACACTGATATATTTCTTTATGTCCAGGTTGTCAAGTTAAGGTCAGAACCAGGTGCTCCTTCATAAACTGGTCTTCATTTTCTTATGAAACTGTAGCTGTGTCTGCTTGGAAAGTAACTGTGAGACTCTTAATTGCGGACATCTGGTTCAAACAGTATATTTTCATTGTCTGAGTTCATTGTACTTTTATATCATACAGGAACTCCCGTCTCCTATCTTGGATGATGTTGCTATCCCCAAGGTGGTGGAACAGCCTCGACTGCCATGTGAGCCTCAGGACAGGTTGGATGCCATGAAAATTGCTTGGCGCTATCAAAATCTCCCCAAAGTCCAGGTATTCGGATGGATTTATATGTTGATCATCACCATCTCTCAATGCAGTTATTACAGCCTTTTTCCAGTATACATTAAGATAGATTACTTTGTGATAGTCTGCTGTTATGAGAGGTTCAGCATGTGTCACTATTAATGATGGTATGAGAATGGACAGCACTGGCCCTCTGGTCTCAGTAGTTTGGCAATTGTCTCGACCACTAAATCCATCAGCTTCTAAACTCCTTTGTGGAGTGAATGAGGCCTCAGCCTCTCTTTTCAGAGTTGGACCAGATTACTCACACTTAGCTGGCAATAGGTAGGGCTTTTCAGTTGTCCCCAACTCACATACACACACACACACACAGGCACGCACACACACACGCCTGCACCCCTGCTTAGCCTGGGAAACAAGAGTACTTCGCAGCCTGAGCATTGACATGTCTGCTCGATCAACCCCATGACCCAGACCTGCGCCTCTGTCTTCTCCCAAATCCCTGCTTTTCCCCCTGCTAGGGTCGGCAGCCCTACACTCTTTCTTCCGCTTTGAGGAGAGGTGACCCTCCCCTTCTACTTCTCTGCAGTCTACCCCCGTCGGTCTGTAATCCATATCGCTATGTGGATTAACAGCACAGTGTATCCCTGGGGATCCTCTCCCTCTTTCTCTCCTCCCTGGAAACTTCTTTATATCTGTGTCCTTTCCTCACCTCTCCCCCTTCCCCTGTAAAATCGTCTTTACAAACCACTAGTAAGCCCCACCAGAGGATTTGCATCCCAAATTCGCCCCCAGAGTCAGCGCTTACTTTCCCCTTACACACACCTCTCCTGGCACAGCCCACTGTGTCGCTCTCTCGATGAAGACATCAGATCAAAGGTGAGGCCGTCAGGGCGGGGATGGAACGCTAAGCGGGTTGCCCGGCTCACAAAGAGAAGATGAGCCTCTGACCCCCCCTGCCCTGCTGACCCCCTCGTCCCGCCAGGAGAGGGACACACCGGGGGCCCTAATCCAGATTAGGAGTAGATTAAGGGCCCCCCGAACAATGGAATCCCTGGTTTCACTGAGAGAGAAGAGCTAAAACTCTCTCTTTCAGCTGCAGGAAAACATCCGCCTTCCCCTGCGTCCGTGACACGTTCGCATTCACAGCCAGAAGTGGACATTTATGTGAAGAAATGATTAAGAGCGTGGACGTAGTGGTTATTTAACTTCTCTGCAGCACGAATGTTGAGGAATGACCCATAAACAATGCAATTGCTTTACCATAGTATCACAAAGCACACTCATTTAACATATTACAAAGACAAATAAAGTTTTGCTGTCCTATAAACTGTTACCATTCTATTCTCATGTGAAATAAGTCCAACACACAGCATTTGTTTTGATTAGACGAAACTATGCAGTAGTGTTGGATGTATTTTAAGATGTTCTTTCTTTATTTGAGTTATTTCGAATAATCTTTGCACTACACTTCATTTGTTGAACTTTTCAGAGTGCCCTTGCGTCGTCCTCTCGGTTCGGACATTACTATGACGTCTCCAAGACGATGGAGCCAGAAATTCGCCAGGCAGCCAAGTGCCACCGCTTCTACCTTCCAGACCATCCCACCCAGTCATCAAATACACACAGGTAAAACGACAAGACATCATCCGCAGAATGCACGGAAACCAATGAGACACCATCTGCAGAGCACGGGCGCACGTTCCCGACATCAGCCGCAGAACACAGCTATCCAAATAAGACACAATCTGCAGAACACAGGGAAGCAAACGTGGCAATGTTCACAGAATGCAGCCAAACCAAAAACACACACTAACCGACATGATTTAAAGAGCACATACTGGACAAGCCCAAAACTTATGGCATTAATCAGTGTCATCCAGAAGTGACTGACTTTTTCTTGTTCTTTGTAAAAGCTATTCAAAATATTTCATTTATCATTTATCACTCAGTACTTTCTATATTAATTGTGTTGCTCAAAAAAGTTCATTGAAATATTAAAATACGCCTCATGGATTTTTTTGAAGCGCCCAAATTGATGTAAATATATTATGATATAAAGCGTTTTTTATTGTATAAAGAAGTTGTATATATCAAAACACAATGTGGTTACAATGTGATCATCAAAATAGTTTTTAAATTTGTTATTCATAGTAGAATGTATTTTTTAATGCTGAACTGCCATAAGTTGATACATCTCATGTTCATTTTTTTTTTTTTTTTCAAATAGTTGATTCCAGCAATGAGAAGAACATGTAAAAAGTATTGATGATCCAGGCTGTTCACTGTTTGAAGGCTGAAAACATAAAAACACACCAGTTTTTATATATTCACAAGAAGAACCCAACTAAAAACATTTCATTTTGCATTCAGTACATTTGTTGTCCTCGCGTTTCATTCAGATGTGGTTCATCCTCTATTCTAAGTAGCTTAACATTGGTCTAAGTCATTCAGCCTCCTGGAAAGGTTGTGTATGTCTATTCAAATAAGGGTCTTATTTGCTCAGTGTCTGTTTGATTTCTCCTGCGTTGAGTGTACTTAGGGTTCAGAGGTCATGAAGGCTCTTTACTCAAAAGAGTGCTGCTGAGCACACAAGGGCACACGAAGGCACACTCACACACACTGGGTAAATACAGCAATCTGGAGCGCAGAGGATGTAGAGGAGGCTTTATGGTGTCCCTCTTCCTTTATGTCTGCAAACAGGCTGTTTAACAGAGCACCTTTACAAACACATTAAATGTCGTGGACGCTCAGTTTAGTACAGTTTAAAGTGTTGACTGGATAGCGCTTATTATAATGTTAAATGTCTGTTCAGAAGTGATGTCTAATTAGAAAAATGTAAAATAAGAAACCTCCTTCAGTGATGCTTGCGGTTTAGTGAAGCAGCGAGGTCAGAGTGACACACTGGTGCTGAGTCTGAATGGGTTATGGATCTTATAGAAATTGTGACAGCAGGAAACTACACCTGCACTGCACCATTGTGCCCCAAGTCCCGCCCCAGCACTGACTGAAAATACACACACACACACACACACACACACACACACACACACACACACACACAGTCAGCGCATTGCACACGCAGACGTACCACACAAACTCCTAAGCAGGCTACTCCCCCTTGCACGTGTCCACAGCCCCATGTTGATACCCTAGCTGTTAAATTGCTCCGTTTCACTTGAAGGCATAATTGGCACAAATTGCTCTCTAGGTGATACAGATCCTGTTGTTTAAGACCAAGCATCCCCCTTCCTTCCTCCTTTCTTCACTAGCTGAAAGAGAAATACTGAGATAAAGAAGCGTCCCTGTGCGTGATCCTAATTAGCTGACGCACTAGCCCCTATAGCTGAGCACCTAGACATTTTTGGTACCTGAATGAAGGGTGCTCAGTAGGGGTAGCCAAAGCACAATGCCGTCTTGCACAATGGCTGCCAACCAGAGGCAAGCTCCCGCTCAACTGCATGTCACACCACCCCTGCCCCCTACCTCAGCGCTGGGGCATGGGCAGAGTGGCCATGGAGGGTAGGTGTCCCTCTTTCACCAAGCCAGCTCTATCATTAGCCACAGCAGGGTCAGGAGGCACCATTGTTGTGCTCAATAACTGAAATAGAGTACATAGATATACTTGGCCAAGTGTAATCAACACAAGTGTGTATTACCGTTCTTTATGCAGGGCTATTGGCGTGTGACCAATCTGTGTGTATCAGCTTTTGTAGCCCGCAGGTCAAATTGACAAGTGACATAGCAGCCCACTGTGAGTCACTGCAGAGTGGTCATTACAATGGTGGGGCGTTTTTAAGTGGAGGGCCCTGTGTAAAAAGATAGGGTTAACATTCCCGTCGGCCATCATGTGGGCACATGGAGAGCTCGGCAGCCATCGACCCCTCGACTGCTGCTTCACCTTCCTCTGATGCTACTCTATGGCCTTTGTCGGTGGTGCACAACTTACCCCTGATTAAACACCAAAATGCTGTTCTTTGTTAATTTCAGATCTCAGCCCATTAACTCTCCCCCTCCTTCTTACTTATCACCGTTGTTTTGTGTATGTTTGTTCATATGTGCGTCTCATCTGTCTGTCGGTCTGTCTCGGCACAATTACGTCCTCAGGGAGCTGACAAAGAACCAGTCATGTTGTAATTTAATCAACCAAATAAATTAATTGGATCTCTTGATATGGATAGTCTGTCTGCTTCAGCGGCTCCGGAAAAGCACAGTCAGGAGGAGCATGCTGCAGTCATATAGGATTAAGCTGCTGTGGTGATAGACTTGGCCCACATTATCATAATATTCTCAATGACAGTTCAAAAAACTTTTCCTCTCACTATTTGGTTGTTTACTTCACCGTGTCCATTCTCTCCTCTGTCCTGTGCTCTCCCCAGTCCCATGCTGGAGTCCTACTCTGCGTTGCTGAAGTCTCTTGAAGAGGTCATACACAGGGAGGGCTTTGATGTAGTTGCCCCCATGGTAAGAACTGACAGACTGCTCTGGCTTTTTTTTTCACTTTGAGTCTGAATTCACTGTGTTTTTAATGACTAATTGCAGCTCATTTACACTTTTGTATTTTATCCCCTCTGAATGAATAAAATTAAATATAAATTCACTGCTCACTCCTTAATCAATTAAACTTGAAAAATCTAATGTGATCAACTACGGCAGATCTGCAGTGAGTTATACTTTCATCAAGTTTATAACTCTTCAGTTTTGCTTAGCATGCTCAGAGAGGTGCTGCTTCTTGTTGACATTCATTATTCAGGTGGTGATGGGTAATGTTTTTGTTTTTGAAGAATGCTTTCAGTGTTTTTACCCTCTCATGTTTGTTAATGTGGTGGGCAAGATAACACCTTTTATTATGACATTATATTAAACTCATACCTCTTCAGATAACTTGAACATGATGGGGGTTTTTTTTCCAGAGGCATACTTTATTTTTTTTTATGTGTTGTATTTGATCACATTAGAATGTATTTAATGAACTGGCTGGTGAATACACATTATTAAATCTTTTGTCGAATAAAACTCAGCAAGAATCTAAGAACAATGTTCAGAACATACATAAGAAGTAATGGAGAATATGGATAATAGGTAGAATATGGAAAACCAAACACATTCATTTAATCAACTAAAATTAAATCTACATTACTATTCTCAACTTGCTTTATCAGATGCTTTGAGAAGTACATTACTGAAACCCAGCCATTATATATTCTCAGAATTTATACGCGTCCACTCGTCAGGCAGGTGAACCTTATTGTTTATGATGGAATGTTTGACCACCCGACACTGAGGAATACCATGTGCTAAATAGGTATATGCATCATTTCCGTGTGTAATATGTATTGGAGGAGCCTTTAGAAAATAAAAAGTGGAAGTGCTCGGTCTGCATCTGTGACCTGAAGCGTTGCTGTCACATTCCAACCACCACTCCACTCTGTTATGTCTCTTTCTGACCTGCGTGGGTTGGCCTCACCTGCATGTCCCAGCTGTGTGTGTCTTACCTTTGACATACATCTTTTTAATAATCACCAATCCTCTGCAGAATGCCAGAAACATCCGTGGCCCCGTCTGTCTCGTTTTGCATGCCTATTTATGTTCTCCACAGGGCCAGGTCCTGTGCGAACATAGCATAGATGCTTAAAACCTGCTCACACTTCAAACACTGTACCTCCTTAATGGGATTCATTCACAAGAGCATCAAAACGTTGTTTGCCATCCCGTGTGTGTGTGTGTGTGTGTATGCACACGGGCATGTATGTGCCGCTCATTCACCTACATTCGATGACCCCTCTGCTCGTCACCTGGAGCCACCTCTCCCCCCCGCTCCCCCCTACGCTCCCACAGAGGATTTACCTCCCGTACCCCCCACCTCCCTCCCCGAGTGCTGTCACTCACACACCAGATTAACTGCTGACATCATTAAAGCGGTGTGGCCGCCTGACATGCTGTTGGCACAGTCCAGGAATGCAGACCAGCACAGAGCGACGTGGGCACTGGCACAAAAATGCCCAGTATGGATGGATCATAGTGTGCGTTGATTTGTTAATCTGCCTATGTGGACTGTTAACATGCAGATTTAATATCATCTGTGTGATGTAAATAGCAGATTAGAAGAAAGATTAATCCCCCAGAGCATAGTTGTCTGTCTTTGTGAGAGCAGTGGGACAGGGGTGGCAGCAGGACTCAGAGTCTCCATAGACACTCACTGATTAGGGTTGTGGTCCCAGGCTTGTTGTAGTCTATATGGCTGGCCTATGGGCCTTGGCTGAACCCTGCTGGCACTTTTCCCTGATGTTTCTTTTCTATAGGCTAAACTATAGGAGTAAAGTTTGGCCTCTCTTCCTGATGTTGCCACAGCAACAGTCATGTTGCCACAGTGTCCCCCCTGCTGGGCTGCAGTCATAGAAATAGATTTTTAATTCTGTGGCCCCCAAAACATGTGCATGAAAAGAAAGGGCACATCTGAAAGCGACTGATGTACACATTTACATCGGACTCATATTGTGCTAAGTTGTAGCGGTGGAACATGATCGTTGAATAACGTAAAGAAACATGATTAAGAAGGTCAGTTTGAGAGCCTTTTGGAAGCTATGAGCAAACCAAGTAAAACTCACCAAGACAATGGGGTTTATTTTTCTTAGCTCCCTGTTATTCTGATCCACATCCAAACCAATCTTAGGTCATACTGTTGGGAGAGGAAACGATGGGGAGTGGGGCGGAGGGGATTTTGGAGGGCTGAGATAATGGAGGGGGAGGGATAACAGAAAGAGGAGGCTGGAGGGGGGAAAAAAAGCAAAAAGTGAGCAGATTTTAGGCAAGGGCTTTGTTAATCACTCTTGGCTCTCACCTCAGTAATCAGGAACCACCCTGAAGAGAACCGCAAATAAAAGGCAATTGAACTAAAGGCTAAAAACCTCTCACAGTTTGGACAGGCTCCTCCATTCTCTCAGTTTCAGTGATATATATCCCACTCCTGTTTGGCCACTTTTTCTCTGTCCTCATGAGAGTGGGTTACCGTTGATCTCTTGTGATGGGGTTGGGGTGGTATGGTGGTGGTGGGTGGAGGGGGTTGTTTCAAGGGAACGCACTCCACCCTTACCCAGGCCCCCTTGGCTGCAGAGCATCGCTGCGGTGCCAAGAATGTGCTGGGGTTTCTGGGTGGCGGCCATATTGGAAGCCTGTCTGACAGGTCCATTGTGCGTGTGTCAGATGGCTTCTGTGATTGGGCAGTTGTGTCCAGTCACGTTTGGGCACCGTGTTTCTGTCGTCTGTGCTGGTGAGCAGTCTGTGCGCTCACTCGCTCCCAAACTTTGTGAATAAAATCCAAGACAGCAGCACCTTTCTGAAATCATTTGAATGCGGCTATCAGATCATCTTTCTGTGCACCTTTCTGAAGGTGTTGCATTCGTGTGCATGTACACGTGTGTCACGTGCGTCAGTGAAAATTCACATGTACTTTTTTCAACGTTTTGTACGCTTCTCAACACTCGTTCTCACTTGTTCTTATAGCCAAAGTCGCGAAACATCCTGCGTGTTGGGCTTCACTCGCTTGGCTCAGCTCTGTGGGGTGATGACCTGAGTTGCCATGACAACCCCAGGCATCGTCACGCCCTGACGACCTTTCTCTACGGACTGCGTGCCTTGCTCAGGTCATCGCTGTCCGTTGCAGTAGTTACTGTACCTTCTCATCTTATCCAGGTAAGAAGTGTTTCACGTGTTTTAAACAACTTCATTCACATTAACACTGTTTAATTTGCGTTTGATGACAGAATTCCAGCTCAATATCTTCCTCAATACTTTTTGCATTTACCATTTTCCTTACTTTATTTGTCTTGAAGTGACAGCAAATAATTTACAGACAACAGCCAGTTGGCACGTGTGTTTGAGTGGATCTTTGGTCCATATTTGCTTGCTTGGTCTTTTTCCTCACAAACATTAAGTCTAGCATCTTTTGTCATGTGGGCCTCCCCATGACCCTACAGTTTGGTGTCACCCTGGTATGACTCAGGCCTGCGAGGGGCCTCTTCCTCTACACACCACTTCCCCCAGCAGAGCCAGTCAAGCGCACACTCCATTCAAAGGCCTTTAAACCTTTGTTTGTTTGTTTTGGCTCCAATTACTTTAAGCTGTATGCAGAGTGCGTGCCTTATGCACACACTTATTGCCTTATAAATATGGCTCCTTTGCAGTTATGTGTATCTCTAGCTGTGTTTGTGGGTGTGTGTCTTGCGAAAGGGGGAGTGGGAGTGGTGGGGGGTGTCTTCATGCGTGCGTCTGTGTCCAGTCTGGCCTCTCAGTGTGAAGGTGGAGTCATCTGCTGAGGCATATGGCAAACCACAGCCCTCCCCCAGACGGTCAACCACAGAAGCACACTCACCAGAACAGCCATCTGAGACATTCTACCAAAATATTTTAATCTGCTCACACTTGAAAGTGTCCTTTTTTTTTCTTACAGTCCTTATTCACAAGAGTACGCACGTCGATTTATCTGCAATCCTTTCGCACAAAGATATAGGTCACTGCTTGACTTATACAACAGCTGTGTTGTCACAACATAGTCTGGCTCCAGGCCTATATGCTCGGCGCACAGCGGCCTTGGCCTACTGAAAAAAGGTAAAGTGGCTAACTAGCAGATGTCAGCTGTGGTGGGAGCGGTCCCCCTGTCCCACTCTGGCCAGGCCTCCAAACCCTTAATCTGTCCCCTCCCCCTTTTCTACCCCGGGGAGAGAAGTGAATGGGCTGGGAATGAAGAAGAGAAGGGGAAATTTTGGACTGAATCAGGTGTTTGGTGACTAAGCCAACATGGAGGTAATTAGAGGCTGGGATGTTATGACCTTATCGTCAGTTTAACATTGCCGCTCTTCCTTGATGTTGTTGTGTTAAGAAAACAATCTAATTGATCAGCTGCGCTTACCCACGTGTAAAATTTGGTCACTTTAAGTTTGTGACAGTGGTGTGTTTATGTTTTCATACACACGCATGAAACTGCAGCATCTCTCTGGTTCGTCTCCTGTTTAGGTAAATTAGATTACTTATCTAAAGAGTGTGGCCTTTTGAAGACCGTCTAGACGAGTAGCAGTGGGCTAGCTGGCCGAGACTGTCTCGGCCAGCTAGCCCACTGCTACTAGTCCACAATACTCAATTCATTATTGAGCAGCTTGGGAAGCTGAGCAACTCACTGAAAGCCTCATCACAGCAGCCCAGTGCCACAGTCCATCTGAAACATTAATTAGGCTTGTCTTAGCCTGGTTCTCCTCCATCACCCCAACTCCAACTACCACACCCATAATGATTGTGCAATGCATAAACCCGTTTATATGGCAAACAATTCCGACCCATGATGGCTTTAAGTCCACTTCATTTCCATCAGAACCAGCTTGAAATTTTGCAGTGATTTGAGCTACAATAGCTGGTCGGTTGGCTCAGGTCAGACTGGCCCGTGTGCATCAGTGATCCTTGGCTGCCCGTGATTCAGTTGCCGGTTCACTGCTTTTCTGTCCTTGGACTTTTTTTTTTGTTTTTTTGTTTTTTTTTTTCTTTTTCAAAGAGGCTGACCACTGCTGACCAGTAGAAATACTTATCCTACTCCATCAAATCAGTGTTCCTCATTTTCATTCCTTCCATATAGGCTTGGTGGACGACATCTTCATTCCTGCTTCATATATTCCAACCATGATAAAAACAATCTGTGTTTCACTTTACATGTCATTGGTAATAGAGTATGGCTGAATTTATATATAGTCTACTGTCAATACATATCGGTCTCTGATAAATAAATAAATGACACCTTTTTTTTCCAAACTTCTTTTTGTGGGTTCAGCATTAATAATAACAAATTTGTTTTCATCTCAAAATATGTAGCATCATATAAGCTACAAATCCTGGTATTATTCATTCTGTACTTTGGACTGATGTATTAAAATTTGCTCTGTTCATGTGCAGTACCTTCCATCAATTAACGTGTGTTGTCAAACGAACACATGCAGTATAGCTGTCAGTCACTGGTGATCAGCTGAAACGCTGGGTGTTTGGGAGATTTACATCGAGAGTCTGAGCTAACAGCACAATGGTTCATGTTCTAATTTAAAAGAAGATAAGATATGTATTTTCAGCTCTGCAGAAGTGTTGAGCATGTCTTATTGACCTCATTGTGCAGTGCTGCCACTATACTGAGCTGCCTGGTGTGGACACTTTAGATTCCTCTGACTTTGAAAGTTCTGATTCTTTGCCAAGGAGCCTCATCTTTGTGTTTTAGTATGCATAGAAAAGTCATTATGACCTAGACTGACAGGCACTGATAAAGTTTTAGTTGGCTATCTTCCTCATGCAGACAGACACCATGGGTCATACTGAACCATTAATGCTTTGAATAATTTGTTGTATCTCCAAACTGTTACACAGGCTTTAATTGCCGTGCAAAAGTGACCTCAGATACCCTGTAAGTGCTGCTGGTACTGACTACTGAGATGCTGCATACTTTAAAAGTAGGACAAAAATGAAAAGGAAGAAGAAAGAGCAGGGAAAAGACATGAAGGCATGAAAACTGCATTAGGCGGTGGCAGCCAACACAGAGAGAAGGACGTGAATGATTCAGGAGGCAGAGTGATTAATAATGCAGGACTCCCTCTCTCCCTCTGTCCCAATGTCCCTCTCTCCATCCCCTTCACTCCTTTTACCCTTTACTTCCACTCTTTTGTGTATTTCTCCCTCATTCTCTCCATCTACTATGTTCACCAATAATTTGCCCACTTTGTTGTCAGGACTGTAACCTAACCAGTAGGGGGAGCTATCCACATCAAGCCCATGTCACTTTCCCCACTCCTTCATCCTTCCCTCATGTGTGCTAGTTTGACATTGTGCACCAAGTCCAGTCCTTTTTGTGAGAAATGCAGATTTGGTGAAAGTACAAACACGTGAAGTGACCAAGTGGTTTTGTGGCCGAATGATGGATATAAGAGGTAAGTGCAGCAGTTGGCCCCAGCATCACCTGTGTAGCCCGTGACACTTTCTGCCCCCTGTATACCTCTTCACACTCGCAAAAGCCACGGACAAAAACGACCTGGCCACAGGAAATGATGACCTAATTTAATTGCAACACTGATTGCCCGTCAGGAGGCTTTTAATTACCTGCTCATGTTCTCTCTCTCTCTCTCTCTCTCTCTCTCTCTCTCTCTCTCCCTCTCTCCCTGTTACTCCCTCGCTCTCTCGATCTCAATCCCACTCAATTCTACAGGACAGGGCTCTAATGGGCAGTATAACCAGGCTATGTGACAATGCCATAGCCTTGGAATCTTTCAAAGGCTCTGAGAGAGAAACGAACCCTCTCTACAAAGACTACCATGGTAAGAACACACACTCTTGCTTATCTTTCTGCCTCTTTTCCATCAAACACACACACACAGGCAGTGCATTAAGGATGGGGCTGGGCTGTGGATGGAGGCAGGGCAGCCCCCTTGCAGGCCAGGCTGTCAGTGCGCGTTAGTGTGTTGCTGCTCAATCAGACGTGCTCCTCAGTAGACAGGCCGGGGGGGATTCAGCTGCCACGCTGTACCCCCTCTCCCTCGCACCCTCATCCCCTCCATCCCTGCCTCCTCCCCCCCGCCCCCTCCAGCAGAGCCTCTCTCCCTCTCGCCTCGCCCACTCTCCATCCCCTGTCCCATACCCCTGAGGCTCTGGAGCAGAGCGGACCAACACTGGGGAATCGATATTCTCACCATCACTCTCTCTTCCTCTCTGCCTCTATCTCTCCATCCCTCGCTCAATGTCTCCGTGGCCAGCATGCTCTACTAATAAATGGAGGGCAAGGCTTTCAGAAAAAGAGAGAGGACACCGGGAAGGGACGGTCAGAGAGGGAGAAACGAAGAAAGTGGGAGGGGAGGGCCACACAGTTTGTCTCCGCTCTCCCGTTCTTCACCATCACTTTTTCTCTCTAGTTTTATCATTTGCGCTTCCTCCTGCTCGCTTCCTTCTTTTCTATCACTCTATCACACTTTCCATGGATAAAGGTCAGTTTAAGCGAGCGGGATATTTTTAGCAGTGCCTCTCCAACTCTCCCACTCACTCTTGCGCTTTTCCTCTCTTTCCCCCCTTCATCCCTCCCCTCCCCTCCCCTCCCCGGGTGAGGCAGTCCCGGTTGTGACAGATGAAGGAAAGACATTGAAAACATTCTATGGAAGAATTTGGTTTCATCCAACAGCATGTTTTATTCAGACAGACCATCCCGTAGCGATCACATTCCTCTGCATGGCAAAGCCAGGTGGCTTTTAAACACTGTCAACAAAGGAGGGATGTGGCGCATCATTTTTTTTTAAAGTCCTTGTGTATCGCAAAAGCGTCTTTTGAATTTGCAGTTGATATTGTTTGAATGTCTTGTTCAAGAATATATCGGCCCCGGTTTAACCAGCCATATGAAATCTGGTTGGATTATGAAATAGATTTATGTGTATGATTGTTTTGATGTGTGTTCATGAGTGCAAGCGCATCTGGTACGAGTGTGAGGGAGTGTGTGTGGATGCGCGTGCGTGCGTGTTTGCGGCAGCAGTTCAGGGCTGCTCAAAGCATGCTGGGAAGCCTGTCACTGCAAATCAGGCATGGGGAAATCACCCAAGTGCACAGAGGAGAGAACCCACCATCCCCCACTTTCTCTGTCTGTCTTCCTTTCTCCATTACTCCCTCGATATCTCTTTTTCTTTCAAACACTTAGTTCCTCTCTGCCGTATGTATCAAGTTGTATGAAAATGCAACTGAATGAAAAATTAAAAGTTTTTTTAAGTCGTTAAAATCTCCTTTCTGTTTTTGTTTTAATTCCTTGTTTTTGTTTTGTATCGCACTGCTCTAATGTGTCAATGTAATAGTTTGCCCTTTTTTTTTTTCCACCCATGCATTTAGCCCATAGGAAAAAATGAAGAGAGAAGTAATGTTGACAGGAAAACAATCACATGTACAGTAATACTTCCCATTTCACTGAACTGCCATCAGATTTGATTCTTCGTGGCAAACTGTCAGAAAACTAATCCTGTTTTTTGTGTGTCCCAATTTTATAATGAACCACAGACTGCAGTTTCTGCTTTGGCTATCGCTGCACTGAACTGTCAGTAACAACCACAGCTGCTGGGAATTTGCAGAGAATATGCAAAACGTGAAATACAATTTATTTTTATGTATAGTTTTCTCAGTTGCTTATCTAGACAATTAGACCATGTTATCACGTATTTAACTACTGTGTTTTTATTTTATTTTTTTTTTTTTTTGCAATTTTAACTATGTTCCACCACGTTTGAGTCTCTTGTTGCACAGAGGGCAGTTTCCAATCAATTTGTTTGGGACACATACAATAAAAGATTTCAGCTATATTTTATTACTTTATTTAAATGAATCTTGCAACTCTAATATATTTCGATTTATGTCGATTTTACTTTAGAAAGTTTAAAAATCTCAGAAATGCACCTAATGGTTAGGTAAGAAAAAAATAAAATGACAATTTAAAAGTTAAAGCATCTTTATTTCTGTGGCACATTTCACTAACATTTACCACTGGCAACAAAAAGAAGAAAAATGAATAAAAGTAAGAAAACCTTAAACCAAGGAAAATAAAAGTACCAAAGGAAGAATTGCTACTTCTTAAATTAAGTTTTTGCTTCCATCGTCTAACAAAGTGTTGAATAATCGCTCTACCAGCAATGTTCGACGTTGGCACTGGAAATAGGGTGACGTATTTGTGACAGATAGTTATCATGCTAGATGATTGTTGTCATCACATAGCCATCTCAAACAAGGTCGCCTTTGCAATTAAAACATTAGAACTCACTGAATGACTGACACTTTAATTGGGTGTAATATTCATCTAATAATAGAACATTTTATGTTATGAAATCACTTTGTTATAACTCTATTATCAAGATGTAATGCTAATATTAATGCTGATGGCCCAAATTTTATATCTGTTTGTCCAACGTTGCCTGATTCTTTAGTGTTTCAGTAAGTCTCAAGCAGAGCAGCGTTAATAAAAGGGTTAAGACTCGTCGGGACTTTTATTTCATTTTGCCTGGATGTAAAAATAAGATGCTCTTTTACTTATTTTCTTTAACTGAAAACTCACCTTGGTTTAATATAGTTTTTTTTTCTTATTAGCACAATGTAATGTCATAGATGCTCCCTGTGGACAAGACAGGAATATCTTTATTGTAGCTTCGTTGTGTTGTTTAATGCACTGTAAACATTTTCAGATTTAATCTCCGGTGTCCTTCACAGGCCTGTTACACGTTCACCAGGTACCTCACCTGAACTCTCTGGCGAACCAGCTCCCCGACCACAAGGACCTGGCTTTTAAGCTCAAGAGAAAACAGTTCAGCATTGAGGTATGTTGGAAACCTTGCATATTCATGATTTTAGTAGTTTTGCTCTTATTAAGGCTGTTTTTTTTTTTTTTTTTTTTTTTTTTTTTTTTTTACTGGAGTTGCTTTGTTAGATATTTTGTTTTATTTAGTGAACCAATTTCACATATTTTGTCATTATTTGCTATATTGTGCTGCCTTTTTTTATTTTCTTCACAAACATTAAGTGGGAAATCTCACAAAAGTGATGCTTCACCCACCTGTGCCTACTTTTCTCTGCTATTGGGTGGTAAAAACAAAAGTGAAGTTATTGATTATTGTTGCTGCCATGTTTACTACAGTGTAGCATTGAGTGTGCAGTGCAGTGAGAAAAGTCTCTTCTTATAAATATTTAATGAAAATACTCATGGCAGTTTAACTTAAAGAGGTACAGTCAAACTTTTTTATGTGTGAAGGACAAATTTGCCAATATCATTCATTCTGATGAATGGACATGTCTTGCATGAATTATGAAAACAGAAAAAAACCCGAAGCCAAACGCAAGTTCAAGCCACAAGAGCTGTGGTCTAAATATCATTGTAACATATCCTGACAGACTCATCGGTGTGGCGTCTGCAGAAGTACACAAAATGCATGTGCATTTAGCACATAATTCGGTATCGTTTTCATTTTGATTTATTATTTCACATCTTTAGCTTTCTGTCAGAGATGCATCCATTCTGCATGCGTCACATCATCACTCTCACCCAGGGCAATCAATCTGTCACTGAACTACCACTCTGGAGACAAATTAAGGGGCCCTCCTCTTAGCTCAGGCTCATGATTGGTCCTCATTACATTATCATTACCTTATCACACCCTCTGGTCCTTGGCTCTCACTGAGTCCTATTGTCTCAGGCTGGAGGTGAAGGGGAGGAGAGGAATGCCCACCCTACCCCCAAACTTCCCCGCATCCCACTGTCAGTGCTTTCATTTTTTTTTTTTTTTTTTTTTTTTGCCAGCCTTCACCATCCTTCCAGCCCATTCTGCTGTCTGCATCAGACGACTCCCTCTCCTTTCTCTGACCCACCAAATAGGCCACCCCACTATAGATTTATAAGGTCTGTAAACGTCAAGGTGGTTATCCTCAGTGCTCTTTTAATTGGTCCCTGTAATGGGCAAGCCAGGGTGGAAGATGCCCGCTGAATCCCTGTAGCTCTGTGGGGCCTGAATACCATGTCATATATTCCAGCAGTACATTGTTAAGGACGAGCTTTGTCTGCCTTCTTGTTACGGGAGCTTTATTGGGTTTTTTTTTTCTTTCTCTGCAGTTGAAGTCGTACTCTTGCATTGGCCTCAGAGCACAGGCCTAGAAGAGAGTGATAGCCACATTTTTTTAAGATACTAAAATGATTGTGATTGTTGGCACAGAAGGCTACTTAATATGAAATGTCAATCACAATCCTCAGCCATGACACATGTTTGTGTGTCAGGGAATTTCCCAAAGATCTTTGCATCACATCACCAGTCATGCATCAAATCAACTAAAACGCACATTAGTCATTGTAATACCCTATTAAGTTCATGTGCTGACACAGTGATTGGCTGTCATTAGCATGCGTATCACCTGAGACGGAGGTGTCACGAAGGTCTCAGCATATGTTCGTTGTTGCGACGGCACTGATGTCTGCAAGATCACATGCAGGACTACCGTTGTGCTCTGGCTACGTGGTTCATTGTATCCAGTGTTTGACCTGCTGGTCAACTGCCTCAGTGGGCTGCTGATTGACACACGCGATGGTGATTGGATTCTCAGCCCAGTGTCTGACATGTGACAGCCCACACCATCCCTGCTAATCACCTCATTTACTCAAGCCACAAGGCGTCACCGCCCAGGGCCACGAAATACAGCAACCTCACTACTGCTTCGGTCGTCATCCACACGTCTTGCTGCCGTGCCCTCATTTAACTTTGGCTTATTTTGCTGTTGAGTTGTTGAATCCAGTGCATCATCTATCAGGATTGCTTTGTGGCCGTGAATTGCAGATGATTGACAACACTTGCTCCTCTCCAGATGGGCCAGGCAGCTGCATGTCACCACAGCTGCACTTTTGAGTGGTGACTAAGTTCCTAGCTCACGCTGCCTGTTGCCTATCACTCAGGAAATGCAGAAATTTATTGTGTGCCGGCACACAGACAACAAGATTTTTCGATAAAGAGTTTAGCTTGTTTTTCGTAGTTCTTAATATTGTTTCACTCCATCTTATAGGTTGAAGTACTCACAATTCACATACCATGCCCACTCCTTTCAGTATTGTGCTAATTCTGTGTTAAAGTTACCATAGTAACACTTGACTTTTTCTAGGAGTTCAAGCTGCGGTTGATGAACACTCATTAGCTATGATGCCTGAAGCCAGAATTAACCCATGGCCTTGTCTGAGCAGGTAGGGGAGTGTTAGGGTGTTTAGCCAGGATTAACACACACTCATAGGCATCTACCACTGCTTGTTCCCACACATAACGATATTGACATTCAGGCAACCGCACATGCAAACACTTTTTGAGAAATGCGCGCGCCACAGGTCATAGGAACGTCTTCAAGCACGCAACGCGTGTGAGAATTTTTCTCATTCAGCCGTGTTCAGTTCGCACAGGCTTCTTTCACAAGTTGCACAATGCAAGATGCTTTGAGGATGAAGTGCTGAAGAATGCAGATGGTGCGCAATTATATTCTATTTACCTTTCTGTGACCCTTTAAACTGACAGGCAACGTGCCCGTGGGGTATTGGGGTGCCAGAGGCAGGTCACGGTGTCAAATACAGTATAAGACAGGGATTTGTGTCAAATTAGTTATCTGTTAGAGAGCCTATTGGGAGGCGTCTGCTTTACTGACAGGCCATGTCACTGTGGCTAAGGAGACGATAAACAAAACATGCATGACGCTCAAGAACCCCTAGTTCTTTTTTTCTTCTTCTTCTTCTTCTTCTTTCTGTGGTATATTGCAGGTAAGTTCTACAAGAAAAAAGTTAAAGCTGAAGTGGAAGGTGACATCAGAAACAGACAAAGTCAGATTCTATCAAGTAAAGGGATTTTGACTAGCAGTTGTTTGCTTCAAATAATGACACTGTGAGAGTGCTGATGAAGACTGCACTGGCCCTTATAAAGAGCATCATGCAGGAAATCAGGTCCACGCAGCTTCAGCTGTACCTAAATGCCAAAAATCATGAAAGTGATGCTTTAATTCTTGTTCACTTTGCCTGTTTAGTTTCAAAAACAAATAGTTAATAGGTAGCTTAAGCTCAAAGGTAGTATGAACTGGTGTGAAATGTTATTTAATAATCAACAGTACATTTAATGGCGTGGTCCCCAAACATAGTTCCGGAGACTTTTGTCTGAATAGTCTTGCATAAATGCTGCACAGACAGCCTCAGTCATCTCGTGTTGATCACAACCTGGTGTTAAATCAAGACAAACTGTGAGTGACTGAGTTGTGTTATATGAAACAGTGGGTGCATGTTTAGGTAAGTTTTGCACAAAAGCAATCCAACAAAACCGGCTTGAGTCGTCCAAAGCCCTGCATGACCTGACCGTTGCATCGACCAGCTGAGGGAGTTTCTCGATGAGTAAGGGCTGCAAAGAGAGAGCAGTGAAGGAAACAAACGCGATAGTGCTGAGTAGAGAGAGACTTAGAGGGAACAGGAAGTCAAACTGAAAGAGTCCGAGGGAGGTGTATAGAGTAGGTTAATGTTTCTTGGCATGTCCTCAAAACGTCTTTAAGACAACGCCTGTGTCTACCCCCCGTTGAAGCCTGTGGGTGCCGAGGGAAGGGTGTTAATGGACCTATGTGAGGAGCAGAGCGAAGGCTTGGAGAGGAGGGGGAAGGCATAAGCGGAGAGAAGCAGTTAAGTGATTCTCAGGTCAGGTCTAATTAAAATGAGGGCTTTCCCTCAGAGGCACCAAACCTTCTTATTGAGAGAGAAATGAAAAGAGAGGGAAAGAAAGACTTGCAGAATGCAGACCGAGTTGGACAGAGACAAGTCCCCAGGGCTCATTTTTGTATTTGTTTATGCGTTTGTATTCATTGCCTGGTCGTATAACTGCTCTCCCATGTCTCATACGTCACTTGATTGCAAATATCTGAAAATAGCCAATTCAGAATGAACTCGTATAGAAGGGAAAAAAAAATGTCTTTCAGTGTTTACTTTCAATACCGGTTTGTTTCGATCAAACTAAATACAATCATTAATCCTCTTGGACGTCCTGTGCAGATAACAAAATCTTTGGGTCTTCTGTTCACCTGTTTGCGATTCCTAAATCTGCCTCGGGATCTACAGTCGGATGGGAATGGACCATCGAAATAATATTCCACTTGAATAATTTATACTTCCTCCCCTGGTGTTCACCCAACCTCTGTCGCATTTGGGAATGAGGTGTGCTTATGGTTTGTGCGTGTATGAAAAAGAGAGCGAGAACTGGGCGCGGGCCAGTCAGTGGCACGCGATCGTACCCCTCAGCTGAACAATATTCACAACATACATCAGATTTACATCTATTATTTAACAGGAATTTTATCTATTCTGCAAATGTGCATGTGTGTTTGAAAAGGCCCCTGCTTGTAAGTTCTCTGTATGTGCCGGGCATTTGTGGGCGCCGCAACCATGTGCCTGTTTTTTGTGTTTTTATTTACTCTATCTTTTTTAATCAATATGAAGAGCTTGTTTGTTACAGTACTTTCAACTTGCCAAAGTGCTTTGCAGTGTCGTATAGAAAATGTGCACGTGCTAACAAGGTCAAAGTTCAGAAATCTCAAAGGACACTTGCTAAAACAGTCCAAATGAGCCTTTCTGTTCTCTCTTCTTCTTCTTCATTATCATCAAATGCCTTGGGAGGAAAAAGCCACAGCAGTAGTGTTTGCCGTAGCCAAGTCAAAGCTCGCGAAGAGAATATCTGGGACAGCCAAATGTGCTGCCCTCCATACTATATCAACAAAATGCCGAAACGCTTCTTTCAAAGAGACAGTGTTAAAGAAAAACAAAACAGGGCACATGTGTTCCTCCTGCCAGACTGAGTAAGAGTCGGGTCTGCCTGAACTGGGCCTGGAAGTGAAGCTGTTTCATCAGTGAGCAGTGAACCTTTAACATGGTCCGCGCACCACTCAGCCCCCATCAGGCCAGACCGGCCACATTGGATTCAGACCTGATTAAAGTAGCCCCAGTTGTCTTCAGCTCCCATTAGAGGCAGGAAAAGAGGCTATAACGCGAACGCCACCCCACATTGGCGGGGTCTTGTGGTACTATAGGATATGTGTAAGTGTGTGTTCAGAAAAAGGTTCCCTATTAGCATAATGGCAGTGACTGGCGAACCATAGGCCCCCTGGTGCTTATAAACTGGGTCTCCACTATATCTTGTTCATCTTCATTTTATTGTTGTTTCATTGGTTTTATGAAATAGTGTCTAATCTTGCCTTAGGTCCATGCCCTTTGTGTGCTCCCCGAAAAACTGCTTGAGAGCTGCGAATGGAGTCAGTATAAATCTCCTCAAAAAACCCTGTGGTCAACAAACTTAATAAATCATCTTGTGGTTTAATCTTGGTTGTGTAAATGAATAGTTTGATTTGGTTGATCTAAACTAATAAACATTTATGCTCTGATTCTGTAACTTTTGAAATATTGCACACTCTGCAAATTAGACTGCCCAAAATGGCGTTTCTCAGAAATTGAAAGTATTCACATTGTATACAAAAAAAACAAATGTTTTCATAATTGAAAGTACAAACTCTCAATACTCAGGGATCCACATATGAAACATAATATTTACTATCTCCTTTCTGAACGTGCACTGAAACATCATTAATATCACTGAGGCACGGCGAAATCGTAGCAAAACGGAGCGAGTGTCTCGTTTTAAATGACACAGCATCCTCACTGCTGTTGGTCCAGCCAGAAAGTTAAAATTGCCATCATGAGCACAAACAGCTCCATGGTCGGTGTGGTTCAAAGGTGGAATGTTGATCCGTAGCAGGAGCATCAAACTCAGGAAGGCTCTCTGCGTGGGTCCTAAAAATAACTTTCCCACACTCTCACTGCTCAGTGTCCTGGGGGGGTCAGGAGGAGGTGTGTGTGTGTGTGTGTGTATGTGTGTGTGTGTGTGTGTGTGCACATATTTCCCCCTGTGTTTGCTCAATTTTGGTGTATGTTAGGTTTTCATAATGTGAATAAATTTTGAGACATCATTATGCATGAGATGTGACGCTTTTCACATTAATTTAATTTTAAAGCAGGTTTCTGATGATTTAGCTTTCCTCCACTGTGGCTTAGCAACCATTGTGCATTTATATTCTCATTTAGTAAAGAGTGGAGTTGAATAGATGATTGTTTTACTTGAAATACATATGAGGATATACCCTGTTCGGATTGAAAAGGCCAACTCACTTATCTGTGTGTCACTATCTGCAGTCTTTTACTCAGACATGCTTTTGTGTCAGGCACATTCATTTGAATATCTGAACAAAATAGCTCATGGTAATAATTAGGGCCAACTTATACTAGGGAATTTACATTTTTCAATCTAAAAAAAGAGGTCATACCTGTTTTGATGGCTTTTGATGGTTAAACACTTTTTACAAAGATAGAAATTGAAAGGAGAACATTTGACACCGTTCAGACACTTTTAATATCAGAAATAATGCAAACAACAAACAACATATGAAGAATTTCAGCATAAATTAAATCAAATCTATGGTGTACAAAAATTCAGTAAACATCTTACAGTTAAAATTAATTATGCAAAATCTCTATGAATTTGCTGGCATTTACTTTCTTTTGCCCCCTCTTTACCAGAATTAGTATTATTGTCAATCTAACAGAGGTAGATTTTAGTGCAAAAAGCACAACTTTTTGACTCAACATCTTTGGAAACAAATAAAAAAAAGTAATTGAGTCTGTGACTGTGACACTTTCTTTTTTTTGTGCCATCTCATCCTGTGCTTCCTCATAAAACATCATCCTGTTTAGCTTTACCAGGCTGCCACAGGTTGGTTGAGTCTTTTGCTTTTGCTTGCTTGATTCCGGGCTTACTGAAGCTGCACAAATATTACAGACTGCTTCACCGGTGACATCCGTGGTGAAGCAGTTCTACACCATACTAAGAATGAATGTGTTTGGTAGAGTAGACAGAAATCATTAAAGATTTGGCACTGCCAATACCTGCAAACAGACAGAGCCTACTTTAACAGATTGTGTGTTAGAAATCATCCACAAAAAGTGTTTTAAGAAATTTATGTATGTGTATAATTTTAAATAGCAAGAAACAGAAGTAAGACAGAGGTACAAAGTATGACCTGTCACGGTGTGTGTGAATTATTGCTTTCCTGGCTTACCTGTTCAGACATTTTATCTAAACTGTTAACTCTCGGTTACGACCTCCGATTCCAGCAGAGGTCAACATATGTCTCTGTGTCAATCAAGCTGGAGCTGCCCCCAGAACCTTGTTTTCTGAGTCACGCTGTCTCTTTTGGTGAACCTTATACACCCAACATTTGTTACTTTAATTTTTCCTTTTTGCACCAAACTGCCAATACTACTATTAAACTGTTGCCATTGAAAAGCCCATTCAAATCAGGAGTGGTGTCACTCTTAAGTACTGAACTTGTTGGTTTGCATCACAAAAACTAATCCTGCCAATACTGGATGAGTTGGATGTTTTTTGTTTTTTTTTTTCGAAACGCTTTCTCTGTCAACAATCCCTCAATGGTAAAAAACAAATTGTGTGTCCGGATACTTTTCCATTCTCGTTAACTATGAGCGCACCATAAAGACATTTGTTTTAGCTAATCATGGGAGCACTTAACCCTTGCAACTGTGAATATGGTCGCATTCAAAAAGGATTCACCCGACAGTCCACACAGACCTGTTAAATGTGGTGTCGGCCATTGAGGGAAGCTAGCCAGCGGCTGAATGTAGCGGTGTTCATGAATTTTATGAGTGCAAGGGTCCCTGTCCTTCAGAGTTCACAGGTGGCCATTGAAAGGCCCGGCCAGATGATGGAGGATAGTTAAGACGCATATAGAGGCCTGAATAGGTTTAATTCTATGCAGTGGATGAGTCTGGAGGGCTACTGGGAGGACGAGCCTGCACTTTAAACGCAAAGTCAGACCAGGTGATGGTGCCTCAATGAAAAGTTCATGAATTAGGCAGCATGTGTGAGTCAGTGGTCGTGAGTTCATGAAGCAAAAATAGAGCAATTTACTTTTTGTTTTTCTCGATGAGAGTGTGTGTGTGTGTGTGTGTGTGTGTGTGTGTGTGTGTGTGTGTGTGTGTGTGTGTGTGTGTGTGTGTGTGTGTGTGTGTGTGGTGTGTGTGTGTGTGTGTGTGTGTGTGTGTGTGTGTGTGTGTGTGTGTGTGTGTGTGTGTGCGCGCGCACACGTCCACACATGCACTATCTAACACACACATACACACATGCGTAAATGTGTGAAGGTGGAGGCGGAGGGAGCAGTGGGTGGGAGAATACTCCAGTGTGTGGCTTAACCAAACTTTCCTTTTGTCCCAAACAGTGATGAGTGATGATGAGTGACAGGGGTGTTAGGAGTGGGATCTGGGGAACAGAATGCGGTTAAGCAGCGCTCACCCAAACGTACACAAAAGGCAGCAAAAGGTCAAATCTGAAGCAGGCTTCTTATCTGTTGGCACATAATATCGCTCCATATTAAGCATAATAAACTGGTCTTTTGTTTGTTCTTTTTTTTTTTTCTTTGCTCAGGCTGATGTAGCGCTAATGTTTCTACACACATTAACAGAAAAACAGCTTTGCTGTTCACTTTCTTCCACTTTTGATTATCAGCACCAGTTTTGTAAAATACTTGAAATAATTTTTTGTGTTGTCGTTTCACTTGTTTTAAAACGCATTCCCAATAAAAGTAGCTTCAGGATGCTCTTTGTTTCCCGGCACCTCCTTTCTGGAGCTGAATTTCCATGCGCTCGATCTATATCAAGAAATAAAGACTTGCACAGTTGTACTTTTGTGACATTAAATCCATACATTCTGCTTACACGGCACAACCAAACACACAGAAACCCCTCCTTTTACCCCCACGCACATTCTGCCCCGCTGCCGTCTCGGGATGAGGAGGACTCGCGTGCAAGTGTTTCCCAGGAGGCAGTAGTAGACTGAGGGTTCTGAGGCCCGGGGATGGCACTAGATGGCGGTTAGAGAGGAACCAGTCTTTTTTTTTTTTTTTCTTTTCTTGCCTGCTCTCTTCCTACCCCTCCCCCTTTCTGAGCTCAGGCAATGATCGTAATGGGGGGTGACAGCTCACCTCTCCCTAGCGTGCCTACAGACCTCGGAGCGTTATACCCCCCCGCGTAACCCTACCACCACCCCCAAGTCCCGGAAGGCCACAAAGGTTACTCCATATGTTAGTCCGAGGATTCTTATGAATCTTTTTTTTTTTTTTTTCCTCTCTCTCTCTCAGACAAGTGTATTTTCTGTCAGGTCTAGAAAGACTTCTCTGAATGACATTAAATCAAATGTGATGCAATTCTGCTTGATCCGCTCATCTTAGCTATATGTTTGTCCTCAGTGGGCTCTCTCTCGTTGTTTTATTTATTTTGCACTGTCATCCTTTCCCTCCTGTTCTGTTCTTCTGTGTGAGTTGCGACTCAGTGGTGTGAAAATATCCAGGGCCCGGAGTTTCACATCTATTAAAGGCTTCATGTTTGGTGAAGGGAAGCGATCTGATGGCCTGATGTTGTACGCTCACTTACACAGAATGCTTGAATGGGGACCGCATGTACGCCTGCTTCATCACCCACTGTGGAAGTGTGTGAGCGTGCACGTGCTGGTGTCTAGTATGCATCCTATGCAGATGATGATAACCACATGCCTCGCAGTTTGTTTGTTTGTTTTTTTAGCTTTTGAATAACCTTTGCTCAACATTAAAGAAGCAGTAATATCAAGCTCAGTTCATTTGAATAGTTTAACAACACTAATTTCGGTATTTCTTCTAGATATTTTAGCAAGACTTTCTTCATTAATTGGTAACAGAAATAAGGACATTCAGCAGTCAGTTCAAAACTTATAAGAAGAATGCAAAATTAAATTTTTTAATTTTTTTTTTTTTTTTTTTTAAAGTCAATTCACTCCTTAACAGACTTTTCTCGTAGCGGTAATGACAGACATTGAAATTTTAAAATGAGGGGTGTATGTATTGCGTGCTTAGATGAGTGAAGAGTCGGGCTCAAAAGCATGTGTAGCAGTAAATATTAGAGCAGGCAGAGTGTTAGCAAGGTCAATTTGAACAGTAAGAAGTGCTTCCCCATCTCAAGCTCACTCGCTGTCCCTCCTGCTCTCTCCATTTCTGTCTCTCTCACTGCTTCCTTCGTTCCAGACTCTCTCCCTTCAGCTTTTTAGAAGCATCACTTCCTGCATGTGGGATCTCCTTTTCCAGTTTAACAGTACTCACAGCGTGTGATTCCAGGCACAAAATCAACTTGCCACCTTATGAACTCATGCTTGCTTTATGCTGTTGCAATCATGGTTATCTCTCAAGCTAACTGTGAGATTTCATTTACCACCACGACCAAGGAAAAAGGACTGGCGATCTAATTCGGATGGCTCACAAAAAATGCACAGGCGGAGCAGCATTGCTGTGGGAATCAGTCTGCTGTGTTAGAATATGTGAGATAAGTGCCAAAGGGGTTGTGTGCAGCTTCCTGGCATCCTCTCTAAACACCCTGCAGGCTGAAGTGGAATCCCAGCCACTCCCCACATATCACCCCATATAATGTTTGGGGACACATTTAGCACTTAGCCTGGACACGCAACATTTCTCTGAGGTTTTTTTTCTTTTTTTTTTCTTCTTCTTCTTCCCCCACCACCACCACCACCACATGAGCCTTCTGTCTTCTCTCACTGTGGTTTGCAAGTGTATCACCACTTCAGGTCTTAATGGCAGCTTACATATCAGACAGGATGCACTGGCCTGGTGTAATCTGACTTGTCTTAATTACAGGCAGTATCCAGTAATAGGCTGCTTCCATAGATATCAGCCATTAGAGCAGTGTCTCCGGCAGAAGGAGTCTGATTGGCTACGAGGCAGGTGATAAAGGAGCCATGCCTCATTTCCCTCCAATTTTTTGTTCACACATCCCTGTATTAAAGTCAAGCGTGAAGATGGCAAAGGACTGCGTTAACCTGATTTATGTGCTCTCATACTTGGTGGTAGTTAATCTGCCCTTCCTCATTGCTTTGTCAGCAATCAGCAGCCCAGACTAAGTGAATGATATTGCCGGATTAGAGTTGCTTCAACAAAGTTTTGCTGAAGTTTTCAATAATTGGCTCCTAAAATTGATACCATTTTATTCCTTTTTTTTTTTTCCCCCTGGGTTTTTGAAAGGAGTATGATCAGGGTTCAGGTACTTTTTACTTTTCATTACAAAATTTTAAACCAATCTGTGTCTACTAGTTTATGTAAACCATAAATAATGTCCTCAAATTGAGTTTTTATTCAACAGCTATATGCTGTTTACCCATGCCCGATGATGCCTTGTGAGTTTTTCTTCAGATACGTTTTTTATTGTCATTGAAATAGAGAGGAACAACCTGATCCCCACTTGATCCTCTATTGATTTTAAATCAGGGCCCAATTCCATCTCACTGGAGCTGATGAAATGACCAAACAAAAGCCAAAAAATATGGGAACACTATAAAAATGTTTGCATTTTTGAATATAACATATGGTAAACAATCCGAAAAAGTATAAACAGGAGTAAAATACTTGTTACTTTTATGGAAAAGTGAATGTCTTTTTTTGACCAGTTGGTTTTGGCTGCACAGGCTACATCTTCCACCCTCCTGATATGAATGATGACCAGGATGTCAAAGCCGGTTTCACAATCCTTCCAACTTTTCCTTGCCTTAGTTAGCAGCACAGCAGCATGTGTTCTGATGACAAGATCTGTTTGAGTACTTCCACAGACAGCTTTCACCATTCATTTCAAATGCCAAAAACAAAGTCAAGCCATTAAAGATAATATACCCATTATTAGTATGGAAATTAGAAATGGAATACCATCCAATGCTGAAAGCTTGTCACTTGAGTGACAGTTAAAGACACTCCTGGTTCAGTGCACTGTATTTAAGATATGTTTGATGTTTTTCAAACTCCATATTTGGCACATTATTCTCGGGTGGCAGCCCACACCTTGTTGGTATTTAAGACAGATTTCAGTGAATATTGCCGGATTGTGGCGGCGGTTGCATTTAAGGGTGCAGCTCTCTCATAACGGGGAGGTGTCGTCTGCTGACAGATCACTGTCTGGATGAGAGAGCACAGCAGCATCCCACCTCATTACCGTAGCAACACACTAACCGAGGGACCGACACACTGCTCGTTGTGATTAAGATGTAAATTTCCTCTAATTGGAATGTAAATTCATACATTTATATGAAGACGTCAGCTGTCACATTGCAATATTGTGTCCTTTTTTCTACTTCTCCCCTGTTCCCCAGGCAGGGACTAGGTGCCTGTAATCTGTATCATACTCCCGCAGCCTATCTTGGGATTTGCCGTTTGTTTAATGGCGGGCCCATTGTCCTGCATCCAGCCCGTCATTGTAATGCTTCCCATTCATGTTTCTGTGTTTTGTTGCAGTCTGATTTGCTCTCGCTACCTGTGTTTGTTCCTCCATGCATGGCTGAGCCGTCAGGGCTTTGGGGATGGGGGTGGGGGGGGCTTTGAGACGGGGCCGGGGTCATTGGGTGGCCGTATTTTGTGTGTGCATCGATTACTTCTGCTGAATGTTCTTCAATGCAAATAAGTCTGCCACTTTGAGAGGAAGCACATGTATCTGAAGTAATTAATTTTACCCTTGAATGCCAGCTGTGGTGTTGGTGTGATGTGTTCCAAATTGAGCTTTCTCACCAAAAAGGTGTTAATTTAGGGATTTGGCAGATGAAGTAAGTGTGTTTGCCAACGTATATGGCCACTATGACAGAGATGTGTCATTTTTGTTCCACCAATTCTAAGATTGCACCACAATGTGAGTTTACAATGCAGCGTTACAGATTAAACCCCTAGCAATGTCTGTCGTTAAATTCAAACTCATTTGCAAAAAGGTTTAATCATCCTGCAGGCATAAATAAGGAGGCAATGATTTGTCAATCTCATAAACTCAATTTAGTCAAAAAGTAACACTGACAACATGACGGAATGTTAACATCATATATTTACAACATTTTTAAATCAACTGAAGGACTTCGTGAAAATATCTAATTTTTAATTAGATGGTGGGAGCACATCTCAAAAGAGTTGGGACTGTGCCGTCCTTCCATCTTGTAATTTTTCTACAGTGTGGAGAGGAAGCTGAGTGGCTGATAAAGGTTGGATAAAGAGGATTGTTTCAATATTCTCTTGTGTAGAAGTTATTTATTTATTTTTTTCATTTATTTTTTTAATTATTATGATGTGCTAAATGTTTCTGTTTGTGAAAGGTGTGCACTGCAGGTCGATCGCTTCAGCTCAGTTCCATGCTGTTGTAAATGGATGCAGTATGTGATCTACTATTTGATCTTTTCTTAAAGTGATGTGTTGCTGTTTTATTTTCATATGTTGTCTACATTTAGTCGTGAATGAAATGTGGGTTCATGAGAATTGTATATTTTTGCATCCTGTTTCAGCCTTTTTTTCAATAGGGATTGTATTTCAACTTTCTGAATGACAACTGGCCTTTTCTGTAGAACTTCAAAACGAATTATTTTCAGTAAATAAAAAAAACAAATGATATCATTTCAAATGGTGATAAATGTAGAGACAGGCCACATCGCTCAGTCTTGCACTTGTACGATGTTTGATTTTTACGAACACTGACACGTAGGACTTCAGGCAGGATACTAAGCCTATTTTCACACAACAAGCTTTACTAATACGTGTCTGAACAGGTCATGTTCCTGAAGTGATCCACATGTGCCAAAGAACAATCGCAAAATATGACACCTGGTGTGCTCATACAGGAGAAAACCAAATATCATTTACATGAGTAATTACTTCAATTTCATTCAACTTTTTTTATAGAGAGCCAAATTTGACACGGTCATTTCCGGACAATTTTACAGAGGAAGCCCCAACAGTTCCACATGATCATGCATAAGCAGCCGTGGAAAGGAAAAACTCCCTTTGAACAGAACCAGGCTCAGAGGTGGCGGCTTTCTTCTGCTCCGGTTGGGTTTAGGGGACGCAAGGAGAGAAAACGATGGGACAGAGGCAGAGAACAACAGGCAAGGCAGGAGGATCAGACCGTCAACCTCCAGTTCTACTGTCAGATTCCCTGCAGGAAGGTAGAGAGAGAGCAGACTACAGGAGAGAGGTACATGCTAGTCATATGTGCAGTAGTGAAATGTGGTGAGCAAGAAAGAAAAGAAGCTCAGCATCGCAGTAGTCTTAACCTAGAGCAGTTTCACTAAGAAAACAGTCCAGGGTGGCCTGAATTTAGCCCTAACTGTAAGTTACATTTTATGAGGACATCTAGTATCTTTTACATGACACCATTGTCATGTAAGCAATTGACAGTTAATCCTGACAGAGATCTACCACACTGATAGAAAAACAGTGTTTGACTCATGAGTCTTAAGTGTTAAGCCTATTTTGAAGATTGTTAACATCAGGATTTGTTGATTGTTAAAGAAATACACACTGTGGCATTTGGCCGGATGTGAAGCTTCTTGTGAAATCCATCTAAATGAGTATTTTATTGTTAATCTCGCACTTAACTGAATATAACTGCAGTTAAATATTGTTTGTCTTGTTTTGTTTTTCTTGTTAAAGGTGTCACAATCTGAACAATGAATTAAAGACACAGTGATTTTACTAAATTGATAATATTAATATGATTGGTTTTCATGACTCAAAAGTCATTAGTCTCAAATCTGAATGAGGACAGTCAAAATAAATATTACATAATCCAATATGAGTGGAATCATTTCCACTTGTTGTCAAAATATAACTGAAATGACATGTTGAATCTGCCCTCTGGACATGTTTTGATGGATAGAAACAAAAGCCGGATGATTTCTTTCTCTTTGTGTGTTTGTGATTTATACTGATCATGAAGCATTTCTGGGCGTGTCCTTGAGGATCTTGCATATCTTCTGTACATTCCTCTCAGGAACAGGCAGTGTGTGAAATCTCAGTGCCCATGCAACCCTTTCCAATGACGAGCTTCAGCGGTTGGAACTTACATTCCCACTGTTTTTCTCACGCTATTTGAGGAAGTGTTGGTACATGAAAATGTGTTTACCTGAACAGAAAAGCAGAAGCCTCAGGAGTCTAGAATCGGGATTCTTGCACGTACTGGTATTTCCCCCTTGTGTGGTCAGCCTAAGTTTACCTATTTGAGCACCAGAAGATCTGTACATAGTTCTGAGATGTGTTTTGGACAAACAGAGTGTTTGCATTTTCAAGCATTAGAATCAAAAAAGGTCGTCACACGAGATACTGGTAACGAGGAACACTTCTGTTTTTGAGCATGTTCTCGTACTGCAGCATTTTGCACAGTGCTGTCAGTTAAAGGAGTCTTCCGTGCCTTGTCACAGGTGAGAATAAAAAACCATTCAGTGTGAAGCCAGTAGAGTCTTGGGTTCTCATGCGATCTTGGTGAGGCTGAGGGTTGAGTTGTACATCAGGAATTCGGACTATGCTGCCACAGCATGTCAACACTACCGCACCCACCTGTGGCACCAGACCTGTGCAGCATGTCCTCCCTCAATTAGCTTTCCATCAGGAAGGAATCCTAATAAACCTGCTCCTTTCACTTCCACTCCATCCATCATCTTTTGCTCATTACATCAAACCGACCGTGTGGAAAACTGACACGTTCCCAGTTGTTGTTCTTGTTAACCAGGAATCTGCCTCTGGTCAGGTGAACCACCCGGGTCTGGCCATGTGGGTGATTTGCAAGTTTGGGATGAGCATTTACCTTCTGGTGGTTGAAGAGGAGCCTTAGGGGGGGAGCTGGCTCACAGTTCCACCCATCATTTGATTGTTTAAGTTATAGAATAGGAAGTGAAATCTCTGTTATCTTTGGATGCTAAAATTGAAATGATCGACTTAAGCTTCTCCAAGACTCTAAATTAAATCTTTCTCATTTCTGGACTCCAATGATTTTAGTTCTATTTTTAAATTATGAATAAGTCTTTTCATTCTCTCCTACTCTTGTATTTTGTATTCTCTTTTGTCATCCAACAAACCAGGCTTTATTCACTCTAATCAGCAGATAGGCATACAGGAGGAGAGGTAGGAATCAACTGGGGCAGAGAGAGAGAGAAAGGGACAAGCAGAGGAAAAGAGAGAGGGGGAGAGAGACCATTTTGTCCCCCAGGTATGACAGAATCACTCATGCAGAAAGATCCCACATGGAGGGAGGTGGGAGAGGTGGGTGGAGGAGAGAGCGGGGGCATGAAGGAACTCTTGGCTTCCTATCTTTGTTGGTACCTCCCTTTCCTGAAAACACATCTGTCTTCTCCTCCCTGCCACACACCTTCTCTGCATCCCTCGCTCACCCTCTCACTCCACTGACAGTGACTTTTTCACTGTTAACAGCTTAAACTGTTTCCTCATATTGAGGGCACCAGTGTTTCTTGTCACATTTCGTGCCACTTGCCATATTTCGCACAACTTTCAGGGGATCGAGCTTTTTGGCTGCTGGTTGGATCTCTTTTTAGCCCCCCCTTTTTTTTTTTTTGTTTGTTTTTTTGGCCATTGGACACACCGCAGTTACCATTATCCCCAAGCTGTCCGTCTTACATGCAAATATGTGTCAGCTCTACAGCGATCACCATTTTAGCCCGCTGCAGAGCTATCTCATGCCTGCATGCATTAAAACAATTAAACTTTGCCCCTCCCCCCACCACAACAATCATTTGCGGATGTGTTGGGTGAAATTTAGCAAGAAATTATCATTTTCTGAATCACTTCACTCTGCTTGCTCTGTGTTTGTTTCATTCTTTCTCTTTCTCTGTTTCGTCTTTGAGCTCTTTAAAAGACTCTGAGCCCCCTGCATGTTCTTCCCTTTGCTTCTTTTCTCCGCACTTTTTTTTTTCATCATTATCCAACAGCACTTTTCTGTGCGTGCAAATGCTTTCTGAACGGCGTCCTTTCTTCCCTTTCAGGCTGGATGTCATTGTTGCTGCCTGTGGGCTGGGTGTATTTATTTAGGGGTAATTGGTGTGTGGATGAGTGAGGTAATGAGGTGCATCCACACTTGGCTGCTCCCCTCCCTGAGAGCCTGAGACAGACGTAGCCTAGCTGGGCTCCGGCTTGAGCTGTACCACACTGCTGTCTCCTCCACACAAGCCAGAATGGCTCTTTCATACCCAGGTGGACAAACACAATCACTGGGGCTGATACCTCAATGAGGCGTCTGCGGTTTGAAGTGGAGTGTGTGTGTGTGTGTGTGTGTGGTGTGTGTGTGTGTGTGTGTGTGCATGAGTGCATATCCGTGTGTGCATGTGCTTGTGGGTCTAGAGAGTGAACAAAACAGTGCTTGGTTGTTTGCCTGTCTCTGTCTTGAGTCCTTGTTTGTCTTGCAGCTCGTGTTTGTATAAGTGATTTTCCCTGTGTGTTTGTAAGTGCATGTATATCAGGCTGAGTGGGTGTTCAATGGAGCTCGAGGAGGACCTTTGGCTCTCGTAGCCCCCTGCCAACCTCTGACTGCCCCTCATGTCCTGCAGAGTTACCTAATGATTTCACTTACACCTCCCTTATCTGTCTGGCCCGTGTGGCAGGAACTGTCTGACGCTTCAGCCTTTACATGCCATTTGCTGCCTCATATCCTGTGAAATTCAATTGCACAGCTCCGACTGTAGCCAGAGTAGGGGGATCTCCCTCTCTCTCTCTCGCTCACACTCTTACTCTCTCCTTCCGTCTCTCCCCATTCGCTCGCTCCCCTCCTGACCACCGTTTCTTCCGATTTCGAAATACAAACATAAACCTCACTACCATCTGACATTTCTCCACATAACGCAGTAGCATTGATACGTTTTAGTCTTTCATTTCACCAGTGCCAGTGACCCACTTTGAGTGAGTGCTCGAAGTTTTCATTAGAAAAGCTTGGATGTTCGCGGGCGCCCACAGGTGTTCAGGAGATAATATTATGCATAGATTGTTTTGTTGTTATCAGGGTAATTGGTGTGGACCTGCCAGCCTTTGATAGACACACAATTACTGTATGTGATGCATAAGTGGACTCATTTTAGGGCAGGATTTTGAGTTGCTAATGGTGCATTATTCAGCTTTTGGTCTGTCCCCAAAAGTGCCGGGCCAAATCAAACACGCCGCTCCAGGGTAATTGAGGCCCACTCCGCACCCCCTGCAGTGAGCAAGGCAGAACTGTAATCCCCTGACAACTCTGACTTGGCCCCAATCTGGCAGGCCGCCCATTTCCCAGCAAAACGCCTAACTCTGCATCAGGAGAATGAAGAAGCTGATAGTCACATTTGGACCGCTTTCCAGTTTCTGTTATTCTTTTCAACTCAAACAGCGCTCTGTATCCATCTCCACACTTAGTCCATCTTTTTTTCTTCTCAACTTTGTAGATTATAATTGCAGACTAATTACATGGCTCAAACTTATACTCTTACTCATTAGTTTTCACAAGCTTTTGTGGTTTCTTGATCAAAGGTTTCTGACAAATAAAGCTAACCACCCTAACCACAGATAAGCTTTCACTTTAAAAAAAGAAAAAGCTATTTCCCTTTCAAGTGCCCTGAAACTCCACAATGAAATGAAAGCCTCAGCATGTGCATAGCATTTCGGCAAAGTTTTAGACTGATCCTTTCTGCTCAGTCTACCAGACACAGTTTTGTGAAAATGGAAATACATCTTCATTTTTTTAATGATTATGTGAAAGAAAAAAACACAAAAAAATACACTACTGCTACTGCATAACTTGATCTGATTTCCAGTGCTTTAGTGTCACACATTCAACAGGAAAGTTTATTTTTACAGCAACGTGACCAACACTCCAAAAAAAATCTTGATTTCAATCTACAGCTGTACATTAGTTTACCTGAAATGTGTTTTTCCTTTGCTTTTCTTTGGTATGATTTTAGTGCAGTTCTTGAAAAGTTTCTGCATTGGCCAGTATCATGATTTTTCATGCATATCCAAAGCAGTGAATTTAAATGCACTACACCTCCAACAGTGAATAGGTCTTTTGAAGACCAGATCCATAAAACGACGACGTCCTGTAAGCAAAAGAGTTTCGCATCGTTGTTTGACTTATTGAGCTTCACATTGTGCTGGTTTCAGTTTTGGTTTTTTGCTCTGTAAACAGCAAATTGGAATCCATTTAGACAACACTGCTATGAACTCCTGGCACCCAATGACAGAACTGCATGAGTCTTTTTTTACAAAGCAATACAGTGTGGCAAGTCCAATCATCCAATCATACGTGTTCAGCATTGCAGACCCCACCCCCAAAGTTTTGGAACACCAATCCAGCTGTGGAAATGTCCAGAGTTCTTCTGTTGGTTTCTTGAACTTGGGGGGAAGTTGCTGTTGTTGAAAAGTAGTTGAAGTATACCATTTGGGCCGTGTATCGAGGGTTTCAGAGGTGAGACATGGAGGTTTGTTTATTTGAACCCACTGACTGCAGGTTCCTCGTGTTGGCAGCCTGCTGCTCTTATCATGAATGGGATGAACTGGAATAATGAAGGACTGGGATTAATTTACAGAAATGCTCCAACAATTGGACCAGATAAAGTCAGTTAAATCTTCAAAGTAAATTCTAAACTAAACTTCTTGTTGCTTTATTACTATACATACGTTTTCTGTATTTCTGCATCCTCTTATAGGAGTCGTTTGCAGTCAGGGCATAACATGCATTTAGCACTGTCTCCCCGATTTTCTACTTTAGCTTGTGTTCTCCTCGGGCCCCAGCTCAATGTTTTAATAGCTTCAGTAATGCTTCACAATTAACACTCAGCCAGCGCTCCGGGTTAGGTAATGGCCGGGGTTTCGGGCTAAATGAGAAAACACAAAACAAGAATTCCCCCCTCACCCACGGTGCTTGGAGGACCTAGGGGTTATGGGGAAAATGGAAGGTGGTGAATTTTTTGACAGGGTAGCCGAGGTGATGTCTCATTCCCTCTGACATCTCGAACACCCTAAAGGTGGCTTTGCCAACAGTCTACCCAGGAAGCACCTCACCTAGCTGTGGCTAAATTTACACAACCACCTGCCCACAGGGAGGCTACTGGAGAGGAGAGCAGAGGTGGAGGTGGAGTGAGGATTGAGGGTAAGTGGAGAGGAGAGAGGAGGGGAGGGGGAGGAGATGTTGGGGCAGCTGAATTGTGTTTGTGTGCCAAACAATCCACTGCATAATGTATAATAAGTAGCTGTGCAGAAAGTAATTTGTGATTTAAATCCAGCATGTCATATTTGAGATTTTAATGCAAGATGTTTCGTTGCTCGCATGTTTCTTTCATGTTCTGGCGCTCTCTTTTATGCATTTTGTTTTAGTTTGCAATGCTAAAAGTTTGACTCAATGTGGATAAAAATTCCAAAGTGAGGTATTCCCGTCTTTGTATTATATTTTTTAACTACCACCTTCTCCGAGTATAAATCCACTAAGAGCACATCAGCCTCTCTTTCATCACTTCCCACTGTATAACTGCGAGACTCATTTCACAACGAAATGACAGACGCTGTCAGATGTTGAATTAATGCAAGGAATACATGAATAATATCCAAGCTCAGCTTGACATAAAATGCATTTCTCCTAATTCATAAAAACATCTCATTTGCTTCATGAATGATCAAATTGTCTTTTAACTGGAGCAATTTATTGCGTATTATATAACCGAGGACAATATTTGATCTAAAATATTTCAGAAAAGTAAGTGTGAGCAGTATAAATGAGGAGATTTTGATGTAGGATTTTAAAGCAGTGTGTTACCTTTAGACCGATGGCTGCTTGTGTGAGGGTAACTGTAGCAGCTGTTTACAATTGTCCCACATCAGCGTAGATATATCATTTGTATATTTTCTAATATTTTTGGCGGAATGTGATAAAATGTTGCCAGGAATAAGTGAAAAGGCCAAGACTCAACTTTTGACCATTTAAACTGTAATTGATGCTTTTTTTTTTTTTTAAATCAATTTACTGAAAGCCTGCATATATTGAAGCTCTCAAGACAGACAGTCCAATAGAATGGTAACAATTCTCGATGCTCCCTAGAGGCAGAGTTCAGGCTGTTTGCCTGTGGGCTGATGTGGAGTGAATGGCCTTAGGGGCTCTAGGCTGGTCTATGTGTGGCCCGGCTGGTCCAAGTCAGCAGTAATGACTGGCTTTGGCCAGCATGCCTGTTAATGTGAATGGGGTTACTCTGGGCAACACCTTTTCAGCTGGGTCCTATGAAGTTCCCAGTATGGTGGTCTTTGTCCACACAAGGGCTGTCCTCTCAGCAAAAAGGGCTTCTTTTTTGTGAGGACTATCAACCAGTGATGGATTACACCCACCCCCCTTTATTCATCCAGGCAGACTAACAGACACGGATGTGCAAAGCCATACACACGCACTCTCCCGCGTATGTATGATCACAAAGATATCAAAACTATCGCAAACATAATCAGCATATTAAGGGGTGTGAATATACATATCAATTTTTCATGTGTCACAGGCTGCTTTCGTCCTTCACTATGTCATGTGTGTAAATCACCTCTCGGATTATTATTTCTTTATTATCAACTTGTTCCACCGTAACCCCCACCCTCTCCGTCTCTTGCTCGCTCTCTCTCTCTCTCTCGCTCACTCGCTCTTGATTCTCCTCCCATTTTTTGCTGAATCTCAAGCTCATAATTGCATACTTCCTTCCTGAAGATTAGAAACAGGTAAAGCCGTAATCTTGCAGAGGTAATTCCCAGTTCGAGCAACTGACCAGTGATTGCAATGCGCAGCATAATCTTCGATTTTTCTCCTTTCCTGTAAAGGATGTTGTATCCTTGTTTTTTGCTGATTTGATTTGATGTGATTTTTTTTGGTGTTTTTTAACAAAAAGGAACCAAAACCGGAGTGCTGCGTCGGGCATGTCTGAAGCCATGCAGGATGGTCACAAGGCTGAAAGAGTTTGACAGACTTTCAGAGAAAATGTTAAAGTGACTGTGATATCCTAAATGAAAATGTCTCATCATATGATCGGGTCAGGAAGAAAATCCGTTTCTCACTCCTGTCTGGTCTTCAGCAAACACATGCAAGCATCCTATATGAGAATCCGTCCCCCACCCCACCCTAGCCCACAAAATCCAGCCCTCCCAGAGGGTCGGCCACTTACCCAGGCTGACACAGTAACCTCCAGACGACCTTGCGCTTTGCCAAATGTTATGCCTGCACACTGTGTGAACTCTTATCACAGCACAAATGACGGGGGAGGTATAGGACTTTGTGGTGGAGGAGTTTGGAAAACCCTAAATGTAGCAGGCTGCTTTGTGCCCTCATGTTGTAAATACCCCTGTGTGACACATGCATAGGGAAGTGGCAGCGTGACTCTGTCTGTTTTTTGACATGGTTGTGCGCACTTGTAGACTGAGTGCTACACAGAACAGTTCTTTAATTATACATGAGAAAATATCTTTGATAATGGTAAGGCTTTAAAAATGTTTTGTGGTCTCTGAAATACCACCAAAGAACCAGGCAGTGCAGCAGTGTTTTGTTTTTTTTTTTTGTCTCTCCTTAATATTACATTAAACATATAACATTAAAACAAATGAGTAACTATACTTGGAAATAAAACCAGATTCTTATTCTGATTAAATAAAAGTACAAATGTGAGTTTCTGCTGCTTTTTAGAATTTGAATCCACAGAATCTCAGTCGGCTTTAGAGATGATAGCAGGATGAACTTTTAGCCTTTTTCTTACTTTCACCTCATGCTCAAGATGGATGGCATTTGCCCTAGATTCATAGCAAGACAGTCGAAAAGAGTTACATTAGTGCTCCCAATTTAAGATTTGGTCCAAATGTTTAAAGTCAGTGAAAATGTCATGTTCTCACGACCAGATGCATATTTGTGTTTTGTTTTATTTTGTTTCTAAATACTCTGAAAGATTCCTACAAGTTGGTATTTTAGCTCAAAGTATACAGAAAAAAAAGTCCACTTGACCCCAAGACAATTGCACAGCTTCAACTCTTCAGTGTGCTTTAATTGTTTGCTTTTAGCGTGATTAAAAAAGATCTTTAGACTATTTCTCTGCAGTTGCTATAGCAGGGCATCTGTAGTGTGAGAAAGCGTACTCCTACCAGAAATCTCGATCTTGCTGTAACCTGAGGAGATGTATCAGAGTCACTGTTTGAGGGGTGAAATGTGTGTGTTTGAGGGGTGGAGGGCATAAGAGGTCCCCCAGATATGCTGTCATAACCCATGCAGCCGCACTCTTTGCTATGGGCCTATTGGTAGTGAAGGCAGCACTTAGATATGTTTGTACTCTACGCCCTCTATCCCTCTCCCTTTCTCCCCAGGCACCATGTCACTCCAGGGGCAAAACCAGCACTCCCTGGCTGTGCCCAAGTCCATAACACCAACTAACCCCCCTGTTTTTACTATCCACCACCACAAAGGTCAACGTGCCCTCACCCTACAACGCCCACGGCCCATACCAACACTGCCCTCCAAAGAGAAACAAAACTGAACTGAAAAGAGACAAAATGGCCCCATGCTGCTTCTCTTGTCAAAGCTTTTGACAGGCCCAAGCAGAGGACCCCAGAGGAGGGTTCAGTTGGAGATGGTGACGACGGAGATAACAAGTCAAGTTGTTGTGTTATGGTACAGTTGCACTTTGGCCCTTGTTTGTCCATTTGGTTATTCAGAGGCACCGCAGAGCGAACTGATTCCCATGCATGTCATGTTTAGCAACATGACAGAAACTATCAAATGCTGCTTTTTATCAGGCCGTGGAGCGTGAAGGGCAAGTGAGGAGCTCGCTTTTCAAGAGAGCAAGAATAAACATTCCATTAGGTATTAAAAACCTTGAAATATTGTCAGCTAATCAATTTCCTGTTTGGACACGCTCATCTTTTAATGAAATTCAGTCAGTTATTAGTCCCTTACCATTCTTTCACTGTTTGGGAATATAATTACTCTCAAAATGCTTACTCATCCTTCTGCCTGCCTGCTGCCTGCTCTGTCAGATGCAATAGGCCATGAAGCGGAAGAGATGAGGAGCCTGTGTCTGTATCTGTCTATCTGTCAGTCCGCCTGACTGTCTGTATGCCTGCCTCTCAGATTATCCTGGATCAGGCAGCAGGTGACATGTGAGCAGGTGACCATCACCCAATTACCAAAAAGAAACTCGAGACGAGCTCCTGTTTCGGTTTCCATGTTTATTTCTTTTCCTCCCTTGTTCTCATTTTGAACCTACTCTTTAAATTAAAACTATTAATTGACATTTGCAGTTTCAAGTAAAATGCAACAGAGCTGGAAGATGTAGATCTGGGAAATGAACCACCCTTAGAGCCATGTAAGAATTCCACTTAAATCAACTTTATATACTGATGAAAAGGCTACTTGAAAAGTGTCACAAATGCCCATAATAAAATATAAGTAATAATACATTTGATAAAATAACCAGAGAATATTTTTTTAAGTTCCGAAAAACAACCAAAGCTGAATTTGAAAGACTTCCCTAGTCAACAGGTTATTCATAGGGCAAGGCCAGCGATCGTGTTACACCCATTGTTACTGCGAAAGAAGAGGAAGGTGGCCCTTCTTCTCAGCTTTTGTTAGGTGCAGGTGGGCTTGAATTACCAAAGTGATGGGATTTATGCTGAGTTCTTTCTGCATTTTTCTTTCTGGCTGGGTAGCGGAAGTATTCTCTGAAATTGCCAGAGTAAATGTGATGATAGTTTGTTTCTCAAATAGAAAAAGCACATCACCTCATTGTGTGGGTTTTTGGCATGCTGAAGTCAATACGAGCTCCTATAGGCGCAGCAAATGATTTCCCACACAATGCGGTGTAACTTTAGAGGTGCGAGGGATTACGCCACTGGAAGCTGATTTAGCTTGGTTTAGTGTCTGAGCAGACCAGGAAGTCTGGGATATATCGACTAGTGTCAGCCGTGAAACTTTCTGCTGCCATTTTGACCCTTGGCTGGTTGTAGAAATGGGACTGGAAATGGAGGACGCTGACCCAGTGTCATGGGCAGATTTAAACATTAGTTTACAGTGGCTGCACTGTAGCCGCGTCACACAGGGAAATGAAACTGGCAAAAAGTATCAGCTTGACATGACCCCTGTCCGTAAATGCTTGACATTGCTATAGTGCAATCCCTGGAACTTCTTCATCCTCAGTAACAGCATGTAGTTCTCATTTTCCCCTCAGATTATGACTTCAGCTGAGTGACGCAATATTTAGATCCCGTAACTTCACTGACTCAGCAGTGCTTATCAAACGCTGACTAAATTACTACAATGATTGTGTTAAGCAGGTGTTTATGGTAAATATCGTGTCACTTCCATGAGCGTTTTCCATCATCAGCTAATCTGATTGAAGGAGCCAGACCAGTCGTCATGTGTTCCAACAAGGTGTTGGGTTTCCCATAGTCCTAAGCTGTACAGTGACACGGGCCTTTTGAAAGTGTGGCTAAAACTCTATGGAAGAAATGACTCGTTAAATTAGCACCTAATACTCCGGTCATTAGCAAGCCGTTACCAGCAGTGGAATGCCTTTGAAGGAGCTGCTTTGTGAGGGTGGGTATGTACGCCGCATGCCCCAGTTCTCAGCTCAACTCAACTCACAGTTGCATTGAGTTGCAGTGCACTTAAACGAAACACTCGAGACAGTGATTTGATTGCTTCTCTGACCCATAACGTCACATCTAGAAACAAAGTGTCGAGATTGTAAACCACCGAGCAGCATGAAACGCCATATTCCTTAAGAGGCGGGTCTTTGGGGTGCTTAGTAAGCTGAATGGAATTGTCCATTGTGGGGTGATATTAGTAACCCTCTTAGGCAAAGCTCGTCTGTGGGCCGGCCCCAAGGGCTCATTTCAAGTGCTTAGCGCTCGTTTGGAGCTTTGTCACCCCTCACCCTGTTGCCAGCATGGCCCCAGCCCCTCTGGCTGTGGAGCGGAGCTGAACCACAAACCTTTACCCCTGCCCGCCACCAGGGAGGGAACACTGACATCACACACACACACAGTTTCTAACATTGTGGCACACATCCATTTTCACATCACCCCCTCCACCATTGCACTGCAGCCAATGGTCTATTTTCCCGCCGTCCACTCCCATCTGAGACCCCCATCCCTCCACTTCCCCCTTCTTCTTCTTCTTTTTTTTTTTTTTTTTTTTTCCTCGCTCTCCACCCTCGTGAAGGTTGCCAGGCAGCAAAGAAAGACTTCACACACACATCCACCCCACTATGCCTCTGAGGGTTTTCCGGATGTCCTTGTTTACATCATGGAGTGTGCAGGTCGTAGGGAAGCGGACTCAGAGCTTCCCTGACTGTGTCTGTCCAAGTCCTGCGCTGAACTCCATTCATTTGGTGTCAATGCAAATGTTCATGCCGGCGCTGCAGGTGTCAGCGCCATGCTAACATCAGCGCTGTGCAGTTACGTTATAATTAGGTGTGAATTTCTAAAACAAGGGTGAACTTTTTCACATCTATTTTCTACAGTTGCCTTCATTCATTGAGAAGTAACAGGAAGTTTTTTTTTTTTAAGTGGAACAGAAAATAAAAGAAATGTCTCTGGTGGTGCTAACCAGTAGCGCTTCTAATATTGGCTGTCAGTGATGTGTGCAGTGGCTGCTGACTGTTACCAGGCTGTCTTTTCCCTGTGTGTGTCAAACCAATCGATTGGTTTTGTCTGCTCCTCCCTCCAACTTTGATGTTACTATTGATTGTTCTCATCTGCCCCTGAACTCAAAGGTTAGAGGAGCTGAGCTGCACTTCTGGATTGCTTTGACCTTCGCTCTGCACATGCTCAGCAGGTTCACAGAGCCCAGAGCCAAACAGACACGGTGTAGCCAGGCCCGTGGGTGCGTGACAGGCAGACAACGGTGTGATGTCTTTTTTTTTTTTTTTTTTTTTTTTTTTACTCACCCACTGAGGATGATGTATATGTGATTGATTTTTCTTCTACCCCTCTCTCTGCCATGTTTCCGCTGCAGTGCGCTAAGCAGGACTGAGTCCAGGCTTGATCAATGCATTGTTTTTCTTTTTCAATCACACTTGAGTGAGCTGAAGACACGAAAGGTTACACAGGTGAGGTTTGGCAAAGGTGGAAGCAGAGGCACCCGCAAGGCCAGTGTACAAGTTTGGATAGATGTTTGTGTGTCGGAAGCGGAGTCGGAGGGAGAGTTAAACAAAAGGGAAAGTTGACCAAACGTGTTCTGTGAGTGCATATTTGTATTTTCAGTATTAATTCTGTAGATATTTTTCACTATTGTCTGAGAAACATCCTAATTTTCTTTTTAATTTTCATTCATGCATCATGTTCCTCCTGTAAATGGAAGAATAGTTTCTTGAAACAAACTCAAGGTGTTGAACTAAAAACAAATAAAGACCACTTGAGCATGACGCACCCCTGATCTGTCTGCCACAGCAGCAGGAACGCAAGTCGTCATATCTGACGTGGACATCAGTGATTTAAAAACAGACTGAGGCGTTTCAATGCTTCTAAGAAAGCAGCTTTAAAGAAAGGGTGGAAGTGGTCTTCCCCAGAGGGGTGAAGAGCATTGCGTAGTCTTGAATTATCTCCCAATAATGATGCTGTTAAACCCTGTACCCAAACACCTACTCATTAGGGAGAAGATAAGTATCTGTGGGAGTGGAAAGTCTCTCCTGAAGCTAGATGTCTGGAGGGGGTGAGTATGGGGTGGGTAGGGAGGGGATTTTCATGGCGGGGCTGGGCCGGGACTGCAGGCTTTGGCCGGTGGGTTTCAGATGTCACGGCAGATTCTTTCATTGGCAAATTACAGGATTTACCTTCCCTTGTACCCAGAATGGCAGCATTCAGATTCAACTTCCTCGGTAGACACTCGAGCAACGTGCCACTCTACACCATTGTCGGTGGCACACTTGACTCCTGAGATACTTCACCTCCTCTCACGCTCTCATAAGCTCTTCAAGACCATTTCATGGAGGGCCATTGGCGGCCTTTCAAGCCGGTTCTGGAGAGGGCAAAGCAGCGTAGCCCCTCTTAAGCTTTCTAGTAGTTAGTATGTTGGTGTTGGGGGGGTTTACATAAGTGGCCCTCATTAACCTCTTAGAGCCTTTGTGCTTTGAGTTTGGCACAGGGCTGCCCCACAGATAAGCTTTACAGCAAAACAGCTAAAGGACTTGATTGACTCTGGTATTAGCCCGACATAATCATCTGTGTTACAGTGAAGCAGTCAACACAAGTACAAACAACACATGCCGGCTTTTTTTTTTTTTCTCTCAGTGTTTATCTGAACACACAATCTTCTTGTACCTCATAAATGTGTCATTTACTGTCCTATGCATTTACTCTCCAAAACGGTCTGCCCTCACAAACACACAGACACACATAAATTCCCTGTGAGGTGTAACAGACCTAAAGCTCTCTGAAGCATTTAGCAGCACGCTAGCAGGTTTCCTCCATGCTGCCAGTGCTGAGGGGAGTGCTGAAGCATCTAATGCAATTTCAGCCCAACATGGCTCTCTGTGAATGAGCATCACTGAAGTGTACCGTCTACTGTACGCTGATCCAGTGGTACTTGCTTTTTGCTCCATATGAGCGATTTAACATTCTGCCCCTCCTCCCCTCCCCTCCCCTTCCTCCCCTTTTCTGTTTTCTGCAGCGGCTGCATTTGCCTCCTGACTTGTCTGAGACCGTGAGTCGTGTGAGCAGGGGCGAACTGGCAGGAGCGACCGCGGCGGCCTCGGCCTGTGGCTCCGGCACTTCCGGCAACAAACACCTGGACTTCTAGAGCTCCCACACAGTCGCCACGGGCAACCAACACCTGGAACGCCACGGCGCTGTCCTCTTTACCGCGGCGACCAGGTTGTTCCCTCGCCCACGTCATGTCAACCGCGATAACCCTGCCAGTCATTACCACCTGCCAACTGGCCCAGCCAGGGGTGACGATCTAAACATCCACAGTACCCGTTCCCTTCACAGACATGTTTCATTATGAGTCTTAAGCCTTTTTTATATGAGCATACGCTTCACTCTTTACGTTTTCCCCGAGTTCAACAGCTGACAGCGGCTTATTTAACTTTAGTTTTTAGCTGTGGGGTTTCTTTTCCCCCCCAGTAAGTTGCTCTGAATTCCAAACCCTATGGTGTTGAAGAATATAGGAAGGCCTGTGAGTGGCAGGGCGTCTCGTGCTTCATCAAATTAAAATTCAGGAAGGAGAATTATTTAAGGTTTGATACACTGTGTGTTGTTCTCTGCCTCTGGGGATTTTGTTTACAAGTAAAGTGTAATCATGAAATATTTTTAGTCTTTACAGACTCCAGCTAGGCAAACATTAAATAATTTAACTCAGCTCTGGGCTTACTTCACAAAACAAGGCACTTGTGCTTTTCTTTGCCATTTACAGTCTAAAAATCCTACTTGATTTGTAGAATAATGAAATGTGCGTTTGTGAAATTGAATTAAAAAAAAGTGATAAATATGATGAATGCGGCACATGTTCTTCCTTCATAATTTGCTTTGCTGCACAACAAAAAAAAAAAGTGTGAGGAGAAGGCTGACTACCTGTGACTGTGTGAGCGTGTTATGAATGACTGATCTCTGGTCTGCCTGACTGGTTTCAGGTCGGAATAGGGATGCTTCCGTCTGGCCCTGAGACCGTGCCGGTGAGCGACATCTACCTCCAGTAAAGCAGAGCAGAGCAGGAATGTAGGCAGAGGGTAGGAGAGCTGGGTTTGGGTGCAGGCTTCACACCTCATCAGGCATGTTTGCTGGATGAGCTGCTTTGCCATGACAAGCCCAAAAGAACAAATTAGGTCAAATGGTGACATCGAGAAACTAAACAAAACAAAACAAAAAAAATAATAAAACATGAAAAATTAAATGTTTCATTTTTGTTTTCCTCAGTCTGCTCCTGATGCCAATTTGAATAATTTCCTCTGTAAAAACTGGCAGGATTGGTAACCGTCTGCAGCACATGCTCGGAGAGGCTAGTGTTACCTGACAGCTTCATACGTGGACCGAGCGCTCCTAATATCAGGTTTATGAGACAGACGGACGTATGCAGGTGAGTGAAAGCTTGTGTTGTCACGACAAAAACACTTTTCCCAGGTATTGTTTTTGAACAGCTGACATATTCAGGGTGCAGTCCTAAGGTACATTAAAACTCGAGCACAATTGTTTTGGCGTGTCTTTTTGTTGCCGTACTTCTGGCACGTCTCTTTGTTTACACTCTTCAGCCCTGCTAAGTCTTTAACCACATCGTGGGAGTTCACTCTGTGACCCGATCAGAGAAAAAAATACCTTTGTTTTGTAAAGCTGGCTTCTATTATATGCATCACAAATCGAAGGGTTGTCACATTTCCACACAAACTATAAGTTAATTTAGAAAATGAGTGCCCTCACTGTAGGTTCAAATCTTTCAGGTTTTAACAATGTGTGACAAATATCACAGTGCCACACTTTAATAATTGAGAAGTGATTAAAATATCAGAAATTCCAATTAATATAAACCTACAAATTCAGGTTTACAGATGTATTCAGGAATGGGGCAAAATTATCTCATTACACTCATTTCCATCTTCCCTTCAGAAAGAGTTCTCTCTATCTAAAACAATGTACTGCTTCATTTTTATCTTCTACCACAAATCCCTATACTTGTTTGAAACATTTTTTTTCTCAATTGTACTAAATGAAACAAGCTGCCATAACAAATGAAAGAAGCACAATGTGTTCGTAGCTTCGTTTCCAGGACCTACTTCTTGAAAGAACATGGCCCATAGTTTTTCGGGGGAGGGATGCTTGTGCAGTTGTGTCTCTGGCAGCTGCTGCTTATGTCCTATTGATTTTTAACTAAAGCCATAGCTGTTTTCCTACAGTGGTTAATTATGATGTTTTTCAAAGGAAATTTTGCATCAAAGATGAATCATTTGGGACAAAGTCCTTTTTTTAAAACCAACCGGCAAACCGTCATATATGATTTCATAATAAAGTCACGCAGTTCTTACATCTGCAGCACAGATTATGTAATAAAGGTCATCACACAACCTCAAATAAAAATGAAAAGTAAAGATTTCAGATAGCAATGATTGAAATCTGAAAAGAATTAACTTACAGATACTGGTTGTCATCTTTTGTAATGTGCTCTAAAAATCATAATTTGCAATTTCTCAAGGTCAGAAGTGCTGTTTAATTAAAATAAAATAAAGGATGCCAGAAAGTACAAGGCTCTCAGGAACTTTAAAAGCAACTTATGTTGCCTGACTGTGTTCTGAGTGAGAATTACATTTGAACCATTTTATCTCGAAGCTGTGTATTATTTAGACCTCCACTAATTGCAGCCTTTCTTGCATTTTGAATCGCTCCCTCATTCTCTCTCTGCAATTATTAATGTTCCTCCTCTGTCTCAGCGCAATCATCTCGTCTGTCTTCCCCTCCAGAAACAGTGTTCCTCCATTTGTGTGATAAACTGAATTAAATGAGTAGAGAAATTGCATTAGCTCCAGAGAGAGAAAAAAAAGGAAAGAAAAAATCCTCTTTAAGAAAAAAACTGATTAACCCCCAATCCTCAAACTTCTGATTGGACTCTTAAACACTGAGCGAGATGTGTAAATTCAATTTATTAATTTGGGATGATGTGTAATGCTGTTACATGCAGTGTGATGTTACCTGACCTCACTCTCTCCTGGATGGCTTTTTAGATGGTCTCTCACTCGGTCTACATACCCCTTCAAATCCACACACACACACACACACACACACACACACACACACACACACGCACGCACAAACCCCCCCTCCTGCTGAGGCAGCAAGTGAAGCAAAATAACTCACTCTGCCACACAATCGCTCCTCTGCCTCGCTCCAGGCACTGACTGCTTTATTCCATGACTTTTTTTTTTCCTCTTTTCTCTCTCCTCCTCCTCCTCATTGGTTCTGTATTTTTTTTTCCATACCATCGTAACTCTACTAAAACAAGAGCCATGGTGGTGAATTGCTTGACCTTTCCCTTTGTGTTTGTGGTGTTGTTCTGTGTGGCCTGTGTTCAGCCACATACATCAAGACAGGCCTGTTATATTGGACGCCTTTGTTTTGGGGGGGAATTAGAGGTGTCGTTATATGTATCACAGGCTTTGTTTTATTTTAGCTGAAACTTGTTAGCATTACAGGTATTTGTATTCTCTGCATTTTGTGTTGTTACCGCTTGCTCAGTGCACACTGACACAGCATTGACCAGGCAAGAAGGCTTTCTTTAAGACACAATTTTACTGTACAAAATGTTTTATAGTTTTCACAAAATACATTTAGAAAGCTCCATTTTAAATAAAATTAAATTGAAATATTTAAGAGACAGCGTGTCGACGTTTTATCTCAGAAGCAGACGTAAACCAAGTATGTGTCCATGTCCTACGTACACACTGAAATAAAAATGCAAAAACTCAAAAGAGCATGACAGATGATGCTAGAAAAACCCTCCCATGGTCTTCAATTATAAATAAGGACTGCGGGGTTCGACTGCAGTCTTCCGAACTCGAAGCCAATGTAATTGAACAGAACCGTGTTTACAAAATTTTGCAACACAAGACTAATATCTTAAAAAAAACATTGTGTACTAGATGAAATACAAAGGCTTTGGTCTGTTTTACAATCAACAATGATTAAATCTGATATGTACTTGTAAACAACTGCCAAACACTTAAGTTTAAAACTTTGTCAAGCAATGTTTAATCATAATTATAGGAATTAAATATTTCTAGTTGCACATTTTTTGACCATAGGACACTATAATACAACTATACCTAAGAGACAAATTGTACCTGACCCTAAAGAAATGTATTTCATGATGCATGGAACATTTATAGAATATTCTCAGGGATATTAAATGAAATCAACTTTTATTGAAGAAATCTTTCTGGAAGATTTCTAGGGAAGACAAGTACTTTACATTTTGACATAAACAAACTGGATTATATCGAAGACGCAGTCTACCATTTACAGACTACAGGTTCTCTTTCACACCTGTTTTCCACATTTAATGTTCTCTGCGGCAATCCGGAGTCAATCCAACCACCAAAGCAAGAGCTCCAAGTTGTGTAGCGCGTCGCACTGTCTTTGCACACTTGGAGCTGATGATAGTCATCCGTGTCTAATAAGTCTGCTCAAGCAGGCTCATGTCAGAGGAGCCCAGACCTCGGCCTCGGTGGGTGGATCGAGTTCGAGTATCCCCTGCTAAATATCCATTCTTAAGAAGTAGGACCAATAAATATTTTTTTTTTCTTTTTTAAGAGTCTTCCCTCCAGCTTTTTTTTTTTTTTTTTTTTTTTTGTCTTCAATGATATGCAACAGCGTCCAGTGACCATGCAAAGGCTGGTAGAAAGTCTCGATATAAGCAGATTAAAAAGATAGTCATGGCAGAATCTCTCAGGTTCTCCTCTCAAACAAACGCAAGACCAACATGGTTTTCTAGCAGTCCATCTATCAGTACTTGATCTTGGATTTTCATATTAACATACAAATGGCCATTTACAAACACACCAGAGAAAAAAGGAAACAATGACTGAAGTTGGAAATAGAAAAAAAAAAAAAAAAAACAGATAAGTTTTTGTTCCATAAAAATTTAACACCGGGCACTTTACAGAGGTCCATTTTTTTTCTGTCTTTCCGTCGTTGTTCTCTCTTCCAAGTCCTCGTTTGAACGTGCCTCGAGCTACATAACAGCACACTGTCCCACTGGAAAAACACAGCCCAGACGTCCCAGAGTGTGTCTCTTTTCTCTCTCTGTCTCTCTTTCTCTCTCTCTCTCTCTCCTTCTTCCTCTCCTCTTTGTTGCCTCTTCTCAACCATCTCTCGCCTTCTCTACTCTCCTGTGCTGTGTATGTGTGAGGAGCACTGCCAGACGGCGATGGTGGAGCGGGGTGGTTACAGGGTGAAGTAGCTCTTCTCCCTACTGTAGTCTTGACCAGTACTGAGACATGTCAGGCTCGCTCCCTGGGACTTGGACAGGGACAGACACTCCAGGAGAGATGAGTCCTGCAGAAACAAAGAGAATGAGAAAGGACGTTGGTGAAGAAGCAAAACAAAACATCGAGGCACACTCCACAAGTCTGACATGCTAAATTAAATAAGGCAGATGCACCATGCACTGTTAGTGTGACAACTAACACTAGTTAGCCTCATAGCACTGAGCATTGTGCTTTAAACACTTGCAAATAGGTGGACGAGCGTGGGGCTGCGATGAGTCACAATGCTCTGCACATTGTTGCTCAGTAAAATGCTGGCAAGCTCGATAAATTGAGGCTTTGGCAATGGCATTTAAACAGAGAGAGTACAACAGCAAATGAATCAAATTAATTAGCAATTTAGCACAGAGGAAATGTGGTTCTGCATGATTAACTCTTCATGACTATAACCAGTATATATGGCTCTCAGTAACAGCATCCTAATGGGGCGGAACTAAACTATGGGCTGGAGTCGGGGGATTGACATGATGGCCCGGAGTGGCAATGAAAATGAGCTTTGTGCATGCAACTGCAGAGAGAAAATGATATGAGATGTAGAGATATCGATCTTCAGACATTTAAAACCATGGAGTTTCTCAAATGAACGGAAAGAGGAAAGGAAAAGTCGGAGCGACAGGGCATGAATCGGAGATGGCTATGCAGTACCCCTTAATTACAGTGGAGGTGGCAGATCTTTCAGAGAGTGCACTGTTTGAGATTGTTACTTATTCCCAAGCATGTTGGTAAACAATGAACTTTCTGCCTACCTGTTGAGGTGGTACCAGAAGTGGTCATTGATTGGCTGTTCATATGTGCCTGCATATGAGGGGGCGTGTATGTTTCGTAGCTCCGCCCATTCACAGGCGGACTGGTAGGCAGCATGCAGGAATAAGAGGAGGTCTGGCTGGGCTATAGATGAGGAGAGAATATTACATTAGCTTAGCCAACCATAGATGTCAGCTGAGTACACTGTAATGCTGCAACTTTGATTTTTTTTTTTTTTTTTTTTGTTTCAGTTCTTCGACTGTCCCAAAGCCATTACCATTAGTTCGACCAGATTTTAAAAAATATAATTATGAGGTTTTTTTTAAGTGTAAACCAGGACACAATTTAATTTTTTTTATAGTGTACTTGTTTATTTAAACTTTTACATTCACATCAGTCATCACAAAATACTATAATATTATAATTATTTGTTAAAAGTGTTCTTTCCTTCATTTCGTGGGAGGTTTTTCTTACTTGCATAGGTAGATTATTCGCCATGGTGAAGCTGGGCATGGGGGGCAGCGCACTGTAGGTGTTTGTGAGTGCAGAGTCCGGTCTACCCAGCATTGACCCCGAGGTGAAAGACACTGTGGAAGAAGAAAAAAAAAGGGGGGGGGCGGGGGTAAAGAGATTGAAACCACAGAAACACACACTCAAACATCCACACACACTCCTCCAGCATTGAGAGATCGTCTCATTAGTGTTAAATAGTGCGTGCGTGAGGCGACGCCTTATTTGACAGGCTGATAAGCCCGGACTGTGTGCGCGTGCCCGCGAGTGTGTCTCAGGTGATTGACTTGTGAGCATGAGCTCGAGCACTGCCGGTGTGCCCTCGTGCCTGCCTGATTCGGTAATTACGCAGATAGTCAGCTGAGAAGTTTTGCTCAACCATCCATCAAAAAAGAAAGCGCCGGCGCTTCTTCATGTGAACCAGAGCGCACAGCCACCGAGGCCTCACCCCTTCCTCTTTAAAAAAAAAAATATAAATCCGCAGGCTGTTGCTTAATGCTGGTTAATGATATTTGTTATTGGGATCAGTAAGACTTGAACTCACTGAGTGTGAGTTGTTGAGAATATCATCACGGTAATAAACGATTTGCACGACCGGTGGAACAAGTGCGCGGGAGGAGGCTGTGCGCCACGTGGAACTGAACATCCAAAAATGTGTGCTGGATTTCCGGGGTTGGTAGGGGTGGGGGTGGGGGGGGGGGGGGGGCCTACCCGGTGTGGTGGGCTGTGGGATGGCCTGGTAGACGCTGGTGCTGAAGCTGCTGCTGATGGGGATGTGACTGGAGGAGTTGTTGGCCTGCCGGCGCTGGTTCCGCAGCTTCTCCTCTCGCCTCCACTTCGCTCTTCTGTTTGAGAACCATACCTACAAACACCGAATTGTTATTATTAATTGATCTGTACTTTTTTTTTTTTTTTACTTTTGATCGTCTTTGCCTATATTGAGATCACTCACTTGTATTCTTGCCTCCGGGAGGTCGATTTTAGCTGCTAGTCTTTCCCGCGCAAAAACATCTGGATAATGAGTTCTTTCAAATTCTGTAAGGAGAGAAGCAAAGTAACCAAAAGTGTCAATAATAAGCTTCACATTGGATTGTAGCTAATTTTTTTTTCAGGAGCGGTTTGTCGGGTTAATGCGTGTTTACCCCTAAATCCAGGTCTTCTGACTAATAAATCAGATCTATTCATCCCTCAGTGTAATAAACTATTAAAAACGCATTGCACCTCACTGAACTGGGGACATCTAAATGATGAAAAGAAAGAAATGTGTGTTTTGTAAATCCACTTTCTTCTAATTAATTAAAGGTGGATTAAGTGTATAAATGACTCGTTAGTTGTTTGACCTTTTTCGAGTGCCTCGATCTGCTCCTGCGTGAAGGAAGTGCGATTTCTCTGTAGTTTCCTCTTCAGCTGCAGCCGCATCTGCGTCTCCTCTGAGTCCTCCCCGTTCGAGCTGATGGAGTTTGTGTTTTCTCCCGCGCCGTCCGGTTGTTGGCAGCCATCTGCAAATTAAAAGAAGGAAGGAAAAAAAAAGAAAAGCAAATTCAATGGAAATATACATTCACTTGAGCTAATTGAATAATTAATTATCGGGCCGCGTGTTGTATCAGCCTACAGCTAATTGTACAGACCGCGCCGCGACATCATTAATTAAAACCCCCATCATGGTTAATTTAATTCAAAATCAGAGGAATTATGGCAATTTATTTCTAATGTTTCCAGATTAAAGGCGACAGCAAGCGTAAAAAGAAACAATATTACAAAAAAAGAAAAAAGGCCACGCAGTTAAGGTGCTTGTAAAATATTGTGGGAAAAACAGGCTGGCCGAGGGAAAAGGTTCCGCGGACTTATCGTGGCCCAACAATGGCGTGTGTTCTCAAAAGGTTAAGAGAAATGTGACAAGATGTGGCGAGCCTCCTTTCAGGGCCTATGAAATGTATTAAAACTCCAAACTCTCTAGCCCCCTCTTCTTTTTTTAGGACAGAGCCCTGCCTCAATAGTCGTTCCCATATGGGCGTTGGTATAGCCATTGAGGTGACCACCAACTTTTGAATAGAAGAAGACGCTTTTCAGAATGATACAATGCCTTCAGGAGTAAGGGAAACCATTAAACTATGGACACAGCCAGGGACGAGCAGTGAGCCCTCGGTGGTGGGTGTAATATATGGGAGGGGGGGCATTGGAGGAGATGACAAAAGGATCCTCTCTCTCTGGAGGCGCACAGGCTATAGTACTTTGGCATTGTGCGCACGAGGATCCCAGTCAACAGAGCTTTGAGTCCAGTGTGTTAACCCTTATCCACTACCATCATTAATCACGTCCCCCGGCCAGCTACACGCCAGTCAGGATTTCTGTCTTCAATTGGAAACAAATGAGTGAGGAGAGAGCATGCAACCCCCTGAACAACCAAAATAAGGCCAATCTATTCAGCGCTCCTGTTTGTCCGCGGTGGGCCCAAAGGCCCCTTCAGTTGCAGGGCGAGGCTTATCGACTAATGTCTGTCTTGTTGTTGGACATCATTATCACACCGAGAAGTTAATGCGAAATTAAGCAGCGGGTGCGTTGATAGAGGGAGGTTTTATGTAATATCTCCGTGATGCCTGTCAGACTCCACGGGTCGAGTTCGTGAAGTGCATAACTCCAGCTTTTCCCGTGCAGATTTTTGTTTACGTTGTGAAGCAGATTAGGATAGTTCAGCAGGCCTCTGCAGCGGCTTGTAAAGTTGAGACAGGTGCAGCTTTGCATACACGCGAGTGACTTTTTTTTTTTTTTTTTGCTGTAACCTTTAAAATGCAAAATGTGCTGCCTGCATGCACAAATTAATTTGTGCAAAAAATGTTTTTTTTATTAACGTTTCTGTCTTGTGCATTGGAGTTGCTCGGTTTTCCTAAAAAAAAAAAAAAAAAAATGCCCCTGCTTCATGAAAACACACTTAGTGTGTCTATATGTGAGTGTTGCTGATGGAAACCTGACGCGACACGTTTCTTGACAATTTCTCTTGCTGCATAATAGACAAAGTATTCTTCTGTCGGCCAATAGTTTGTATCCACGCTATTTGTTTCTTCACTCCGGATAATCCATAAAAAGGAGTGAATGTGCAGCTATTATCCGTCTGCCAGACCCACTGACGCTAGGATGGGATTTGTTTTCTTTATAAAAGCGCTGGGAAATAAACTCATTCTTTGGTATCACGATGTCTCAGCCAGTGAGGCGGAAAAGCGGCAAAAAAAGAGATACCGAACCAATTGCGGCACCTTTCAGCTGCTGAGACTGGATCAAAACACTCTTGAGAAACCGCTTAAAACTGAAAGAGAAAGTGAGAGACTAAATCCTATAGACGGGATTTAGAGCCATATAGCCAGCGAATGAGGAAGAGAAAGGGATGAAAGACGCAATCGGTGCGGAGTTTTTATTCGTTCCTCTTTGGATAGAGTTGTCTTCTTTTGGGGCCCTGTCACTCTCCATGTAGCCATTATATCTGTGTACCCGGCCGACTGATGGAAAACATATTTTCCTTCCACCAAGACAACAGCTTCACCTATATACATGGAAACGCAACCACTTGAGCAAACTCTTTTATTATTATTGTTATTATTATTATTGTTGTTATTATTATTATTATTATTATTATTATTATTATTATTATTATTATTATTATTATTATTATTATTATGTGTTACATTAATTCATATTTTATGATTTGATAAATAAGTATAAATACAAAAATAATATTTATAATGCTAATTTCACCTTGTGCACTTTAAATAATAATAATGAGAATATTAATAATAATAATGATCCAGTGTTTCAAAATTGTAATATTTTTGTCGCTAATAAAATTGTTGCTTTCCTGCTTGACAGTAGCTCCATGAATGTCGAAGGCTCGTCAAACAAATGCAAATGATTGTTTTTTTTGCATCCACTTAATTCCGACAGTCGCGGATAAATCAGACGACGCTATTCAGCGCGTGTTTATGAAGCGAATCAAACGCAATAAAGTGGCCTTTCTTAGAAAACCCGGCTCGGTGTTGGGCCTGCAAGAGGCCGACAGGAAACCCTCTGAAGTGGAACATTTCCACAGCAGCCTTACCATCTCCTCACTCCTGCATGTTGCCATAATGTGAGACAAAGCCTCCTCTAATGAGCAATTACACGTAGCGCGGAGCGTTCCCATAACCAATCATTGCGTGTGAAGGAAAACATTCCTTTGTACTAATATCCCCGCACTGCACTGCTCCCCGGCTCTGCCTCTTCCCCATCAGGAGGGAGGAAAATGCGGGCTGTTGGATGGACACCTCTGCTGAAAGGACAAGCCGCTGTCACGCACATCCATGTCTGGGACAGTGGAGGCATTCAGACTGCATGTATGGCTTCCTCTAATCGACTAGTCTTAATTGGGGGTCTTGTTCAGGGCATCAAAAGCATGCCATTACAATACCTTCCTGCAGACAGAGCCGTGGACCGGAGCCACTGGAATAGTAAGCTATAAATCCATTCATATTCATATGTGGCCATTTATGGTGACCTCTGTAGAGTTCATTTTAACCCTTTAATGCATTCAAATGCTTTTTACTGAGAGCGCCAGTCCTGACCGCCCAGTTGTTTCCTTCTTTAACAGAGCCTCGCAGCCATGCGTGCGTCAAGGTGTCTTTATTGCCACTGTGTGATAATGAGCCTCACCTTGGTTGGGCTGCCCTGGCACTGATGTTCCGGGGTACCAGCCGGGCCGGGTCCCCCAAGTTCCTGTCTGACCGTTGAGCATTCTCAGCTTGTCATACATGCCATCTGCGCCCATCTGTTGCTTTTCACTCGCCAGGTTGCGGAGGACTCTGTTTATTGATGACACCTGAATGACAAATTACATGCGATAGAAATGAGGATTACGTTTGGATTACTCGTCACGGCGCGTCTCCACCTGCGGGGACGGAAGATGAGGATGTGCGCCGGGTTCGCGGCACCACACGGAGGCATGCACAGTATAATCATAATAAATCTGCGCGAGGAGACGCGCCCTGCAAGGCGCACAAATGGACAACGAGCCGCTCCTAATTGAGTGTATGTTTGGATGATCACATGTGCAGTAATGCGCGCGGCGCACTCTGAAACGCAGTGTATTTAATAAGACTGAATGGTTGGATGCCCATCTCCTCTTCCTCCACTGCATGAGGAAAAAAGTGACTTCATGTGGCAAATTAAATCATGCACACAACTTACAGTCAATGCCACTTACACTGGGTATATTGTCGTTGGTGCAGATTCCCTCAGACAGAAGTCTGTCACGGATCTCCCACGCGAAGATAGACGGACACTCCCGCTTGTACTGCGCGATTTTCGCGACCACCTCTGGAGTGGCGACCCGGGGCTTGCTGCCGCCTATTGCTCTCGGTCTTATGGAGCCAGTTTCATAGTATCTACCCAGGATCTTGCTCACACAGCCGTTGGATACCTGGATAGAAAACAAAAGACACAATTCACATACATTATTTACGACTAGTAATGGAAATTCTAGTATGGCTCAAATAATTATCACCTTTTCACTGTCCAGCACTTGGACTTCATCATGGGTCTACAAACACAAAAAATATGCCTTGAATGGTATATTAGGCATTTAATCTTTATTATATCAGGCAGATTACTCCTTTTTGTGCCCATATTAAATTTCCACTAAAGGAATTTAAAAGAAAAAAAATCTCACGTTCACTGCATTAAATATGCTACAAAAAACACTGAATTTATGTTAAAAATCCAAAAATCCCTGCCAGCTGTGTGTCGCTAAATGATTTACTAATTTAGCGGTAGTTCGTGTCCACCGAGCAAAAAAGTTTTCATCAAGCTGATTTCCGTTCAGAGAGGAGTGTGATTGTCACCTGCAGTATCCTGGAGATGTCGCAGGGTCGAGCACCACTGTGAGCAAGTTCAACTATTTTCTGCCTGGTGGAATCCGGCAGCGGTCTACCATTAACAAACACACCACCAAGCTGGTTTACGCCACTGTGACCTAGATGGAGACAAAAGTGTGGGAGTCATCATATCACATCACAACTCCGGGCTGATTTGTAATGAAGAAAGAAAAAAATATATATATACAGCACTTCTTTTAAATGTAATGATGTAGGGAAATGGTTAAGGCACTCAGAATAATCGAAGTAAAAAATGCAGCATGAGAGTTTGCAGAAGGGCAGAACTTGACCTGAAAACTAACTAATAAGTCTTTTTTTTAATCGCAGTGCTAAAATGAAATCGTGTTATAAACGAGCTGCCACGGCGCTTGGTACACCTTTCTTCTGAACGCAAACAATGTACTAATATTTAGGAACACATGCAAAACATTAAAAAATAAATAAATAACCGACAGCAGCACATAAAACAAACCCAAGCATCTCCTTATGTGCTTTTTAAATTTTATTTATTAATATATAATAAACTATCAGCTCAGTCCCAGAAGTGATTCGACCAGATCGGTATTAAAGCAGCCGCACCGTTATCCATCCTTATCCAATCCTGCTGCGCATCAACAAGAAGACCCACAGCGGTCCGAGGAATAACCGACATCTGCGACAGTCATAGAAAAACACCACACCGAAATAACGCGTAAAATTAACTTTCATTCAAAGCCGCCGCTTGTTTGGAAAGAGACGCTAAATCGGCAAAAATGCTCTGTATGGTCGTCCTCCAGAAAACACCCGATAATTACGCACGAGTCAGACAGAAAGCAATAAGATGTTAGCACCAAAGTAGCAATTTCTAGAAGCGGTTGTTGTCTAAAAATGATTGCTTTTTTGAAATTATCTCCAAACTATTCAATGGCATCTCTGCAAAGCGTAAAATAAAGGCGCAAACCTGAAGCCAAATGGGAAAGCTGGCTCCCCGGAGTGCCTGCGCTGCGCTCTGTTTCTGCGCTCCCTTCCCCTGCGCTGCCGCCCGGTACATTGACTCCGGGAGCAGAGGCTCCTTAGCAATAAATAAGCTCCAAATATAGAAGAGGGGGAAAATATGATGAGCCTGCCTGACATTTGTCTTTAAAATAAAGCTAGCTGCACGTCAAGTTTGAGCTTAATTTCTGGAAATAGGCGGAAGTCGCCTCGGATCATGCATGGGAGGCTAATTGAAAAGATCAGTTGGAGCACTTGTGGCAGGCATGTCACTTTATGACACCGCTCTGCTTTTGAAAATCGCATCGTCACGACAAATAGTAGCATGATAAAACGACCCTTTCTGTCTGCATTTGGATATCACTCAGACAAAATTGGACGCTACTCGTTTACCCTCCGAGGGAGACTTCGTTTTAAGGTGGCCAGGGGCTACGCGCGGTCACACAAACGAGGGCGCGCCTGGATTCTTAACATATTAAAAGTGACATGCAGTTTTTTCCCCCCCTTGTTTGTATTTGACAACAAATGCTCACAGCCACTGCAGTCCTGTTGTGTGGAATCGGTGGGCGTCTTCACTCCGAGATGTGCCACAGCACTCGGCTTTTAAATGCATACTTTATTTTATAGAAATTACAGAAGGGGGGCTTGTTTAAACCTGTTTCACTTAACATATCCCCTTTGGCCGCTGTGTGTAATAATCTTCCAGCGTGGATCTGATTGATAGTAAATCCATTATCATCCCTTGTGCTCTTTGGTAATTCCAGGATTAAGTGGAATTAATAGACTTCTTACGATGAAATTGGCCAACTCACATTAAGCAGGCCAGCTCTGCGGGTTCTCCGGAGCTGCTCCATCACCTCTGATTTATACCTATCACATAAATACTCCGGATCGATAAAACCGTCAGATAACGACAGCTCATAAAAATCTAACCCTCCTAAGGTTAAGTCTTAATCATGGCACAATTCCCTCAAGTACCCGGAGTCGATCTCGCCCGCTGGCGCTGATTATGCGCCTTGTATTCTATTGCAAGTCGGCTAATAGGAAAACATATGGTGTCAATTTGGACGCTCCCCACCATATACACCCAGGAGTTATTAGCACAAAAGCCAGCGAGGCCGTCGCGACCTTTAGACAACCCAAAGGGCCGGGCCCAATGATATCTCCTCGGCAATTCGCACCAGACATCACACGCCAAGCCAGGGGAGCATCCCATTAACATCAATCCGCAGCAAAGCAGGAGCACTGGGTATTGTACACAGCTTTGATAAGACCCTATCATCTCTATAATGGACAACTGGCAAGCATTAAAAAAAAAGAAAGAAAGAAAATCCCGCGCAATGTTGCAGACAATAAAAAGAACTGCAGTGCCTCCAGTTTGTAAAGAAAAAAGCAAATACTGTTTTCAATCACAGGTCACTTCATGTGTGTTTTTCCTCATGAATCACACCTCTGCACATCTAGCAATCCAACTGTCAAACATATTTGGACTAATGCGCACAGATTACAGCACAGACACGTCATCAAGGTATATGGAGAATAATGTAATGAAATTATTCCACACACCTTCATCACAGATGTCATACACCTCTTGTCCAGCAGCAAGAGAGAAAATGTTTCATGTTTATCCTTTTTTGTTTCGACACACACCAGGAAGAAGACAGATATTCAACTCATGGGCCACTTTAAAAACACACAGGCCAGTATGCTACTTCATCCACCCTCTTTTTTTTTTTTTTTTTTTCTTTTTGATTGGCACCCACGACGATATGGTTGTTAATATTTATCTTCCTCTCTGAGCTCAGGCTGCACCTAACAGGGAGGCCTGCGGTTACAATATGAGCATTTTCTTTCTAGTTCATGCTGTCTGTCCGTGAAGAATATGGACTAATCTACATAAGACATTATTGCTATTCCTCATGTTTCATGCAGGGCTCCTTCTCTACGCAGCTAATCTTGTATGCAGCCTGGCAGCCAGCTCTAACGCTAATGCAGACGGCTGTGCAATTATTTAATACCAACTCAAGCAGAAACAAAAATCTCCCTCTCAACCCAACCCCCTCTATTCTGCCCTGTTCTCTCTCCCCCTCTCAGGAGAAGGACGACGTGTGATTAACTTGTTCAATAATAACTTGCCTATCTATCGTGGCAAAAAAAATAAATAAATAAATGAATTAACAGCAATGAAACAACCATCAAATAGCTTGAGAATATTTTAGCCCTGCACCTCAAAGTCATGCAAATTAATGCCTGCACATATGTATATTTTTTTCCTCTGTTTTTGCATCTCCTAAATATGACTTCAGTAATTGCGCCATAACAAGCAGTGGGTGTTTCCATGCAACCACATTGGAGCTTGCGGTTGTCATCAAAAGTTTCCAAATGAAATGCACACATAGAAATGAAAACAACTTACTGTTCTGCATCATTGAGGCTACGCCAGACTCCCACGTGGCTTGGTTGTGGTATTCTGAGCATCACAAGGAAATAACAAGAGAGGTTAGCATCAAGTCATAAATCTACTGTACACATCGTTTACTCTTTTTGTTTTCTAAGTTTAAAAAAATTATTTGCAACATGTTTGTAAAATAGATTAAGTTTCTCATCTCGTTCGATTTTATTTATTTTTTCGGATCTGAGTCAAAAACATGAAAGATGCATCAAAATAAAAAAAAAATGTCAACAACCTCGGTATATGTATGGATTTTAATTAAACTTGCCTGGAAACAGAGTTGACTGTCCACTCTATAACAATTTAGTCAATCATCTGCCGTTTTCACTACTTAATGTCTCCCTATAGGACAAAGCAAAACAACACATTAGCACAGCCACAGCTATACTGATGCACTCAAACCAACTGCAGCTTCATTTTTTTGGTGTGTTGGCCCACATTTACAATTAACCTAAATGTTGCTGCCAAGCAAACTAATTAAAATTGACGCGGGACAACATTCACGTTCATTACTTCAACATCTCTGTGAGGCCTGTTTTGGAAAGCACCTGTCAAAATAAATTCAAACTAACAGCCTGGCCTATAACTCTTTTACAGCATTGTTCTTTTCAAGGCTTTTTACTCCTCAAGTTTCCTTTTTTTTTTTTAAAGCACGTGTAAAGAAATCAGTCCTCATCATCCCAGCAAGAGGCCTCTATATCTCCCCTAAACTGGATCTTCCTGCTCTTGTGGAATCTGTCGGGGGAAACTGTACAGTGGCACAAGTTGTCTAGCTCGCCTCACTGCTCTGCAAAGGTCCAGACCAGGAGGGGGTACGAGGCTGGTGTGCAAAGCCTGCAGGACCCCAACAATACACCCCCGTTCCCCGTTCCCTGCGTCCACACACACACACACACACACACACACACACACACACACACACACACACACACACACACACACACACACACACACACACACACACACACACACGTCAGAATCGGGGTGAAAACTCGGCCTCCACAACCAGAAACACGCAGCCTCCCCACTAAACACACCAACAAGTTCACTTTAATACAAAGACCCGGAGGCATGCATCCACCCCCTCTGGGACCATTCACACACACACACACACACACACACACACACACACACACACACACACACACACACACACACACACACACACGACCGTGACCCCAGTGCCGCTAGTGTGTGAATGTGAATGTGGGTTTTGTTGTGTGTTTTTTTTTTTTTTTTTTTTTTTTACTTCCCTGCTTTGTTTCGTTGGGAGTAAAAAAAAAATAAATGTAAAAAGTAATTTCTTGTTATAAATATTTGGTGGCTGCTTTGGTGCTGCTGGTGCGGGTTGTAAAGCGGGTTTAAAAACACAACAGCGCAGTAGGGCGCTCAATTGGAAAAGACAAATGCATTAAAGAAGCTGTTGAATGGGGGAACAGATAAAAAGGGGGCCAGGGAGGGAGAAGTCTGAAGTTTTCATTTTCTCCCTCCGTGCTTAAAAACTTGTCTTGTGTGTGGGTGTGCGTGTGTGTGTGTGTGCAGAGTGAAATGGCCTGCATGGCTGTGTTTAGTGCCAGACTAGTTAGTGAGATGCACGTAGAGGCCGCCATTACTTTTAGATTGCAGCTTTCTTTCATGTTTTAACAAACAGGCTGCGGTCATTAATCAAATTCAGATTCCTCCACACTGCTTCAGCCTCGGATCATTTACTGAGAAAATATCTCAGCGCAAGAATTTGCAGCGTTTTCTGTGAATACAAACTTTCAGCGTTTTATTTGTGTATATTTATAGGCCGGATGTGAGAAGGTTTTGAATGAAAAAAAAAACAAAAAACAAAAAACAGAATAATTCCACACAATCTCCTGCAGTCTGTAGCTTTTAGCTCCGTGTGGTTCAAGTGGTTAATCATTTATTTAAGGTCGAAAGCTCAAACGTTGTTGTTCCTGAGGTTAACTGCGATCTAATCTGCATTTCTTTTCCTTTAGTAATCCGGAACAACAATGTCTTGATTCAACATGCTTATTCTGCCCGCTGCATCCTGCGCTCGCTAATATTCACTTGCAGTAATTGGTGGAGGCCTCGGCTGCAGTCGAACCGGATAAAAGAGGAAATATACAAGGATTCATTTGTTTGTTTTTTTTTTTTAGGATCTCACATTACACGATAATATTGAGTGAAGTATCTTGTTTCAATATGTAAAAATGCACCTACTGTTTATTTTTGTTTTTATAATTTCACATTAATTTTCTCAGCTATGCAACAATAGTTAAACTAAAATAAAAAAATTGTAAATTTGTATTTTAATTAATGACAAGTTAAAAACTGTCAAAAGGCAGCACCAGCGGTTTGAGTTAATATTTTATTAAATTAATAAAACATTTTAGAAAGGTGTTTTACTGTGATAGGTTGCCCAGCTGAGGCCTGGTAACAGTTTTAAAACATTTTACTGCCTGACTGCTGAAATGTGAGAGCAGTTTATGAGGCTGTCTTTAAAGGGAGACCTGAACAGCTCAGAAACAAGAAGCAAAGTTGGATTGTCCGTGGTACAACAAACAAACACGCTAAAAGCGGCCTCTCTCCTCTGCTAATGCTTTATGGAGCCTTTTTCCTTCTTCTGTCTCTCTTTCTTTTTTTTTTTTTTTTTTTTTTTTTTGAGAAGGCGCTTGGGTGACTCGCCTGCGTGAATCAATCTGACACCTTTCCTCAACGGGTCATTGCGCCCCATTCTCCACGATGATCACTGTCCTGGCCCAACGTGACTTTTTACTCTTTGCTGTCATAAATAAGCGGTAAGCGATCCGTAGGCCTAAACACAACAACAACAACAACAACAACAAAATCGAGCAGATAAAACCGACAGAGACGCTAAAGGCTGTTCGCACTTTTGGGAGAGTCCAGTCAGAAGAGAGGCTGCACAGTCCAAACCATCCAATAACCTGATAATAATAATAATAATAATAATAATAATAATAATAATAATAATAATAATAATAATAATAATAATAATAATACATTTCATTGCATGATCCAAGCAATACATTATTCATAGAAGCGCGCGGACAAACTTTAGTGTGAGTCTCACCTTTTTGGGGCATCCTGCTTCGGTGTCAAAGTCCTTGTTAAACTACAGGCTACAGCCCAGTTCTCCACGCCAAAGAAAAAAAAAAGCCGACCAGAATCAGTCTCTCTCGGGAAGTTTAGATGAGGAAAAATTAGTTTCCAGTGGTTTTCGGCGGAGACGGAGGGGATATCCCTGCGAAGGAGACAGAGATTGACAGTGAACTCAGATGTCAGGACGCACGGAGTTTGGCGAGGATGTGCGCTGGCGTGTGAGAGAGCGAATGAGAGAGTCGGGAAGAGAGAGAGTGGGGAAGAGAAAGAGAGAGAGAGAGAGAGAGGGGGGAGGGAGGGAAGGAGGGGGCGAAAGCAATGGAAGAAGGAGGTGGAGGGGGGGGATGAACACACCTATGCTGATTGGTGATGGAACAAGTGTATTAATGTATGTGTTCCTGGTCTGCTGTGTGCGCCTCGCCTCGCCTCTCCTCTCCTCATCTCGCCTCCCTCCACCGCTCTTCACTGGCCCATTAGCGCGACCCGACCTCTGTCATCATCCCCCATATAAACACTTCCCCCTGCACAACAGCCAAAGCGGGAAACGGGGCCGAGCCACAGCGAGAGAGGAGAAAGAGAAAGCCAGAGAGAGAGAGAGAGAGAGAGAGAGAGAGGAGAGAGCGAGAGAGAGAGACTTCCCAACCCACTAATCAGCCCACGCATGCAAATACCCCGCGCGCTCACTTGCTGAATATTGCCCTATTGCAAAGCAACTGCCTCGGAAATGCCCATTGGACGGGAAAGCTCCATTCTTGTTGCAGGCTGCACTGGGTCCGCGCAGCGAGTCTCAGGCATGTTCAGCAGCTCCGACCTGAGGCTGGAGCTACCGCCGGAGGAGGAAAGGGAAACTGGCGGCGGCGTTGCACGCGCACACGTGAATGCTGGAGTCACAACCACGCGCTACAGCCACACAGCGCCGCAGCATCCTGTGTTTCTGCTAATTATGGTCACTGTCAATGTGGAAGTTTGGTGGATTTGGGGCGAAGCGGGGCAGGGTTCTTTTGTTTTACTTTAAACGTTATCATGCAGGAGCTAGGGGAATCAAAACGAGACAAAAAAAGGTCAAATACTCCACGAGCTTGTGAATCAAAGTTTAACAGAAGTTCTCCAATGACCTGACCTCTTAAAGTATTAATGGCTTGGTAAAAGTTGTGTTTTTTTCCCGACTTTAATTTTGTACTGGGGAAGTTCCTATTGGAAAGTGCACTGCCCCCCTCCTCCTCCCCAAGACCCCCAGCGCGCGCTAAAAACAATCAGGAAGAGAAGGAAAAAAAATGTCCACCACGTGCTTGTGTTGATTCTTTTGAGTATCACCTTCCCCTGAATGGTCTCGGTCCTCCTGTCAACATGCGCGCCATGCGTAACGAGCGCAGCCTTTAGGCAGGCTCGGCTGCTTTTTATGGACGCGTTTTGCGAGGCGCGGCGACGTCACTCCCGCGACCCGACAGCGAAATAGCACGCGCAAATAAAGTAAAGCAAATGACTGCGTAGCCATGGCCACACGCTCCCCCGAACCCGCGGCTGGTTGGTTGAATGAGTGACTATTAGCGCACACCTCAACGCACCCCAAAGCAACCCCTCTGCGCCCGTGTCCGAGAGGACACTCCGCGCTTTGCGCAGCACCAGTCTGCGCGCGGAGGAACCCCGCCGCTCCCCAACCAAAGGGAGCGGAGCCGAGGAGAGGAGAATGAGGTTTGTGTGGACGTTGAAGCCAAACTAAAGGCAGGAAAGGGGGTGCGTGAAAGGGGGAAAAAAAAGAGGGAACCCGAGACGGGAGGAGGACAGGCAGAAGCAGGGGGAGGGGACAGAAATGGGGGGGACGAGAGGCCGTGAAGTGAAGTCATGGAGGCCTACACTTGACTTTCTTTGACATGTGAAAAAGTAGGAGAAGTCAGAGCTCATCAATAAAACACTTCGGAGGTGAAAGAGGGCTCCCTAACAACCATCGCATTCCTGACTATGGGTTCAATGAGTAGACAAACGACGCTGCCAGAGAGTAAGAGAGAGAGAGAGAGAGAGAGAGAGAGAGACCGATGGGAGAGAGGAAGGGAGGGAGTGAGGGGTGAGGGACTGGCCGGCTTGAATGGGGCCCTCAGTGGGCCGGCGAGATAATGAGCTGAGAGGACCGGCTCAAACTGTCACCGAGGGTCCCGCGGTGAGGAACAACACTTTGGCCAATACTCCTTCATCAAACAACCCGTAAACTAAACGAGCACATTCATCTGTTTCTCCTTCCTGCATTGTTTCTACTCACTTAGACTGGTGGCTCAGCCTATAGGCCTACCGTGAATGACTGCAGCTTATATCAGCTAAAAGGGGAGGGGGGGAGAGGGGGTCTCCCCCAAAACATTTTCACGTCAAGGACCCCCGCAGTATTAGACATGCATTAGACTACAAACACCCCCATCTACCCTCTCCAGGCCAGTCACCCCATCCAACAGGGGGCTGTGGGATGACGGGAGCTGGTGTTGTTGGGATTTACTGTAAAAGATGAGTGGACACTCTGGGGGTGGAGTTACACTTTCAATCAGCTGCCAGCCAATTAATGGGTTTCTCCGATTTTTGAGATTTCCAGAGTGGGCTACATTTGAACCAGTGTATAGAAAAGAAAAACAGTAAGGCTGTAGTATACTGTAGCCAATAATCTACAGCTTATTGGCCAAAAGGCTGAACTTGTTTATTTAACTGTGCCACAATGAGTGCCTGTGGCCGCCAGGCATGAACGTTTCCTGTTGGTTTTTAAGTTATCAGAAGTAGAATCTGCACTATTTTTGCTTTAATATCTAAATGTGAACACTTCAACATGGCATACCTTTACCCAGACCCACTCATTGGTATTGCCACTCACTTGTCACAGTTTTCAGCTGTCAAAAAAAAGTCACACCACTAAACCTTCCTCCACTGAAAGACAGATTCCCAGATGAGTTCGTCAAGTAGTTTTCTTTGGAAACAATACCTCCAGTAGGTTATTGATTTCTTTGGTTAAGCTGTAAATCCGCTCCAAGAGCTAATTCGTTGTCTCCACTCTCAAGAGATTTCTGTATTTTTCACTCCTCTCAATCTTCACTGGTATGCCAACCAGGCCAACAAACGTTCTATCTGTCAGGACTGCCTCACAATGAAATACTGACTCTGTCCGCGTATGTTTCTGTGTTTTGCTTAAGGTGAATGGGATTGCTATAGAAGACTGGAAAAGAAAAAAAAAACCGGGGTGATGTTGAGAAAGCAATTAGCCCAATTCGGATTAGCAGCAACTAATGTCACAGGCCCTGAAAGGAAAGCCTAATCTGGTCGCTATTTTCCCCCGAGGCAATGTGGTATTTGTACCCCTCTAGAAACTTTGAAATACAAAAAAGAAAGAATGAAGAAAAGAAGGGATGGAAACATAAGGGGGAGGGATGGAGTGGAGAGAAAACATTGTTTATCGATGGTGAATAGAGGTATAGTGAAGGGTCCACTCACCCAATTTATTGTTTTTATTTGGGATTACAGTTTTATTTTCACAATTATTTACACAATTATAGCACATAAATCAACTATCTCATGCAATTAATTAATTTTAACGATAGAGTTACTTTTACACTTATGTGTTTTTTGATCTATGTAATTGTAAATATTAATGTATTGAATCAACATGGTTACTTTTTCAAGAATTTCTAGAATTATTTTATTTATCAGTTTTGGCAGTTCACTTTTATCATAATAACTGTTCAAAATTAAAAATAAAAAACCGACCTACAATGTTATTTTACTTATTGATTATTATTATTATTATTATTATTATTATTATTATTATTATTATTATTATTATTATTATTATTATTATTTTGTGACATTAGTATTTTGCCAAGTATTCTGTTAAAATAAAAACTTTTTGAACCGTTGTATCTTAAAACTCTTTCATCCTGTCTATATTTCTACAAACACTTAAGATATTATACATTTTTTTTCTTTTACATATTAAATGTAACATTTTATTTATTTATGGATATTATAGTAATTGTTCTGAAAATCGACAATTTCCATCCTTATCCATGGTTATTATATTTGATAATTAATAGTAAATTGTCCTCTTTAAGTTGTATGATTTAGTTATATTTGAAATAATATTTAGTTGACTTTTATTTAGTAATTGGCGTGGATGACTGGGTGGAAAAAAATATAATTTTTACAAATTATTATTACTATTATTATTATTATTATTATTATTATTATTATTATTATTATTATTATTACTAAGGGGGTTTGTACTGGTCGCAGCTCTACATTCTTGACTCATCCATCAAACACCCTCAGACTGTCACATTTATTCACTCCCAAGAAATTCATGAGGACAGCGTCAGTTTATCTGCATAAATCATCGCCACATTTACTATTTACAATTATGTCATTGACAATAATTAGGGAGTCACATGCTTGTTCTGCTTTGGCGGAGAAAATTCATCAATCTGCGGTTGACTTGATTTTTTTTTTCTTCTTTTTTTTTTTCTTGACGCTGTGGTCCACGTGGCGCGCGAGCCGCAACAGTTCCTTTCACGGCTGCTTCTTCAGCACATTGAGTGAACATAAAGAAACACAACACCTTTTTGCCGTGCACGAATCCACTCAACTTTCTGGGGTGGAAATATTTGCATATTGATGATAACATGAATACAGACCGTCTGTTAACAGACGCCTTTTCATCACAGCTTTGGGACAATTTCCTCAAAGTTTTTTTTTTTTCTCTTCAACTGTGTTAATCCACGTTTAGATTTTTATCACATCCGTCCAGTGTGCTCTGGTGTGGTCTCTGGGAGCTTGTGGAGCTCCAGCAGTCTGCAGAAGGTGCAGCCCTCTCCTGGCAAAAGGCTGAAGGCTGGGATAAACACCGGGGCCAATGGTGTCACAGCTCTGCTCGGCAAGCGTGACTGGAGAAAACACTGAGCCAAGCAGAGGAGAAGCTCAACCTGGGGCATTTAAACGCTTTAACAAATCAGCTATACAAGTAAAACAACAATAAATGGTCATCTGAGTGGAGTGGGGAATATTTTTTTTCTTCCACTTATTGAGAAAATGTTTACATTCTTGTGTTTTTTAGACCAAAATTTCATCAGAAGCGTGTCAAGATGTTCTTGAAAAATTGCTTATAGAACGAATTCGTAAAAGTTGCCGTCAAGTTAGAGTAAAAGTCAGTCATTTGTCTTACTTATTCCCAAAATGTCAGCGTGTTTCTCGTGCATCGTGAAGATTGAGGACTTTTTCCTCTCAAGCCCGCAACCTGAACGTCTTCCTGAGATGGACAGCGGCTTCTCCGCCGCGCTGATGGATGCGCACGGAGCTGAATGGATCCCATACACGTTCAATTTACTGTACAGGTCCAAGCCTTTAATTTCCTCACGATAATGGGCGCTTTTAAAGGAGTGACGTGCGCTTAATTCCTCGCTGAAGATCGCTAATTACACGCTGTATGTGCGTGTGATCGATGACAACAAAAACGAAATTAGCTCGCTGTGTTCGACTTTGTGTGGGTGCACACCTCCTGCAGACTGCACGTAGCAACGTGGGGGAACTTAACCAATAATTTTGGCCAACTTTTCCTGCGCGTTGGGACCAAAATCGATCTGCACGCAAGTTCACTTCTGTGCTGCAAAATGTATAGCGCCAAAGTTTGGATAGAGTTTGGGGAGACGCACAAACAAACTGGAGCAGAGTTTAGATTTTCTCAAAAAGAGGATTTTTTTTTTTTATTACATTTGGTTTTAAAGGAAAATGATAGACAGAAAAAAAAAAGTGAAGTTCTCCCAAACTCACCGGGCGAGAGGCGGCGGGGCTGTTTGACGGGTATCCTGTGCGCATAAAGCCGCTTCTTTCCTCCCCGGATCTGTCCTCCGCGTCACGGAAACAGAAACTTATAGGTCCCGATCAAAATCTATCTACCTTTGAATCCGTCGTGGAGTTGAAATGTCAATGAGAGTGGGGGAAAAAAATCTGCGGCTCTTACGAGCAACTTTCCCTTCAGCATCAGCCTCGCGCTGGCAGTGATTGGCTGGAGCGACGGGGCGACGTCATACCCCGGACAGAACGGGGAAGTGCGCAAGGTATCCTGCATGTGCGGCGCACCGGCCTGTTTACTGTCCCAGCGTGTCTGCTGTGTGCAGGGGCGGACAGCTCGCAACTCACTCCGCAGTCACACCGCTCATTTACTGCTCTTTGGCTTCATATGTGTTTATTCTGGACTCTTTAGATTTGTCCTGAGCTGCCCCAACTTGTGCCAAATTTCACGGAAAGGCGGTGAATAAGTTTTCACTTAAACCTGTTGTCTGTTTCCTATTTTTATTGATTATAAAAACAACAGTATTCTTGATTGTTATTAGAGGATACGGTTCAAAGGAGCAGGCACAACTTCTTTAATAGCACCTCAGAGACAGACACTTCCCTCATGGAAGTGTTTTGTTTTTGTTTTTTTCTATATCCAACCTTAATTGCTCAAGCAAGACGCCCCAGTCGTATTTACTCGTTTCAAGAATAAAAGTTATGACAGTGATTGTCTGACTGCATCCAAAAACTGAGACTTGTATTCAATTTTTACTGGTTGTGCTGTTTTTTGCAAGACATCAAGACATTGGTCAGCCTTTATAAACTTTGAAGACTTTGCCTTCACCTCAACTGATTTACTTTTTTTTACATTGACTGATTAATATTCGTACATATCAATATATACTTTTTCTTTTTTTTTAAAAAAAAAAAATCTGAGCATGTTCAGTGTGCAACAGGTGTAGACAGTAATCCATTTGCACTGTAAGAGCCCATGCTGCACTTGCTGTCCTTTATGATCCAGACTCAGCAAATTATATCTCAGGTATAATAGCAATGCTCAGATCCAAAGATAAAAAAGAAAGTTGTAAATTATGGAGACCTTAAAAGGGTTTTTTGTTTTTTCCTGTTTTTCTTTTTTTTATTTCCACAGCTCTATAAAGTTGTCATGTGTGCCTCATAATGGGACTCGAGCCTCCCCTTTTACTAAGGCAGGCTAAAAGCCTCAAATCCTATTTCACAACCTCTGATGTTTGTGTCAATTTGAACAAGACGGTGAGTAAATGGGCAACCGCGCCGCCGCTTGTCTCTCAGGAAGAGACCGGGGCAGCGCAGGTACGGGCCAGTCAGGACTGGCTGTGTTTGGGCCATTATTTGGAGGAACAGCCATTAAGAGGCCGTGATACTGTGCAACGCAGCAGGGTGCTCGACATCCGCGCTGGAAACCGCACGGCTTGGTCCCTGCTTATCAGGCTGTCAATAAAACGAGATGGGATACAGCGGTCGAGCCAGGTGCTCCCTTTCCCTTCCCACACAGCCCCGCTCTCCAGAAGCAGATCAGGCGTAAACGCAAATCTGTCCAGCCGGTTTTCCCTCTGCCGTCACCGCGCTGCTGCTCCACGCCACCCCCCCCCCCTCCCTCCCCTCCCTCCCCTCCCTCTCTCTCTCTCTCTCTCTCTCTCTCTCTCTCTCTCTCTCTCTCTCTCTCTCTCTCTCTCTGACACGTCGCACTGGCTGTTGTTTCTATTTTGCAAAGCATATATTCATGATAATAAACATCGGCCTACATATTTGCATGTAATCTCCGTCTTTACTGCCGATGCATATTTACCAACCATCTCAGTCAAAGTTAAGTATACGACATTATTCCCGGTTACACGTTCGTGTGAGGGGTGCACGGGCCTGGAAAAGTCGCATAAAACTTCTGGGAAGCTATGGAAACGGCGCGCGCAAGCTTTCCAGGGAGATGCCAATCTCTCGCGCGCTCTGACTGATCAAATTTAAAACAAATTGTGTAATGATCGACCTCCCCTCTCAAGCCATGCAGAACATTATGCTGCCATAGTCTACGCCTCATGAGCTTATTGTTTACTGCCGCTGCAGCAGACAGAGAAAAATGTCCAGGGGACCGAGCACGTTACCAGAAAGCAGAGGGGGCAAAGCGGGGTTGGCGCAGCGGTCAAAGGGCGCATTTCGTTTATCCAAATTAGGATTAATTGCAGTGGACGCGAGGAGGTAAGTTCTTTCGACACTTCAAACTAACAGCCCTCCGTTTGATAGAAAGTTGTTTGGATAAAAATTTGGAATTGGGGAGAGTATTATTAACTTGATAGGCCCTCGTGAGAGTAAAATAAGAAAGGCCAAAGTTATCCACTCCGTGCCTGATGGGGCGGCTGGACTCACCAGGCCCGCTCCCGTGGTCTCTGCCACTCAAACAGCAGGCATGGCGTGCACAAAGATGTTTAGATCATCTGATATTTTCAATTTAAGATACAGTGTCCAAAGATAATGCAGCCTAATTACTTCGCCCCACCGCCACTCCTGCGCGCACACACTCGCGCACATACAGAGAGAGAGAGAGCGAGAGCGGTAGAGGGGGAGAGAAAGAGACTAATACTCATCACTTCTCTCTCTTTCTCTCCCCTGTGTGAAATGTTTTAATAAGCCCTACACGCCCTGTGTGCAGAGTTTGATTTGTTTTCTCTCCATGCTCCCCGGCCCTGGATCGAGACATTAGCCGAATTCCCCCGGGGTGATTGGATGCAATTTGTCCGGAGTAGACAGGCACGTCCTGGATGTTAGGAATTCACTTTGGCTCAACGTGACAAGTCTGACTTCGATCTACAATTGCATCTGAAAGTGCAGGGAGCGGAAAGATCCCATGCCATTAAGTGTTCTTCTGCCCCCTCTTTTTTTTTTTTTTTTTTTGCAATATAACAAGCCCATTCATTTGCTCAAAAATATTCATAACAGTTCAATTTGGGAAACCTTTAATCTCCTAGTGAGGCCTGTGTGTGGAGCTAAATGCAGTAACGGCGGTGGCGCACATGGTCAGTCCTTCTCAGGATGAAGCGAGAATGTGAGACCGAGGGGATATTTTAGCCCCAAATCTATGACCCTTTAAATTAGATTAAAGATTGACAGTGGACTGGATTTGGAAGAAAGAAAAAAAAAGACTGATACCTGCCATGCAGGCTCGCCTTTGATTGATTCTGATGCTTCGTGCTGGCAACAATAATGCTGCTGTTTTGCGCAGGGCTGAATAGGCGCATTTATCACTCACTTGCCAGGAGTGGCTGAAGTCAGTGTCCGTGTCGCGCTGTGAGCTGACAGGGGAAAATGGGAGCTAACGAGGTTGTCAGATGTCCTGACAAGACAAATGAGAGCTCGTCACTCCCTGTGCTTTAATAACGTTTAATGGAAACGTATTGCGCCGTTCAAAATAAAGTGTTACACATACCAGGGTCTGACGGCGGCGCAGTTAATTACGCACGGCGAGGTAAATTACGCGTCAGCTAAAGGGTGTTGGCCTGAATTCAGCTCCACCAAAGAGGACTATCTATGCAACACCTATGATTTGTAGGTAGCCAGCCAGCTTGACCTTGGACTTTGTGCTTTTATGTTCTTAAAAATATGCTAAATTGAATTATCAAAGCTTCCAAACACATCATTGGACGAATTGGACTGAGTGCGGAAGATCTTGTTAAAGAAACGTGTGGAAGGTGTGTTTTTTGTCATGACCTGTTAATGAGGCAATAAAACACACAGATTAAATACCCCGCATATATCCAAACAAATACATAACATATTTGATGTTTTGTCGTGTCTGTTGTGTAATGAAGACCTTCTCAAGTTTCCTTTTCAATACCAACAATTAGACAATAAAAAAAAACAACTTAATTTTTCTAATCTTGGGAAGTTGTCGCTCTCGACTTCTCTGCACGCCGAGTTGTCTCTTTAACAGAGTCTCCACAATATATTCATGATGTAATTTATGTCAAGCGTTTGAGTTCACATCCACCGAAGTCTGGTCCTGTGTTATGATGAAATGTACCTCTTGTCACCTGTCACAACCTTTGCTATGGTCTGCTCTGAAAGGGTTTCACCATTACTCATGCTAGAGCTGTGATCTGGCTGTTTTTTTGTGTAGAGCACTGAGCACTGAGGTTGTGCATTCTTCTGTGTAATTCATGGTGTGCAATATAGCCAACACACGGTATGGTAGTTGTGGTCATGATACATAATCCCCAGGGCTGGTCAGGATACGGGCTCCAAAACCAAACGTTTTGCATTGAGATCTTGTGTTGTATTGTTTTTTATTTTATTTGATGCTATGTGTCTTTATTCGTGACGATCTTGTAGGATCTTTTCTATAGTGATATCGATTATGTCAGTTTTGATTGACACAGAATGACAGCATCCAATTTTGGATAAATGAACAGTAAAAGGTGAACATTTGATGAAAACACATCACAAAAAAATAAAAACGCAAATTAGGATATTTGACTCGTACACTATTGCAATCTTTGATTGTCGTACATGCACACTGAACACTGCACCGCGCGACACGAAGAACCAACACGGTTTATCATGTAAATCTTTACGTTACGCGAGGCGCGCACATCATTGCGCATTCAACAAGCGCAGCTGAGTGACAGGTGACTGAGCGACATTTGTAAAGACCTCATTCTGCAGCGCTCCCTCCTCTCCTGATGGAAGGGGCGGTCTGGGTGCGTAAAAACCGACGTTATTCCGCTTAATGCCATTACCTGGCCTCTGGCACTTGTCTCGTGCAGGGTCATAAAGGTCGGAGCACCTGCTGCAGAGGAGCAGAGCATCCGGGGAGGGGAGGTAATTACACTGCACATGGATAGATAGATAGATAGATAGATAGATAGATAGATAGATAGATAGATGCTCGTGCTGCAAAATATGATGATGTCCTAATAATGCAATAATGCACATGACATGCCAGTGTGGTGCACAGGCCAGTGACTCTACAGCTCCAAGCAAAAAAGGAAACAGAACATAAAACACCAAATGTGACAAACTCAACGCAGATCTGTGTGATATGTATAAATGGATGCAGCGGCCCAACGCACGTACGTGAACTCACACAGATAACTGCGCTATGTAAAACAACACACACTAAATCAGGCAATAACGACGACAAACCGTCTGGAAAATGGTCGCACATAGTGCAGCAAGAAATCACTCCTTCCTCCCCTCCCTCCCTCCCTCTCCGTGTCTGGATGACAAATCCTATCCTGAAGTAAATATTTTGAGGATAATTGAACTGATTGTTATTTGCAAGTTTCGCTGTCTTGAATATAAAAGCGGCGGCGTGCCTGCGCGCACTCATAATGACTTTCAGACCATTGGCAAGATATATTCATAATGTGGCGACTCTTAAATCACTAATATGCAATTCTGTGGTATATGTCAGGATGCATTATTGATTTGGCCTTTCTGTCTTTTTCGCAGAGCGCAAATGTCCTTTTAACGCTGGAAATGTGAGTTATACTGGATTCTGGAAGCTCTGAAAGGTCACAAAAAGCTCGTCTTTAAAATGTGACACACGCTGACCTCCTCGCTGCTTTTAAGAAAGCTCACTAAAAGCTCGCTAAAGCCTGCCAAACTCTAGAGGAAAGGGTGAGAAGAAGAAAAAAAAACGCCCCGACACATAAAATACAGACTAAAAAGAAAGGAGAGCTGCAAAAAAATGTGTTTGACAACATGTTTGTGACTTATTTTGGAGGCACTTTGTTGTACTTTGAACGTATAGATTATTGAGGGGCTCTCTGAGAAAAATAAAGATGATTTTCGGGTCAGTGCTTCACTATTGATCTCATTCACTCCATCCTTCACAGGCCGGTTATTCAGCAGCACCCCGCTGTGGATACACACTACATTTCAGTCTATACAGTGTTAAGCCTACATACAGGCTACTGAGAGAGCGCGAGAGCCTCTGTATGGACCGAGAAACGTTTTCTAAATCTAATCACAAACGTACCGTAATTAGACAAGTAATTACAGGCGTAATTAACAGCCTCTCTCTGCTCGCAGTGCTTTGATACGGACGGGCGGCGGGCTGCGCGCTTTATGGCGCACAGGCAGCAGCGGCGGCGGCGGAGGATAAAGTCTTTATTATTATTGCTGGAAACCCATCTGGTAATAGTCTTGCCCGAGACCTCCTCCCCCCTAATCAAGGTTTTAATTAAAGACGGTTGAGGGCCACAGAGAACATGAAGGCCAGTAATTAAGACTAACATTGGACCCTAACAGATGCAACCCTCCATGCGTTGGTGCAAAAAAAAAAAAAAAAAAAAAAAAAAAAAAAGAGAGAGAGAGAAGAGGAAGCACACACACACACACACACACGCACGCAGACATCAAGATGCACGGAGTCGTTTATGCACATGTGTAATATTCAATAAATAATGACGACTGAGCCATGATTGGTGGGGGATAACCATGGTATAATGCAGCACGACGTAAAACCCGAGCTTATCTGAAAACAATTATTATCTTAGGGAATTTGCAGCGGGTTTCAGTCAGATATAAATTTGTCAGACTGAGAAAAAAAAACAGATTAAGCTCTAATGCTGTCGATAACAAGGGAGATTTTCACATTAAAATACAGTGTTTTACATCCTCATTTGAGAGCAGAGGGGTTTTCCCCATTTACTGGAGGGAGTCTGGGTGTTTGTTTTCATATTTCTTTGACATGTATTGATTTGAGGACAGCTGTAGGGTTTTGTCGCAGGAGAGAGCCCCCCAGTCACCTTGCATTAGCGTGATGTCTGCGCAATAACACGACATCTGAGGGTCCAAACAGCAGGCCAGCTGACAAAATCATCATTATAAGTTGACATAACATATTATTCTTTAACTAGGAAGGTCGAATCTATTCAGCTTAATTTGAATGTGAAGACAGAGGTACACTCCCATATATTTAAGATTAAATTAAAAGATATAAATAAAACCGTGTCATTTCACTGCCAACTAAAAATGTATGGCGTTTTATGTATATGTCATGCGTAAAACAGCACCTGGAATACCGCAGTTTATACTTCTGATCCCGATGAACCTGCTGAAAACCCCCACTCACACACCTTCTTTATGCAAAATAGTCCCAATAAAAATTCTGATGTGCTGTTATGAATATTCACACTTGCTCCAGTCACTTCAGACTGATCCATTATCTATCTTACGCACGGACCTGGATGCTCTCTTACCCGCAGTCCTCTCTCCATAAGTTGCTTTTTCGAAAGTTAACATCCCCCCCTCCCCTCCTCCCCCTTCAGATGGGAAAGCAGATGGGCAGAAGTTTAGCCAAAATCCCCCGCAAAGTTTCCTGCCTGCTCGAGCACCACTGGAGAAACCAAGACGAAGAGTGCACTTTGGCTTCTCGACCTGGTCACATCTCCATGAACAAATGGTCGTCCGCCTATCAGGGCCGACGGTAGAACACTGGAAAGGAAGGAGTCCATCATCCTTCCGCCTTTCTTCTGCCGGCACGCGTGTGAGCACCTCAGCTCCTCCAGACAAAAACTGCCCTGCCTTTAACTCTGTCTTTGTGATGTGTCGCTAAGACGCGCAGAAGATACACATCTCCCACTACATTACACTAGTAACGGCCATTGTTTTGTAGTTTCTGCATATATTATTAAATAAACATGTGGAATTCACCTAAATTACACGCATCACAGTGTCTTTAGAGAACTTCAGTCTTTCAGTGAGCAACTGTTTCCTTAAGTAAGTTTTACCATTTAAAGCAAACAAAACCGGATCTGGATAACTTATATTCCGAGATATTTTTGCAGACAAAAGTCTGAGTCCTACAAACCCATCCTCGGATGATAAAGGAGGAAAACTTGGCCCGTGTGCTGCGGCAGCTCCACGCACAGCCCAGTCCCCACTTGTGGAGCTTTTCTGCCCTCTAGCGCCAGGAAGCATGATTTCACCGCTCGGACGGAGAAAGAAGTCGCAGACTGTTAAAAGACGCTCGCTGCTTTAATGTGTGCTCCCCTGACCGACTGTGACCTAAAATTGTTTGCAATCAGATGAGCAGGCAGAAATTGTGCAGCATGATTGCTTTCACAGTTTGAATCCACAATATATGATCCGCCCTAATACAGCCTGTAATTCTGTTTTTGAATGTATGTTTGGAATCCTGGGGCCAAACTTTGGCACAGCTAATTATTATTAAAACATTGTAGTTTTCCAGAGTTTTAAAAAAAATGACATGAAGCAAGAGCAGTAATGACTGATCACTTCATGAAGCGTGAGGGTTCAAAATAAAACACAATACAAGTTTAGTGTGACAACTCAGTCCATTTAGCCATTTTCTACATTTCATCCGACGAAGGGTTCAGTGGACCAATAGCCAATAGCCAGTGGATATATGGAGCAGAATACACCCAGAAAACCCACAAAGACAAGGATAACTTTCCAAATCCAAACGAAAAAGGCCCCCAAGTCCTCCAGGATAACCTCACTGTGAGTCGACAGTGCTGCTGTCCAGCAAAACCTTTTGGTAAAGCATATTTCTGTTATTAATGTGGAAATTCAGCAGTGATTTATACTAATTAGCCATGGTTTATCATGTCAAATCATTAGGTTAAATATTGTTAAAATTTAATAGGTTTACCAATAATTTTAAATATGTTTTAATTAAATGATTTATTTCCCCAAACTATTTCATGTAATAACACTATTAAAGGGTAAAAATGTTATGACAGCAAACCTGGTCCACTGATGTATTATTGAAGGGTTATGTGCCTGAACATATTTTCAAATAGCTGCCAACCCTTAAAGGCTACACAGGTGATCGTTCTTATAAGTCACAAACAGGACAGGTAAACTTGATTCAGACCATTGAGACAGGCTGGATTTACCCTGCTGATGATGGGTTGTTACAATATAATCCTCACCTTGGGTGTTGAATATTTCCAATATCGTGCACGAACATTAAATCCTAATAGCTGCTGACATGTATTGATGTTTTTTCATTCCCTGTCACACTTTGTTCATTGATGCAGTTAATGTATGCATGTAGGTCTCTTTTGTGTCAATAGAAATGACCTGTCCTATCACCTCAGTTTATGCTGGCACGCCACATACATCTATCAGGGACGTAATAAGGCTGTAAACGCCACGGTATGGAGCTCAAATGAGGGATTTTACACAGCCTGAAAAAACTAAACCTGGATGGTGGACGACGATAGAAAGATCTTTGTTTTATATACTTCAGCACTTCTGTTGATCATTTCATGTAATAAGCGCAAACACTTTCACTTTCAGCTGTGGCCTGCTTATTTTTTATATGCATTATAGATGAAAAATAAGCAAGTTTAGTTAAGTGTCAATATCTGTTTGTTGATTGAATGATCAATGATGATCTTTAAAATTTAAGCAAAATGCAAACATCGACAAAGATCGTGTTAATAATAATAGTTTTAATGACTCATCCTGCTTCTAACAGTGCCAACATGTCAATACAGATGTTAAATCATTGCTGGATGTTTTGATAGTTCAGGTATTTCCTCGCTTTAGTCTTTTTTAACTTAGAAAACATTGGTACTACAGGAGTTCATGTGAAACATTTAAAGACTTGATTTTTCACTCTGTTGCTCTGTCTTGGTAACAAAGTTTCTCTCTCACCAGTTCTTAGTAGTCTTATGAAACTGTCCCTCGAACAGCCAACTTTTATGTGTTATCCTACTTTGCCGCAGGAACACTGACCAGTGGCCACAGCTAACCCATCTTTTTCATTAACGCTTCATCACTGCTTGCAGAAGAGCAGCTCTGTGGAGCTTTCTGCTCCAGGTACATAAGAAGGAAGCAGGCAATTATCCTTAATATCCCGGTAATGTAAAAAGAATGAGACTTAATTTTCCATCTGGTTGCATGGAGGAAAATGTCAAATGTATTGGATTGAGACCGTTGTTTTAATCATTAAGGGAGCACAGCAAAGGTTGATGAAGGGGTTTCAAGGTTTTGCCGCTCATGCATAATTTAGCCTATTGATCAGGCGGACGTGAAGCTTGTGTTGCCAATAAACGGACGTCACAGATAGTTCCATAAATCTGACAAAGTAATTAATGGTAATAGCTGGTGTAGTGATATTAGAGTATGTCGGAGAACTGTGTATCGTCATTATAATTTGTAAAAGATTACTGAGATTTTAAAAAAGGCCCACAGTTATGGCAACTTTAAAAGGAACGCACACACACAGACAACACATATGTTCACTTTAATGTGCTGCAGAATTGTGTTTTGCAGGGGAAATGTGTTTCTTTTGAGGAGCCCTGTCTCTCTTTTCCTCTCTCTTTCCTCACTTTTCCTCTCTATGCATGGAGGGAGGCTGGCATTTACTTGACAATTTCTGCCTTTAAGTGCAGGCTTTAAGTGCAGTGTTTTTATCTACACCTAAGATAGCTGCGGACCAGGACAATTTAACAGGCAATTTAACTGACCGTGTGTTAGTGAAGCTGTCTGAGTCCCACTCTTTGCCAGAGCACCATGGCATGATGGATGTAGGCAGTCTGGGCTAGGTGAAAAGACACGCACACACACAAACACGCGCGCACAATCCTATTGAATACACAGATACGCCGACACACAGGCCTGCCATATTTTCCCAATACAAACGCATATGGGCCCATCCACAGCCAACCCCCTTCCATTAAGTCAACATCTTGTGCTGGCGGTTGGAACAGTGCGGGGCTGGAGTCAGGTCGTCCAAATCCGTCAGTAAGAGGAGGCAGAGGCGTTTGTCATCCTCCTCTCTGGGCACCATCCTCCTGGAAGAGGGAAAGGGGGGACAGAGGGTGGTGGAGCTTCGAAGCATCTGGCTCTGGTAGCTCCAGCTGCAGGGAGAGAAGGGGACAGGAGCTGTGCTGCAGCCCAGGGGAGACACTCTTTCTGCAGCCAAAACCCCTCCGCTATCCTGTCTCCGGCATGAAACAGCAGAGATGCAAATAAGAGAAAGAGTGTGTTTGTCACCATAGTTGACTGTCTAACAAAGTAGGAAAAGTTGTGCAAAGAAAACACAACTTTATTTAGTTGTTTTATTTTCTCTTTCAAAGAATTGAAAATGCTTTTTTTTCATTGATCAGATTGAGATCAGTTGGAATTTTTCACATAAATGTATTTGATGCAAGAAATTAAGGCTACAGAGTAATACAAAGGGCTACCTCTTAATTCCCTGAGTAATCAGGATGAAATCATGTTATCTGATTCAACCAGTAATTTTTTAGAACATGTCCTTCATGCTATTGACAGGATGTCTGCTGGTTACCCGGCACCCAGAGACACCCCTGCAATAGAATCATCAGACTATAGAGAACAGCATGTAAACATCCGATATGAATAGGGTTTTTTGTTTGTGTGAAGCTACAAAGAGTTCCTCTGTGACAGAAAAAGACTGCTGTACATATGTGCACACACTTGAGAACAGTTTTCTTCAAACAAGCGAGAGAGAAGGTGTAAAGAAAGTATTGTAATGCCAACTTAGTGACGAGAACGTTGGACCAGAGGAAAATGTCACCCAAATGATGACCCATAAATCACAGGCCACAGTCACGCAGCCAAGGCCCGGAGACAGTCTTTAGCATCGAGCGTCAGCACACAAATGACGTTTAGCCAGTGGCGGACATTTAGCACCAGACTCCATCGCTTCTGCGGGCGTTTTGTCACAGATGTATGGATGATTCAGAGCCCGGGGACGGCGTTTAGTATTAGCACTTTATGTCTCAGTGTGTTCCGGGGTTTGGTCTCAGGGCATGTAGTTATGCTGATTGAAGGAAGGAGATCAAATTAGAAAAAGGGAAGAAGAAGTTCTCAGAGGGGCAGCAGCACATGCATTGTTCTCATATTGCAAAGTGTGACCTTTATAGGGGGGAGATCTGGGGGGCTGAGGAGGCCCTCTTCTCAGTCTGAGATGTCCTCCAGAATTAATTAACCCCATTCTTCCATTAGGCCGCTGGGATTGCATGTTTGATTTGGAGAAGTCGTGCCGGGGAGTCTCTGCGCTGTTCCTCTGATCTGAGCCAGGTGTGCTGACTTCATGTTAAGAGAGACTCTTCTTTTTTCTTTTTTTTTTCATGTCAGTATGTGGGTCATTATTGCTCTTCGGTGGACTGACGACCTGTCCAGGGTGTATCCTGCCCTCACTCATAGTGGGCTCTGATTGGCTCCGGCGCCCCGCGACCCTGCACAGGATTAAACAGCATAAAAGATGAATGGATGGATGGATCATTATTTATCTCAGTTGTAGATAATTGACCAGTGACAAACATCTACTATCTCACAGCCAGTATGTACATCCAGCCAATTTTGTATCCTATCTCCCATTAAGGATGAGCATGTGAACTATTTTCAATCGTGAAGACCGAACATGTGAGAGAAAACAATGGGCATAAGCTCAAAAGTGACATTCAAAAAGAAAGAAAAAAGACACAATCCCATACTTTGTTTGACATCTTTGAGATCATTCGGCTATCCCATTCAACGGCCTTCACAGCAACACGAAGATACTGTTATGGTTAGTCGGAGAAGTTAATGAAATTAGCGGCACAGATCGCAAGCATCTGTTTGATGTCACTAATGATATGTCAAGGGGACGGCCATGTGCGATTGTTCTGATCGCCTATAGATGTATGTCTGTGCAATGTGATAAATGTGAGAACACGAATTTAAAACTCTTTTTCTGAAACCGAACCATTAATGCCAATCACGCCAACGGCTCGAGCTCGGTGGAGGCTGCCATCTCACACAACAAGCGCAGGTCCCCACAGTCCCATGATGATGGTCCACAGACCGTCTGCAGTAAGAGCCCCAGCTAATCTTTTTTTCATGGTCTTCATTACGACCTGTCAGGACATAAATTGATAGTAAATTGCCATGTTTATTAACACAGCACTAAAACAGCCTCCTTAACACTCCTGCCCCCTCGTGCAAATGTTAACATTTAACAGTGACCAAGAGGATCAATTAAGATGCTGCATGAAATCATGCTGCACTCAAACAAATACCCCCAAAGACACACACACACACACACACACACACAAACACACACACACACACAGATCCCCACATTCACAATTCCACCTTAATATGCCTCCTCAAACATTATGTCTTCTGTTGATGACCCCCTTTGAAGACCTATTCAGACAGACACTTGCTCGCCACATATTTTCAGCTCGAGTAACGATGGGAAGGAAGGGGCATGCTTCACAGAGCACTGCATCAACACAGTCTACAGTCGAAGACTTGGTGCGGCCTTTGCCATATAACACAGTAATTACTAGATCAAATCTGTTCAAATTGAAGCAACGCTGTTCTGTGATCCCTCCTATACTAATCAGCACGCTGAGGTATGGCTCTGCGACTATAAATTGCTGACTTAATTAAAACCAGGACCTCTCTGTCATCTAATTACAGGGAGAAAAGGTTATTGCTTCAATGCAATTTTCCAAATATGATTCCTTCACAGTTATTAAAGGCTCAGGCGTCGTTTATTGTTTCAGATTTTTCAATATGGAAATGGCCCCGGTGACAGACGTAATGACTCGGGGAAAACGCTTCATCTCGATAGTGGCCTGGCACGGCCATTTGTCTAAGATAAGTGGAGCGGACAGGAACGGGGAAATGTCATGGGAGGCATCCCATGATTGCCTCCACTTTACAGTTGTCATTAAACAGAGCAAAGGTTTCTTTTCTCCTATGTGGCAGCAATGAGAAGTTTATTAATCTATCCAGAATGGTAGGGGCGGTGAGTTATTATAACTATGGAAATTCACAAGGGAGTGGAAAATAGTGGAGAGTAATTTTGTGATGGGAAACTATATTCCCTGTTATTGTTCATCCTGAAGCTGTATTTCACCTCAGCTCTGCCACCAGCCTGAAGGAAAATTGTTTTATATGGAGTTAGGAAATCGGTGGCTTCAAACATTGTTTCCCTGGAGATTCCCAGATTTCTTCTAAGAAAGGTTGTGAACCCTGTATCTGAACGAAAACATGACAGTGTAGCCAAACGCTGATGAACGCAACAACTCTCATCAACATACAGAAGCTGGAACAGTGTCCCCGGTCTACTGAGGAGTTGGGAAAGCAGCTTGTTGTGGTTTTCTTTGATAACTTTGAAAACCTTGGGCAGGGTCTCGAACCGTCCCTATGATCCCCAAAAAGAGGATCTTGGACCCTAGTATGAGAACCGCTGCTTCAGATGAAGTTGAGTGTGATGATATCAGCTCAACGTCTCACAGTGTGTTGGCCTACCTGTGGTTACTTTAGTTGTTTTTTGTCTTGTACTCATTTGTGTTGTCCTATCATTTATCCATCCAACAGACTGACGCTTCAACTGATTCAAAAAGACAAGTTTGACAAAATGATGTTGTCTTTTAGGAAATATAACCCAAAAACTTTATTACTGTGGGTGTTCTGTTGCAAATTACTGATTTTGAGAAATATTGGAATACTTGGAGAGACTGTATTTTAAATTTTCATGTTGTATTGACCAAAATTGCATAGAATCAAACAAAACAGGCTTAAACTCCTCTTATTTATGTGAATCAAATCTGCTTGGGCAACAAATTAAGTCAACACAGTTTAAAAGGACATTTTGTTATAGTAAGGATTAGATGCACATACTTACATAGAATATTCCGATCTAGGTTACTGTCAAATTTACTTCATTGTACACGATCTCTGTTATTTATAACCACTTAATTATTCACATGTTCAGATGAATTGTTTACGCTTAAACAAACAGCAAAGCTTGCGTTGTGCAAAGCAACACAAAAATGAATATTTTGTAAATCAGATAAATACAGTGTGTGTCTCTAAGCATGGGGGCAGGAAGAGGCCACAGCAGCACTGTATATCCTGGACACTAATGCTCTGTGTCTCCCACCATAGGGTTTTCTTAATTACATTAACCAAATGCATTCTGCAGTGTGTGCAATCTCATGGTTAGCTGAACACCCCCGTAGCAGCGGCCCCCTCCTCTTTCTATTCCTGAGTGAAATATTCATGTTGAAAGCCACTCTTCCCATTTGCTTTCTCCTCCAGCATGCCAGTGCCTGCAGTTGTTCTGCTAAGGTACTATTATTTAGGGGTAATATTCACTTTGTAGCAGACTGCATAAGAAAAAAAAAAAAAAATAATAGGAAAAGAAATCAGTTCAGTCTGATGTCTTTGAGACACGATTGCATGACTTTACCATTATTGACATTTCAAAATTGTAAAAATCCAGAATATTGTCAAAAAAACCCCCAAAATTTCTTGTGTATTTGTAAGGAATGTATGGGATTTGTTTTAATTTAGTTTTTTTGTTGCTGCTCACATTTTATGAGGTTTACATTTTATTTTTAGGTTTAGAGAATATTTGGGAGATGCATCTCAATGCAAAAGACACATTTGTATTTCTTCATGTCTGCACAACACACTGATTCAAATTGACCAGGCAGGACTAATTTAAATACATTAACTATTCATTAATTGAATAAAGAGGCTAGTTAGCCCCAGGGCCTCTTTATAATCATAAACTGGGGTGTACTATTTATGCAAAACAGCAAAGTGCCATGTGCTGGCTTATTATGCTAATGATGAATGGCAAAATACATGTTTCTCCTGCCCACGAAGGAGGATTAGGCATGGCAGTGTCAGCAAGTTGTTTCCAGGGTAGAGAGTCTGCTCTTCCAGATTACAGCATGTTGAGATGCGGCTGAGTAATGTGATTCTTCTAGTCCTCAGCAATGTAGATATGATCACACCCCCTCCCTATACGCAAACTCTTCCACTGTCTCTTCCTCAAAACATTATGTTGAAAGTAGGGATTTAACTCAAGTGGACCACCTTCACAGAGTCACACCAACTTTTCTCCTTTATTTTTTCCAAGTTGTCTTTAGAAACGTTTCCCTTATTGCAGTCGCAATCTGACACGATGCACTACAAAAAATTTGGAGTAAGAAAGGCAGAGCTGTCTCCGTCTTAAACGCAAACCCCTGCAGCTCCCACTCCACTGCAGCTATTCTCAGTCTGAACTGATCCTGCTGACCTTACCTTGACACATGCACACCATGATCATGGGATGGATAAAGCAGTATAGAAGATGGTTATAAAATCAGTGGGATTAAATACGTTTTTATTTACTCCTTTTTCAAATAGTTCCTGGTGTGTGTCTGGGTTGTTTTGGCATGGTGGTGCTGGACTTGAGTACAGGTCCAGTCCAGGCCTATCTGTGTAGTTTCCATACTCTCCCTGTTGGACGACAGTCTTGTAAACTTGATTGCCCTGAAATGGATAGCCCTTGAATTGGTTTCAGCTCTTCATGAGCGTGAACTGGATAAAAGAGGACAAAACAAATTAATAGAAGGAATGTATTGTATGTAGATGTACGTCAGATACATATAGACAGAATCATGGCTGTTAGCTATGGTAAAACTTAACTCGTACTTTTGTTTATGATTCTTTATTTGATGCTTTTCTGTAATTGATGAGACTTAAGATCAAAGCTAAAGGCTTTGAGAATAAATTCATTCTTGGTTGTGAGTTTATTTGGGAAAAGACTACAGTGAGTAGTTTTAGAACTTTTACTGATGTGCTTACTTGATTCTGTTATCTACATGGTTGAAATAGGTTTCAATCATTGAGCAATAGGGCCTGCAACCTGGGTTCCTTAAGCTGCGTTCACACCACCAAATGATTTACGTGTTTTTGTGTCCAAATATAATTGAAAACAATGGGGAACGCGCGTTCAACCGGCGACGAAACGCGACGCCTAGCTTCGCTTTAGTGGCTCTCTGCAGCGCTCGTAAAATTGCATGTCAACAGTTGGTTCTATTAACATTCTTTCAAATGACATATCAGCATACATCCTACTATGTCACCTGCTTGTCACCTTTGACTTCATGAGATTGACGTTGAATTTATGATCCCACTGGAAGAATCCAAGAAAAGAAAAACTGTGAAACGAAACTAGAATTAAATTCTTCATTTGCTATGGTAATTCCATTTTAAAAGTTAAATATGTTTAAGAGCACCAAGCACATTATTGTAGATGGAAGTTGTGAAAAACATTTTGGTAGTTATTTTGATTGGAAATATTGGGGCTCAGGGCCTTTCTGTGTGGAGTTGCATGTTCTCCCCGTGTGTGCGTGGGTTCCCTCCGGGTATTCCGGCTTCCTCCCACGGTCCAAAAACATGCATGTCAGGTTAATTGGTCACCCTAAATTGCTCCTAGGTGTGAACGTGAGCGTGAATGGTTGTTTGTCTATGTGTCAGCCCTGCGACAGACTGGCGACCTGTCCAGGGTGTACCCCGCCCTCACTCGCAGTAGCTGGGATCGACTCCAGCCACCCGCGGCCCTGAAAAGGAAACAACGGCATAGAAAATGATTGAATGAATGAATGAATGAATGAATATTGTAGGTCCTTGGTATAGCCTAGACATGGGCAGACGTCTTGTATGTCACTTCAGGAAATCCAGGGGAAAAAAACATGTAAACTCCACACAAAAGGTCAAACTCAGGATATTCTCACTTGAGTATGTCAACAATGAACTGCCTTTCCTCCATTTTTATAATAATGATACCAATTTTAAGAATATTAAATTTCATCCATTTTAATAGGGTCGATTATTAAAATGTGAGTTTGCCCAAATAAATGAGAAGTCTTACTGAGTAACAGTCATGTTATGTGTTGAATGTTCACTGTGCTTAAGGATGCTTATAAGAGAAATGACATAATCTTGTAGGATGAACTTTAGGGGAGCAAACGCACTGCAGGAGCACGTCGTGAGGATGTTTTGTAGCTGTGAGGTATAAATGTATTAAAGACCTGCTGATACACAGATGGACATTACACAAACGCTGGCAGAAGTTCCTCAGATCTTCTCCGCTGGTTTCATAAACCCCGGCTCCTTCGATCGTCGCCTTGCAACGTGGCGCCTGAACCATCTCGTGTTACCGACGTCCTGTGGACCAATGGGAGACGGCCTCTCATTTTTTGGAGGCGGGCCTTGTTTGAAATGAATTCTGTGATTGGCTGTACGTGCAGCGGCAGGAAATCCCCTTTTGGTTGCGTCCCTTCCTTCAGGAAAAGGGGGACAGGATTGCCTAAAAACCGTGGGAGTGAGGACCTGGCGTTTTTTTTTTTTTTTTTTAAGCGGACCTGCCCTCTGCAGGTGTAGTTGTCGGAAGCTGCAGATTTACTACTGCTACATGACGCTACAGAATACAGGATAAGAGGCCAGCAGCGTGTAGCGGCTCCCAGCAGTGATAGTGGCCCACAGCCTCTCTTTCATTGTGTGCTGTGGTGCTTCAGCCTCACCGCTCAGCTCAATGGCCGGCTTCAGCTTCAGCCCCAGCTCCGTGTGTGTGCTGCTCCTGTGCTCTGCCGTGGTCCTCTCAAAGCCGACTCTCCGCAAAGAAAGGGTCCTCCACGACCCAGAACTGAGCAGGCAAGCCCACGAAGACAACAGGAGCTTCCAGTACGACCACGAGGCCTTTCTGGGGAAAGACGAGGCCAAAACATTTGACCAGCTCACCCCCGAAGAGAGCAAGGACAGGCTGAGGTAAGGCACCAGCATCCCTGCTGCCAGCTCCCCTCCTGACAGCCTCCATGTCGCCGCTGCTGCTGCTGCTGCTGGGCCGGGGCCTCCTCTGGGATGTGCTTTTGTTTGTCTAGAATCACGCGCTCCCCCGCCGGGGTCTGTTGCGTGTAACTGTTAAAGGCTGGGGACATTAAAATTTCACAACACGAGCACATGTGCCTGAGAAAGATGTGCATGCCAGCAGATCTGCAGCGCCAGATAAAACGGTGCATTACCACCCCGCCGACACTCTTCGCACACACTGCTACACGGAGTTAATTGCTTCTCGGAAATCTTAATTATAAATCGCCATTAAAGAATAATTTGCCGCGGATTTTGCCGGTGTGAGGTTGAGCCACAGCGTGCCGTGGCTCCTGTCATTAATTGCACCTCATGTGCCACGTGGTTGTGTTTGTGCTGTTGAAAAAGTCCCCCCCCCCCCCCCATTGGCTTTAGTGACAAGTTGGCAGCTTGTGACACACGTTGGTAAAGAAAACTCCTTCCTGTGGTGTTGGGTGGGAGGACCCATGTAACATCACAACGTGGCAACTCCAGTCTAAGAATACACCTCAGCTCCAGAGCATTTTTTTTTTCGACTAATTTGGGTCTCCCTGCTCCTCCCACTGGAGTAATCTTGTTGAAGCCACATCCCCTGCTGTAAAAACTGCAATGCCAATACAGTAGTGGTGTAATGTTACTTATCATCATGTAATACCAGCAGGGACGTGTCTGATTTTGTCCATTTTAACCCTGCAGCAGTGGAAAACCACACCAGAAACTCCACTCGTGTTGATCATTAAGAGCGATCTTTGACATAAACAATGGCGTCCTGAACACAATGTAATAACCTCTCTGTAGCTGTACATGAAGAGAAATAATCAGAACCAGTTTACAGCCACGTGTGCTGGATCAATAAAGACTTTTTAAAACAACTCAACTGTGGGTTACATTTGAAAAAAGGTCACGGTACCATTGACTTCGCTCCAGCCAGTTAATGTTGTTTGCATAAATGATGAAAATAAACTGTCAACACATTATTTTTGAAAGCACACTTTATTCCCTCACCGACAGTCAAAAACATTTGCTTGGTATTTTGTGGTTTTGACTCCCTCTTGCTGTTTCAGTCACTTGATCACGAGTTGGAGGCTACACAGCACAGTCACTGTTTCTTAGGTGCACTGGTATCAGTAATGTCTTCTTCGTTCTTCCCGTACAGTAAAATCGTGGACCGAATAGACAGCGATGGAGATGGCTACATCACGACGGCTGAGCTGAAAGCCTGGATAAAACGTGTGCAGAAGCGATACGTGTATGAAAACGTAGCAAAGGTGTGGGCAGACTATGACCTGAACAAAGACAACAAGATCTCATGGGATGAGTATAAACAAGCCACATATGGATACTACCTCGGTACAGATCACCTCGCTGTGGCCACGCATTGTCATTTCCTTTGAAATGAAGTTTTGAGCTTAACCAGTTTGTTCTCGTCCTCATCAGCCAACCCAGAGGAGTTCGATGAGTCCACAGACCAGTTCAGCTTCAAGAAGATGCTTCCTCGTGATGAGAGGAGGTTTAAAACGGCTGATCTGAACGGAGACCTGGCAGCAGACAGAGAAGAGTTCACATCTTTCCTCCACCCTGAAGAGTTTGAACACATGAGGGATATTGTGATTCTGGTAAGCTACCTGCAGTCTCGTGATGATTAAGACCAGACTGATGTCTCTAAACTATCTGGTGTACACTTGAAAAACTTGCAAAATTTTAACAGTTGCAGCTCCCAAGCAGTGTTCACGTTTTACTGGTGCAATTCTTTGGTCTGGTCCAGAAGTGAGGAAGGGTGTATATCCACTAACAATAATTTTCTAAACTATCAGAGATATCTAAGGATGCCTAGAAATTATCACAAATCTGAGATATACAGCTTTGCACCCATATATTAGTTATTACAGTGCTTCAGCAGTATTAGTGTCTGATCACAGACAAGTTTCACCCACATGTCAGCATTAACAACATGAGCTTTTCAGCACCATCACAAACAGTATTGATTCGTGCCTGGTGCTGAAAGTTGACCAAATTACTCACTCCAATAAATAAATGTACATGCATGACTGGATCCTGGCAATCCAGCCATAAGAATGCTGAGAAAAGTTCCTACTTGGTCCAATTCAGTTAATTTTGTGTTAATTTTTGTTGAGCATTTTCAATATTGAACCAAAAAATGTAAACAAGGATACTTGGCCCACTTGTTTGGTGTTTGGCTCACACTACGAGAGGAATTTGACCATCAACCACACGTGACGTTTGAACGCACTCTTCAAAATTGGTGTCTGTCCTGAAACGGATATTTGATCACTGGAGCAGATTTCAGTTTCTTGTGTTAAAATCATATGAGTATGTTACATCTGAATGAACCCATAATGAAAATTTAACTCCACCCTGAGATGATTGAGGTCCTATATTTTTTGGAACAGGCCCGGTGGGACGAGCTGACTGTCCCATTTCAGACTCCATCTTTAAATATAAATTTGGCAACGTGGAACATTGGCGTGGCAAATGTTAGCAGCGATGCACTATGCTGCTGTGTTCATAAAAGTTGTACTACCCATTTGACAGAGTTAATTATTAATCCCACATTTTTATGATGCTGCTGAATTGTTATCAACAGAAGGCTGAAGCCTGTGGTGTCTTTGCCGATTGTGGCAAATCTGGCTGAAACTAAAGCAACTGTCATGAATAAGACTCCCCAGACCACAAACTCCTCTCCCTCCTGAAGACTTTAGTGCCAACGATTCACCTCCACACTCTCCTAACGGAGCACTCCGTTCAGAGGCCCGGTTCATATTTCGATGTACTGATGTCTTTTGTTGTCGCTGTCTGAGGCCAGAGAATCAGTATGCTACTGACTGGTTAAACAATGAGCTTCCTCCTAGCAAAGATGGTTTGCATTTATTTTGCAGATGTTTTCACAGCTGTAATAAAGACATAAAGGAAAACTGTCTATTGATCAGTAAATCAGTGAAAAGCAAAGAACCAAAGCATGATGTTACACAGTCAATATGTCGACTCGAACCAGTCATGTTTGCACAGAGGTTAAGTGGGGAAGTGAAAGTGTCAAACATTTCCCACTGTAAACCCTGGAGTTGATTTTATAATCTAATAGTAAACCTTGGCACCATTTTTAAAGACCTCGAATGTGCTCAGAAGACTTCAGCGTCACTCCCACTGCGTATGTTTACAGAAAAATAAACCTTGTTTACCTTGAGTCCCTGCTCAGGTTAAGTGGTTGAAGGAAGTGGATGGCTAGATCTTCTAGTTTATTATTAGTGAGCTATTAGACCCCAGTAGCTATAGAGCCATGAATCATTCAGTGCGGTACAGAGAGGGCAGTTCACCTGCAGGAAAGGATGCATCTGGTGACAGAAATGCAGCCTGTGTGCAGGTTTGATTCCCAAATGCATGGCAGGCCGGAGTACACATCCTGTCGGCTGATAATGAGGCCGCACAGAAAACCTTTGACCGTTCAGTCAAGAGCAGGAAACCATCTTAAAGCGCTCCTAAAGCTTGTGTTCATCTCGTTTGCTAAAAGTGTAAATGGTCTTTGAATGCAGAGGTCCCGGCCCTCATCAGCAGTCTGGTAATTGTTGTGTCAGTCTGCCGGCACAGCTGTAAGCCGCCTCTCAGTCGTACAGCCCGGGGCAGCCAGTGTTTGTCTTTATTACTCAAAGTGAAAGTTGTGCTCCAGCTGACCCCCGTGTCCCATCGTCCCCCCCCTTAATGATCATTAACTCATTCTGAATGCAGGAAACTCTGGAGGACATTGACAAGAACGGCGACGGACATGTGGACGAGGACGAGTATATCGGTGAGTTCAAGCAAGGCACGGAAAAACACTCAAGTAATTTTAATTAAAGTCAGCAAGTAAGAGATGAAACACAGCTGCTGGTTTGAAGTAATCTGCCAGCTTATCAACACACTGCGCTCAGAGGAAAAGTCCCAGCGGTGACAATTATCACATAAACTGACCTAAAAATGGAGTCTTCACTCTGCATTCATGCACAGCTCCTCAGGATCAGAGTTTAGAGCTGGAGAGTCACAGCTGGAGGACATTTAGCATTAACACAGCGCTTCAAGTTCATTTCCCACGTTTCTATCTGAAGTAAGACTGCAGTAAAGACATTTTTAAGTGAGATTAAATATGTGGATGTTTTCTCACCATGGTATTACAGTGACGGTAAAGTTTTTAATGAATCAGGACCATTTTATTATTTGAAGATTCCTTTTTGACATTACTTGAAACAAAGCATGTGGTTATATTCCTATTTGATGTTTCAGCGTATTGTTTTCTTGAAGAATCTTTGGTTGGTTTCCTGTTATTTGAGTTTGTTTTTTTAAAATGTTGTCATTAAGATTTTTTTTTCCATAGGAGAAGACCCAAACAACTCGTATCGATGTGATAAAACTGATTTTGAACATCATTTTAAAGTCTTTATGCTTTTAGCTGAATTCCAAATGAAGATTTATTGGTCTGTTAATGAAACTCGGCTTCCTTCAAAGAGTTGGTTTTAGCTGTGAATTGAAATGAACCCGTCGTCACAGGATTTCCTCTGATTTGCAGCGGACATGTTTGCTCACGAGGACGGGGGTCCAGAACCAGACTGGGTCAAGACCGAGAGGGAACAGTTCTCTGACTTCCGAGACTTGAACAAAGACGGGAAGATGGACCAGGACGAAATCCGACACTGGATCATGCCGCAGGATTATGACCACGCTCAGGCGGAGGCCAGACACCTGGTGTACGAGTCTGACCAGGACAAGGTGGGCCTGCTACACATTTATTCAGCTTCGATGAGAGTTTCGAGCGATCGAGGAAACTTTGAATGCGGTCAGGATGAAATAAAGAATGTATCCATAGTTTGCCCTTTTCTGTGTTTCAGGATCAGATGCTGACTAAAGAGGAGATCCTCGAGAACTGGAACATGTTTGTTGGAAGTCAGGCCACCAACTACGGCGAAGACCTCACCAGGAGCCACGATGAGCTCTGAGGTCTGGATCAGCGCTCCGCTGGTGTGTGAAGACGCTTCAGTTAAAAGTCTCGTCTTCACAGCCTTCAGCTCCAGACTCCCGCGCCTCCTCCCACCGCCCCGCCGGCGGTGGGACAGATGTTTGGGGTTTCAAGCCAACTCTAGAGACTAAATATGAGGACGAATAAGAGTCGGTCCTGAACCTGAGGGTCTGTTTCGGTCTACACAGCCGTGGTTTTGTTCCTGACATTCAGGAGCGAGCCCAAGACCCACGGGACGTACTTTCCATCGTTGGTGCCTTCCAGCTGCATCGCCGGCTTCACTGCCTCAGAGATTTGAATAGATAGTCTTGTTGAGAATAGGAACAGCAGTTTTAATGTGAAACCACAGCTCAGAACGTTTCTGTATTTATTTATCAAATACCTTCCAAATCGTTCGGTTTGAAAGGAATCCGCTGTTGAGCTACAGATCTTTTTTTAAACTAAAAACACAAGTGATGTCTCTTTGTTTACAGCCTTTACTGTTCTAATGACTTTAATGATAAACGTTTTATTCATCAAATGCTTTAAGAACTGTTACTGAACTCATGTTTATTGGCATGTTTTTTTGCACGTGTTTGGTTTTAGTGTCGCCTGTGAACAACTCTTCCCTTCAGACTTGGTTTGAAATGTATTTATTTCTATACTTTAAATTCCTCCTCCACTACAAAATGTGTTTTTTTTTTGTTTTTGTTTGTTTGTTTGTTGTAACAATGGTCAAATGTTTCAGTTAAGGAATAATTTATGTGCAGAGATAAAGAGGAGGAAATACATCTGTGGTCTCTGAGCAAGTCCTGTAGAAATGGTTTGTTCGGTGTGTGGGGATTAGAAATCTCATTTACTGAAGAGGCCTGTCCAGTCCAGTGTAAACAGGTATTATCCTGAATTCTCTCCACAGGAACACCCTCTGGACATTTACTACATAGTGAAACTTAAGTCATCTTCTGCGCATTAATGAATTCTTAGGAGCTAAAAAAACAAAAAAAACAAAAATGCATATTCACGTATGCAGCACAATTCATGTTAGCATTGCTTTTCAAATGACATTTTACATGGTTAAATCATGAAGCAATATTCAAAGAAAAGTATTTTAAAATGATTTACTGTGTGGAAAAAAAACAAAGCTAACTTTTTTATTTAACCGTTTCTGATGTTGCAGTTGAGCTTCACCAGTTTACACCTGTTCTTCAATTAAGGTTGAGTTTTCTAAGTACATCATTGGCCTGAACAAAGGGGAATAAAATATTTCCTGCCCTTGTATCTCACTTGACTCCTTGTTTCTTGTCACATCACTCTAAATCTGGCAGACGTGTTGCCATTGTGTTTGTCAGCGCTTGGCTTTTTATATAATAACAGGGAATTACTTGAGTTTGCTTTTTTGCCGCTTAAATGTTTGACAGGCGCGAGGTACAAAAATGTTCAGGAAATGAGCTTCGTATCAAAACACTGTCACTCTAAACTCCATCTCCACTCAGGGAGCAACTAAATATCTCATGAGGACAAACGGTTCTGGAGCGTATCTCATGAGGACAAACAGTCCTGTAAAGAATTTGATCAGTTCTTTACAGGATCGTCAGACTGTGGAGACAGAAATCACTCTCCAAACCTGTTAAGATACTGATTTGTGTTTTCTTGGTTAAATTCGGTCTTCAATTGGAGTGTTTGCTCAACACCAGTTGCCAAGTTATATTACAGTAAATTATAAGTCACATAAAGGTCGTTGAGTAGTTTATCAGGACACCCGTACTGTCATGAGTACCTTTTTGTGAATGGAATTCCACTCATTCCCTATCACAATAAAACTAATCAAGAGACTAGAACAGATTTCAGTACCAATCAATATGTCTGCATTTGGATCCCAGTGTTTCCCGCTGTTCATCTTTTGCCAGGGAATTTATGGAACAGAAAAAGTTTTTGTTTTTTCAACATTTTTTTCACAAAGGAAATTATCAAAGTGAAATTTTAATGTAGTTTATTGTCTAAGAAATGTGCTGTGAATGTAGATATCCTCAAAATATGCAGAATTAAATATCTGCTATTGACACCTCCAAAGGTTTAAAAAGAGCAGTGATGAGTGATGCTCCTCCTAGTTTTTAAGAAATATACTTTGCATGTTCAGTTTTCGATCTTTTTAACTGCAGTACTACCGCTTGTCACTGAGCTCAGGTTAAGCCTTGTAACACAGCTTTTATCTGATATTGGAGATCAAATTATCAAGTCTTTCCACCAAGTGCTGATAATTGTGTAATCAGGTTTGTCTCACTCGCAGCATGTCTGTTAAATGAAAGGAGACAGTCCAACACTAAACATTTTCTCTCTTCTGCTGTCTCAATTAAACCCTTGTCATGGACTCCAGTGCATGCGACGCACACGGGCCTGCTGCATGTGCTCAAGGCTTCACATGCACCGACTGCGGGCAGCTAATGGCATGGGCTTTTCAAATATTCAAGTCCGCATTCAACTTTTGATTCATTGAACATCAGGAACAGGCGGATGCTGTTAACACTTCTCATGACTAATTGCAGTCAGCACACTCTCCCACAGCGGAGATGGAGTTAAGCTGACTCTCCGTTGCTGCTGGCTGTTGCAGTAAAACTCTGGGATGTAACTGAGAAAGCAGCTCTGCCACCCAGCCTGTCCCCTCTGCCTGCTCATGTGGAACATATGGATATATGTGTGCCAGTTAGCAAGACAAGTCAAGCGGGACCAATGCGATAAAGCTCATTAGGAACAAGGGACAGGGCGGTGTACTTGTGGGCTGTGTTCTAATGTCGTAATGCAGGGCCTTCTGCAGACACCCTCAGACCAGAAGCTGAAGCTGTCTGCACTGATAGTCTCAGATATTTAGGTCATACTCTGTAGTTTGACTCATTTTTTAATCGTTTGAGCTTATTGAGGTTGGTACGCCTTTGAAAAATGGTGATATGAAAATAGCGATTCGTTTTTATTTATTACCAAAGACTGGCACAGTTTCACCAATAAAAGGGAAAATAAAGTATTGTCGGATTCAAAGCTTCAATCACGTTGCATCCCCAACCCTCAAACTGTCTTTTTAATGTCTAATTCAATTCAATTCAGCTTTATTTATAAAGTGCCAATTACAACATAGTCATTTTTACAGAGCAAACCCAACAGATCCACAAGGTATTTTCATCTTAATCTAAAATGAAATACATTAAAAATATTTATTTGTAATTTTCAACAGTTGGAAATGTTTCTCCTGCTTCGCAAAAAAGCTTATTTCATGATTTGTTTGTCTCTGCTGCTGGGAAAAAGCAACCCCATGATCATTAGAGTTCACTGCTGTGCTCGCTTATTGAAGCTCTGTAGCGCCCCCCAGAGGAGGCCCACCCCACTCTGAAAGCTGCTGACCTTCAGCACCCTCTTTGAATACATTATTTTCTTGTCCAGACTAAATGCTTCAGGTCTGAAGGACACTCAAAGTGAAGGTGTTGCCTTCAGCCACATGTTCTTGATCTTCCTTTCAAAATAAAACACTTGCTTTGTTAAAGAGTTTTGGATCTTGTTCCCTACATTTGAATAATTGGGGGTCTGTGAGTCAGTGCCAAAGGTGGATGATTATATGATCATTAGTGGCACACAAGAGATGTAAAAGAACCGAATCTGTGTTTTCCTTCAGCGCGATGGGGCCACATGGACTACCTGCCTCGTGGCCATGTTTAACAGTCTGCCCCCTCCTGTTTATGATGGGCCCCTAATCACTCACACTGGGGGAGTGTGTGTACAGTAATGCCTTCAGACGGCTCTCATATGAGTGTCTGCGTAGATCAAGCACACTCCTCTGATAATAATGAGCCCTCTGGGTGAGAAGAGGGTGGAGACAGAGGGAGAGGAGGGTCATCTACAACCTACCCCCCCACAACCCACTGTAATATTCATTTAGCCTTGTCCACCAACAATCTCCCTCATAATGCACGTCTCTTTCCATATCAGCAATTACCAGCAGCAAAGCTAAAATGACTGCTACAATTAAACAGACTACATAACAAAGTGCATCCAATCGCCCCTCAGCTCCGCTGCTCCTCTCCAGCTCTCATAATCGCATCGCCCTATTTCTCTTCTGAACGTATCCCCTCGCCCTCATCCTTCACTTTTATCTCATGTGTTTGCTGCTTCCACCCGGGGGAGTTTCACCCAGGGTGGTCGTTTGTAATGATCTGACCCCTTCTGAACTGAGACTTTGGTCAAAATCTTCCAGCACGTTATATAATAACAGACAGAACCAAATATAAAACTTCCGTCTCTGATCATTATGAGGCTGTCCGGTGCAGGGGTTATCAGAGTCCAGGTTTGGGTCGGACCAAGCAGTAATTATGGTGTTGATCGCCTGATGTGCAAAATGCTATTCTTAATGGCTGCTGGGAAATCTTCTCCTGCCAGTTACGTGATTCCAATTTGAAATATTTAGTAAGGCTTTATTAGTCTGTATCTTTCAGGAGTGTTTTACTGAAACTCATTATGTAACTTTCATTTATCTCTATTAGACCGTATAATTATTATTATTATTATTTAAATAGTATCCCCCCTGCACCTTCCAAAGCTTTCTGGCTCAGCCCACATTTTGAAAAAAGATAGACCGAGGTCAAACAAACAGACAGCAGTTTGAGACATCACTAAGGGCCTGTCATCAATCAGTCAATTCAAACACTTTGTGTTGCTGAGAATTTCAAAAATCACATCCTCTGTAATATTAAAAATGTCTGTTGTGCATAGTGTTTTAGGGGGTGATGTAAATTCGAGTTTGTTTTTTAAATGATTGTACGTTCAACAATCTAGAAATTTCTGTTGTGCTTCAAACCAAATTAATAATTTGCAACACATTTTTTTAGATATTGGATCAACTTTCCATCTAAAGGAATTAAACAAAATTTCACCAGAAATGCATCATCCATTGTCTGTCTAAGAAACACTTAACCTACATATCACATTTGGTCTCACTCAAATCCCTTAACTGAGCCTTTCTGAGATGGAAGTGTTGAATTAAACATCATTGCAAGTATAATTTCCCTGAAACTGCATTATATGCATCTGAATGATTTTGACACTCATTCAGGTGACTGAAATCCTCTCTGCTAAAATGAGACCTGCAGCGCAGGAACCTGCCTCATAACTTAAATATGACCTCATGTTTGTGTTACCCACTGCAGTGTATTTTTTGTGTTCAGTTGTGTGATTGTACCTTTTTGCCATTTGTGTTTGTATTTCTGGACAATGACACTCGGGTCAGTCTATTTTTCATGGAAAACAGTTTTCCTCTGTTTCCCATCACAGGACTTTACTCCTCCTAGTGGTGGTAAAACAGAACGAGACTCATCCCTCTATCTTTCCTTTCTTTCTTTCTTTTTTTTTTAAAGAATCATACTTGTGCTCTTCTATCATCATAAGTTTTTATGTGCTCATCAACACAGTGTAGATAAGAAATTGACCATTAATGACCACCCAATTAGAGAGAAGGCTTTAAAGAGCGATACATTTCAATTTAGGAACCATAAACTCAGTGAGTTGGTAACTAATTGGAACTGCATCCAGAGAAATGGGAGCCCTTTGGACTGAAATCTGGGTGACTCAAAATCAGTTTCAAACAGCTTTTATATGGCCGCTGCAGTCGCCCGCTCGTCCTGACAGCCTCTTACAGAGCTCATGTGAAATATGCAGAGGGGAACTTTTCAAGTTTTTAATTAAAAGACGGGCAGAATGGTCCACAGTTGAGTTGTTTTTGGAGTTCCTGACATTGAGGGTGGGGACCAAGCCGTCCCAGTGAGACGGGACGTCTTTGGACAAAACGGCTCTCTCGCTCCATTTGTCAACATTTGTCTCCCTCTTTCCCCGGTTCTCACTGTTCCCGTCCCGGCATCTGGATACCTTTGGGATGGAGGAGAGGAGAGGAGAGGAGAGGAGAGGACGGGGGAGACGAGGCCTTTCCCGTTCCCCGGGGCGCCGGCGTTAGTTTGTGATCTTGTATCTCACATGATAGAGACACATCTAACCCTGTCAGAGGAGTTAATATCTTCCTGTGGAATAAAGGAGACGGCAGGACGGAGAAGAGAGGGGAAGATGAAAGACTAAATGTTCCAGGAGAGATGGGAATATTTCAAATGCTCTGTCTGCCTCTCTCTGCTGTCCCACATATTGGTTTGGGGTTGGAAGTGTGTGCGTACGTATGTGTTTGTGTTTCTGTGCCTGTGTGCCCTCTTGGGATCTCTCCGGCTGCTGCCTGCGTTTCCGACAGACTCCTCTCAAGGTGTTTTCCCCTCGCTGTCTTTCCCTCTCTGCCCCATCTCTGCTCCCTGAGTGAGAAAGTTTACCCTCTAGGCCCCATCTGAGCTCCAGGCCCCCAAGGCCTCTGCATTCCCAGAGCTCCTGCACACCGGAGCCCCTCAGGCTCCCTGGTACACCACAGGGAATACCCCCAAGAACCCCCAGGCCCCTCAGACTGCAAAGCAGCAGCTCTGCATCGGAGAGCTAGCCTGAGGGAAAGGGGAGGGGGGGGGGGGGGGGGGGGGGTCTGCTGTCTGGGAATACAACTAAAAACATGCTTCACTTAACATAGGAACGCTCCCTGACAGCGCCTCCTGTTGGCGCAGGGCTGTTTTTGCATGCGGGCCTCCTTGTAACCCTGTTAAGTTTCCTCTCTGGGGCCTTGACCTTGTTAACAATCCCTGGGGGCGGATAGGGGCCTCTGTGCACTACTTGTGCACTGACCTTTCCAGTACCCCGAGGTTAAGTAACGTCTTTTTGGCCCGTAAGGATCACAGCAGGAGCTGTATGTTGATGTTTGAGGCACCTGGGACTTTAATAAATGATATATCGTAAACAACCCCCCACCCCCCATATCTTTTTGCCACATAAATGAGAGAACTTTCTATTCAGTACAACATAAATCAATAGAAAGTACAGGTTTTATTTGCATCAATGGAAGGAACGCTGCTTTTTCATTAGGCTTCTGTTGTGACAGTGAGGCTGTTTCACTCGGGCACCGAGGGGAAAAAAGCCTTTCTGTGCTGTTGCATGTGGATGTAGAGACTGTGAAGCTAGCAGGCCTGCTGTCCTACAGATGTCTTGGGCTGTGCGTTACCAGGTGTACGTCACCTGAGATTACCCACGCCGACACCCCTTCAAGGCAGGCAGCCAGCAGTACAGCTGAGGGGGCATCTGGTGGCGTGTGTTCGTGCGAGTGTGTGCGTGGGTGTACATGTGTGTTCATGCATTCAGATTGGGGGTAACGTGTAGCGGGACGGGATGGAGTGCATTACGCCGTGCTATTAAGATACATCCTCCTTCTTTTCTGTGATCACAAACTTTTGTGTTTCACAAGGAATGCTGTGCAGATCAATGTGGGCTGGAAGCGAGCGTCTCATGTGACTGTGTGTGTGTGTGTGATAATGATGGATGTAATGACTGCAGACATTTAAAGCATCAGATCTGCTCAGTCCACACAGTCTCCAGTTAAGAGTGAACTGGAGTGAGTAAAATGTTCAACTCCGCTGTCCCTCTGATCTCCCTGCACTTTCCAATGCCCCTGCAGAGCGAGAACAAAGAGAAGCCGTCCTTAATCAAAGTGCATTGGATTAAGAAGCAGGAAAAGCAGAACATCACAGAGATACTACCTCACGGCCATTATGCGAATTGGAAAACAACCTGAATCACCACATCGAATCAGCCCGTGACCCTGAAACGGCAGGAAGGTATTTTAATCTTTGCTCGTTGGCAAGTGTAAAGGTCCGCGGTGGAAATGAAAGAAGTGGTGCAGGTGCAAATGTGTGCGCTCTGTTACTGCGTGAGCCTTCCTGTTGACCATGAGTGGAAGCCCTCTGCAGAGATGCATATGTTGTGGTTTCCGTGCGTTAACCCCTGAAACGGCAACAGCTGAACATTCCAACGCTTGCATGTGCGTGTTTACACTGCTTTTCCAGGTACACAGCGTCATTAGCCCGCAAAGACATGCAACAGCTCTTTCTGCCCACACCGAGTCATATTTTATTAACACACCTGCTGTAGCTGAATCATCCCATCTCTCATCGTCTCGCACACGAAGCTGACACACAACCCCATCCACATCATGCATATTTGATGTCCCCGGGCGCGCTCTGAGCAGGCCTTTCTTTTTCTCACTTTCATTTTTATTACCATACCTACTGCAGCTACTAAATGCCACTAAGGCCACTAGAAAAGTGGACATGGACAATCTGAGGCCGCTGCGGTATTTAAATTACGCTCGCAGCTCGAGGCTCGGAAGGCTGACACTGCCATCATGTGGCGCAGACATGCAAAGAGCTGGATGGGGGACTTGAGTGTGTGTCTGTGTGGAAGCCTGTTGGGGCCCTTCCCGTGCAGAAAGAGGGGGGGGTTGCAGGCAGTAGAGTACAGCCTGCTGACACTAAGGTATGTGTCTTTTCTAATGAGATTTATCGGGCTCCAGATGTTCCCAGTTATGAAGATGTGTGTCTGAGATTTAGGAGGCTGAGACCTGCGTCCTGTCAGAGTTGCAGAGGGGTGCTGTTTTACTGTCTGTCACCCGCCCCGCCCCTTTCTAATACCCTACCACCTTTCAGCGGTGGCCTCTGACACCCGACATCTCGTCTTTCTCTCACACACGATACACTTTCACCCTTTGCACTGATGTGAATGAAGACTTTTATGTCTCATAAGAACGTAGAAAATTACAAAAAAAAAGAATAACTATTGTGATGCAAAAAAAAGCACAAATATACAAAAAATCGTGAGTGCCCATATACTTAAACAATACAATGATAATGACTTTGTGACAAAAAAATTCTAAATTCAAAAAATGCACAAAAACACTGACATGAAGATCATTTCATAAATCCAGTTTACAAAGTCCAGCACATTTTCACGGTGAAACAATATCAACAATGCATCAACAGGCCAGAACAAGTATACTAAAATATACATTTAAAAAAGTGTACCAACATGTTCTTCAACAAATAATGTATATATATAAAAAAAAAAAAAAAATTAAAAAAAAAAATTTTAAAAAAAATCTTCTTTTTGGCTCAGGAATATTGTGGCATTGAACCCTCCCAAAGTCTGAGTGTGAACGTCGTGTCACCAAAACAAGTTCTGGTCGAGGAGCATTCTGAAGATCTGGTCGGTCATCATCAGTGAGTCTGCTCTCACCACTGGCAGAGCTCTGCGTCTGCTGACCAGGCTCCAGGAGTCCGGAGCCCCCCTCTACTGGCTGGCACCTCCTCCTCCTCCTCCTCCTCCTCCTCCTCCTCCTCCTCCTCCTGCGCCCGCTGCTCACATGGCAGGCTGCAGCTTGGTCAGGTTCCTCTGGTGCATGCTGTGGTGGCGCACCAGCTCGTCTGAGCGGGCAAACTTCTTCTGACAGTTGGACCAGCGGCAGGTAAAAGGCTTCTCACCTGACAAAGAGGGGACATGGAGGGGTGGAGCCGGGGGCGGTGGGGGAACAAGAGAAACAACTGCTTTAGAGCAAATTCAACCCTTGGGAAGAAAACTTCAAGTCAAGGAAACCACTTCAAGATGGATCAATCTCATTGAGAGGAATGGAGAGGTAAAAAAAAATAAAGGTATACGCACTTGTTTTACCTGTATGAGTCCGAGTGTGCGTCTTAAGATGGTCTGACCGTGAAAACTTTCTCTGACATGTCTCACACTGAAAGGGCTTCACTCCTACACACAGACAACAGTGGTTGGGTTGTGATATCGTCGGAGACATGGACGAGAAGAGGAGGGTGGGAGTAGGGGTCAAAAGTTTATATATCCCATGAGAGCTGCTGCGAGGGTTGAAAATTACATCACAAATTATACACTGCTGAGGCAGATTTTACAGTAGGGGTGGGGCTACTTTTAAAACCAAGATTAAAATGTTCATATTGTGGGTGTAAACAGTCGTAACGTGTGATTTTCAAAAGTAATGGTTGAGGTTATATATGGTATATATGGTGTTTTGTGTTGGATTGAAATGTGTTCAGGGATGTAGAGGTCGAAGTTCTATTAAATCCTACTCTATTCCAAATACTGCATATCACAGTAATCCATCATTTCCACTGTCGGTTGTCAGCGTTCATAAACGAGCTCAAAAGTGCAAGCAGGGGTTAAAAAGAAAAAAGCTGACAATTAATTACAGTTAGGTCAATAATTGTAATTTGCAGGTTTCTGCTTTAGTTTTCAATGTTTATAAAACAGTTTGAGATCAAGTCAAAGCTTATACAGTCAAATAATTGGGTCTTTTTCTCTTTTGGTTTGTTTCCTAAGTTCGCTGATAGTATTATCACAGGCATTTCATTTTACACAAATCACTCCCGACCTAAGTCAACACGTTATTAATCTTAACTTTAAAGCCAAGTCTCTGAGAAAACCCGAATAAGTCTTAAAACACGCAGGAGAAGAGCTCACTGCTAGAAGAGCACACATTCTAGGTTCCTTAAACAGCTGGTTGTGAGTACAGAGTTTTTGTTCAAGTTTGTCTTTACTTTCTGTGTTAAAGAATGAATTTTTATCATTCAGACAATTCAGAATTTTCAAATAAAATAATGCAGCAACTTCTTACTGCAGCATTTATTCCGAATTAAAGAATCACAATTTAAGGTGTTTATTTTAAACTGAATCAGTCATGTAATAGTTTCCCATGTTGGTTCTGTTATGGGTCAGGTAAGTATTTCTGCAAACGTCATGTAAGGTTTATAAAAATGACAAAAAATGTGTTATTAGACACATCACATCAAAGAAATTTCTAAAACTCTTCTTTTACCTTATGTTGTGTGTCATAAGAATGAAAACGTTCTTCATGAGTTAGTGAAGGAAACCACAAGAATTTCAGAAATAATGAAGCTCTGACAGCTTTTTTTTTTTTTTTTATAAACTGATTAAAGTATCAGTCTAGGATTTATAAGAGCCATGAAGTTAGACAGTTTATGATACTGTCTGAAACTTTTGAAAAATAATCCCACCGGTGTTATGAAATCTGAACCGGAGCTCACAGAGATAAGGCAGCCGGATTCTTCTTACCTGTGTGTCTGCGCTGGTGTCTCTTTAACTGGTCCGAGCGAGAGAATCTGCGGCCGCAGTCAGTGAAATCACACTGGTAAGGCTTCTCTCCTGCAAAATCAAACCCCACATAAAATCTGTATCAGCTTCATTCCTGCAGTCAGATGTTGATCTAATGAGGAAAAAAACGGGGGACATGTAATGGTGTCAGCCTCACCTGTGTGTTTGCGGCCATGCATCTGCAGGTGAGACAGTTTGAAGTATCTCTTGCTGCAGCCGGGATACGCACACACAAAAGGGCGTTTCTCACTGGCCTCTGAAGACTTTGCAACAGGAGGAGCAATGCTGGATACCCGCCTGACGTCCTGCAGGAAAGAACCAACAGCAGTGGGCATGACAGTGAAGAAGTAGCTTTGTGTTTTTAATAACTATGTGTCTGCAGGAAGTCGCTCACAGACCTGAAGCCCTCTGAAGACGCCGTGAGTGTGAATGTGATACTGAGCGCTGAGGAGCATGGGAGGAGGAGGAGCAGTGGGGTCGCTGTCGTAGGAGGCTGAGTGGCCGCTGGGGGGAAAAAACAAATTCACCAAAACATCCAGACAAACAAGGGAATTAAATACTTGAGGCTGCCTTACAAAGCTCAGACTAAAAAGCTCTTTACTGACTCTTTTTCTGACATTTGCTGAAAATTCAGCTCTAAAAATGTGTGCCAAATAAAATAATGAATCATCGAGTTATGACAAGAATGTAATAGACAAAAAGAAATTTAAGTTGAGAAAAGGTATTCCCAAACACAGATTCATAAAACTGAAAATAAACCGAATTAACTTTAGAAAGTCCAGAAACATAAAGGCTTGATATGTATTTTATCATAGGATCGTAATTTAAGTGTTGGAATCTGGAAATCAACAACTTCACTGTTTCATGTGAATCATGACTTCTATTTTTCATTTGTTTGCATAAACAGAAATTTAACAGGATTCACACAAATTAAAAAAGTTATTGTCGGTTCTTAATGACTCAAGTAAAAGTTTAAAATAGTGTTGAAAACAACTGAAAAGAGAGAGGAGATTGGACTCTGTTGAAGACAAACGAAGTCTGTCCCATGATTTGTGGCTGTGCATTCTTTGGACTCGCATGCCCCGGTAGCTGGTGCTGCACATTTTCTGGACTCCAAACAATCAAAACAGGAAGGTCGTTTGTTTTTATTTTTACTAAAGATGCTATGCTGATGTATTTTCCGGCCAAGATACAAGAAAAAAAAAAAGGAAAAGAAAACAACTGAAGTTTCCATATTATTCTTAAATACTTTTCAAATTTAACTGCAATCAATTAATTCAAAAATTTAACTTATCACATGCCAGTAATGTATTTATAATACAATACTACTGCTTGTCAGTGTTCATAAACAGCTATAAAAGTATTACTATGTTCCCATCATGTTGATCAGGCTTTCAGAGGTACAATAATTATATTTTTTCCTCTGTGATTGTGACGTCAATGTTTAACAAAAGCTATGAAGTCAGGTCATTGAAGGAGTGAGGTCAAGTCACAGTGTTCTCAAAAATAAAAATGTAAGTTCAAACACGAAGGAGACGTGAACAGACAGCACGATTATTTTGTTTTTCTCTGCGTCCGGTTTCTTCCTAACAGTTGGCCGACTGCCCTGGGATGAAATCCTCCCTTCCACCTCTTCTTTATCTCTACAAACTCCGCTCAGCAAAAGCTAAACAGAATAGAAAAAGAATTCACCTTTTCATCGAAGACGCCAGTGTGTTCATTTGATTCCATGTCACACACTCCAGCTGGGACGCCATTTGGTACAGGTTATCACTGGAAAACACACAACAAACTGAATACATACTACTACCTTTTTTCTTTTTTTTTTTTTAAGTTTTGCAACTACTACACAAATAAATTCAAAGATTACCAAAAGCTTAAGTTCTGACATGATGAAGAATTAGTTTTTCTTAGTTCAGTTGTTGCTTAGTTGAAACCTCACAAGTCTCTCTTGACTCTGTGAGTGTCCTGTCTCTTCTTTGTCTCCCTTGTAGGGAGATAAAAATGTTTCATTGAGGGGGAACTCCGACTGGCTCGCTTATTAACACATCCTGTCCACCCATCGCACTCCTCACCGCTCTCATTAAAAAAAAAAAAAACGTGGGCACTGAGCCATTCTTTACCTTGGCGGATAACACCGGCGCACACACACACACACACACACCACGCAGGGAAACACACACGCTTGAAGATGCGATGGTGCAGAGTGTGGGAGTGAGTGCGTCCGTGCCTAGCACGCCGTGGACCGGCGCATGACATCACTCCTTCCTCGGTATCATTAATGGCGGAAGAAGTTTAGGGGGAATTCTGGAGGCATTCCTTGAGAAGTCCTTGAAGGAAGGACTGCGATGGTTCACTAATCAGCTCTGAACTATGTTAAACTGTGGAAAGACTCACTGATATTTGACGGGTGTGTGTGTGTGTGTGTGTGTGTGTGTGTGTGTGTGTGTGTGTGTGTTTGAGGGTTTCCAGTTCATGCCATGAGCTGTAACAACACTACCGTCTTGGTCCGTCTTATCAGCTGCTGTCCCACTATTTGGGTTGAACATGTTCTTTTTCTCCGACAACACCGCAGGCCGGCATCTAAAGAATTTGATCCCAATTTACCCTTTGAGATGTTTTGAATCAAAATGGAAACAAGTTTGAAGCACATTCAGAGAGCGGGATAGGCAGATTTCCAGCACTGGCTTCCCTGCCTCTCTCGAAACGCTCTCCCTTTCACTGAGCTTGTCTCTTTTGCTTTTCTCCTCATTTTTCCTCAGGGTGGACTCGGACACATCAGCAGTAGATCACTCAGTGTTTGTTTTGGCCTGCTGGGCACCAGTGGGCAGCACTTAACCTCAGAACAAATTAGGATTCACGATCCAGACAGTGTGGAGGCAAACATGGGGCTAATGCGGGATCAGAGAGAGTTCACACTCCCCAAAATGACCAGCAAGGGAGCGGGCTGCATGCGGTGTCAGTGGGAAAAAAAACAACAAAAACCTGACATCAACTGATGAATGAGGAGCCTGAAAACTTTCAGGAAAAATGGAATCGCGCCGAAGGGGAATTCACGGTAGAGTGGGTCAAAAATAGCAACAATAAACTCACGCAGGGAGAAATAATTGTACCTGTTGTAGTTTCTCAGCAGCAGAGCCTGGCTGCTTGGACAAGTCTCTGACGGGTTGTGACAGCCGAACATGGGATTAGGAGCTGGATACTGCTGGTCAACTGAACATCAGGAAACAAAAAGGATGCTTCAGAATAGGGCGACGGCTGATGTAGCCACTTAATATGCAGCTGCTATTGTCCATTCACTGATGTTTGAGGCTGTCATTAAAAAGGCATGAAGACACAACAGCAACTCCCGATAAAAAAAATTTCACTGGTTTCGGGTGTTGAAAACTGCAAAATGTTCTGAGATATTTTTTTCCTCCCAGATGCCAAAGGAAGTGATTTTTTTAAATTGTTCTGGAGCGCTGAGCGAGATTTACAGAATTATCTATTTGTTAATTTGACAGTCAAACACAAAACCAGTCGTTTTGTTTTAAACGAGATAACTAAAATACAGTTGCAGCTGTAAACAGTGGATCATTTGCATTCTCTACTTTTGAATTCGACTGAAATTAAACCCAAGCTACACAATCAAGATGTTTGTGAAATAGGAAATTATTAATTAAATTATTAAAAATTTAATTGTTTAAATGTTATCACAGAGCAGCTTGCCAACTACAAATAATGAGTTATTTTAAAAAAATTAAATTATTCCCAAAATTTAACACACAATATTAATAGCTCAGTACTGACATAAAACTCTTCCAGATTATTTCTTTTAAATGAATAAAAGGTTACTTCAAAGGCAGCTTAACATCCGCAGTTTATTTTCAAAGAGGGGACAGGTCGGTGAGAAACACTGACCGTTTTCTGGTTCATAGGGTAAAGAGGTCCTCAGACAGTTTTTGAATAACCAGCAGAGTCAAATTAAAACTATTTCCTAAAGTTATAATTTCCAGAGTCATTAACCACATTTATATATGTTTAAAAAGTGAGACTTTGTTCATGAGTGCAAATACAGCATGAATGTGAGAGCAGACACTGATGGAAGGAGATGGAAGGAAAATTTATCACAGCATCGCAGTTGAGATCTGAAAAAAGATGTGTTGTTCCTATAACCTTGCTGTGATGTGACAGTTCTCCAGTTCTCCAACCAATTTAGTGAGAGCGGTTACCTATGTTGTTTGGCGGCGACAGCGTGTCCTCGTGCTTGAAGGACAGGCTGGAGAGCTGAGGGGCGTGATGGGACGGAGTGTGGCCGTAGCTGGGGTTGCTGTCTAAACCGACCGCGCCGTAACCTGAGAGGGAAACAGAGAGAAGCGCAGTGGAAACAAAAGGGATCTCAGCCGCCGTCTCGCACTGTAGCACTGAGAAAGTTACAAAGTCTTGGGTTTCTGCTCAGTTATCTGTGTCCGCCTGGGAGTCGCTCTTCATCCTGCCTGGGTTGCCACAGAGAGACATTCATCACATCACTAAATCCTTGTTCCTTGTAACATATTCTTTTTCCCCTATCTATCTTTGGCCTTGTCATTGTAATATTTATTGCAGGTGGAAAAATAAATTTGGCGAACCCACTGCAGACAGGCTATAATGAACGACTGTTGATTCTCTTCCATGAAAAAAAAAAAAAAAAGGTTCAGAAGAAATAAACTGTTTTTGGGCACAATATATTTAATATCTGCAATGCTGTTATTTCTAGTAAAGAAAACGAGACTAATTAAAGCAGAAGATACGTAGAATTTGTTGGTTATAAACTACATTATCTCTACTAGGACCGAGAGGCCAGATGTTCTAAAACCCCCGCAGGGGGCAAGAAGCCACGGTGACTATTTCACCACTTCATCAAAAACCACTTTCCACCGCAGGAAGCCGTGACTCGTTGCCATGCATGCTCTTTGAAAGTCACATCAGCAGACACGTGCAGTTTTACCGCGCAGACGCCTGAGCAATCAAGGTAATGAACCCCGTGAGAAAACTGACGCCGGCCATGTTGACAGGAAAAAGGTTCAACAACATCTTATCCATGAAAACAGATCATTCCAGTCGATTCAGTTTCAACTTTTTCACCGAGTTCACCGCAGCAAGTCGCTGCAAACGGGGTCTCTCGCACTGATAAACATAAAACCTTCTGTAGTTTGCGATTTACGGCTTATCGTTTATCACGATGTCACATGCGATATGTTGCCGGTTTGGGAACGCTTCTAAAGAAATGACTGTAAATAATGTTTTAAGCCCCTGCTTTGTTTTTTTTTTGTTTTTGTTTTTTGCTTTGTATTCTAGAAGAAGAGTAATGGCTGTGAAGAACTTTAAAGGTGAAATATTTTAGACATTTTGAGGTTTGTATTACGCATGTGGACACAACACTTTCATCAGACTGAAAAACAGTAGGTTTTTCATACAGTACAGCAAATAACGCATTGATCAGACAGCATTTGCAACAAATAAATAAGAAGTCAGACCTAGAATTTATTTATTAGCATGATGCTTATTAAAACAGAAAATATTTGAATAGGGGGATGATAATGAACCCATCAATGATGCGGCGGCTTCCTGGCGTTGTGGCCCTAATGTGAATCGGCAGAGGTGAGCGAGGCGATGCTTCTTACCCTGGTTCCTGGCTGCGGGTTGGCTGTCCTGCACGCAGCCCGGCAGGTAGGCTCCGTTAGGAAACATCCTCGGCTGACTTGTGTTTGGCTCTCCGAAGGCTCCGACCCGGCAGGGGCCCGGGCCTGTGAACTGGCCAGAGAAGTGCACCGTGAAGGCCCCGAGTCCGCAGTGAGGGTCCTCCATGGGGTCGGCGGTCCCCCAGCCGGGCTCCTGCTTGATGAGCGAGTGGTGGGAGGGCAGGGAGCTGTAGGGAGAGCCGGGGTGCAGGTCCAGCAGCTGGGTCCACTGGCCGCCGCCGACCGACATCCCGCAGCCGCCGCCGGCTCCCGGCAAGGATGGAACAGGCGGCGCTGGTGGCAGGAGGGTCAGATCACGAACGTCTGACCCCACGGACATGGCTCCACACGGTTCAGTCAGCATTGCTGAAGGCAGGTCAGGGCGGTCCCAATAAGGAGTGATAGTATTCCACCAGTGCACAGAGCTGGGAAATTAAAAAGTCACTTTGTCATAAACTCCTCAGAGTGCAACAAAAAAAAGACCTATTTGAAGAAACAATAAGGACGAAGCAATCTGTCCCAAAGAAACAAATGTCAGTGCTGAAAAAGCGCTATTGCAGCCATCTTTCCTGCCTCATGTGATGAAGTGTACAATGAAATGTACTGACTGATGAGGAAAACCTAGACGCCAAATTTTCAGCTCCCTGGATACCTGCAGTGGATTTGGAGAGGGAGTCTGGAAGGGTAACAGTGCCTGGTTCCTCTGTTTCAATAATGTCTGGCGTTCCTTATTCTCCTGAAGGCTCAAATACTACATAACTCAGTGAACAGGGGGCGGAGCGAGACAGGCTGAGAAGAGGATGACTCCCTTGCTTTGCCTCGGACAGCACAGGCTGCACTGCTGAGTAGAGTCTGACTAACAAAACATCTGCATGGGGGGGGGCTACTCTTCAAACTTTGTTCCAGTTTGAGTGATGCTGCTGTTGCATCTTAAGATGTTGGTAAGGAAGTGAGTGAAGTGTGCTTGCTTAATTCCTCTGAATTAAGATTCCACTTAAAAATATCTGCTTGGTGGTGACTACGCAATTTGACAGCTGGTTGAAACAGTAAATTTTCCCCATGTAATTAAATGCAATGACAATAAATTGCAATAAAATGTGTTTTGACAAGTAAAAATATTCACTATCCAGAGCACATGCATGAAAACACTTTTAACAAGTGCTTTAAAAATCTTTTCACACACAGCAAGGCGTAATGTTTGCCTGACACTTCTCCTAAATGTGTCTGACTCTTCTCACTCGCCTGTTTTCAATTCAGCACTCCAGCTTTCAGAATAAGTCATCGACTGAATGACGCAGTGTAAGCACAGAGACGAGGACAGTGAGTCTAAAGATACAAAACAAAAGTCGTAGCAGAAGTGTTACTCTTTCCAGATGTTCATTCCACAATGTGTGTTTGCAAATTCAAATGTGGTCGTGTTTTTTCACTCTCTAAATTATTTTTCAAACAAACACACAGATTCAGACACCACTTGGTGGTAATTATTATTCTAGATGTAACAAATGTAAAACTTCCAAATCTCAAAAACTGCCCAGCAAAGCCACATCACACGATGGATAATTATTTACTAGAATAGAAGGAGGTGTGTCTGTTTGTGTAAAAGTCCGTAAGAGGTTTTTGACCTGAACTCAAAGTGGAATTACAGCAGGAATGCTGTAACTTCTATACGCCTATAAAACCCAGACAGCTGCGGTGGATCTTTTAACGTTATAATAATTGTCAGATCAGCACTTGGGTTCCTCCTTTCCTTAAGAGCTTGACGGCTTCACAATGTGTTGCAAATCAATGTTGTTTTTTTCGTCTTTTTTAATGTTAGTTTTACTGTAGTTGGACTATTCTTGTTTATTCTTAAAATCACAGTAACTGTCAAATGTTCCTGCACCAAATGGCTATTTTCACTTTTAAAATGATTGTCAAACACGATAAAAAAATAAATAAAAAAATGCAAAACGCAATCATTTATCTTCATAGGTGTCCACGAAGAGTACAAAAGCAAAGAGTGTTAAGCAGCGTCTGTCACCACCACCATCTGGAATATAGTTTGGGGTTCTTGAGAATGTCGCTGACCCCTAAATCAACTTTAGAAGAAGTGGTGGGTGGGGGATGGACGCTTTACACGGGCAGACAAGAGGACAAAACACTTGAGTCACTGTTAGAGTGATGAAATCAGTGAGTGAACTGCTGAGGTGCCAGTATGGAGGACGTTGTTGTCAGGCTTTGTTGCAACATTACAGTTATGCATCTTTCAGAGCCTCTTCATTACAGTTCATTCCACTTTTCTGGTTCAGAATACTATTGACAGCTTTAGAGATTCAGCAATGTTTAGCAGGCTCATTTAGACGCAAAACTTCAACAGTGTTAACAATAGAGAAAAAAAAAAAGACTACAAAAGGTTTAGTTGTGTTGAATTTATGTGTCCAAGCTTGTCTGAAGCTTGAAGTATGTTCATTACAATGAACATAATGTTACAAATGCTACTAAAAGCTAAATACAGATTCATCCGGGTGGTTTGTGGCCTTGAACAAGATTAAGTGCTCCCTGACTTACTCTATTCTTGGAAATAAACAAGTGCAAAGGCAGAGCCATATCCCAGAGGAACACCCAGACGTTCAGTGGATGTCAATGTAGCACATTCGAAAATAGCAGCTCTGAAAATTAATTTCTCCAAAAACAATACTTTACGGTCCTCCATCACAAACACAAACAAACTAAAAGAATGTATTTTGCCGACAAAAGGTTGAGGCGCAATCAAAACTAACTTTTCCAAAGATGAGAGGCAGAAAGGAAACGCAGTGCCTCTGAGCCAAGGCAAATTCTTGCTGTTTCTTCCACAGTGGAGTCTTTAGAGAGGATTCATCAAAGGTGACAGAGCCGGGAGAAAACAACCCTTTCAGCTCCTATGACTAATGGCGGCCCCCAAATCCAGCCACTCTTCAGATCAATCTCTGGTTAACTCCGGGTTTAAAACAACATCGCAGCGCAGAAGAAGGGAAATCGTCAATACTGCCTCTGACCCCTAGCAAGACTGCAGCTTTCTGCGGTGAGATGACTAACAGGGAATTCCAGAAGAGTTTCTTTCACCCAGAGAGATACATGATAAACTGCGCTGATATGTGTCCTGGCAGGAAACGTGAGAAACAAATTGCTTTTTTCCACTTTAATAAACATCTGTGTTTGTGCTTCTGCAACAGAAGATGAACGGACTATTAAGTGGTTTCAATTAAAATCACGAACACTTAGTGATCTGAAATGATGGCAGGACTTATTAGCCTTATATAATATCAGCGATCAGTATTATAACTGTTGTGAGATGATTGGCGCACCGACCTGCCAGGGAAAATCTGCCAGAGAAAGTCATGTGTTATTTCGATGTGCTGACGGCAGGATTTAAAAAGCCCCGGTCCTTCAGCTCACTCTGTGAGCATGGAAACAAGTGGACAACAAACCCAACACAGTGTTGTAATGTTTCATCATTTCTTTGCTATCTGCCCACGGCGTCCAGGAAATGGGTACTATTTAAAACAAACCCGCGGCAGTGCAATCCCTCACTGCTTTCTCTGAGCATTATGTTCAAGTCTGGAACAGCCAGACTCCGGCTCTGCGAGATAACGAAATCCAAGCATGTCGCGGTCACCATCCGTCCTGGTGCTAAACGGTTACGGTCGTGCTCAGAGGTGTTTACTTTATACCTTAAAATGACTTTCTCTTGAAGCCGAGGCCAAAATCAACTTTAAATAACATCAACGCTGTTCCTCTTCCTCCAAGCCCACACAGACAAACTGCAGTTGCCAGTTTTTAATTATCCTGTATCAACTCCGAGCTCTCTTCAAAGTGCTGCATATCAAACAAGAGATAAGAAACAGAGAAGAGAGATCTGTGGGAGAGCGAGCACTGCCACGGTTCATGAGTCAGGCACAACAAGGCTCCAGTGATGCTTCACACACTCCGTCTTCATTCTCTAGGTGACCATCGACTCCTGCTATCAGCAAACGCTTATTCTCACATCCCCTGGGTTATTTACAAAGCACGTGCTCCTGCCGAAAGGGTAAAAGTGGAAGAAACAATAAAACCAAAGAACTCCTGCATATCAGAATTAATTATGACAGACATCTCGTTATATCATCAAAGATTTTTTAAGAGTGTGTTGTACATAGTGTCAACAGGACAAGGCGTGCTGTGCTTTTCACATGTCCGAGTGTGTTGTGCATAGGTCAGTGTGTTTCAGAGTGAACTGACATTGTATCTCCTTTTGAAAGTGTACACAGTTTCATTTTGTTGTTATATATGCCATGTCAAAAAAAAAAATCAATTTACAGATAATCTTCATTTGTGTAAATGTGGTCAAGCAACAGACTGAACTAACAATGTCTTTATTTTTCCTTTCAATGAAACATGTCACTCAACCACAACTGAACTGCAACTTTATCAAAGGCATAACTACACAATAGTTATTCTTCAAAGAAGAATAATGACACATTTTACAAATTCTTAAGTGTTGCCAACCATGGGGAAAATGTCCAATGCTTCAGAACTGGATGGATATGCAGGGTTTGTTTTGATTTGATTTGGTTTGGGTGCTGGGTGTAACCTTTCTTAAATTGTATTTCAGCTGGGATAGGCTCGGGCTCCCGATACTCCTTGTGATTAAGTTGCTTAGAATATGGATGGATGAATGGATGGGTTGTTCCCTTGATTTTAAACAAGTCACTGGAAAAAAAATGTTTGTACACTTCAGAGTGATAGTACTCCCTACTACCTGATTAAGTATCCACAGCATGATTATTGTCAAACCCCCCCCCCAAGGTGCATTAGGTTAGGTTTTGCACTACAGTGTGAGACATGGGTTTGAATCCAAGTTGGGGATGGACGGGTGTTCAGCATAAGTGAAAAAAAAATCCCACCGTGCAGGGTACAATCTGCTACAGCGACCCCTGTGAATGGGAGACCTAACAGAAACCTCGTAGGCTTCACTTCTTAAAACTTGTAACCTTCTATAAAGCAAAGATTTTCTCACATTATGTTCCACAGCTGTTGATAAGATGGTTCTATTCATGTTGAAAGAGGAACGACTCCGGGAACATCTGAGTAATGAACATCACAGACCTGTGATACTATAAAGTAAAATATGTAAATATGTAAACCACTGAGGAACAATTGAAATTGGGCATTATTAACCACATTGGAGTTTGGATCATATCATGAAATGCTTAGCTGATTTTATTTTTTTTTTATGCCGGTGTCGAGTTGACATTTGCTGAATAACTTCTATCTCATCCCAGCAGGTGCCTGTGCGTCAGGATCAAGGCCGACCTTTATCAGTTCTTTACAGTAAACCATGGCCTCTTCCAAGCTGTCACACCCAAGCAGCTGCGGTTGAGATGCAAGCAGTCATCAGAAAACATTTCAGATATCTCTGGTGGTTACCGTCTGTTGTCATACCCTTGAGCTTCACTCTGAGGCAGGGTGTGCAGAAGTTTACGGGATGACTCCGAGATGTGTGCACAATGATGGGAAACTGTGCAAATTACAACAATCAGCCCAGAATGTGACTGTCACCTCTGACACTCAGAGTTTAGGGAAATACCGCTACGCTGAAACTTCTGCAATCATTTCACAGCATTATAGTCATGTTATGTTATGTTAAAAAAAAATACACAAAGCTGAAAATAATACGCTTCTTTCTTACAGCACGGCTCTGTGAAGTAGTTGGGTAGTTAAGATTTTGTGGATTGACCAAAATACTAAATATTGCATGGAAAATGTTACGTTTTTCTGTTTTGGAGATGCTATTGGTCTACACTAATTATAAATGGGAATTGAGCTGTTGTATGTTCTCTGTCATCATTATTATATTTATCAGCACAGATACAAATGTCTAAACAGCACGTCAAAGCTTCACAATGTTGAATCTGTCTGTCATTGTAATTCTGAGATCTGAAATCTACAGCTTCTAGTCAAACATTGCATAATACATCCACTATTGAAAGAAACGTACTTCTCTATTTCACCATGCCTTTTTAACACTTACTGCATCTCGTAGCTGGTGACTATGTGTAAGATAAACACTCTATGGTGGCAAGAGACCACTCCATCACTGACAAAAGCACCAGTCCTGCTGCAGTGACTTGATCTATCTAAGCAGGAACATCTAAATTCCAGGAAAACTACGCCTTTAAGCTTTTCTGCTGAAACAGAGCACACACACATTTGACATAGTGGGATTATTAACCTCAAAACCACAAATTCACACTTGAAATGACTGATTGCTGTAGTCTTCAGTGTGATATGAGGCTGGTCATCCAGTGATAAAGGAAGATGCCATTTCATTTAACAATCGTCTTGTTCTGATCATGTTTGACTTTGCTGGTCTGCAAATGGTCTGTGCACTACAGCTGAGCAAAGGTTTTATATCAACAAGAAAACAATTCTTTAAATAAATAACTTCACCCACTCAGACATGCATCCATCTGCGACTAAACTGTTTGATCATCCGGTGGAACAGGAGATAAGTGATCACAGAGATTAATAAATAGTCATCAAAACAGATCACAGGCAACCAGTTTGAAGAAGTAACTTATAAACACTGTGTAGGAAGTCTAATTGACTCTGGTTTATTATTACCTATTGGTTTTCTCAACACAACAAAAGACGTTGATAGCAAACTCAAAAGACACATCAGTATTACACGTTTCATTGACAAATAAATGTTGAATTATTTAGATTTCAATAAAAAAAACAAAAGAAAAAAAAACAAAAAACAAAGGCAAGGTAAGGAGTTTGACATTGTGTGTCACATCAGTTGTAAAGACTACATGTCCAACAGAAAATCCCAGTGGGACTTAATAAACCTCTGACTGCTGTGAACTCTGGACTCATCAGTGTTTAAAATCTGGTCTTTGTTTATTTGTTAAATTTTATTTGTGTTCATATCTGCAGAGTGTGGGTCAGCTGACAAGTAATTAACAGGCAATTTGCCCCGCCTAGGGAAATAGGAAACTTACTCATGCGATGCACTCTGACAAGGTCACTGGCTGATAGATGAGCCTGAGCGAGGGGATTTTTCAGAGACTATGAAGGCAGCAGAACTGTGGGAACCAGACAATTAGTGGGTGGAAGGTAGGCAGCCATGTTGGATGATGACCATGAGACTGGTTTACACGGATACTCACCACTTGGCCGGCTGACAGGGAGAAAGCAGACACCTGGGCTCAACCAACACACAGTCATTTATCTTTGAGGAGGCTGAGTAGGCAATTTGCCAGTGGTTTAGGAAGAGCATGTGCTCCGTCCTGTCAGGCAAACAAGGAAAAAGTCAACACAGGCTAAGCTTTTCATTTTGAGCAAACTACTTATACATATATATCCATTCCTACCATAGGCTACTTACGTGCAAGAAAAGAAGTTTTTTCTTTGCTCAGCTAGCATTATTTTGAAAGGATTTCTTGAAAAAATAAACTTGCAAAAAAATTTGGAGTCAACCTCAAAGTAAAAACAGTACCAAAAAAAGATTTATTTCTGCTAATATCTGAACCTGTTACACAACTCCAAGTTAACTTGTGACCTGAAGAATTAAGCAATCAAAGTTTATTTATAAAGCGCTTTTCGTCCAAAAAATAATTCCAAGAGCTTTACATGTAAAAAAACAATCCCCTGTGCCCACCCGACCACCCAAACCCAATCGAAATCAATTTGTTCTCCCTCATCCTCCCTGCACTCACACCCACACACAGACATACTAAAAGTGAACAATCAAACGATCAACAATAAATATGAACATGAGGTTGAGTATGGGTAAACATGAGGAGGAAAACACCATCAGATAGCAAAAAAAAGAAAGAAAGAAAGAAAGAAAAAAAACTAAATAAATCAGCTAAAAGCAAGACTAAAAAGGAGGGTCTTGAGCCTGCTTTGAAAAACCTGAACATTATCTGCGAGAAGGAGCAGCATGCCAGAAAAATGTAGAATTAACAACAATCTTCCAAAGAATTTTGCACAAGCACACCAGCAAAGAAAAACACTTCAGTCATCGGTGTATTTTCCTGAAAAAAGATGGTATCTGCTCCTAGAAAACATATATATCTTGAGAATACTACTTTGTAAGATTAACTTTGCAATGATAAAAAACAGACGGATTCCCAGTTTAACACATGTACCAGGTACAGCCTGCTTGGAGTTTAAAAGGTTTACTCTGGACAAATGTCAATGTTATTTTCGGAACAGTCTGCCACGAATATTATTAAGAGTATTAAGCACTGTAGTCCACTGTGGCATTTTAAAGACCTTTTAAAGAAGACGAAAACAATGTCTCACATGCAGCTGTGGCTTCAAAGCCTCTGAAACTCTTATTCTGGGCTTGAAATACACCAGGCACTTGACCACAGCTGTTAATCAGATAATGAAAGCCTAAGAGTTACACAAGCACTCATGTGGAGAAACAACTATAAATTCTTTGCCATGACAGAATACAAGGGCAGGGAGAGCTCGAAGGTGGGATTTGGTACCAGGCACTTGCCTTCCCCTCTGAATGACGCATCATACAAGCACTGTGGTGAAACTCTCCATCACCCATTTCCCATCAGCGCACTATTTCAAAGCATGATAGTGAAGTTCCCTGACCGTATAAGAAATATGTGACTTTCAGGGAACTGTGACAACCTACAATGTGTCTTTGTAGTCTCAGCAAAGCACACATTTTCATGAAAGATTAACTGTTAGCAGAGCAGTTCGGAAAGGAAAAACATTCAACAGTATCATCTTGGGACAGAGTCTGCTTAAAAAACACCCAAATGTTAGTAACCTGACTCCATATAGCTTTAAGGTGACCTCCTGCTCCACTTACCCTCTTCACCTCAATCACCAAGTGAACTGCCATGGTAACAATACACAGGATCCCACGAGGTACTGAGGCCCAACACGTGCACCCAGAGGTCAGCGGATGTGTAGTGGAAGAGAGTTGCCCTTTGACATTGGACGGGTTTCCATGTTGGACAGCTCAGGGTCAAGCCTTCCATGGTGGTCCACAAACATGGACTGCAGCTCAATCTGATAACCTCTCTTCCAGAACAGATTCACCTCCATAACTCTCTTCCAAGACATCCAGGGTAATCTTTCAAAGAGAAAAGTGATGTCTAGATCAGAAAGAAAAAAGGTTAGGGTGGGGGATGGGGGGGAGGGCGCAGGTGGGTAAGTGGAAAGAGGAAATTGGAATTCTGACTGAAGAAACATGGTATACATTTCAAAACATGTAAGATGTCATCTTCATTGTAATCAGTTTGTGTAGCATGGATCATGAAGATACTCGTACCACAAGCGGTTGTTCCTTTGATTCAGGCTAATACGCCTTTAAGAACGTGACCCGGAAGTGCACGTGCGTCCCCTGCTATGTTGCCGTTTCTTTTCCGCCCGGGTCTCCTCAGCAGCGAGAGCGTGGATTTCATCATCTGGGCTCACAAAATCACCCAAAAATGAGCGTCCCGGCTTTTATCGACATCACAGAAGAAGATCAGGTACAGCGTGTGCTTAGAAAACACGTTAACTTTGTCCCGTCGGCGGATGAGTCATTAAATGGAAACAGTTCAACAGCATTACTTAGCATGCTAGTTAGCTGAAATGCTAACCGCGTTCACATACAATGCGCCTGTTAGCTACTGTCTGGATGTCGGAAGAAGCACGCTCTCTCTATAATACGGTGTCAAACTTAGCCTTTATAGACATTTTATTTGACAATAGGCCTTGTTAGCCATGTATTTATTTATAGAGGCTGTCAAATACGTATTGTTGTGTTTCGGTTGTTTTATACACACTGCCATCTGTTTAGCCACGTAACTAAAATAAACAAGTGAATGTACAGGCCTTCGTAATAGACAAATATAACTACAGTGACTTTACGGAAATTTCTTTGTGTAACTATCCACTAGCTTTCAGTTGAAATTCTTTTTTCCATTCAAGTAAAAGCTACGAATCATAGCGATTCATTTCTGTTGAGCTGTCTATGTTGTTGAACTTCATTCATCCACAGTAAATGATACAATGTGACTGACTCCGCAGGCTTCAGAGCTGAGAGCCTACATTAAGGCTAAAGGAGCTGATATCTCTGAGGAAAACGCTGAAGGTGGACTTCATGTAGATCTGGCTCAGATCATCGAGGCATGTGATGTGTGCCTTAAAGATGATGATAAAGGTAGGTGGTGGTGGAAGGTCTCTCTCTGATGAGTGCACACATTCTTCTAAACTCAGATTTAAACAAAATATTAAAAATAAGCTCTCACTGAGTTCAGCAATGAAACTTTTTAACTTTAATTTTGGCCTCTAAAAATTCTGTCCTGAGCAGTAATTTACATTTTTTGTCAGAATTTTCCAACTTTATTGCTTGGCATTTTTGGATATTTGTGATTGAAAAAAAAAAACCTCAAAATGGAGCTTAATTTTCACTTCAATATGAATATTTCTCTGCAGATGTTGAGAGTGTGATGAACAGCATCGTGTCTCTGCTGCTGATCCTGGAGACAGAGAAGCAGGAAGCTCTCATTGAAAGTCTTTGTGAGAAGTTGGTGAAGTTCCGCGAAGGAGAGCGACCCTCCCTGAGAATGCAGCTGTGAGTCTGCAGGTTTTTGGACCCTTCAAACCGTCAGACACAAATCCCTCAGCTTTATTTTTTAACGGGACACGGATGAATCACAGAGCCTGTGTGAAATGTGTGATGCTCTGCTTCTTGTCTATCATAGTATAAATCACTTATCAAAATCAAGCTTGATGCAGCTATTTTACTCATGTGCACACTTTTGCAGATGGCAAAAAAAAAGTGTTCAAGGGGCTGGTCTTCACAGCAAGCAGGTAATTTCTTAAAGTGTTGACGTTTGTAATGTTTTGATGTTACAGGCTGAGTAACCTGTTCCATGGCATGGATGAGAACACTCCAGTGAGGTACACGGTCTTCTGCAGCCTCATCAAAGTGGCTGCCACCTGTAATGCCATTGCCTTCATCCCCACTGACCTTGATCAGGTGAATGTATTTACTGCTGTTGACTCACCAATCAATCGGTTACATTTTCTGACAATAATTATTGGAAGAAATTAAAGTTAACTGTCTGCGTGCACATTGTTTTCTGTATAATTTACTTGTGATATATATTTGTCATTCTAATCAGGTGCGCAAGTGGATCGTTGACTGGAACTTGAACACAGAAAAGAAACACACACTTTTGAGGCTGGTGTATGAAGCACTGGTTGACTGCAAGAAAAGGTGAGTGAACCAAAGCAGAGATACAACTCTTGTAAATTTATTCCCAAAGCATTTTTGATGCATTTTTGTTGTGTGTTCTGTCACAGTTTTACTATTGAGTGGAGTTCACTGAGCGATAGAAGTGTTTTGTTTTTTTTGTTTGTTTGTTTGTTTTTTTTGTCCTTTGTCTCCATTTTCCAAGTTAATTACTGTTTTAACTAAATCATTTCTTGCTCTGCAGTGAGGCTGCAGCAAAAGTGATGGTGGAGCTGCTGGGGAGTTACACAGAAGACAATGCTTCACAGGCACGCGTCGATGCACACAGGTAGATTCTTACATACTTTTCCGTCTGTCGTTAAGTGTAGACACACACTCCCTGTGTCACATGTGCTGCCGTTTTTCCTCTTTTAGATGCATCGTTCGTGCTCTCAAAGACCCCAACACCTTCCTGTTTGACCACTTGCTGACCCTGAAACCTGTTCGCTTCCTCGAGGGAGAGCTTATCCATGATGTGAGTCCAGAAAGAAAGTGTACTGTATACTTGTTTAAGTATTTTATGTTTCAGATTTTTTTACTGACTAAGATTATCTGTGTTGTTCATGTTTTCATTCATATTTTCTCAATTAGGCATGATTGATTGTTTTTTTGTTTTTTTGTGAGCGTTGTTAAGACCACAGACAAAAGTATCATTTTCAGACAAAACCAAATAAAAAAAAAAAAAAACAATTTTGATGAAGATTTAAGAAAGAGTAGCAGACTTGTTTGTGAACTACCTGCTGAATATGTGCATGTAATGAAATGTTGACATCCCGGGTGTGTTTCTTCTGCTTTCATTGGTCAGACTTGGTGCTTCCTGTAATGAAATGCAAAGTGAAAATTATGTTTTATTAGTTCAGATTAATTTAACGTGTTTATACATTCCTATAATTTCATTTCTCCCTCTTTCTTTTCAGCTGTTAACCATCTTTGTTAGTGCAAAACTAGCTGCGTATGTCAAATTCTACCAGAGTAACAAAGACTTCATTGACTCTCTTGGTAAGTTTTATCCTTATTCTTCTTGAATCATGTTTAAATGCACTACTAAATACTAATCCATAATTGTGTTTCTAGAGATCGTGTGAAACTCTGTTCTCTCTGTCTTAAGACTCAAGTGTTACACATGAGTTCCTGGGGCGTGTCAACAAAGTCCAGGAATGTGTGTGTCAGCATCGCGACCTTTTCTCACTACTTAACGTTTATTTATAATTAAGAGCATGTGTAGGATGGGCACTGAAAACAAACATGGATTGATGTTTGTGTTCAAGAGTAGATTATCTGACTGCCTGCTCCCGACCAGAGAAACAATTACCACCGGGAAACTCCCCGAGCGGAGGCTAATTGACTGTGACTGCTTTGTGCTTAATGATCCCTGCGTGTTGCTCCCCAGGTCTGTCTCACGAGCAGAACATGGCCAAGATGCGCCTGCTGACATTCATGGGCATGGCGGTGGAATTCAAGGAGATCTCCTTTGACACCATGCAACAGGAGCTGCAGATCGGAGCCGATGACGTCGAGGCTTTTGTCATCGACGGTAAAAACACTTCACCCTCTCCTTGCTGTTTACAGCTGTGGCAATTAATAAAAACCAAAATCAAGATGGACTCTTGCTATATAGAAGGGAAGTCCCAAAACACACATTAGATTACACAACTTTAAGTGAGCAGCTTGCAGTCGACAGTAATTCTGACTAATTCAGAAGTGATCCAATCATTCATCCTCCCGTTTTTCCAGTTGTTTTTCATGAGAATTCAGACATAAAGTTGATATCTGTTGCACAAATTTGTTGGTCTTGTCTTTTTTATTCATAGCCTGAATTATGGCAGATTGTTTTTCTGAAGTATTGTCTCCACTCTTTGTCTGTCCAAGCTGTCTTAAAGTATCCAGAATTCAGTGTCTGGTACCCATGAAGTTTTCTCTCTGCGCTCTGATGATCAGTTATGCTTCTTCTTTGTAGCCGTTCGGACCAAAATGGTGTACTGCAAAATCGACCAGACACAGAGGAAAGTTGTTGTGAGGTGAGTTCTTCCATTACACTGTCAGTTATGGTTTATTAGTGTAGCGTTAGTAATCCGGTGTGTGATGGCTTACGTGTGTAGAAGCCGTTTGGTAATGTGACCACTCCTACACACTCCCCACACACACACACACACACACACACACACACACACACACACACACACACACTCCCCACACACACACAGCTACAGTGACTTGTGTTCCTAAATGTGTATGCAGTAGTTCAACCTGCTTAGTTTCTGTTTTTTTTTCAAATTAAAATGAAAACTGAGAAGAGGTTGATACAAAAACAACTCCAGGCCTACAGTGTAGAGGGTTTGTGTATTGGAAAGAGAAAAAAAATATGAGGAGCTTTTTGTTTTGTCCTTCACTGATCTGGATGGAGTTTCTTTAATAATTTCTAGAAAGATGTAATTAGTATATAACTAACAGTATTAATCATTAAATAAATCAATGATTTTTCTTGTTGAACTTCTATCCGTATTGCCCTAACGCTGATTGTAGATCAGTTGTTTTTGGTATCGTTTCTGTCCGAATGGCCCAAGTGTGCATCATTTTCCCGTCTGAAATGGTTGCGTTTGTGTGTCCACGCTTGCAGCCACAGCACGTACCGCACCTTCGGCAAGCAGCAGTGGCAGCAGCTGCACGACAGCCTCAGCTCCTGGAAGGCCAACCTGGCAACCGTCAAGACCAGCCTGCAAGCTCTGTCACCCTCTGCTTGATTCCTGCTAAACCTGACCGTGTAGACTCATGACTTTCGGCCTTCAAGATTCCCACACTGAAATCTCAGCATTTTTATTCACCCAATAAAAAAATTTAAAAAAACGGTGAAGATAACTTGTCTTGCTTTCATTTTTTTTTTTAAATCAAATATTCAATGATATTTAAAGCATGATAAATATACAGTGAAATAATGTTCAGAGAAATACCTCACTAGTTATATTGTCTTCATACGGTGACTTTAATAGGAGCTCTTCCTCCAGCAGCTGTCCACATCTGGTTTGAGTTTAAGGACAGCATGCCAGTCAGTTTACTAGATGAGCTGTGACTCTGGGTGAGAAATGGCCTGCAACAAGAGGGTCACTTGTCTGGAAACACATGAGAGGTGGGAACAGTAATGTGAACTCGACATGACCCCGTCTGCCGAGGTCAGAGCTGCGTTACTGTAACGTCAACACTCGCGGCATTAGCTGATTCACCGCAACTGCAGAGTTGAGGCCTTCTTCTGGGTGAGCAGATAGTGTTCGGCTGTAGTCAGCTTGACTCGCGGCCTCTTCATGTGTCTGAAATGTGGAGAAAACAAGAGTCTACGGCGCGATGTTCTGTGTTCAGGCACCACTCCGGAGCTTTGAGATGGGAAATCTAATGATACATGTGATATATGGCCCTGGTGGAAAAAAAAAAAAAGGTGTAAAAGGGGGGTTTGTTGATGTTGTCGCTTTCTGGGACTGATATCAGCACAATCTGACAAAGTGCAGACCGCTGACACTGCACGCTTGAAACAACCTTCACACAGCTGTAAAATGCATTGTTTACTCACTTAATGTGTTTGGTTGTTTTTCTACCATTTTTATCTTAATTATATCTAAACTCATTAAATTGGCATTAGTGTTATACATTAATGCTCTCTCTTTCTTGTAGTCTTCCCAGAGGTCTGTTAAATATCACAGCTCACTTCGGTCCACTTGCCCACATGGGAGCAGCATCCCCAGCTCTTATCAGAGGGTGTAAATCACAAAACACATTCTCAGGAGCACAAGCTCATCATAGCCACCCGCAAGGTGGAGCGCAGAGCAGATAGAAACTAATGCAGCCGAGGCTCAGCGGACTGCAAAGTGCCTGTATCTTAATTTCCATCTTTCAGCTGACACTTGTTTTTCCTGAAAGCGGTCCTTTCTCAGCTCCTTTTTTTTCTAACTGCCTCTAATTTGTCTCATCGGGTTTAAGCAGCAGTATTACAGATGGTGTAGATGGTCTGTCTGAGCATCATGACCCCTTCTAATAGCAGTCACAGAGGCAATTCTGCAGCATTAAGTGCAAAAAAAAAAAAAAACATTTTACTGGTAAGCTGAGCTTATTTACTGGCTGTTTTTTTTTTTTTTTTTTTTTTTTTGCACATTAAACCCAGTTAATAAATTGTCAAGATAGTTGTTTACTTTAGTACTGCACTTACCATTTTAAGTCAGTCTTATCTCTTGTATTTTACCCATCCTGCTCCATCTCCTTCCACCTCTACTTTCATGTTGAGTTTTACATGAAATGCTTAAAAAGAAAGCTCAGGTTTAGCACTTTTGTAACTTGATTCTATAGAGCACGTTTATTGTTCAGTTGATTATTTCATTTAGGAAATAAAAGTATTTGCCCATGCAGTGTTTCACTTATTTTTGTTAAAATACTCTGAGAACAGGAATAATGACGTGGAAGAATCAAATATACATTTTTAAAATGTGTTCTTTGATATGTGTTTCCAACCCTGTTGCGTGTTGAGACTTTTTATTTCCTCTGTCAGCCATGCTTGATCACGTAGGATTTTTGCGTTCCTCCAGAATATGTTATTTGATGATACAGCAGTTATGATTGGCACCATGTGGATTGAATTGATTTGCAGGTTATTAGTTACTCCTGGACAGAGCTACCATGAACACCACAAGGTGACAACATTTGATTTTTACAAGCTACAACAATATCAAGCAGTCTACATAGTGAGTGTAATATATTTAAAGTCAGAGGTACATTTTTCTAGACCCTTAACACCTTTGTAGATAATTAAATGATTAGATCCTGACTATTTTCACAGAATATTTAGACACAAAGTAAAAATCTATAGTGCCATAGTCTTGTGCTGAACAAACTCGCACATATTTTCACATTTCTAAGTGTGAAAATGTGAAGACTTTCCCATTGGATTCCTGTAAAGCTCGATTTGATGCTATTGAGCACCAGTTGGCTCCCTAAATATGACGTACTAACAGCATATGTTTAAAAACTTGCTCGAGCAAGCATGGTTTTTCATTGTTTATATTTTAAAATCAGCTGATTTTAAATCATCAATCAGGTGAACTGGCTGGAGGTAAAAGATGCTTTGCTGGAGCAGAGAAGTAAGACTGAATACACATATTTAGATGTTTAACATCAGAGTTTAATCATGTATTATGTGACTGTCATCAACGCACAATGAGCCCTCTGTTTGAAAGAAACAGGTTGACATGAGAGAAGACGTTTTTTGGTCACTTGCCTAAAACCTAAGTCGTTTCCTCATGAAGCCTTATTAATCATTGAAAGTTATAGTTTTTAACAAAAGCGTAAGGACGCGATGCTGTCTGATGTCACACAGTCGACATAGTCTGGACTTCCTCATATCCCTCGCCCCTTTTCTTCATATCGACATTCCTTTGGGTAAATCTGAGAGCCTGACAGTGTCCAGACATGAAGCCAAATAGAAGAGAGGAGCTCTCACTGCTCTTCAATTAGCACCATCCAGTAGGCTGCAAGATAATGTTCAGTTGTGTCCTATCTCTGTTTTACATAAACACTGTCCAAGCGGTCCAGACGCTCTCAGTTAGATATATCTATTTACATGGAGAGTGTACAACATAAACACTATTATGGATAATAGTGGACTAATAATGAGACATGTTCCACTTTCACCGGATCGTCTTTCACTGCACAACTGCATGTTGTCATGTTTGTGGTGTCTTGTAGGTTGCCATAGTAATAAACGTTTGAGCTGGAATAAATTTAAGAAAGAAAAAAAAAAACAATTGCGTTATCACAGATGCCTCTTCTTTATAAAAATGCCTCAGGTATTACTCAATGTCTCTGCAGCCCTGAACAGGATAAAGCAGCGTAGGAGATGGATGGGTATTAAGTCAGTGTGTTTCCATACAAGGTGCTTGGTGGTGTAATCACCAACTGTTGAACTACGGAGAGATCTTATGAGACAAGTTTTAGTACCTTTGCAGAGCTGCGATGCCAAAAGATAGTGCCGTGTCACAAAAAGAATTTCTGCCCAGCGTTTAAACATGAAATGAGACCCAGAGAATAAAACAGTAGAGTGACAGTAAAGCATTTGACCATTTAGAAGGGTCACAGAGTAAACTGACTCTGTGATTCCTGGTATGTCCCAAAAATGATACCATAGTTGGAAAAGTCACTGGTGCAAAACAGTGTTATATTGCATTGTAAGCAATTGCTGACTGTATAAAACAGGGGCTTTTCAAGGTGTGGAAGGATGATACCCAATGTTAGGGCTTTACCCACAACGTGTGCCTCCCTCCATTACTCATACAATATCTTCAGTCACACTCCAAAGAGAAATTTGTGGTTTCATTATGCATGAATGCATTATTTTGTAAACTTTTACACATGAGAAATAATGATTAACCTTTGTTGAGATCCACAAGCTATAAAAAGACCACATAACTTTTCTTGTGCTTGTTTTGACATTCCGCTAAAGCTTATTTTATGATTGCAATTTGTCAACAGAAAATCCAGTAATAAAAAAAGAATGGTTCCATGAAAAAAAGCTAGCGCTTTTTTCCTCCCTCTTTTTCTTTTTATTATGATTTCTTCAGGAAATTTAAAAGGAAAAATAATAGTGGAACAGTGCGTCCTCTTCACCCTCAGATTTCCCTTGTTGTTCCTGGAATAGCCTCACCTAGAACCTGAGAGCAGCTGCAAAATCAAACCTTTGTTTTTCAATCAATCCTTTAATTAATCTTTTGACCATGAGTCTCTTTTTGTAATGTAACTTTCTTTTAACTTATGTACTCCACTTATTTTTTTCATTCATTTTATTTCACAAAGCTTATTTTTCCGTTTCATGAAATCTGTCCACGGTACTTTCTTTTGATATATTCTTTTTTTTTTTTTTTTTACATTTTTTCCACTCTTTTATTGCTCCATTAATTCACCATGTCATTTTAATCCTCTGCTTCCTTGCTCTAAGGCACATCTTTTGTTGTTGTTTTGATCATTTTATGTATTTCTCCAGCAATTGCCAAACACCTGAGATTAATGTGGAATTTTATTATGTGTATGTGTGAGGGTGTGTGTGAATATATGTGTAATATGTGTATACTACTTGTGTACATGTTAACGTCAATATATGTCTTCTTTTTTGGTGCCTTTATGTATTCAATTCTTTTATCCATTTACAGTGTTGAATGAAAACATATTTTTAGGTCATCAGTGTGGCAGTATCTTTCCTTCATTTGAAAAGTCTGACACAACTTGGCCCTCAATAAGGATGAAGATGTTTTGTAAAGTTGTCCATCCCAACTGTACACACTACCTCATCAATCAGACTTTACATGAGGGATTATATTTCCACAACCAGATCCTGAAAGTGCTTGTCCTTGTGTGACTGAAGTCAATTTCTGTTTTGAATGTGTCAATGTCAAATCATATTCAGATTTACTAGTTTGATACTACAGTTCTGCCACAAAGCCTTTTTTTTTCTTTCTTTTTTTTTTACTATAACTTCACAAATGTGTTTTATTTAGTTAAAATTTCTTTAAGGGTAGGACTCCTTGTGTCTGAATGGTGCTGTGTAAATAAATGTGCAATTTCTTATAGTTTTCTTTTTTATTTGTTTTAAGATTTTGGAAAGGTTTCAGGTCTTTTGTTTGCCTGTTTGAGCTGACTGTCCGTGTCCGGTACTTCTCTCTCTGGCTCCAGCTGCCCTCTAGCGTCCGCTGCTTCAGCTCACAGTTCATGCTGTGATCCAGGTGAACTTGATCGATTAGTCGAGTCTGCGCAGGTAGTTTAGGAGGAGCCGAAGGTTCATATGTGGGGAGTAAACAAACAAAACCACTTTTTTTCCCACTGCTGGGGCTGATTGAACTGTTTAAGTGAGGAGTCTATCTCAGTGTTTTGAGTTTCTTTTTCTTCCTGAAACATCTGAATGTTGAGTCTGTGCGAATCTGCGGGGGAGTACCGGTAAAGAAAGGAAGCAGCTGTCGGGAACTATCGCGGACTCCTGAGTCATCTTATCGGCGCGGAGGCCCCGGTACGGCGCGTGCACTGCGCGCACCTGCCGCCCCTTCTTCTCTTGCCTTTCATTTTCTCAGAAACTGACCTCTGACCGCCATTATGTGCCACTTTCTACCACAGGTAACGTACAGTCCTCTCAGCGGCTGGTGAAATGAAAGTGTTGGGACGCTGGGTGGGCCGTCGTTGAACCCCCAACCTCTGGTGTCCGTGCGCAGGTGCGCGCCTGACCATGTTGCTCCGGCTGCTCGTACTGTCTCACCTGCTGACCCGCGGAGATCTGGTTTGTCTGAGGACACTGTTCTCCAAACCCGAGGAGTCACAGGAGCGTGAGGGTGAAGTGTCTCGCTTTAAAAATGACTAATAAACACGTTACTGTCAGTTTCCGGCTTGTTAATCAGCCTGTACGCCTTGGTTTTTTTCCTTTTCTTTTCTTTTTTTTAGTGTTTGTAGATGAGGGGGACGCAAACTCGTTCCTGGGTCGCCACCTGCTGTTCAACCGGTTTGACTTTGAGGTTTTCGTCCCTGGAAACCTGGAAAGGGAGTGCTATGAAGAAGTGTGCAATTATGAAGAAGCTAGGGAGGTCTTTGAGAATGTCCAACTTACAGTTAAGTGATGGCATTCAGCGGTCTTCATAAAGCACAAGAAGAAAGGGTTGATTGTAAGTTCTTCATAATTGTTTTCCCTTTGTATTTGCAGAATGAATTCTGGAAAAAATACATATCAGGTATGGGACTGCATCCTATATTCCTTGTATGGATCTCTAATGAGAGACACAAGAGTTTCACATGTTAAATGTTTTCTTTGTCATTCATGATACAGAAAAACATGAGCTTTTGAAACCTGTTGCTCCACTTGTTCAGCAGTGCACAGCAGCATTGAAATGACATGCTGAGTTGACATCCAAAACACTTGTTTGAAACTCCAGCTCTGTTTACCATTAGTTAGTTGTGATTGCTCATTTGTTTTGAGCACTTCAAAGCGTATTAACAACAAAATCAGCGGAGAGGCTGTGTACGAGCTGGAAAAGAGGAAACACCCCCTTTTATCTTACTATCTATTCACTCTCATTGCTGCCATAAAACACAGTACTACGGGTTCACTCACTGTTGTTTATTTACAGATGGCAACGATTCATCACGAGTGGATGTGACGTCTCTTCTGGTGGGGCTCATCACTTCTGGAGTAGCACTTATAGTCGCTGGACTCCTGGTCTGGTATTTCTGTCAAGGGAAATGCAAGAACAACTTGAGCCGTGGAAAGTGAGTCAGAAGGGCTGCATTATCCGAGCTTAGACTTTGACTTGTCTCTCCCAAATCTCTTCCAACACTCCCAGTTCTTCAGTTCCACTCCCTGTGAATGGCACCTGAAGTACAATGTGTGTGTATTGCAACGGCAGAGTTGATCAAACTAACAGCCGTAATATTTTTGGCATGATGGGTACACTTTGGAAATATTCATGTTCAAGAGCTCTAAAGCACTTTTTTAAAGTTTTTTTTTTTTTTTTAATTCAATTGTTTCTTACAGAGTCACTACTGGGATATAGGCTCAAGATCATCCCCCACTACCCCAAAACCTAACCTTACTAGATTGGCTTGCTGTGTTTAGTAAAAGCTAGAGTTGCTGTAATTCTACTGTGGAACAGTGCATCTGATATCCACATTTGAAAAGCTGGAACAAATTATCTGTATTTTTTGTGATCAAGGCAAATTATGCGTATAGCACATTTAAATGACAAGGCCATTAAAATTGCTTTACATTAACGGATATTAATGGCAGCAGATTTAAAAGCGAACATAGTCAAACAGGTTGTCACATCAAACCAGTGATTGGTTTATTGGAAGATCTTCAGGCTTGATTAAATAAACCAAAAATCTAAAAGCAGCTTCTGCATGTTTTTACTGACTTTGAACACAGGTAGGAGTCAGATGGCTTGAGAGGTCTTGATGGCTCATAACACAATGAAAATCTCATATATTGGGCTTAAACCATTCAATGAAGATGACTTGACTTTTTAACACCTGAACATCTTAAGGAGGCCAAAAGTGAGTGATGTATAAACCTCCTCTCTCCTCTCACAGTTCTGTTCCAGTACGTAGGAGAAGGAGAAGTAATGCTACTTTAATAATGCGACGGCTGGAGGAAGTGTCCCTGCAGCCTGCGCCCGGAGGCCCGTCCCAGTCGGAAGAAGCTGACCCTCCAGGGCTGCCGTCCTACGAACAGGCAATAGCGAGCTGTGGACCGCATGATGCCCCACCTCCTCCCTATCCTGGGTAGGAGCATATGCCGTTACAGTTCTGTCATAACTCACATGTCAAAATTCAATAATTCACACATGATTTAACGTACTGAATTATTTGTGTTTTCGGTTTTAGCTCACGATCTGGAAGTATTCCTCGGTAACCTTGAGACGTCTGCCAGCTTAAAACAGACAGACACTTCTCCACCAACATCTGACACAACACTTTTGTATTTCATGATCTTTTTTTTTATCATCAGAATATTTTTTTAAAAAGTGCCTTTCTTTCTACTTTTTATTGCTTTGATAAAGCTCTTCTCCACCATTTAGGTACTTACTTTTGGATCTGTGAAAGTGTTTCCATTTCTGAATGATTAAAGCTTGTCATTCTCCCTCCATTTTTTTTCAAACTTTTACTGCCAAAAAGTACCAAGAATGGCTTTTTGTGGTTGATTATGGTCTTTACTGAACCTCCAGTCCTGTGAAAATCTTCTTTTTTTTCCCTCAGTGCTCCATTTGTGTTCAAATGAGAGCCTCAGTTTGTGGAAATACTGTGTGTGCATGTGCACGTGTGTTTTAGAAAGAATTGCTTCAGATGCTGTGTAGTTGGACTGACAGCAGGATCAAGATCATAGATGATTACACATTAAGTATTAATTGTAATGCCACTTATGTAGTCAGTGACTTTTTCTCTGAAGGAAGAAAAGTTAATTCAAAGGTTTTTTTTTTTTTTTTTTTTAATTTGCATGATATTTATTGCTGTGAAGGAAATGCTTTTACCAATACTGTAAGGGGTTGTGTTTGTTATTTTGGGATCACTGTGTTTTCATACTCCCCTTTTACTACAATCTTTGAGAAGATGAGTATGTTTACTTGGCTAAGTTGTCAGAAAATATTTATTTCACCAGCTGATGAACTGCTCGAATGTCATCATCTTCTTTTTAAAAACCTCATTGCAAATGTTTTTTTTTTTTTAGATGTCCTTTAGACTCATAGATTCTACATAAGTAGTTTTACAGGATTTATATTTATACTGAAGAACATTTCTCAAAAACCACTTTTTCCACAGATTTATTCATATAACTCTCAATGGAAGGAAGATTGTTTTCCCTTACAGAAGTATAAGTAGAAACTGTGTTAATTTAAACTATTTTGTTTATGTGCATGTTCCCCAATGATCCCCTGCAGGATTATTGTACAATTTTAAGACCTAATGATGATTTTTTTTAATGATTTCTTCTTTGGAAGTCATCTGAAGGAGAGCTACTGCTCCAAGTACAATAATTTTTTTGGAATAAAAGTGATATTTTTGATTATCTTGGTCTCTTAACTGTGTGTTTTTGGGGGTCATGTAGGCTGAAGAATTTTTCACAGATTAGCTCTTGATCACAGAAACACTTGATACTTCAATTGTCCATTAATAAAAATGTGTAAACAGTCTTACACTGTGGTCTAACCTCACCCATCAGAAGAAAACATCCTCATGACATAAATCTTGAAGTTTCACAGTGAAGACTGCTTTGGGTTTTTTTTTGGTGTTGATTTAACCAGTGGCACTGTCTTTTGCACAATTTGCACAGGGTGTGTTGTGGACCAGGTGACTCTGTCCTGAAGCAAACTGTCTGGAATATACAGTAGTTTAAACAGCTATGCAGTTATTCCATTGATGTCTCTGTGGTGTGCAGGAGATAAGCTAACAAACCCCAGCCTGTCCAATCCTTCAAAGATAGCAGTGAGTCTGTCCTCCATCCACCAAGAAAAAAACAAAGTCAGGCTGATAATGACACAAGACAGAGGTTGGGCCTGCTGACGTTGACTCACCAGAAGACAAACTGCCAAACCCCAGTAGTTCACCAGTGCCTCCTGATGCTCAGGAATGGTTTTACACACAATCTTTATATATTGCTGCTTTAAATCCTGTTTTTAAAGATCCATTCAAAATATGTGTGAGCTGATTTTGAAATATAGATTATGGGTTTCAGAGGTGATGTGAGTGAAATAAAAAAGCTTACTATATTTACAAAAAAAAAAAAGCTGAATTCAGAAACTTATTCAAACTTGGTTATTTACATTTATTTGTGATAATTCATCTAATAACTATTCATATAGGCTTTTAGTAGTATTTCTCAAGTACATTTAAATTGTTTGAGAAATCTGTACGTTTTCATCATTTGACGACATATTTAGAAGTGGAAAGGCCTGAAACTGTATACTCAAGTACGATCACCACTAATATATGTAATTGCAGGCAAAAGTGTATAAAATGTGCAACATGTTATTTTCAAACTACACCAAATATCTGTATTTCTTATACTCTAACTAGTCCTGTTGGATATTTTATCACATTGACACGTTCAGAAAGGCGTTTGATTTAATGCACCTGCGTTAAATATCAACATTTGAAACCCATTCTTCAGCCAAACAAAGTATGTAAAAATGACTAATTTTGTCAACCCAGCTTGACAGCCCATCCCAGGGCTTACACAGAGAGACGTTCATTTCTAAAATTCCAAACTCATGATGAAATCACTGAAACTGCTGGTGGTGTTGAAATATTCACGACATTGCTTGTCAAACCAGTAGGGATACTGCCACTGTTGTTTTGTCTGAGTGTTAAATATATTACAGCGCACAGCAACGTAATAATAATAATAATAATCAAACACAGAGGCAACACAAGGTAAGTCCTTCAAAGTGGTCAAAAAAGATGCAGCTGTCTTGAAAATGACATTTGAGGTCCTCCAACCAGCACCTAGTGTTTACCTTTCCTTACCCCACAGCTCTGTCATGAAATGCATCAATCCAGGAGAGCACCCTCGATTGATGGCCGGCCCTTACAGTCACATCCCCTCAACACTGCTTCACATGCACCATTCTCACATACTTTTCTAAGACTCATGACTTCCTCATACAGAACCACAACTCCTGTCTTGCCATCCTGTAGCCTACACAGAGGAGTTCCTCCTCATCTTCACCGCAGGTCTCACAAAGCAAAAGTTGTTTTGGATGGAATGATACTGGAGATATTAGCTGTAAGGTGTGAGCTGTGAGTGCAGATCATTACACCATTGTGCCATTTATGATTTTCAGTTGGAGAGAAAATGATAAAAACAAGTAAGAGTTTATAAAGTTGTAGTTTCAATTTAAAAAAAAATATGTAAAACTTAATCAGCTGTGGAGTCTTTATTTTTAACCCCTTGTAATACTGTCCAAACATTTGATAGAGGACATTTGTGTGGCTATTTTTATTAAAATCTTTGTCTAAATAGTCTGAGTAAACTAAACTATTCACACTTTATTAATCCACTTGATGAAATTCCTTTTTCTGTATAGACTCATCTTATTTCTGAGACACAGTGGACAGCCATATTAGACCACTGACTGCTGGGAGCTGGTGAGGGGAGAGATGGCCTTGCTCAGAGACCCACGGGAATCAAGTTAAAGTTGTTAGTTAAAGGGGCTCACTAGTCTAGTAGACATTTTGGACTGAGGGGTGTAAAACAACAGAAGGCCTGAACTTGAACTCTCTCAAGGCACACTGTCAGATGAAAGTGCAAACTGTGACCCTTGTTCAGGTCACCTGAAAAATCTGAGTGTATTTTGAAGTACAAGTGTTTTTAGGTTGCAGTTTCTCGGTCTGTATACTTTAAAGAGACTGAGTAAAGTTTCAAGTCTGTTTTCAGGAGTTTGTCTCTGTAAAGGTGAAGCCTGGATGAGACCTGGGCAGCGGACAGGTGTTGTCTGGAGTCCTCCTGGACTCGGGGTGCAGAGCCCCCCACAGTGCATCCCCCCCTCAGGAGTGACCATGAGAGCAGCCTGGTACGGGGGGGGGGCGGCGGTCACGTGCTCCCTCTGGCGTGGTGGAGCAGCTCTCTGGATTTTCTCGCCTCCTCCAATACTTGTGCTCCTAAAGTCGAGCGTGAGCCGAGCGGCGTGGCTCGAGCGTAAACATTTCTACACATACGGCTTTGAGAGAAGTTTCTGTTAGCCTGCTAGCTGCAGCCGAGTGTCCGCGCCTCGGAGAGCTCCTGCCGGACTAAGTTACGTGACTTGGAGGGGGGAGGGATGGAGAAAAAATAGCGAAATCACCCAGGAGGAAAGGTGATACTTTATCCGGGACCCGGCTGCCCTGACGGCGGGTTCGTCGGAGTGCACACTGCGCGGAGCGGACCGCCTCGGTCGGGGGGATCTCGGGCTGCTACGATGTGCGCTCGCTGCTCCACGAAGCTCCGTCGGGGACGAGGATCTTTCACCGGATGATGGACAGAAACTACCCGAGCTCCAGCTTCGCGGACGCGCTGGCTCCACCAGCACAGCCCGTCGCTTCGTGGGCCTATGACCGCGGCTCGGCTAGTCACAAGCCAAGGTAAGAGATGAAGGAGAGGGCGGGTCACCTTCTGAAGGAAACCTCGGTGATGGAGGGCCTAGTTTGGGGTGGAGAGAAGTGCAGGGGGGGTCCATTTGGTTGTGGGGAAACATCGGGGGCATTTGTGGGAATTTGCAGTGGCTGACTTGTCAGTGGATTCTTAGCTGTGTGTCTCCCACATTGCTAGTTTGGCTAGCACACACACACAAACACACACACTCTCTCTCTCTCTCCAGCATGGGCAGCAGGAGGACGGAAAACTACAAATCTGACTTGAATTACATGCACATCTTGAGATGAACTATACGAGCTGGTCTTTATATTTTTGACCCCTCCCTTCCCCACAGGTGCTCCTCCGTGCCAAAACATAACTAGCAACCAATGTATGCTAGCAGCTGCATGACAGTAGGTGCACCTCAAGTGATTGTTGTGCTCTCCAGAGCAAGTCTGCACAAAAATGTGTGAGAGGAACAAGAATTAATGTAACTCAAGAAGATTCAGTTGACTGACTCGCCTCTTGACAGATAGTAATAATCCAGAGAGGCCATCCCTGTCAGAGCTGATGTATGTGCCACAGGAATTCAAATTATTCGCAAAAGTTGCATTAGGTGTCATTTTTGAGTAAATAAAGCTTCAAGGCCACTCAAATATTTGTTAAATGAAAAAAGAAAAAAAAAATAGATGAACAGTCATTCAGCTTTGATGGATCAGTGAGAAGTTTATACCATTTTTATGCTCAGTGGTGGTTTTAGATGGGCTCAGATTCATTATTCCACTGATATTACCAGCTCATGTGTTGCATTAGATTTTCCCCTTCAGTGTTATAGTTTGGAGGAGAAGGGCTACATCTGATGAACTCCTGACTTCTGTGTGACAAATAAAGTTCCTGTAAATTAGGCAAAAGCTTTTTGACCCGGTCTTCCTTTTCCACAGATGTTAACCCTCTGGCAAAACAGCAACAACTGATATCATTCAAACTACTTTTGATAACTTGAATGAGTGAAATTCTCTCAAGAAGCATGAAGTGGTCTGTCAAAGGTTTTATCATTTATAGGCAACGGTCCTAACCAGTGATTTAGCATTTAAAGATTTGATTTAGATTTTTCAAACTTTTTAAATGTCATAGAATATTAAGTTTATATTAGCATGTGCTTTAACTTATATCACATGATTTGAGATTTTGTCTGTAGAGGAATATGCGTTTGATTAAGCTCCACAACTAATTCAATGATGGACCAAATCATTCAATATTCTGTCATGATTACAAGACAGTATATTTTGGATAAGAGTTAAATGGTTATTAGTTGCATTTATTAGTTTTAATCCAACAGTTCCTCCAATGAACTTCTCTCTGGAGATACATTCATACTTCATGGAGTTTGTGATCAGAGATGAGTCAACACATTACAGATGGAGCACAAGAAATCAGTTTGCCGTGTGTAAAGAGTAATAAAGTCCCCTCAGGAATAATCATATACTAAGATTTGCACATTTGTATTTACAGTGAGTTGTATGATTTAAAAATCTGACCATGTATGGATCAGGGGGACATTATGACTTCTAAAGCTTTGAGTGTTCACAGGAGGACATTTGGTCTCAGTCACGTAATGAGAGATCCAAGATGTTTGAGAGAAATGTAAGATGTCCGGGACCACCTGGACTGCTTTCTGTGTCAGCCTTTCAGCCAACCTGAGCATCCATGCAGGACAGGCCTTGGCCATAGACAGTCAAGCAGAATTTTGAAGAGTTAAGAGTTATGATGTTAAAACCTGGTTAACAATCTAAGTAAAGCAGCATCAATTAGATTGCGATTGCCTTGAACTTAAAAAAAAAAAAAAAAACCTGTACATTTTTTGAGAATTATGGCAAAATTATTAATAGGGACGGTTGAAGCTGTAAATAATACCTTTTTAAAAATGAAATCCCGAAGCAAAAAAAGGGATAAAAGTGACTCCACTGTATTTGTTGTTCTCTGCTGCTTGTTGTAAGTGGAAAGTTTAAACTGTACTTTGTTTTGCACTTGTAGCTCCAGTTATGGTGCCGCTCACCTTGACGCAGAGCTCCTCCAGCGGCAGAGCTACTCTTCCACACACCAGCTTCCTACCTACACTACATCCAATATTCCTGCTGCAGTAGGTGAGTAAGGAATACTGTTAATACTACTGTTTTTCAGTATTCAATGGGCTGGTATTGATGAATAAAATAAATCTTTCTAGTGGCTTCCAGTCATGTGAATATTTTCTTTAGTTGTTGCATCCTTGAAACTTATTGTGTTCCTTTTTTTTTTTTTTTTTTTTTTTCCTTTTTTGTGGCTTCCTCAGGAACACTTGAATCGAACAGTAATACTCCTGAGACCTCAATAATGAGCTTCCTATCAGCCATGGAGTCCAGAAGCCTTCAGGCTGGTCCTGTTAGTGCCTCCTTGCTTCCTCCTTTTAGACCACCATCATGGCCTGCTGGTGAGAATGCCTCTGCTCATATTTTTTAACTAGCATTTCATTTTAAAGATTTGATCATTTACCAGTAGTCTATATCTATATAGTAAACTGATGTTTTACAACAAGTTGTACGTGTTGATTCTCATCATGCTCTGTTCCCTGAACTCCCTCTTCTTACATTTTTTTTGGTCTGTACAGGTACCAATTCCTCTGCAACAGAGTTGTATCTTACCGGTGCGTTGCCTTCGACTGCCACTTTCCCCTCTCCCGCTGCTCTGTCATCCTATCAGCACACTGGTGCCTACCCTCCCAGGAGTTATGCCACCAACCCTTCCCTGGCTCTTCAGGATCCTGGCTTCAGCACTTCCACCAATGGCCTGTTTTCTCATCATGATCCCTTGTTACATCTTAAAGCCAGCCAATCCGTGCTCCCCGCTGCCTTGGCCTTCAATCATCTCTCGACGCCTTCATTGGGCTCATCTCTGCCGGTTCAGTCTTCCACTTACCGCTCAGCCCAGGAGTCAGCTCCCCACCTTCTTCAGCCGCAGTTCAGCCTTCTACCTTCATCCTTGTCTTCCTCTCATGGTGCCACTCAGCCCTTTGGGGCTACAGTATTCTCTGGCTCTATTGAAAGAGCTCTTCAGCGTGAATGTAGTGTGATCAAACACCACCAGAGGCCTTCAAGTAGCCATATGGCCTCCGAGCAGTTGTCCAATTCGGAGCAATCCTTACAGGGGTACTTTGGCTCAGGCAGCCAAGCAGATGTGTCTTACCAGCATGACCCCTCTCGTCAGACCCCGGTGACTAGCAGCCCCTCCACAGGAGCAGATTCTGCTCATGCAGTCCACGCTTCACCACAAGATTCCCCAACAGATAGCGTGTCACAAGCTTACTCATCCGCTTTGTTACCAAAAGCTACAGACTGCTCTTCCAAACTAGCTCCACACTCTGACGGGGATGACGAGAGTAACTCCCAGCATCTGACTACAGCCTCTCCTGAACCTTTTTCATCTCCTGGACAGAAGCAGAACTCAGTGATTGCTAATCAGCACACAGTTGAGTTGTCTAACCTGATGTCCAACAGCTTATCTCAAAGCTATATCACACCCCACACACAGTCACAGACTTCCCATCCCTCCTCAGACAAAATGTCTTCACTTTACAAGACTCTTCCGTCACTGTCGAGTCAGTCTGACGGTGTAGCGTCTGTTAATCACACTCTTGTTTACTCTTCCACTCCTGAGCTGAGCCAAGAGCAAGACATCGAGTATGGAGCACAGGTTCGGGGCTTGTGCCGTGGAAGTATTTCTGAGAGCTACCCCACATCTCACTCTCAAGGTGCCTCAAATGTGACTTTTACATCTCAATCACAGGGACATGCTTCAGTGACACAGTCTCAAAACTACATCACAGGACAATCTCTTAATTCTTCTTACCAACAGGCATGTGGACAGGGTCTGCCCACATCAAACTCTACAGTGGATTATACCCTCATGCAGGGATCAGTGGGTAGTAAAACACATGTCACTCTTTCCCAGGAGCAAATACAGTCTCATAAATATGTTTTGTCCCTACCCACATACCCTTTGCCTGCTCAGACCTCACAAAATGATTTAATATCCTCAGTACAAGACACAAAACCAACATATAGTAAACAGAAATTGGAAGAGCTTCCACTTCAGGACTTTGGATCTCTTCAACAGTCTACCATGGAAGTCTCTGCAACAGATCACAATGTGACTTCTCACAATAATGTTATCTATGTTGTTTCAAAGTTGGATGATCACCTCAAAACACAAAGTGTCATTCGAAGCAACTCTCGCTCTGATGATCAGCTCATGGGACTCGGTCACACAAATGTAGCTCAGATAAAGGATGAAAGGTTGGTTCCTCTTAGCCAACAGCACATTAATTTAAGCAGTGCCAATGGTCATGAAAATGCTAGTACGAAAACTACAAACTCTAGTGTTGTGTCCTCTCATCCGGCCCAGCACTCTCTTCAGATCAAATCTTCTGAACCACATCAACAAAACCAACAGAACCTTAATCATAGCCAGTCTCACATCCAGACGTCTGTAGCCCACACCCAGTTCATCACTGTACCAAGTACTCAGGTTCTCCTCGAGCCCAGCCAAATGATTCTGCTCCAGCAACCCCTTGTTCAGCATAATCAGAACTCCTCAAAGGTGGCATCGGTGCAAGGTATTCAGCCGGTCCAAGGTTTGGGCCCTGTTCATGTCCAGTACCTTCAAATGGATCGAGACATGCTGGGTCCTTCTGTCAATGAAACTGAGAGTCAGCAGCGTTCTCTGGTGTCTGAAACAAGCTCAGATTGCTCCTCTTCATCCAAACACCACTACAGCCAGTCGGCCACTCAGCAGCCAAATGATGCCAAGAACCACTTTGCCCTTAACTCAATTTGCTTTCCCGACTCAGTGCTGCTTGGAGACGAGAGAAACATTTTGTCAAATGTTGACGACATCCTGGCTGCCACTGTCGCGGCCTGTGGTGTCACACCACAAGACTTTGTCAAAGCTTCATCCTCTGCTGAGGTTGAAATGGCAGTTATGGCAAGCCCTGTTGACTCCAAAGGTCCCTTCCAGACTGTGGATATGCGACACATGTCACCCAGTTTCTCCTCGGCGCAGCAGCCAATCATCACCAACACTAATTCCCATTCTATGGCCATGACACTAAATGGAGTTCAGATGACTGCAGAATGTCACGGCCAGTCTATTAACCACAACAACAGAACTGAGCTTGATGCCGATGGAGACGGAAGGAACTCTGAGAATGACTACCACTTAATGGGGCAGGTGTACAACCCCTCAGACACCCAGAACAGAACGGAAGACGGTGGAAAGTGCATCAAAACAGAGGATGGCCTCATGGAAGTTGCAGGTGGTGATGATTTTCCTAAAAAGAAGGTTCGCTCCAAGCCCTTCACAAAACCAGGTGGTCCCGAGGATGACGGCGGACTGGCCAGATCAGCCAAGCGTAGTGGGCAAGCAAAGCGGCAAAACTCCAGGGGCAGTGATGTGAGCTCACCATCTGCCTCGCACGGTGCATATGATGGTTGTGCGCAGCAGGAGAGAATCAGGCAGAAGATTCGTGAAGTGGAAGAGAAACAGCCGGAAGTCAAAACTGGCTTCATTGGCTCTTTCCTGGACTTCATCAAATCTGGGCCTAAACAGCAGTCTTCTCAAAGTCCCGCACGAACCATCAGTCGGCCAAGAAAGCCCAGCACCTCCTCTAAACCTTGCGTTTTGCCGACTGTGCCTCCCAAACTGCAGACTTTGCCCACTGTATTGATACCCCAGAATACCCCAGTGGTGAGCTCCCAGCAGAAACGTCTGGATGAAGATCTCCAAAAGAACTTGGAGACGTTGCCGTCGTTCAGCTCAGATGAAGAGGAGAACACTGGCAAGAACCAGGCTCTGAGGAACAGTATCAGCTCAGCACTTTCTGCTCTGGATGAGTCGGCAGATCGGAAAACCAGGACAGGTAAGAACTGACCTTATCAACAGAGGAAATGGTACGTTTTTCAGCACATTTCTGTAAATGATGTTTGATATATAAAACTCAATTCCCAGTTAGAAAGGTGCCTCCAAACAGTTTTATACAAAAAAAAAAAAAAAGTATTCAGAAAACTTTTCAAATTTTTGGAGTTTTTCTCTCTGACGATTAAAACTGACACACTTACATGCCTGTAATCTTTCCTCAGATAACCAAATCCAAGGTCTGTTGATGAAGCCAGACCAGTTTCCCACCATGTCCCACACTGTCACTGAGACCCGTGTGCCACAAGTAGCCACTCCCACACACACTGTAAAGCCAGTGGTAGCATCGCCGGTGTTCCCAGCCAAAGAGGAGTACAAGGAGACCCAACCGGACCAACTGGCCATTCAGCTGATCAGTGTGGCCATCGAGGGGTTGACTGACGAGGAGCTGTCGGACAGTGGAGGAGAGGGAATGTATCGAGAGAGAGACGAGTTTGTTGTCAGAAACGAGGACATCGATATCTTGAAGGTATGTGTTGGAAACTTGGTATAATAAAATAAAATGTAAGTGATTATTTTCTATATATACTCAAGTGGCTAAAGAGGATTTGATTTCACAAAGTAATGATGCCAGAAATGAAAACCAAATGTGGCTTTTGCAATCCTTTTTGAAGAGTTTTAAATTAGGCCTGCACAGTTTTTATAGTTATTGCAATATCAACATGCGCAATATCCGCACAGCCAACAGCTGAACTGCAATCAATTATGCTTCCGTGCTCTGGGCAGTCCTGCTCTGCAAATTCAAAGTGACAGAATTTCAACTATGAAAGAAAAATGCTGTAATTCTTTATACCAGGTGGCCACAGGGCAAATGTTAGAACCACAAAAACTTCTGAAATGCTTCTGGTGGGAACAGTGGAGGCACATGTGATGGAAAATAAACGGAACAATAAAACAGCCCAGTCACTGCTGGTGTCTGAGCGGCCAGAGAAAGAAGACTTCTTTACAAAGAGAACATATCCCATGTACTTCAGTGTTTGAATTAACATAATCAGATATTCAGTGCAGCTTTTTGAGTTTGTCACAGAGAGGTAACTCCAAATGAAATGTGGCATGTTGCTTGCTGTGATGCAACAATTAACGGGGACAAAAAGTGCTGCATAAGCTGATTTGATTTTTCACTGATTAATTCACCCATACTAGAACATCTGTAACGTACTGACGCTTGTTCTGCACGGTGGTTCAGGTGACAATGAGAGAAGGCAGTGAGCCTCCAGCCATCTGGAAGGTCCAGAAGGCTCTGCTGCAAAAATTTGTGCCTGAGCTGAGAGATGGGAAAAGAGTCTTCTCAGCCACAAACAGTGTAAGTGAAAACAGATCTGCCAACACACACATGTGCTCGTTTATCTGAGGCTACATTCACTCTGAAGCCGACCTGTTTGCCCATGTGTTTGCCAAATATCTTTTTTTTTATGACGGTCTTAAAACCAAAAATCTACTTTTGTCACAACATGTGAACTTGTCATTCGGACATAATCGGCTCCAATTGAACAACATCTTCAAATCTGGTGAACACACACTCTCTTGTAGCATCCATGTACAGCGACAACACAGAGTGGGATGTCACGTCTTCATCCGCAGGCTGTTTCACCTGGAGTCTGATTATGATCACTATTGGATTAGAATGTCAACAAGCAAGCAAAAAAATTCAGCATTAAACCTGCAGAGTGACCTGTCTACTTTTTTTTTAATCATCCATGATCTTTTATCAGTAACAGTGACTTTTATATTTTGTGTGTGCGCACAGTATCTTGGATACTTCGGTGATGCGAAGACCATGTACCAGAGGGTGTATGTGAAATTTCTGGATACGGTGAACAAAAGGGAGTACGTACGTGTTTGTAGTCGCAAGCCACGCTGCAAACCCATCAGCTCCCTGAGGTACTGAGAGTGATACCGGTATCATGTCGTCTCTTTTTGTTTGCTCAAATGACCCTTCAGTGCTAAAATTGTCGCTGTTCTGCCATCCAGGAGTGTTCAGGTGAAAACTTTGCTGGGTTTGACAGCCGCCCCCTCCTCAGTCTTCCAGAGCCAAAAGCCTCGACCCAAACAACTGAAGCCAAGGGCAGAGCCTCCGCCGAAAAAGAGGCGGAAGTGGAAGGAGTTTTCTCCCACTGCCTCGGGGTCGTCTGCAGAGGAAGATGGTGAAGATGATGGTGAGTGGAATTGTTAAGGTTTTTTTTACCCCAAGGAAAATTGTTTGGATTTAAAATAATCTTTCTCATCGTGCTTTTATGTTTCATCTCCCATTCAGAGTTAAACCCTCCGTTGCCATTCACTTCACGAGTCCTCAACACGCGAACCATGAAAGAAACTTTCAAGAGCTTCGTGGAACTGCTCGTCAGTGTGGCTTTGGATGAAGATATGATGGCAGCACTGGAGAGGGCCAACGGTGACTGAACGCTCTCTGGAGCCATTTCTCTTTGGCTCATCAGTAGATATTGATCCGCCATGAAGTTAGTTCCTGTCGCTGACTTTGTCCTCTTCCAGATGAGCTGCTGTTGCCCCACATGAAACGAGTGGATGGGATGATAACGGACAACAGGAAGCGATTGCTTCACAAACTGCACATAGGACATGTCTTGAAGGTAAATGTGTATGAAACCACAAATATTTGCACTTTGGTCTTTTGTATATTCCTGACACTTCAGTACTGGTCAACCTTAGAAATAGCCTGACGGCTAAGAGGACTGAAACAGTGGGAGATGTTCTGGACTGTTTGATTTTCAGACGGCATTGGACAGCTTTCCAGAGATCTCAGTGGTGACTGAGCTGAAGAAGGACGGAGAAACTCCGGCTTTTAAGGTTCGTCTCAGTGGAAAGGCCTACAACAGAAAGACTATGAAGCCCTTCAAGATGCCCAACAAAGTGCCTCATGTAAGACATCCAAAGTCTACTGTCTTCTCAGCATGTGTCCAGCAGAGGGTGCAGTGGCACTGTTGGCTCTGCTTTCATTGAGTTTTTTTTTTTAAAGCTTTTGAGAAGCATTTTGAACGTGCAATTAACTTTTCTTCACTTTTTTGTTTAGGAGTATACAGTTGACCAGCAGAAAACTCAGTGGTTCTCTCTGTACCACTCCTTGCAGCATTACAAGTACCACACATACCTCATGTGCAAGGACGAGGTACGATCACGTTCAATAACTCATTTGTGTACACGGTAAATGACTTCAGGTTTTATCATATCAAAGCGTGTTGCAGGTTTCACTCCAGGTTTGTTGTTGTTTCCCGTAGATTGCATCCCTGCGGATGCAGGCGGGAGACCTGGGGCAGGAGGAAACGGTGCAGAAGTGTCTGCAGAACGGAGCGTGGGTCGAGGGGCTCTTTGACCGCTTTGGAGAGCTAATCAATCAGGTGCAGCAGGCCTGCCGGTGATTCAGCCTCGACTGGCTCGGTTTTTGAAGAACAACGCACAAAACGGCACACGTTCAGCTCTTAAAAACAAGAGGACGCCTCGGGCTCGGATCGCCACGGCGAGCGGAGAAAGATGGAGCGAGTCTCGTCTTCAAGCCACAGAGGTTTAAATCAGGGACCCGTCAACTGAGTTGCCTGGAGAATGTAAAAAGCAGGGGAATGATCGGACGATGGCAGAGTTTAAACCATTTCTCACTGCACTCAAGCAAAAAAAAAAAAACGGCACATTGATGGAGAGAGGACTTTACATGGGAAGGCTTCCACATTGTGCTTCTTCTAGTCTTTGTAGGTTTTTGTAGTTACATGCCCGCCTTTTATCGGCAGTTTCGTAGATTTATATTTTGTACTTGGAGTGTGTGCGCGCGCGCGTGCGTGTGTGTGTCTGTGTGTGTGTTTTGAATGTGCAGGTTACAGATGTGCGGGGCTCTTTAGGATTCAAAACATTATCATCATAGACCAGAGTTGTCTAATCCAGGTCCTGGAGGCCGTAGTCCTGCATGTTTTCGCCCACTCCTGATGGTACCGACTTGATTTTGCACAAATAATCAGAAGAAATACACTGAAGAGGAGGGCATGCATGTCAGATATAAAATGCTCGGAGGCTGATACAGAATTTCAACGTAATTGAAAAACTCAGTACCGTGAAATAAAACGTCAAACAAACAATAGGAATCAGTAAGACAGCTCGGCGTGCCGTTGCAGGGATTCGTGAGAAGAAAAGCTCTGTCCAGTCTGGAGACATGCAGGATCGTGGCTCTCCAGGACGATGATTCAACACCTGCCTTAGACTAGGAAGCTTTAGGTTTGTTTGTTTGTTTGTTTGTTTTTTTAGACTTGAGCCCTTCATATCTGCATTGGGAGCAGGTCCTCTTCCATGGAGCCTGCAGAGTTGCGCTTTCAGGTCTCCACTGTTTTCCAGACAAACCAAACATTGACTCTAAGTAAGCCGATCCCTTCTCATCACAGGTTTCACGTTAATTGTAGCTGGGTAGAAGCAGCCGGTGAGGACAGTCCTCTGCAGCCTTCAGCTTTCGATGGCGCTGCACCGCCCTACCTTTAAACGCCAGATCTTGCCCAGTGAATATGCACTAGATAGAAAGCAATCAGTGTAAAATGGAGCACAGCAAATACGAAATACAGACTTCTGATTGCCTACGCTTCTATCTTCATTGATCATTTATGTAGGCTCACACGTAGTTGATTTTAATGTAAAAACAAAATCTTTATATTGTTATATATTATATGACCGTAGTTATATACTGTTTTTAAAACATCCATTTTGTAACGGAGTGCCAACTTATAAATATATAATGTACATTTTGTATAAAAGAACAAAAGTTTGGAACTGCAGGAGTTTGGTTGTGGAAGAAAATCAACTGAATATTGTATCTATATCACAGTTTTACCTTTGGTGCTGCAGACAGCCTGTGTTTTTGAGATTGTATTAGAATCAGGGCAGTCCCAGTGCTGCGTTTTATTATTAATCTTATTATGGGAGGACAAGTTCAAATAGAGTTTCTCTTTATATTGCTTTACAGATATAGGCCACATTTTATGACATATCTATTTTTCACAGAGGTAAATATTATTTCTTGGTCGTTACATTTTCTAAGACTTTTTCATTGTCTTTTCACGGTTTTCCCAAATCTGACCTTTTATGTCAGTAACCAAGTTAATACTACAAAAGAAAAGGATTCTGTTCTTCAGTGATGCAGTTTGTAAATAAAATGTGGCATGAACCTGATGTTCTGGGCTCTTTTTTTTTTTCCAATCACCAGTGTGCGAAATGTTCCACAGCTGCAGTAATATCCCAGAGGGTCATTCCTTCCTCACTTTGAGCCGACTGTTGATGTGAGGATGAGCCAAAGATGCTGTAACAGTGACTGTTTCACCGAACTCGTCTGTCCGGTTGGAGAAACTCCTCTTTGTGTTTTTTAATTCAGTTCTCCAGACAGCAACATGAAAGATTTCCAAGATGTACAATCCAACCTCAAGCCCAATGGCGGAGACTTACTTCCTCCAATCACAGCTTTACTCCTGGTATCACAAATAATGGCAAAGATCCAAAATGTTTCTTCACCCTCATAACTCAGCAGTCTGCTGATGTTGAACTCCTGTGGCTTGGGGGATGCACTCAGTTAATATTGGCTCACGTCCCTCAGGAGGACCCAGTCTGGCCAGAAACTGGTGGCGATGCTCGCCCACCATGCTCTCATGACCCGGCTATTCACTGGGAATGGGTGGCTGACTTTTGGTCGTGGGGCTGTTGAATAAAATATGACTCTACGCTCACAATGCAAAAAAAAAAAAAAAGAGAGAGAAAAGAAAAATGACTGGCAATCCCCCAATAAACAAAAGTGTCTCTGTGTTGCGGCGGCAGCAGTGTGAGGAAAGCCTCTGTCCTCTGGAGCTGGTCAGGATCGGGGGCGGAGGACAGCAGCCAGTCAGGCAAGCGTTTGGGATTCCTGCACGGGCGCAACTGGTGGAGGGAGATACTGAGCGTCTGCTTTCCAGATGAAAAGCACATGAATTTTAATGCGCTGCATTGTTCCATATGTGTGGGACGGACTGAGGGGACCCTTGAGGCAGCACGAGAATGTGAGAAGGGCACAGAGACTGGACGACTGTTGCATAAGACAGCAGATCACTGACGGTCTCTCACTTTTAAAATGTCCCCCAGTAAACAAACAAAAAAAAATAATCCAAAACACTGAGGAGGAAGCAGCTTGTGGACACTGGCAGAGTTTGAAGCTTAAATCTGCGATGGAGTCGTTTTACTTTTTATGTGACTGTTTGTTTTTGTATAGTGTTTAATGGATTGCTTGGAGGGTTCAGATAGTTTAAGGTCTGGTGGTTTAGAGTATTTTAGTACTTTAGAGACTTCAGAGGATTTGCCCCATAAAACATATTAAAACTCTGAAAAGCACAATATATTTGTATTACAACTTATAGCACTCCCACTAAAAACACATTACGCAAACTCCCCATTTCCCACACTGAAGGTCCCAATACAGTTTCTTAAAAAAGTATTGCTCAAAGAAAGTATGTTTCTAAATGTAAAATGTCGTACTTCAGTGCCCGATTGTCACAGTGCCACTATTCACTCGATCTAATCAAATCTAAGCCTCGCCTCCAGCTGAAGAAAGTAAAATTCAAATGTGTCATTGAACCACATCCTGTTTTTACTTGTCCTTTATCATCTGCACATCTCACTTCAGAACCTCAGTCAGATATGCAGAATAATTAATCAAACACATTTAAGTACAATCTTGAAACACTTGCATTCGTTTAAAAGCTTCTTATTCACAGTTTGCATCGTTAATATGAATCCAGAACAAGAATCTTTTGTGGCTTTATTACACTGAACCTTTCAGATGTTTTAAATACCTTTAGCCGTAAATGTTCCAGAGAAAATTCTTCAGCTATTTGTCATTGCCTGGACTGCAAGTAACCTGACCAACAATGCATGACCGATAAGTGTTAAACAGAATTATGCAAGGCCTTCCAGGCACTTAACTGTGGTAGAAGAGGAAATGCTGCTCTGACCTTGTGGGTCAGGATTTCTGATTGAGATGAAGGTGCTGTCTTGCTTTATCTTCCTGTTTCTGCGGGTCATTTTTGGCGTCACCGTCGAGCAGGTTCATCTCTAAATATCTAAATTCAGGCCAGGAGGCGTTTACAAAACAACTTACTGCGCTGCGTTCGGGGCAGAAGTTGTGAAACCAGTTTCCTCTTGAGCTGATAGTTTCTCACTGTGGCTTAAGCCTTAAGTACGTGGGAATTCTTTTTTAAAAAAGTAAAAATTGTCATTTCATTGGACAATTTGGAACAATCACCCTGGTTTCTACCAAATAAAAACTGCGATGGACACAAAAGAAGTTCCTTAGCTCTGTTTCAGTTTCCTGCAGTTTGTAGACAGGAGAAAATATTGCCAAAGCCAGATTTAAATCACAGACTCAAATCATAAAACCTAGACTTTTGCATTCAGACTGTAGTTTGTGCGCTCTCAGTGTTTTCCTGTAATCAGGTGGTTAGAAGGTAATCTATTTCCAATCTGTCCTTGACCCTTTTACGACTGAAAATATTGAAAGAGGAGAGTAAACAGACCGGTTTACCCTGGTTCCAAGCCTCACCCATCGCCTCCACACATGTGTCTCATGATAATAGCAGTCTAGGTTTCAGTCTGCCTTTCCGTGAGTGACCAACATTGAGTTTTACAGTGTCAGCTTACTGCTTTTCCATTGTCAGACTACACCTGGAGGAAGAAGGCACCGGGTTGGAGCCTCTCCTCATCCACTCTGACCCCACACCACCTTCTGTGTGTGTTTACTCTTGGGTGTGTGTGTTTGTTTATGTTACTCTTTAATTTCAGCGACAACCTTTCACGTGGAACACGAGGTGGAACAACATCAGGGCCACTAATGGCACCCGAGGCCCCTGCCAGCGCACGTTTCCTCTGTCTCACGTTGATTGTTTTGACTAAAGGACACCTGAAACGACTTGTTCGAACCTTTCTTCCTGTTCGTACTGAAAAATATCTTGTCTTCTGCTTTAGAATTTGGATATCTGATCAATGACAGATCTTTATCAGGCCAGATGTAGGTGCAATGTGGCTGTGCGTAGGCTTTAAGGGTGTGTCTTTGTAGGTGAAATGTTGTGCGAAAACCTGGATTTTGTAACTTTTTCTTACTGAAGTATTTCTTTTTCTTTGCTTTATTTTGAATTGCTTAACAAATAATTGACAAAGTACATTAAAGACATTTATTGTGGGCTGTACATTAACAAAGGATGCTGGCTGTAGCATGATTAATACACGTGATCAAAAGGGAAATAATTAAATTAATTAAAACACCTCCACCAGCAGTCTTATTGATCATCCTGCACCCCATCCTTGATCATCATTAGTTCTACACAATAATCATTTATTAATGTTAATATTAATATTAATTTATTAATGATTATTGATCATGATCCCCTTGGGCTGAGTTTAACCTTTCCTTTTCGGCTGTTTTGTTTTGCCTTTCACGTCTTGAGGCACTTTTACACGAGTCACACTCACACACCACTTGTAATGAAAGATGCTCCAGTGCCTTGCTCAATGATACTTCAACATCCGACACACCAACCTTGGAAGATGAGCCACTCTCCAAACTAATCAGCAATAAATCTTATCTTCTCATGGGAGCAGTGGAAGCCGGACCAGTTGTAGTTCAGTTTAGAAATGTGAGGCTGAAGCTTTAAAGAGTGGGAGGTAGAAGTTAGAGTAAACAGTGGAAGCCTCGTTATCACCCCGGCAGGGCGGGGATTGGGACATGAATAATGGATGAGGGTGGGAGGAGACGGTTTCGGGCTTTGACCGCAGTCGGCTCTGTGCGTCACGCAGAGGAGACCCGGAGCCGCGGTTTGAATGGCTGTTCTCAGTCAGACTGGAGGGGCTTGTTCATGCACAGACCACCAGGTAATATCAGCCTTTTGGTGATTTATTGATTAATGATTTAATGCGCATGTTATGCAGAGTGGGATGTCTTTGTGCTCTTGGACTTCGGGCTTGTTGCTTTTCTGACCTCCTGGAGTGAGAAAGACAACTTTTTACAAATGTATGTTTTTTGTAAATGTGTGACATGATTTGATGGATTTCACTCAAGCCGTGTGTTTGAGAGTTTTCTTTCTCAAGCATGACTTAATTTCAATCGTAAATTTGTGTTAAAAAAAAAGACAGAATATTGTAGATAATCTGTTGTCTGAATATGAGATGAAAAGAATCCAAATGTTTCATGATGTGGACCGAATCCTCAGTGTCTGTCTGATGGGTCATTTCTCCACATTTGTAAATGAGAATTCTGGTAGCCCAGCGCTCTCTCCAGATATGCTGCTTGACATTTGTCTCGCAGCGGCCAGCAGTCGGTGTTTGTGTGAAAGCAGACGGGCCAGCGGGGAAATCGTGTTTGCGTAAAGTGCCGCCGTCGGTTCTCTCACAGGATATGAGGATTCAAATCCATACGGGCCAATAAGCCACCGGGGTTCAGCGTGTGCCCTAAAGCCCGAGTCTCACCAGTCCCTGCATGTTGGAGGAATGAAGGCATCTGTCACGGGTTATTAGCAGCCTGCTGTCACCGCTCTGCTGGTGCCAAGCTGCGTTTTCATTCCCGGGGATCTCTGGGCTCCGGCACTTGTTGCCGGCTGCACCTATCCGGTTAAATGCAAAGTGTGTTTTCCTCCCTGTGTTGCTGCTGCTGCAGACTGTAGTTCAGTGAGAGGGCTCCAGTGTGAAGACTCCCATGTGTCCATTACGCGCCGCTCCCCGTGCGGTTATTTACCTCCACCGGTGTGTGCAAACAAGACGCACTGTTGTGTTTGGATGAACGGTGCTCTGACTGTCACGCCGTCCCTTCGACTGTCCGCAGCTTCTCCCCTTTTCTGTGTCCACTTTTTGTTTTTCTTCGTAAGTAGGAGCAAAGCGGCAGGGAGGGAGCCTGGCGTCAGCTCAGCAGACGGGGCTCAGATCTCAGCCTGGCTGAAGCAACGAGAGGTGACAGAGCGCAGCCGGGTTCCCAAGATCGCTTTGACCCCCACCCCTCCCACCTCCCAATTCTTTTTTTCTTTTTTAACGAGCCTTAATGGATATTGATCAGGATCCGGATTGGATGTGTGAGCTGTAATCCAGGGACCCCTGAACGGGCTCTCCAGATGGCTGTGGCCTAACTCCTAAGTAAAGGATTTCCTTAATGCAGTTTTTCCTCCAGTAATTATCCTGACTAGTTTTTGTTCTAAATTTCAACAATCTGCCTCTCATTTGGAGTAACAGTGGATGGTATGCTTTAAGGTCAGTGTGCAGCAGCAGAAAAAAATAATATGTTGTCAAACATTTTCTATAAATGAAATAGAAACTGATTGAAATGATGAAAGGGATTTATGCAACAAAAAAAAAAAACATACATTAAGTTAATTTTATAGTGTTCCAGATTATAATTAAAGACTTAGTAGATATTTCACATGATTTTCCATCTTAAAAAAATTCAACTTGCCAGAAAACAGTCATACTTTTTATTGCATATGGCTCTGAACAGCTGAACAGCTCAAATGAAATGTTGCACTGTTTCAAATGCATGGGTCTTTGAAAAGCTGCTACCTCTTGTATTCTTTTTCCCTAAAATGTAAATATTCAGCTCCACTCTGTGTCTTCCTACCTGGTGGGCAGTTTGACTTGAGTGTGTATCATTAATCAATAGATCACCAAGATTATGTACTACACACCCTCTGTTGTTCTCAGTGAACTTTTTTTGTTTTTTTAAGTGAGCAGGAGAACATCTGCCTGCTGTTTTCTTCTTCCCAGGTGTTTTTTTTTAATGCAGGCGTTACAGATGGGTCAGTAATTGCATTTGTCATGTTGGGTTTATCATAACATGGAGTCTGGCTGCTGCTGTCAGGTTCTGATTTACAACTCCTGGCTCGGTGGGTCTCTAAAGATCCTCTTCTAACATTTGCTCAACAGGCTTTAAGTGTTTCCTGTTGTGAGATGAAAGCCATGCTAGCACATTGTTTCTCGCTGTGGCTTTCTGCCACTGGCCTGGTTTTTGGTGGACGACCCGAGTCTCATCCCATCACTGACCAAACGCAGAAGCACAGAATCGTCGAAGAAATGAGACGCTGGCTGAATGCAGGATTTGCTGTTAAACACATCAGTGTTTATTTGCATGAATCATTTGCAGATTTGTCTGCAGGTGCTGATGGCGATACAGCAGCCGGCGATCAGGATATCTCTAGTGAGACAAGAGCCAACAACGTGATCATTGTCTCTGTTTCCTGATGCATTTGTGATTGAGTGAAGTGAACTGTGTCGACTTCCTTCTGTTATGATAAGAACCTCAGGCGCTCGTGGCTATCATTGTTTTTCTTGACGACTTTTCACACGTCTTTTATTTTTCAGTGTGCATTAAGTCCTTCACCAAGAAACCATCAAAGAAAGTTTTTTGTACTCAGTTGTTTCCCTCGGTGAGGCGCGTTGACTCTGATATCGTGCTATTACACCCACGCACAGCATCTAGAACACATGATTCATATGGTGGAGCGATACACAGAGGACTGGGAGTGTGTGTTTGGTAAAGACAGACAGCGCGATTCTTTGTAATTTCTGAGAAAGCGTTTTGACAATAGACAGAGCTGAGAATGTCAGTTGTGGAATAATAAGTAGATCACCGAAAGCCGAGTCTTTTGGAAAGCTGAATGTGAAAGAGTTTAATCGTGCCAAAACATTGAAACTCCTATTCTTTTTTCTTAGTAATTGTAAATGATACATGGAGAAAATGGTGGCTGTCGTTTAGTGACAAGATCATGGGTTCAAACCAGAGCTTGGGATTGCTTGCTGTTGTTCTACTGACTGTGATTCATATCATAGTTTGTCACCTTTATTAAAGCCCTCATTTCTGTGCTTCTGTTTGTTTACCCTTTTCCCATACACTCTTTCTTTATTTAGAACAAGGCATGGCTGGGAAGCCTTTCCGGGCTACCTATATCTGGACCAGCATCATTTCCAATCTCCACACCCATGTGGAGGTCAAGCGACGGCGCCACAACCTCAAGTCCTACCAGGACTGCTTCCTGGGCTCGGAGGCCGTGGATGTGGTGCTGGCACACATCACCCTGAACCGATTCTTCGGCGACGAGGCGGTGCCGCGCTACAAGGCGGTCCGCCTCTGCCAGGCCCTCATGGACTCCAGAGTGTTTGAGCCGGTGGGAATTAAAGTCTTCGGGAAGGAGAAGAAGAAAGCCACGTTTGAAGACAGCAGCTGCAGTCTGTACAGGTTTTTGAGCCCAGCAGCAAACTCCTCATCGCCGATGACGAACTCCCACTCCACCAGTACTATTGAGAGCGGCTATGACTCGCCGAGCATCAACAGGAACAAAAGCAGCTACAGTCCGTCACGTGAGAGGTACAGACTCATGTCATAACATCTTCAGGTCCACTGTGTGATCTGCTTTGTTCTCCCGTCTCCTCCCGGTCAGAGCTAATCCTCTATCGGGTACGGCTACAGGTCCCCTGACTCTGAGAACCGCTGAGGCATTACATCTAACCTCTCTAGTCCCATCATGCACTCATGTCTTGATAAAGGTCAATGTCAGAGCCAATTGTTATCTTTCAGATGATCAATCTGACCCAGTATTGTTTTCGGCAGGTTGTAATAGCTTTCACGTTTCCATTTCTTTACATTGCCCATTGGAAGCTACAGAAAACAGTAGATTTAAGATTGCACGAGAAGAAATGAAGAGAAAACAACTTTTTTTTCTGTCTCCTGGCCTGATAGCAATATACACATTTATATGTAAAATGAATAACTAATTTGAGAAGTGTGTCTATTTTTAAGCCAATATATTAAGCAGCTTAGCAGACAAAAACTCTTAGAAACACACACTTTTATGTACTTTAAATTACAGTAAGAGTTTTGTTGTGAGGGAAGACCCAATGTCAACCTTAACTTGAGTAAAACAGCAGAAGACTGATTGAAACAATAAGCAGATATTGTTACAAAGCAAGATTAACTGCTTTGCTTTAGCTTCCTTTTGTCAAACCACTAAACATGACCGCAGGGAAGCCTTCAGAAAATAAAAGCCCAGCACCTTTTATACCTGAAAATCTATTTCAGTTTGAAAGCACATCATCAATTTTAGGGATTATTGTTTATCACATTGCAGCAACAGGCTGAATGCCTCACACACGTGCCGCGAACACGTGGCCTCAGCCATTTGTCTCTGCCCTCTTTTGGACCCAATCATGTTTCACCAGAGCTTTAATGCTCATCAAACAGAGTATATTGATGAAAATTGTGCAGGTTTTTTCTTTCTTCTGGTCATTTTCATGTGAAATGAATGTAATCAAAACAGCAGCAAGCTGCGACCGAATCTCAGGTACAAGAAAACATTTGTTCCTGCAGAGAGTCTGTTTCAATTCACTTCAATCATGGCCACTGATTGCTGCTATTATGTGACTCTTCAGACGAGAGGAGCTGAGCTTCCCCCCCAACTCCCCGGTGAAAACAGACAAATCACTGGAGGACGTGCTGAGAAACCTCAACCTCAACTCCGCCATCACCCCCCAGATGATCAACCTCGGCCTGTCGCAGGAGTGTAAGTCACGGTCCAGTGCGAGGAGAGCAATATGCCAAACAGACGCCTCGTTTTCACGTCTTTAACACTAACAGTGTTTATCTGTGTGCTGTCACAGTGGTGGATGAAGTGTGGCACCAGCAGGCAGTGTTTAGGCTGCTGCAGCTGATAGAGCTCCCCCTGGTGGAGGGTTTGTTGGAGGGTAAGAGCGCCTCGCAGGCCCCCCTGCATGGCATGGACAGTGACCCCGACCTGCTGTACACGTCCAGCTACCTGGACCGAGAGGTGCTGAAAGCCTTCAGCGAAGCGCAGTGAGTTCTCAAGATGCTGTTTTAAATGACTTCAGAGGTTTTGTGGAGTTTTTTCTTCAGCTACATTTGTGTTAAAGTGTGTCTGCTTCTAATAGAAATGAAGCTTTTACTGAAAAAAAAACCTGACCTGTAAAATATGAAATATAATGCTGATTAATGAGTACACTAATGATACATCTACCCAACACTCTACAGGCCGGCCAAACAAATAATCTGATTAACTTCTGATCTCATATTTACAGGCAATTCTAATATAATGGCTTTAATTGTATTATTCAAAGTGTATCTCATTGTTGAAAATTGTATTGTCAATACAATTTTCAATAAATTTGAATTAGTAGCTGTAGTGGTGTATTGACATCGTGGTATCGAAGGTGAATGGATGAAACATTTTTACAGTTTTCCAGTGATTTCTTCCACAAAGTGCTTTAAATAAGTCAAGAAAGATGAATGTGCCTGTGTAGCGCTACAGGGTGTGCAGAATTATTAGACAAATGAGTATTTTGACCACATCATCCTCTTTATGCATGTTGTCCTACTCCAATTTTTTTTATTTTTTTTAATTTAGCCTTTATTTTACCAGGTAGGTCCCATTGAGATTAAAAACCTCTTTTTCAAGGGAGTCCTGGGGAGTACTATAGGCTTGAAAGCCTACTACCAATTAAGCATATCAGGTGATGTGCATCTCTGTAATGAGAAGGGGTGTGGTCAAATGACATCAGCTTCCTTTATCAGGTGTGCATATTATTCGGCAACTTCCTTTCATTTGGCAAAATTAGTCAGAAGAGAGATTTGACGGGATTTGACAGGACTATTATTGCAACAACACATCATCAGTAGAGTAAAACTAAAGCTGTCTCACGACGGTCTAACCCAGCTCACGTTCCCTATTAGTGGGTGAACAATCCAACGCTTGGTGAATTCTGCTTCACAATGATAGGAAGAGCCGACATTGAAGTCAAAAATGGTGAGATGTCTTGCAGAGGGATACAGCACTCTTCGGCACGTCTCAAACACACGCTTATATATTGGTTTCCCTGGTGAAAATGAATAAATGAAATGGGTATATATTTGTTTTTTGTTAAGATGCCTAACAATTATGCACAGTAATACTCACCTGCACACACACATATCCTCCTAAGATACTGAGACTAAAAAAGCCCCACTCCAACTTAAAAACATATTCAGCTTTGAAATTTTGTCTTTGAGTCTTTTGTGTTCATTGAGGACATAGTTTTTGTTCAATAATAAGATTAATCCTCAAAAGTACAACTTGCCTAATAATTCTGCAAACCCTGGAGTTTCTAAACAAGTTCCATTTAAATTACAAGTGATATTCAGCCTCCTTTGCATTTACTTCTTTTTGCCTCGTTTTCATTTCTTCCATTTGCACTGTGAGAGGAGCAGATCTCCATTTTAATGACGATAAAGGTCTTCTATTCTTGTTTTCTATTTCATTTCTTTGCGGCTTCATTTTGGCAAATGTGTTGCCAGTTTTCAAAACCATTATTTGCAACGCCAATAATTTGTCTACATTATCTGTATTCGTACCATGTTTCTCTTTTTCTTTACCATTTCATACTTTTTTTTCCTCGACCCTCTTACTGTCAAAAGAGAAAGGCCATCCTGACCCTGTGCGTCTCCTCAGGGCCGATGCCTGGATGTCCGGGGCGGTGGACTGCCTGGAGTTTCTGCCCGATGACCTGGTGGTGGAGGTCAGTCGAGGCCTGGCCGGCTATGCAGACAACCTGCCGCAGTGTAAGAAGCTGCTCTATCGCGTCCTGACTCAGCATTATGGACACGCGCAACAGCCGCCTCTGCTCAACAACCACATCTTTGACATCCACTCCGGCATCTCCGAACTTCTCGGTAAGTGGCGGCTTAAAAAACAGGCCCATGCGAATGTGACTGATTGACCGAATGTGCGAAAAGGACTGATTTTGCTGATGTTTTTATTTTCCTCTAACAGTGAACGGGAAGCGAGACCAAGCTCTGGAGACGCTCCAGCTGAGCCTGAAGCTGCAGGACTCGCGCAGCAGGGAGGAGCTGCGCAGGCTTCTGAGATTCATGGCCGTTGCGGCCATGCCACAGGAGGTCAAGCTGCACAAAGAGGTCTGTGTTCAGTTGTTCTGATCGTTCTTATGCATCGTGTCCTAAATGGTCACTAACACCCGGCGCTTCCCGCAGATTGAGAACAGGATGGCGGTGAAGAGGTCTTTCTCAGGTGCCATCGTGTACAGCAGGAGACTCTCCAAAGGAAAGGTGGACCTGATGGTCCTGTTCATGATGGATAACCACTGCGATCTCTTCAAAGTGAGTGCTCCAGATTTCCCTCTTGGCCAGTGTGTGTTCAGTATGAGGACATAGCAATCAGCCACACAGGGAGAGTTACAGAGATGCTGCTCAAACTGCTTATTTTTATCCCCGATTACCGCTGATCTACTTTTTTATGCACAGTGAAGAAACATTAATCTCAAGATTTAGACTATTATGGAGATTATCTTTCTTATGATTTTTCTCAATCCACTAACTTCCATATAAAGTATTTTCAAATCATTACATATACAGTAAACTGAAATATTCCCAGTATTTGTTGCATTATCTTATTTTTTGCCAATACTTCCAGAAAATCACGTGTACAGAAATTTTTTATTTCTTTTCTTACATTTAGACGACATAATTATCACAATTAAAATAGAAACATTTTAGAAAATTTTCGGTTTATTCTGTGTGACTGTTGAACCGCCAACCATAAACATTTCAGTGATATTCTTGTTTTGGATGTAGCTGTAATACTGCATTAAATAACTATACGTATATTGTACATTGAAGGTAGAAGCTGCATGTCTTATTTTACTCTCTTCTCCACCAGATTCCCGTCTCGTTGCACAAGATGGTTAGTGACAGAATAATTAATATTGTGAAGGGGAGAGATCCAGATTTAGTAACAGGTATGCAGACTTTTCCTGTATCTTCTCATTTTTTCCGCATCTATTTCTTTAACAAAGTGGTATGAATCCATATGAGCCCTTGTTTGAGCGATTTCTCCCTCCTCTGCCTGTCTTTGCTGCAGGGTTAACATACTGCACCAGATCCAGTCCCAAGGCCTACTCGGAAAATGCCCAAAAAACCACTAAAGAGGAGCTTTTGTCCTTACTGCAGACGATCCACGAGAACCCCAAACTCTCCACCAAAGAAAAGAGGCGGCTGCTGGGGCAGTTTTATAAAGGTCACCCAGAGATTTTTGTTCAGTACTTTGGAAACAGGCTGTCCACTGTTAACATGCTGCTGCAGTAATATTTATTAGTAACCAGCATAGATTAAGACGACCAGAACGTTTTGAGAAAGAGGTTCAGTTTTGAGTTCATTTTATGTTGTAAATAGTAAAAAATGCCTGAAAAAAAGAATGTGAATTTTAAATGTATAGATTCTTAATAAGCTGTGATATTTATGGACAGATTGTCTTAGATGTTTTGTTCAGTGCAGGACACTAACATGTATCGTCCCTGTCAGACTGTTACTTTCCGAGAAAGACCAAATAAACCCGGGGTTCTTCACGGGGTTTTTCACATCGTCTGCAGTGCATCTTGATGGCATTACAAGCCTGCGTCTCGCTTTTCAATAGGCAGATTCTTTGTGGATGTGCAATAGGAACAGTGTTCATGTGGTTTCTCATATACAGTGCGATGCAGTGCATAACGATGAGCGAGCAGCCTTCAAACGGAAATTGGAAATTCGACATCTAAAAGTCTGATGTTATGCTGTAGTAAACAGAAAGAGGCATTCATGAGAGTCGGCCCTCTGGCTTTTCTCTGTTGGTTGCAACAAATCAACAAAACAGATGTTGGTAGCTTCTCAGTGGCGGGAATCTTTTGGCTGCGTTTTAGTGGCGTCTTCAGGGTTTAAGTCGTGAATGAGGTTTGGATTATCCTTTTAATCGTTTGAGGAAATTGCTTTCACGTTTCCAGATTGAACCCAACAAACATCCTGTTTGTGTTTTTCCTCAAATATCCATACATGACTGTGTTTCAATGCAACGTGTGGGACTGACAAGAAAAAGCAGCCGATTACTCCTGGTAGGGTGTGGACTCTTATCCAATGCAAGAAAATGTTTGAGACAATCGCTAATATTGTGCGTCAGTTCTGGTTGACTCAGTGAGGCTTTATCAGTTCAACGTTGTGGTGTAATTATAACCTCTAATGCTGCTGTATACTACTGAAGTTCACTGTTCACTAAAAAAAGGCATCAGATTGTTTTTCTGTATGATGAAAATAAATGAATGAAAAAAACAGTAGTTTCGTTTTATTTTCAGAAGTGTCACTGTTTTGATTTGTTTTATTATTGGCTAATACGGTGCTTTTTAAATGGCATTTTCAGTGAGTTCAAACTACATCCAAGCAAAGTGGATTTGAGGGTAAAATAAAATGGCTTCATTTGAGTATGAAGCTAAAGATTTCAGTTTCTTTGAGGGATGAAAACTTAAACAAGTAATTAACATTGGATTAAACTTTAGGTAAACGATATGTATATGTATGTATAAAAAAGTCACCCAAGGTGGAAATGTAATAAACTTTAAAGCAGCAGTAACTCAGATTTACCAATTTATTGCCACTAGCGCCCCCTGCTGGTGGGCATACACAGATTTTCAATCCCTCACCTCCAAAATAAAGTTAGTCAATTAAAAGAAACACAGTTTGTTGAATTACTTTCCACTTTTATTAAGAGGAGTTTTATTCTTTCCGTTATCTAAAAAAAAAAAAAAAAAAAACAACAACACAAAGAAAAAAACCCCTTGCTTCCATTTTCCGAACGCTGGAGCACAACAGAGCCAAAACTGAGCTGGAGCTGTTTGCCTTAATCAGAGGCTGAACTTAAAAAAAGTACAGTATGATCTTCAGTCTTTAAAAATAAAAACTGTTGACAAAATAAAATGCACAAAAACAGTCAGGTGTGCATATGGTACGTACATCTGGGTGTGTGTGTGTGTGTGTGTGTGTGTGTGTGTGTGTGTGTGTGTGTGTGTGTGTGTGTGTGGTGTGTTTGCTTTCTGTACAGAGACCTGTTCATATTACATTCTCAAATCGCTCGCCGCGTTGGTCACTTTATCGGATCCTCTTCTGCTGGCGCGATCGGTAGATGTCGTGTATGGGCGGCGCCACGGCTCCTTTGTCGTCCTCCTCGTCCGAGTCTGCGTTGGGCCTCTTGAGCGACTTGGCGATGGTGTGGTTCTCCATGGCGCCGTTGCCCTCCCCTCCGGCGTCGGGCTGTCTGCCGGTGATCAGCTCTACAGCAGCGTCGACAGCTACGCAGAGGAAATGTGTCAGTGACGTTTCGATACGCCGTAACGTGACGGCGGCCGTTCAGGAGCGTCTCGCTGGTCACTGACGACTGGCGTTTCCACCATAATCTCTGAAAATAAAGCTGACTTACTCTCAGGAAGTGTGCATCTCCTGAACGTCTCCATGAGCTCATCCACTTGAACAAAGGGACCCTGCAGCAACAGACAGTTACAGTCAGGGAGGGGGCACAGCTGCAGACGCCTCTTTCTCACTGCCAGCAGACTGGCGGTTTGATCGCGTCGGGCTGCCGATACTCACGGTGAAGCACGTCGGCGGAGGCAGCAGCTTCATTAGAATGACGGCGGCTGGAGGGACGGGGAAAACGCCGCCGGGGACGGGGTGTAAACCTGGAGCTGTGGGGAGGACAGAGCAGTCGGAATCAGACAGAAGTGAAGGGAGCAACATAAACCCCCATCGTAAGTAAAGGCTACACTCCTGAGTTTGATTCCCACTACGTACGAGCGAGGTGGCGTGGCTGGAAGGGGATCATCTGATTGGTGTCTGGTTTTGGGTACTCGGGTTTACGGTCAGCCTCGTCCTTTAGTGTAGGCACAGAGGGGGCCACCACGGTCTCTGGGAGCAGCGCCGCCAGTTTGGCACGAGATACATCCTGCAGAAACAGAGCGACGACAGGGTGAATTGATCAGTTCATGCTGAGGAAACGAAGAGAGTCTACAGAGAAGAAACCCCCACCTTGTATCCGAGGGCCTTGAGCTCACTGGCGGAGCAGGGGTACAGGTCCATGAACTTGTATCTGTCTACGAGCAGCGCCGTCTCCTTGCCTTCGTACTCGTCCTTGAAGGCGGTGAAACGCCTGCGCTCGACTTTCAGGATACTGGCCAGGTCTCCGATGTTGCTCTCAAAGGCCAGGAACCGAGCCCAGATCTCACTGAGGGGGAGGGAAAGTCGGCAAATGTCACCGAGAACAACGACTGTGTGATGTGTGGAAACGCGAGAAGCGCTGACTGAGCGGCTGTCGTTACCCCGACTTCTCCGGTGACAGGCTTCCTGAGGTGAGGACACGCTCGAACAGAACCCGGGTGTTGTTGTCCTCTGATGAGAGAGATCACCGAGAAGAACAGAGAAAACTTTGATTCACTCAACCTTATCGCGTGACTTTCTCTTTTCACTGAAGATACTAAGACATCGCTGCAATAAAAAAAGGAACTGCACGTCTTTACGTACCATTGAGGTGAGAGAGGTAATCGATGTACGCAAGTATGTACTCTGGAATGTCTCCGTATTTCTTCAAACCGAGTTCGAAAATCTTAAAGGCCACTGATTTATCCTAGAAAAAGCACGTGCACAGGTTAGTAAGGAACTCCACAGTGGAGATATTCACCGGCGGTGAGATAAACACATGAAACCGCCGTTACCTTGCTGCAGTAGTACTCCATGAGCGCTGCAGTCACGTACACGTGGTGGCGTGTGCGCAGATCCTCACGGGCCTTTTTGAAGATGGTGCGGCCCGACTTGATGCCCTCTGCCCTCCTGGCGAACTTCATGTACTGGATGTAGACCAGCGTGGGGTCGATGTCCTCGATGGCCAGCAGCTTGTTGTAGATGCCGTGGACTTTCTCGTACTTCATGCGGCTCTGCGGGGGACGGCGGAGGAAAGGTGCTGATCTGTTCTTTCCCGTCTGCGTTGCCGATGAGGCTCGAACACAAAGACCAAACACTCACCTCTTCATAGTCAGCAAATGAGAAGTACAGGAGCATGTTCTTTTTCAGGAGGGTCCCGATGGCACGTTCGTAGATGTTAGCTGCCTCGTCGCTGAACAGTTTGGAATTATTCATGTCCTGAGGGAGGGAGAAGTACAGAAACGCATTTTTAAAGAGTCGACAGAATGTCAGACTTTACATTTGACTCATTTAAAGTGAAATGACTCGACTGGCTGTGTCTCTTACCCCTTTTTCTGCCAGGAGTTTGCTGGACTGCTCCAGATACTGGGCCGCCTCATACCATATGTCAGGATGGTGGCCGAGCACCAGCAGGCACTGCTCATAGGCAAACATCACTGCAACCCACAACACCGCGGTTAACTATGGTGAAATACCGAGTCACTTCATCTGAACCAGAATCTCACATGATTACACTAGGATTCTGGGACATTAGAAGAGAGCTGTAGAGCTGTGTTGGGCTTTGGTGTCTCTGAAGTACTTCAGTAATTGAATCAACTCATGAGTGTTTGTTAAGACAGTGAAGTGATCTCTGAGGTCATAGGTCAGGAAAAAAAAAACTGTGCTCTCTTTCTAACACTACCAAGGTGTGTGTTAATGCCCCCTAGTGGCTACATGCAGAAAAGAAATAATATCCATCCAATATTTACAGGAATTACAGACAATTAACTCATCACATTAAAAAAAAAAGGGATTATATTAATAAGGTTATTTGTTGTCTTCTAAAAATAGACTAAGAACATAGAAAGATGATTTTAATGCAGTGGTGCCGTATATCTTTGCTACAACTGTTCACCTCTCTTTGTGATGAGGGTCTGGTCTTCTGTGCGCAGCGGGTTGCTTTTCTCCCACTGGATGTACTTCTTCCACATCTCCACCTGCTGCGCCTCCTGTGGGGAGTTCTGGGGCGGGACTGACGGTGCGTTCCTGTCCAGCCCCTTCATCACGGTTTCATACTCCTGAGTCGTTCCAAACACGAACCAGTACGTACCATTTTAGGAAAACCATCCCTGTCAGATGGACTGATAACAGGACGCTGCGTGTCTGAGGTTCGGTCTCTCACCTTTGCCACCCTCCTGGCGTTCAAGTAGTCTCGACTGCGATCCTCGATCATCTTTTTGGCCAAATGCACATTGATTCCCTGGAATCAAAAAGGGGGAAGTCAGTTTACATTAGAGAAGCTAAATCATAAACAAAGCAGTCTGGGTGGTTTATTCACCTCCTCATATTTGCTGTAGTCCCTCCAGAGCTGCTCGATGTTGATCATGGGGTTCACACAGCCTCTCTGATAGACCCTCCGGACGGCAGTGATCCTCTGGTTCTCTGCATACGAGCCCACCGCCTCACTGAGGAAACACCACACGCAGGAGTCCACGTAAGACTCTGTCACGTAGAATCAGGAGGCCCACGACCTCGCAAGGGGGGAGAACACTTACACTCCTTTGAGAAAGTTGATGTAGTCCACCCAAATCTGTAAGAGAGGAACGAGCATCAGTGAGGAGACCGAGCAGCTCAGACTCACTGAAAACCAGGAGCAGGTCAGGTTTGAGTACCTGATAAGACATAATCTCCATGCCGATTTTATCCAGGGCGAAGTCGTACGCCTGAGCCATCTTCTCTCTGGAGAGGGAAAAATAGAGAAATAAATGCGGGACAGGGACAAACGTATTCCAACAGCAGAGCGTGAAAACGCTCCCGATGAGAGAATGCTGTCTTACTTGTAGCTGGGAAGCTTCCCTTTGGTTTCACGGACATATGAGAGGTAGCATTTCCACAGGTCAATGTGCAAGACTTTCATTAGACATCTCTGAAACAGCTGTGTGAGCAGAAGAATGTGGGGTGAACAACTGGGAATCATCGACGAAAAAAGGTTTAAGGCCTGCGTACATTTTGGGGACTTCACTATAATAAACTTCTGTTCAAAATAATATGAGTAACTGCTGCCACACTGAGAAAAGCCAGATTTAGAGAGGAGGGGGAGAGTCCAGCTTTCATCCGGCACAACACTTTAGTCACTCTGCTCACTGCGTACTCATCAGCAAGCCCCTCCAAACTCAAGTGAAAACACAAGAACTCGAAAAAAAAAATCTCAACAAAGTAGACATTTATCGATAGGCTTGTAGGATTTATTGGCATTAATAATGACAACAGTCTGGAAAAAAAATAAATGCAGAGGTGAAGATTGTGATTATTAAAAATACAGTGATTTAAGTTACACTTCTGTCTCCATGTCACAGAGTCTAAACAGACAGACATGTATTTGTTGCCATTATAAAAACAAAAAGCAGGAGGTATATAATAAAGTCTGCAACAAGTTTTTTTTCATACTGAATACAATAAAAAACACCATCTTCTGTGAGCTTAGTGGAACCAAAATGTTTCATATTCTGTCAGAAATCCTCAACATCATCACAATTTTTGTACAGTTCACTCCCAGAGTTCCACCAGTGTGTTGGACACTTACCTTTTCTACCTTGTCATAGTTTTTAGCCTTGATCTGTAAATGAGAGTGTAAATGCAGCGTTAATACAAACATCTCCTCTGCTCACGGGGCTTACAGAAAACATGCGTTCATGCAAAAGTTAGCAATTCAACACACATTCACACACACCCTGACGATCAACAAAGTGAAGTTCACACAAGAATGACAAATTACTTTGGAAAAGGGGTTTATTAATAATTGGACCACAAAACCCACAACAGAGATAATGTAGAATTAAAATATTAATTTAAAAAAAAAAACTGTTGAAAAGAAACTGAGAGGCAGTCGTTTTTGTTTCTGAGGGAAAAGCTGGATTGAGTGTTGTGTTGATGAGGTTGTTAGTTGCACCACTGACCTGCTTTCTCCCTCTAATATCATTACTTCATTAGTGTGCTCTGGCCAAAAAAAAAAGAAGCGCTGAACAAGTGTTGCTGTAACAAGAAGCAGTAGTTAGGAGGAAAATATCCCTACGGACTGAGGAAAGAGAGCTGGGAGGAAAAATGATGTGACCGGATAAGAAAGGGGTTACAGAGATGTTTTTACTAATGAAGTGACGCGACATTTTCTACAAAACATTCCAGTAGCCTATAATGAATTCTGAGTGACTTTCGTTGACAATTTACAAACAAACAGATAAATACTGACTTAAATTCAGTCTGTCCAGCTACTTTTGGTAATTTTTTTAATTACATAATCAGAGATTGGAATCGAATACATAATACTGACATTAAAAGTTTAAAACTACATAGCATATTTAATTTACAAGGTGCAACTTTTTTATTGTAAATTATTTAAACAACCATTTAAAACTATTAAAAGGCAGCCTGTTGTGTTGTTTTTATTTAAAAAAAAAACTAGTAATCAACTGAATTAAAAAGATTAAAACTACAGTTTGGAGAACTGACATTTTCAATTAAATTGTACGATGAAGACAATAAATTATCCTTTATGTTTGGTGACTGAAAATAAGAGTTAAGGGTTCTGGGTTGACAAAAAGGAACATTTGAGTGAACGTGTGTCTAAATACAAAACGTATGATAACGAAGTTTCAGATAGAGAATACACAAACTGGGTGATTTAAGTAGACAGACCCTTTAATTCATGGGATAGTAGTTATATATGTGCTTTGATAAAATTAAATTAATCTGCTTCATGTTAGTTTCCAATGTGAAGAATCATGTTACTAATCCTTGTTAAAGATAATATAAACACAACAGAGTTTCATGAATGCTCCTACAGAGGAACACATCACTTAATTTATTTTTTTACTGAAGTCACCTTCCTCTAAATGTCTACAGCACATCATTTAAGCACTTTCAACTCAGAAATGTTCAGGGATTAAAAATAGGCAGCTAAACATTACAGGGGACAGGACTATAGGAGAACTAGAGAAGGGAAAACGTCAGGGTCGGGGGAATATATTTGTATTTTTTCATGATAAATTTCACAAACAAATCATGACAAGAAGTGAGCAGAGGGTCAAACTAATAGTTTATTAAAGTGTCAGTGTGATGGAGATGAACAGGGCCACACCTGCAGACCGTAAAGAAAGACTAAATTACTAGTTAGGCTGATTGTTGTCTACAGTTCCTACATATGCTGTTAATGACAAAGTCAAGTATTTCAGAACCAAGGGCGTGTTGCGATCAGATAGTAACATACATGCATCCACAATCCCAGTATTACTGAATCACCGCAAATTATCAGGGGAATAAATTACTGCTGCTTTAATGTGCTCATTTAGGTCAAACTGATGACTTTTGACTTAAAATGCCATTAAAAGAAACAGTACAGTACATATCATGCTGTCAGGTTTGGTATGAACATCTCTATTAATATGCTCTTGGATTAAAAAAAAAAAAAAAAAAAAAAGCTATGGTAGTGCAGTTCAACACTGTTCGGACATTAACCATTAATCCAAGAAAACTATTTTCAAGAAGGAAGAGCAAGGTTTCCTGAAGAGGCCTGCCCTCAACAGGATCCTTCAGTTCACTGCAAGTTCCAGCTCTAACCCGGAGGGTTCAAGCTGCCGGGCCACAAACACAAAGGAAGTGTGTCAGTCCAGCTGCTGCTGCTGACCTTCAGTTAGTCAGCCAGGCGCCTCAGCAAACAATTCGGCTCAATTAAAGGCGAATTAACTTCAAAAATAGGCCTTACAGTGAGAATGATCGAAACATTGAAGTGATCTGCATGGCGGTCAATTTGTTTGTCAAACACATTAACAGAGAACACACTTTGCTTATTAATGGAAATGAGAAAAGCTGGAAATTCATGTTCGTCTGCACTGCAATGACTCTTCTTGATGAGGGAATAAAACTACTGTGGAGGCTCGAGTCACTTCCAGCTTGTAATTCTTTGCATGTTGTGACTGATAATGAACATTCCAACACAGCGAAAAGTACACCCGCAACCGCCAACTATCTACGCCGGAAGAATGAAGCCTGCACTTTCAAAAAGCACCACATGCATTATGTAGACATGTTGTTATTCCTACTTTCTCAATGAGGCTGCTCAGGCCGGCGCAGGACGGCCAGAGGGCCGCGTGTGGCCCGGGAGCCGTCTATTGGCCAGCTCTGCTCTGAGCGATCATCCATACTTACCACGGGGGGAGGAAGGACGTTTTATGTAAAGGTAGCAAGCTGAGTTAGTGACACATGCTTTGGAATACAGTATGATGCTTTTTTTTTTTTAAATGTTCTTTCTTTTCTTTAAGCTAAAGCTCTTCAGGTATTCAGTTTGTTTTTTCTGCAAATGGTAACCTCCAAGCAACTGCAAGACTGGAATTATGTGAACAAACCAAAGACAAATGAAAAAATGCCAGACAGGTTAAAAAAATGTAGAGAATCTGACTCAGTGGAACACCTCAAAGTGACTATTGGTATTTCCTTTTGTATTAGGGCATGTTTTGTTTTACTAAAACTATGAATGCCAACTGTTTTTATTTACTACAGAACACTTAACTAATTCTCATTTTAACTATGAAGGTAGTATTTTATGTAGTCAACTATGTGTGGCATCATATTAATTATGATAATGGGTAAAGATAAAGAACAGTCACTACAGTCTGCTGACGGCTAAAGGGAGGGACAAAGGGTGTTTCATGTGTATTGCAGGGTGAATTATTGTAAAGGTCTACACTTACATTAAGATAAAAACTACATTAGCAGGAAAATTAACTTATCAGTTTCCAAACAAAGATAATTAAATGTTCTTCCCATTGAAAACTCTTTCAAAGAGACAAATGTTACTGCTCTCGATCATTCTTAATTATGTAATGCTTCTTAAAAATGGAATAATGCAAACTACAGATTACAAAATCGTGAGGAGCCTTTTCTTCTGATTTACAGGGAAAGTAAATGTACTTTTACAAAGGAATACACTCCACCAGAACTAACCACAACAACTGAAACATAAATCTGGTTTGAAATATTTAATTCACAGCACAGAGGTCACCATTTCCCAGAAACACACACTGGCCTTTCCACTGGATAGCTCAGTGATACTTGTGTCAAGCAGTGTATTGTGGGAGTGGTTTGTAGAGGTGGTGGGCATCAGGAAATGCAGCTTATTGGGCAAGTGGGGGTAAAAAAATAAAAATAAATAAAAAATGTGCAAGGGAAAGTAATCACCCTAAAGGTATCAGTAGCCTGCCGATGTCGTCAAGGTTCGGACTGTCTTCAGGGAAAGAATGGGCCACACAAACAAAATACTTGTTTATAAAGTCATCCAAAAGAAATGACACAGGAGGCAATAAATTGACACGACAAGTGAATAAAAGGCTAATGCACTCCAATACTATTAAAATAGTTTTAATACTGTTGCAGACCAAACATGCAACAAATGCACTTTACCCCCGTTTAAATAAATGACGCAGAAATATATCGCTTTTAAAAACCTGGGAACATGAGAAATATTTGGGGAAAAAGAAGTATAAGAGGTTTAGAGCTAATTTCCCCTTTGTTTGGATTCAAAGGCACAATTCTTTACAAAAATAACTCACAAAAGCCCGACACACTGCTTCCCAATTCTCAATGCAACCTTTTTACTGCATCTTTTCCAGCGTTAAATGATTTTATTCAACAGCTGCTAACGCTTTTTGAGTAATAATTGTGGAGACCTGCCGCAGTGGCCAGGCTCTGTAGTTTGACAAAAGACTTGTGCCTTTAAACTTCACTGGAATAAACAAATTGGTTGTGTGAAATTCACATTGTTGATCATGTTAGAAAGAACCCAGCCATGCACACTGAAGGAAAGGAAACGTATTAACCTCTGCTTCAATGAAAAGCTTCCAGAATCTGCCAGAACTTGGGAATTGCGAGACAAGTCGTTCATATGTCTTCCTCGCTTTATCTATGGGTTGGTTCTGAAGAAGGAGAATGAATATTTACATTGAGAACTACTCCACATCTGAAAGAAACAGCAGTGCTGTCAATCATATGGAGGAGAAAAGATGTAAAGTTTGTTTTTTTTAACAGAGCAAACCAGTGATTTCCCTCCCCGTCCACCCTTATTCCCAGATTCCTTAACCCCCAGGAATACAACTCTGTGTCACTAAACCTGTGCTTCTCGAATCAGAATGCTCCAAGCGTCAAGGTCATATGGGTTTTCTTCCAACTTCTTCTCTGCCTTCTTCACCTTCTCGGGGATGTACTCTGCTGCAGCCTGCAACACAACAGGAACACGACAAAATGGTTTATCTTTCAGAACACACCGTGATGGCGACTAGAAAGGCCCGGGATGTGAGAGAGAGGGCCAACGCAACACTGGACAGAGACTAAAACAATTGATTGATCGTTCATTATAAGGCCCGAGGAAAATAAATGTTTACACGACCGTTCAGACGAAGAAACACGAGACGAGCGGGGGAAGAGTCATTCGAGTTATGACCGCTGATCTGAGTGGCTGGCTTATTTATAGATCGTGCAGGTGATAAGCGTTCAGCGGGAAGGAAAGTAATCGATGTGAATTTACGTAACATTCATGTTGTAACTTCACGAAATCAGTTAAACGTACGTGCTGAAAAAAAAATCGCGTTAGGTAGCAGCAATGCTAGGCGTGCTACATGCTAACAGTATAGCCTAACAGCAAGAGAAAACGCACGCGATCGATAAACCTGCACGACATGGCGTCATATTATGGATGAAAATATTAACACTGAATGCACATGATGGAACAAAATCAAAGTTTCGGATTGTATCTAAAGGAATACAAACGGTAAAACACGCAATGGTCTCGGGGCTAGCTAGCCACGCAGTAGAAGTGCATGTAGCTACCTGGTCTGCTGCTCCCTCGGTCGTCATGGCTGGAGGAGTAATCTGGGTAACAAACGTGTTACCGGGTGGATTAATGTGTGGATACAGAGGTAGTGGCGCGTTTTAAAAAATACTAAATGATCGACATAGCTTCGGAAGAGGTCGATCAACAGCCCAGCAGCCACCCCGCGATTGAAACGACTTGGAGTCTTAAAATGGCGTGAAGCGGCGGGTCCACTCCGCCAGCAGCAACAATAACCACACTTCCGGTGCAGCCCTTCAAAACAAGTCCAGTCAGGACTTTACTTCCGGTTCGGCATTTCAAAAATAAAATTGAGTGCCTTGCACACAAACAAGTAAAAATAAATGCGTGTCACGTGAAAGTGTGCACGTGTTGCACTTCAGCACAACAAAAAACATAATACTGGAGAAATTACAAACACACCACTTTAACCAAGCAGCATTTTGGGAAACTTGCACTTTTATGAACATTTTTTCAAACATTGAATTCTATATGTTAATAAACTGTTGCTTATAGTTCACTTCTAATACACACAATTTGAAATAATATTCAGACTTTTCATCTACAGTTTTCACATGACAAGGCTTTTCTTCAAAAAAATCTTTAAATGTATTTAAAACTTTTTTTTAAATACACTTCATTGCTTGTTTGAGATGGTGTTGTAGTCACAAGACCATGAACCACAGCATTCCAAGACTAATATCTTGAAAACTACTCTCGTGTTTTGCTCTAGTTTGACAACTCACCTACAAAGATATATTTCACACAAACTCATTCAACTGAATGCCTGCCGTTGATGGCACAACAAAAAACCCAATGGTTAAAAAGTAGGAAGTCCCTCTGAAGAGCACTTTGTACACAAAAAACATTGCACCACAGCAAGTTTTCCAGAAAAAAAGAGGAAGCAAAGGAAGCTTTATTGCACATTAAAGAAATACGAGCAGTGAGGAAGAGGCATGATCTTAAAAGTATTATGTAGACAGATTTATTTTTAATGGCAGATAAATGTAGCTTAACGTTGTTGTTTACAACATAGTACTGCTTGTGTTAGTGCGTACCGAATAATGGTGACTCTTAATCCAGAGGAAGACACCATCAAATATCAATGGTTTAGCATCATGGATATGCTTTTGCACAAAATGTCTTTAAAAACTCATTTCATTTAACGTGTCAACATAAACTGTAATTTATAATTGTGTTGAATGCTCAAGGTTTGAAAATCGAGGCCTCATAATGTTTGTGTTTGTCAGATTAAAGAAATTATTTCTTTACATACTTTCAATATTTCAATCAGTGTAGGCACGTGCAATGAAGTGTTTTTACAAATATGTAAAATAAATTAATATCCACGAAATAAGCTTATCGCCAGACAATGTAAGGACAAAATGTGGTTGAATCTCCCTCCTGGACAATGGGACAGTTTTGGAGTTTCATAGGTGGCTCATGTATAGGTCTAAAATATGTGACAGTTTTGTAGTTAGTATGTGTGCTTTAATAGCAGATTGATTTTTACAATTGGAGCCTCATGGTGACTTCTTGCTCTGGATGGTGGCGTTTATCGGGATAATCTTTATTCCTAGTTACTGTATGTGAACCTTTATCCATTTCATGTACAGAAACATCTAGCATGACATCAATTCTTTTCTGTAATCCTGAAATATCTCTCGACGGTAACACAACAAAGGCTGGTTATGTGGAAGCCGCTGACATTTGCCTGGTGACCAGTAGGGGGAGACACGCGACAGCCACCAGGAGCGCGCGCTTCATGGGTCTGGTCAGCCACCCAAACAGACCAGAGCAAAGGAACGCAGAACAGTGATCGGCTAACAAGTAAACAAAGATCTCTTTCCCACCATTCTAAACTTTAATAACCAGATATTCATGGTGTCCAACAGTATGTTCTGAAACGAAGACATTGAGTGTGGCTTGTGTCAGTAGACTCAAACGACAAGAAAAAAAAATGGAGAAAACAAACTCCAGTATGAAGTAGGTGTCATGTGTTGCTGCTTGTGTTCTTTGGGGTGAGACAGAAGGGGATCAATACACTCGCCTCATGATGTATCCTCCACGATAAGATAAATATGGCTAATGTATGTATGCCACTCTAATTCTCCTGCTCCCACAGCAGCTGTGTTTACTGATGATAAATCAAGCTGGACAAGAGGTGTTCACACCTGTTGTCCAGCTGACCAGGCTGAGTGGTCTGTTGTCTGAAACTGGGGTGGGGACAGATAAGGACTGACAAAGACAAATGCCTTTTGGTGGATTAGATTACAGCTTGCCTTCTCAGACACTGGGGGTTTAGGAGCAGCTTTTTGTGTCAGCTTGAGGCAGACTGACCGTCCGAGCAGTATACAAGAAAGACCAATCGCTATAAAAAGCAAAGAATAAAAGTGAGAATATTTGTGAAAGTTAGACTAGAAAAATATTTCACAATGGTTTTTGGACATGCCTTTTTACTGTGATTATACAGTTGTACCTGAGTATGTATAAACACTTCAAAACACATAAACAATCTATACATGTATATAAAAAAAACTTCTTACAGCTGAATAAATAAATCCCTCTGTAAAACCATTATGAGAATGTGGAGACACATTTTTTGTTAGTTTATTGTCACTTTTGAAACAATTTTATGTCTCGTTTTGATTCAGTGTGTTTCTCAGTGATTCACGTGAGCTTATTAGGTGTTTGATAAATATTGTATCATTTTACAAATTTTATTTGGAAGCGATAGCAAAACTCTCTGTGCAATTTCATAAGCTACTTTTTTCATGTGACAGTGAAATATATTTTGAATATGAATTCAGTTTCATTTTTTGAAAAGGTTGGAACAGTCATTAGTAACGTTGCATCACAGTGAGAAGGTCATGGGTTCAAGTACTGGCTGGGCCTTTTTGTGTGGAATTTGCATGTTCTCCCTGTGTGTGTGTGTGTGTGTGTGTGTGTGTGTGTGTGTGTGTGTGTGTGTGTGTGTGTGTGTGTGTGTGTGTTTGCACTGTCCAGGGTATAGCCTTACCTTGCTCATAATTAGATGGGATTGACTTGAGGAACCTGCGACCCTAACCAGGAAAAAGATGGATGGATGGGTGATTTGAATATGATTAAATTTTTCCTCGTAAAGGTTTGCGGACACTGTGATGGAGCATAAAGGACCCAGGAATGGAGTGACAGGTGTATTGTTGTGTAATTATTTTTATTTAAAAAATGAGATGTCTTTCAAGAAGAAAGATTGTAGTATACGAAATGGATTTCTTGGTAGTCATACAATATATAGCTCATTTGGTGCTGGAGCTGTCACGGCCCACCCAGTGAGGTGTACTCTGTCAATGGGTGTGTACTTTATAGCTGTAGATATCATGAATAAACAGTGTGGTGTATTTTTGTGTTGTATGTAAAATTAAAACAAACAAACAGAGGAGTTTTCCCCCAAAATTTAATGAGAATTATCTTTTTCTTGCCTGAGCTTGAACAACAATGCGTACATTTTCTATACAAAAAAAAAAAAAACAAATCAAAACATTAGTTGATGCTTTCATGAATAAACAGTGTATTGTACTTTAGAGTTGCATTTGTCAGGAATAAGCAGTGTGTTGTAATTGAGTCGTAGCTTTTATTGCTAAACAGTCCCGTATACTGTGGAGTTGTAGCTGTCGTTCATGAACTGTGTGGTGTACTTTGGACTTGTAGCTGTCAGGAATAAACAGTGTTGTGTTCTTTAGAGTTGTAGCCTTCGTGGATAAACGGCGTGGTGAACTGTAGAGTTGTAGCTAACGTGGATAAACAGTGACTGTTCTTCCTCGGCGCTCCTGCATTCTGCTCTGGGATGGATTGGTCTGGTCTGACTGGTGGCGTCAGTTCACAAACATTTGCCTTCAGTTGCTGCTAGAGAAAAGGGACATGTTAGAGGCTGGCAGGGCCGCGCCACAGCACGTCTAGACAGGGGAACGGACACCCCCTCAGAGATGGGCAACATAGCCCAAAGACAAAGGAGACGAGTGTGAACAGTGTAGCTACAGCCTGGGCTCGGTGTGGTGGTCCTGGACGCTCGCATGCAAGAGTTATTTAATGTTGAAAATGTGGGAGATGGTGGCGTTACCGAGAGCGAGCTCTCCCTTCCTGTCGTCTAGGACAAGATGGCAGCAATGCAGGCGAACTGTACATGGTATGGACTTATAAGTCCATAACATGTTCAGAGAAGCCCTGGATTATATTTATAGTGACTCTATGTGAAGGTAAGCGGTCGAGTGGGGGCTTGGAAATGGGGAAATATTTTGATCACACCCTTTGAAACGAGTCGATGTGGCGTATTACCAAGTCATAACTTAGCTACAAACTTAGCTAGCGAGCTTTTGACTGTTGCCGCTTTCGGTGATCTGCCAACATAGCTTTCCAGATCAACATTTTATGAAAACGTATTTACTAAAGGGAGAGAAAAAACCCAAATTAACGACGTGGTGTGTCAACCTGATACAAGCTGCTTTAGTTACGACGGTGGACCTTTTTAGCTCGGCAGTGTTCGGTGTCAGTGTTTGTTACGGCTGCCCGTCGAGCTCTTATTTCAACTCCTCGCCAAGCCTGCTAGTTTTATTAAGCTCCCATCGGTTTTTCTGTTTAAATTTTCACTTCTATTACAGACTTTAGTGCCGAGTGCAGGATTACTTTTCTAGCTAACACCAGTCATCTTTAACCGATTTATTTTGAGTTGGCTAAACTTTGCAGAGGAAATGTTAAAGATTAACCTTAATCTTAGTTTACAAAACCACGATGGGGGCTTTTCGACGCACAGTGTCACATGCTAGATTTGTTGGCTGTCTCTGAGAATGTCACTTGTTAATACGAAAGTGTTGGGTTGTTTGCATAATTGTTTAAAAAAAGAAAGAGGAACGTTTGAAAGATCTTTGTGGTAACTTTTATTAATAGACTGTATTAAGGGTTTGTTGATATTGAACAATGTTGTGGTTACTGTGACTTTAACTATTTTTTTTTAGAGCTAAGCTGCTGTAAAAAATAATTGCCAGTGGCCCTTGCGTGCGGCTCAGCAGGCCTAAATAGTTAAAGACAGACATCTAAAACCAGCTACTCTTTAAAGTGTACTTGTTTTTTTTCAATCCACTTGTATTTTCCTTCCCCTTTTCCCAGTATTTGTATGAGAAAGCTTCAATACTATAGTTTCTGCTTCCAACAAAGCTCATTTATTTGGAAAACCATATAAGAGTAACTCGTTGCTCACAATATGGCTTTTTGTTGTTTGTTCTTCTTGGTTTTGGGGACCAGGAACACATATTTAAAGAAAACAGTAGCAGCCAGACTTAGCTGAAGTCTATGAAAACATTGACTTCGATTTTATTAACCAGCCAAATACATTTTGTTAACTCAACAGCTCAGATTCCATTCGCCTGAGCGTGTATTCCAAATATTTCCGTTAGCGAAGCCTCACCAGTTGCTATCTGCTCATACTGAGAACCATTGAGATGACTGTGAGGAGGCCACAGTGCAGCATTGTGCTGCAGTGTTTGTGTGATTCACTTTGCATAGATACACTGTACATTCCCATGTGCCACGTTATGCGTTTTATCTGCTGCAAAACCACAATAGCAAGGTTGCTGGTGGGGGGAATGAAAGAGGAAGCCAAGGCCTGTAATAGTTGTGCAAACGGTATTTTACTGTACAGTAATTGTTATTTGTTGTTGTTAAGGAGATATAATGACTACACAGATCTGCTGTGCTCGGGGCAGCTGGTTGTCTGTGTAACGCTGTGGCCAACTTAAAGTCCTGGTTTTGGAGTGATATTATCTTGACGTGTGCTTACACACAGGAGCCAGTGAGCAAAACAGAGTCATTGAGAGCTTAGGACCACCATGACAACAAGCTGTTGTGTTGGAGCTTGAATCGCTAAATATATGAGTGGAGAATGAGCGAGTGCTCACTGTGCATAGCTAACTATATGCATTAGGTAAACTAGTAAAAGCCTGAATTTTTCCTGTTTGCAGAGGACAGTCCAGCTAGGAGCGAGGCAAAGCAGTTTCCTCTGCCACTTTGTTTCTGGCTGGTTTAATTAGTGTAACAGTTTGTATGACGTTATGATCGATGATTTGCTGATCGATGTAAATGCTTGTTTGTGTGGGTAGGATTTCAGCGTGTGCTGCTCAGTGACAGCTGCTATACGTTTGAAGGACATTACTGGCTTGTTGTTTGAATGCAGAAAGCCTGTCTGTTATTTTTGAGAGAAAATTAGCGATGTTTCCCCCTTGCTTATCAGAAATTAATACATAATTACATTTGCACATTTTCATAGGGAATTAAGTTAATCTAATATATATCATGGGCTACTGTTCAGATATTCTGTTTGACTTCTGGCATGCATTCACTTCTACATTTTTCTGTTTTACGTGCTCTCTCGAGGCTCAAAATGGAGAAGGTGTGGAGCCCATCCTAGTTAACAGAGTGTCTTTCATACTCGCCAGTGTTAGAGGAAGTAAAACCTCTCTCCCGAACTTTCTTTTTCATTTTTTATGTACAACCATTATGAAATGGCTGCTTCTCATAAAAATGAGGCGATGCATCGTGGACATAAAATCTGAATTAATTTTTTATTTATTTATTTTTAACAGCGCTCTATGTACATGTACATGTCTGTAAGTGTATGTATGTGTGTGTGTGTGTGTGTGTGTGTGTGTGTGTGTGTGTGTATGTCCCAAGTGGTTTGGTCCGTTCGGTGTGGATGACGGCTGGTTAGTTTGGCACGTCCTGAATAATTCAAAGCATTACCGCCACGAGTCTGTTTATATCTACATACTCGCACTTGAATGAATTCCACTCAAACATTTTGGCAGCGTGCCACTTGTTGTCCATCAGTTCTCGCAGGCTAGCGGTGTTAGCCCGGTCGGCCTGTCTGGGTTTTACCGAACATGTGTTATCTCAAACTAAACCCTTCAATACGACATCCTGCCAAATGCAGTCTCTTATTTCTCTGCTCCGTGGCGCTTGCATTGTGGTCACGTTGAAAGGACTTGTGAATAATTTGTTGCAGTGAGGCACATAACAAAATACACCTTGGGACAAGTTGGATATTGCCAGTGTAGAAAGCCATGAGAGAAATTCACCCAGGTATGCATTCACACCTTTCTTTAAGTTAGAGTCACCAATTAATATAACAGGCAAGTTCTTTGAATTGCGGAAGAAACCTTGTCAAAGGATATGTAGGTAAAGAAAATCCATGAAGTTAGTGTATTGTCACTTTCCTCTCACACTTCCCTTTTGGGCTTAAGCCAGTTTGTTTCTTTTGAATGTTTTAATTTTTCAAAAACTGAAGCTCATCACATCAATTTTCTGTATTTCCATACGTCCGATTCACTCTTCCTGAACTATTACAGTGTGCTGTACTCCACTGAACAGGAGCTAATTTAAGGCTGCTCAATGACAGTCATAAGTTCACTGCTGAAATACCATGAGGTCACATGCTTTAGAAAATAGAGGGTCTTTTTATCCAATGACCGTGGAAGATCAAGTTCACGAGACACGGGCGCAGCCCTACAGTGAGCAGTCAGGTTATAGGACTGTGATCCGAGGCGGCAACCTGTGTTTATTACTGAAATGATGGCTGCAGTAAGTGGGGACTAAAGTCTACTACTCGTTTATTTTTATAGGGCCATGTCAAAACAGAAGCACACTGCATGACTCCACAGTTCTGAAAAACTAGAGGGTGTTTAAGTGGAAATCCACAGTGTTTTCTTTAAATGGAAAAGTATTCATTTAAATGACCGAAGTGATAACTTCATAATTTACTCACACACTGATTAGCAGTGCAGCGTTTTTCACTGTGTCACTTGACATTTGCGTCGATGGGGTGAACCCACTGCTGTGGTAAAACCCACAAACAATCCATCAATCCTATCTTCTATACTGACTTTATCCAGGATAAGCTCAGAGGGGCTGAAGCCAACCGTAGCCAGCACAGAATGGGGGAGTGGGTGCACCCGCGCTGGACCACGCTCCCACAAAGTAACCCTTTGCCCTTCTCTGTGTTCGCCCGGCTGGCACAGGCTGGCTCAGTCACCCCCGCTCATGTCCCGACCGACAGCCAATTTAGAGTTATCCATTAGCCTGACATGCACGACTTTGGATAGTTGGAGCACACACGTACACGTGCACGCACGTGAAGAATATGCAAAGTCAACACAGAAAAGCCTGTTTGGTCAACTGGTTTGAAAAAGGAAAATTCTTGTTGCTAGCCGAGCGTTCTAAACATTGTATGGCTTTCTTCAAACAATTGCGAGAGAATATTACCACTGCACTGACAGCAGGGACAAACTATGATGTTAGCAGATCAGACTGCTTTTCTGATCATGTGATTATTGCCAAAAGCTTTCTGATATTCTGTAGAATGACAAACATTATATTCATAGCTCTCAGTCTAAGTTGCAGTGACTACAGCAGCGCAGATTCTCTTTGAGTGCTGAAGCGGCATAGCCATGACTAGTTTCTAAAGTTACTGACTGCTGGCATGTGCACACAGCACACCGGCCCCATTTGGGGTCCAGTTGCTCCCCATCTGTGATAGAAATAAATGTTGGGATAAGCCTGGGGTCTGGGACCCCCTCCTCATCAGAGATCACAGGGGTGGCCCCAGGGTTTGCCTACCGATCAAATTTAGATTAGCACATGTCAGAGAACAACCGAATAAGATACTTAAAGAGTCTCTAACAGGTACTTTACTTAAAAAGTGTACATTTGCACACTTTACCTAGCTGTTGTAGTTATCCGATTTAATGCTCCTCTTGTAGATTATATGCCCGTATAGCGTGACGACATGTGTCAGTTTCTCCATCAGATAAATCTCCTGGGTTGTGTTCAGCTGTTGTTCTTGGTTTAGAGCATTTGCATTGAGTCAGTTTCTAATCATGATCTTCCTGTAAGTGACATTTTGAGCAGGTACGCGGCTTCCCTTATTAATGTGCCATTAATCTTTCCATAGTAGATCACAGGGTAGCATTTTGCAGTTTTATAGAAAGTACTATTTGTAATGTACAAACGTGTTTCACTCTTTTTTTGCCATTCTTCCTCCGTTACCTTAATCTTACGCTGCATCCCATTTTGCTTTAATAGAAAGTGTAGAATCTTCTTCTTAGAAGCAATCGGACAGGCTCCTGGTTCAGTGGAAGTGGAATAAGATGAGCATTTGTGTCTTTCTTCCTGTAAACATGGTTTTGTTGTTTTAATCAGTTGAGTTCTCACACCTGTTAGCAGCATTTGTTCTTAAGGCACATTTATTGTGTCACTCCGTGCCATTTGGTCATTGTGGACAGCTGTCTGGTGTTTATTTTCTTTTCATTTCTGATTGTGAGCAATTACTTAGCAGCTCAGACAAGCTGGAGAGGTTCTGCAGCATGTAACGCGATGCCGCTTCAGGTGCCTCGTTTCCGACCTGGGGAGGATCTGACCAGGGGAGTATCTGGCTTCAGGTGGTAATAACAGCCTCAGCTGCCTTTTTGCATTTGGCATACCAGCAGCTGTGCATTTGACATCCTCCGGTTCGATTTCTCCCTTCCCGTTGAGTGAGTCTATTTTGTAGCTAAGCAAATGAGTCAGTGTTGTTTTGTTGCTTCAACTGGTGTTTAAATCTCAAGTGCATCCTCCAGTGAAAATGCTCTGGTAATGAGCATCCAGAGCTGACAGGCACCTAGATGAAGCTTATGATAATAATAATGCTCTCCTATGCAGCATATAGAAAAACTACCCCAAAAAAAAAAAGAAATCTAGTGTTTTGGAAATGGTGGGTGTTTAACATATAGCTGTGATCCAGGCTTTGTCTGGATGTGTTGGCAGCTAAGCTAACAGGCAGACTGCATTGCTAAAGTCTGCACTTGAAGTGTCCTATTGTTGCCATGGGTGTGTCACTTTTACCTTTGACCAGCTGATTGCTGCCCTTGCCTGGAATCTGCAGCTCTGAGCATACTCTCTCTATAAACTCTCTGCAGGAATGCACGCTCATTATGCAACAGTTACTGTTAGCAAACCACACTCGCTTTGCACTCGTCTGTGTAGGAGGCACTGTTACTCTAGTGACACTATAGTCGGTGCTATAGAATCATAATATTGATCATTCCTATGTTTTCAATCAGCCGCAGATGACGAAATGGCCATAGCACAGCCCAAGAAAGCATAAACCAACAGTAAACTATATAAAGGCCATGGACGGTGATGTTTTGGCTTCACAGAGACTGGGGAGGGCTGCTGTTTTGAGTTTGCAGTGGTGTGACACAATGTGAGTCATTTGAAATCGTTTGTGTCGGGTGTCTGTCATCTATCAGTTTCTTTGTAAACTGTCGGGAAAACCCATTTCCCTTAAAGGTATTGTTTCTGCCGAGATATTTTTTTTTTTATCTGCGTCCTCAAAACAGTAACAGCAGATTCTGAGAATCACAGCAAACTCAAACAAGCTTCACATTTCTGAGTGGACGGAGGAATCTTGATCATAAATACAATAATAGTTTGGAATGTCTAACTGATTCAACTCTTCACTGGCAATTAGTTAAACAAACTAAACTTTATGAAGTTACATAATAGGGTGTTAGAGCTGTTGTGTTGTGACATCTTCAGGGTGAGTCAAGCTAAAAGAGTGCTTCGGTTTTTCTGGTTTGCCACACCAACCTGTATGAAGAAGTTAAGACATCTTACATGAACATGTGAGAAATTTCACTTTAGTTTTTTTTTTGTTAACGACAGAGTTGACACAAGACAATGTAAAAAAAACAAACAAACAGTTATTTAGTATGCTTCAAATGAAAAGGGTTTAAATGTAGCTGATTAATTCTTAACATCTCGCATAGTTTGCTTCATATTTTTTCCCAGACTCTTGTGATTCGTGTAATCCCAGACCGACTCCATTTTGAGACGAGCGCTCTGTGGGGACTATACCATCTGTTGCAGGACTACTTGTTTTTTCGTGGCTGAAGATAGAACTCTATGGCTCAGGCTGTATGTTTGGACTTGTACTGGAGCAAAGGGAATTTTGGGCCAGTCGGATGCCTCTGTGATGGCGTTACTTGATTGATAGTTATCTAACTTCTGCAAGTCCCCAAAATGTACTAAAAGTTGCGCATTAGACCTTGGCTCTAAGCCGTGTAACATTTCAGCTGCTGCTTTCTTCGATGATTGCGTGGGAAGGCCGATGACGTCAGCCGTCGATTGACAACGCTGTCCCAGTTCAGCAGCTGTTTTAAACGCAGCCCCCCCAAATCTATTCTTGGTTTCAAAGACAACAAAGGATCCAACAGGTGTATCTTTGTAGCTGTACATTTTACAAAATTCATAGCACTTACAGCCGTAACAACTTGATTGACTTATGTAACTTTCCTAACTGGCAAATGTCTATAGCTTTATCTGGAATACAGTTATGGACGGTACACTTGAGCAAAGGTGATTCACTGGAGAGGAAAACTCTTTCAGGTGCTCAATCAAACAGCAAACTAAACAAATTCACGGTAAACCTTATTGAGTGCTGCCAGTGCTGAGTGTATTATCTTGAAATGTTTTTTTGTAGTTTGTGTGTGTCTTTTGTAGGAGCTGAATCACAGCTTTAGAGTGTGGATTTAATGCAAATGAAAGTTAATACTGTGAGTCACTTTAGTTTTACCAACCAACCAAGTTTGACAACATCTTAAGAAGTATTGCAATCTGTTCCTGTTTCATCAAGTCCAGCTTCTGAAACGCCCATTTTCGAGTGCCAAAGTTTTTTTCTTTCTTTCTTTCTTTCTTTTTTTTTTTTTTTTTTTTTTTTCAAATTATACTCATTGTGGTTATTGCAGGGCAGCTGGAAACGGCAGGCAGTGCACTAAATGTAGGTGTGTTAACAACTGGCCCAAAAGTAATTACACACATTCCAGCAGGAACTGTGTGGAGGGTAGGGCACTATCTGTTTCAGGGCTAACGGATGCAGAGAGGCGCAGAGAGGAAACACTGGAATCAACACATACTGGATTGACATTCTCGTCATCACATTTTTTTTTAAGAAAAACACAATCCACACATCATTCTCTCGAGTATTCCTCGCTGTGTTATGATTAAAGATTTTTCGTTTGAGTAGCTTCAGCTGTATACAGTAAAAATGTTGGTGACACTGGTAGGCTTCGACAACCAGGACCGCCGTTTGCGATATTTGACTCGTTGCTTTTTTGAGCGATGGTCGGTATATTTTAGTGACGTGTAGCCAACTGGGTAACATTGTAAACAGTGCCACCAAACAGGAGCACGGGGTGATTGTGCAGAGAGCTGTCAAGAGAATAGGTTGACCTTATCACGCTGCTCAGAATAGTCAGAGGGATAGCTCAGAGCTCTGGTGCTATCAGAACACAAGTGGGCTTTCCATTAGGGATGTTTATTTTGGGCGACTCGACAGAGGCATAAACATCTCAAACAGTCTCACCTGTATGTGTTTTCACACTTTCAGAAACAGATGCTCGTGAGCAGTTGAAGAAGTGGCTTGTTGGATAAGCAAGAATCATAGAGTTAATATATGTGTAATCTGGGTTTTCAGGAAGCGTGGTTCTGCTAATGTAGTCCTCATCAAAGATAAAACCTTTGGAGTCTGGAAGCTTGTATTTGATCCTTCTGAATGGAATTAGGTCATAGACTCAAGTACAGAGCCCTGACAGTGTCTGATACGGTCACTGTGCCAGTTCTGTAGGTTTTTATCCAGTATTGTGACCGTCAATATTTTTCTTTTTTTGGTAGACATAATCCTATTTCAGATTATTTCAGCAAGATGTAATTATGCCCTTGAGCATGGTTTTCTTCATCCTTCCTCTACCACACACACTCACGCACACACACGCACAAACAATGGGGGGATAAGTAAAGAATGAACCATATCTGAGGTGGGTGTCATCATGCTTTGTGACTTAGTTGTTTCTGTTTGTCTGTCTCTCATCCTCCCTTACTCACCATTGGTTGCCTAGAGACCTGCAGTAGGATGCATGGAAATGGCAGGAAAAGGTCAGGCAAACCTTTGAGAAGTTAGTCATCTGCTGCGTGGAGGTGTTGGTGGATAGAGATGAATAGTGTAGGTTTTCTGATGCACCCGACAACAACATGCTCTCTTTTTCTGGTCAGTGATGAGTGGACAGAAATTAGCAGCGCATTACAGCTGGTCGTCCTTCTTACTCTGTTTGATTCCTGTTATTAAAACTTAACCTCAATCCGGTGGAAGAATTGAATTGTTTCTTGTTGTTTTTTGATGAATGATTAAAAGGTATTATACACCCTGACCAACAGGGCCTCAGGGCAAGAAATACAGTTGGGTTTGTGTTTTTATTATGTATCTTGGTCTCCTCTGTAAAAGGCTGGTACTTCTACGTTTCTAATGTTTCTAATCACCTGTTGTTGTTGTTTTTTTTTTTTCTTATCCTTGCAGGTATGGCCTCACAAGTCTTGGTCTACCCACCACACATTTATCAAACCCAGACAAGTGCCTTTAGCAGCGTGAAGAAACTCAAAGTTGAGCCCAGCAGCTGTGTGTACCATGACAGGGCACACCCGCGGACTTATCTGAACAGCAGAACCCTTGGCATTGTGCACCCGACAAAACAAGCCCACTCATTTGTGAACCGAGACTTGGCAGTGGGCCTCAAAGTTCGTGGAGGAAAAGAGTACCCGGTGCAGACGGTGGTGGTGCGTGGCGTACAGAGACAACAGCCCGGCAAGAGAGGAGGCGGAGGAGCGGGACCCGGCCCGTTCGTGGCCTCGCAGCGACAGGAGGCAGGGGTTGTCCACTCGCAGGACGGGCAGCAGCAGCAGCAGCAGCAGCAGCAGACGACAGACATAGCAAGTGGGAGCAGCAGTGGAGCAACAGGGGCAGGAGGAGGGGGAAGGGGAGAGGGCTGCAGTGGCGGAGGCGAGGGAGACGGCGAGGAAGAGGGCGACAGAGAAGAGAACTGTGGAGGTTTGAACTCAGCTGACAGCTCTCAGCGATGTGGGCTGAAACGTAAAAGTGAGGAGCTGGATAACCGAGGGAGCACCATGCAGATTGTGGAGGAACTGTCAATGTTGCCTGCCATGTTGCAAACTACAAACGTGGGAAATGCCGCCGTGACAGCGCCTGCGGCCGTGGGGGCCGGAGGGGGCCCCACCAAACAGGGTGTGGGGCATGGGGGCGTAGGTGCAGCGGGAGGAACAGGAGGAGGAGATGGGGACTATCAGGTAGTACAACACGAAGTCCTGTGTTCCATGAAGAATACTTATGAAGTGCTGGATTTCTTGGGACGAGGCACATTTGGCCAGGTAGTGAAGTGCTGGAAGAGGGGAACCGGGGAGGTGGTGGCTGTGAAGATCTTGAAGAACCACCCTTCATATGCACGGCAGGGCCAAATTGAAGTTGGCATCCTCGCTCGCCTGAGCGGGGAGAATGCAGATGAGCACAACCTGGTGCGAGCGTTCGAATGCTTCCAGCACCGCAGCCACACCTGCCTGGTATTCGAGATGCTCGAGCAGAACCTGTACGACTTCCTGAAGCAGAATAAGTTCAGCCCGCTGCCCCTCAAAGTGATAAGACCTGTGCTGCAGCAGGTGGCCACAGCTCTGAAGAAGCTGAAGAGCATGGGTCTGATTCATGCAGACCTCAAGCCTGAGAACATCATGCTGGTGGACCCGGTGAGACAACCCTACAGGGTGAAGGTGATTGACTTTGGCTCAGCCAGTCACGTGTCCAAAGCAGTGTGTTCCACGTACCTCCAGTCTCGGTACTATAGGTGAGTACACACACACAAACACACACACAAACACAAACACACACATGCACACACACAAAAGAAAAAAAAATACAGGACCAAAAGGTTACAGACAATTTACACAAAAGCAGCTTTTAAGTTGACTGAATTTCAAAGCAATTTCAGCCTCGGTTGGTGCTCAGAATGTGCTTGCCATAGTGAGTTTAAAAATGTCCTTCCTCAAACAAAAACAAGGAAATGTCTCCCATACTGCACAACATCCTGTGTGTTTAGAAGCCACATACCATAAACTCTGAAAAAATGTGACCCCGCAGTGTTTACTAGCAGACTACAGACCGACCTTTTGTGTTCTTGCTGCCTGGGAACTCAAATTGTGTTCTAGAAAAAGAAAACAAGTAGAACTGAATGATTAACTAACTTAGAGCCAATGTCTTTAAAGTATTTGGAGAGTAGAGCTGCCTCAAAGTTCAGAAGTCATTTCTATTGTTAATGTATGTTAATATATATTAGAAAATACAGATTGTGATGTGGACTAGTGGGGGGGAAAAAAAGGTAAGGACACAAATCACCAAATGCCAGGTTAGACTCCTCGTGGCAGTTCCTAGTTCTGGCTTATGACATGGCAGTAAGTAATGTCCTTTTTGTTGATGTTAACAGGGCACCTCTGTTTGCAGTGATCTTGGACACGCTCTTGGAAAACAGGCAGCACAAATTACCTTTGGCATTATGTTAGGAGTACTTTGGTTTGATTGAAAAAACAGCCCTGAAATGGTATGAACTGTTGCATAAGAGTCAGGAATGACCCAGTTCAGTGTTTGGGTTGTACCTTCCAACAGTACGCACGGAGCCTGGGAAGTAAAAACAAAAAAGATACGGCATAAGGAAAGCAGCTTTGAAAAAAAAAAAAAGTTCAAAGACTTAAATAATTAGCATTGAGTTTGGTACATGTGCATTTATGTGTGTTTTAAGAAGAGTGAACTGTTTAGGTCTGTGGAAATGTACACAGCTCATATGTACATAACAAATAGTGAAGCTGCTCTGTTTCTGCACACGGTGACATGTTCTCATCTGTCGAGTTTAGCAACAACTTGTATCTATTGGTTACAGGTAAAGAAAAAAAAAAAAAAAAAAAAAAAAGGCAAATGAGGCCAAGTGTGGCAACAGTGATGATAACACTGTGTTTCAGCCTTCCGATTGAAATAATGGGCGTGATTGTCTTTTAATGGCTGGTTTAAACCAGTGTCTCATGCTTTGAATGAACATAGCACATGCAAGCAATTGATAATGCATTAAGCTGTGAGCTCTGTTCATGTCATGAGTTTGATTAAATCCAGGTAGAATCCAGGTCAAATTGTGTTTAAGCTGCTGCCCTGAAGCAGACGCCACAGGAAAATAGAAGATTAAATAGACTGAAATGTTTTTTATACTCAGTCTATAAATGCACCGTTAATCCAGAACTTAGTTGCCTTTTAGTATTTGTTTTTTTTTCTTCTTTTTTTTGAATCTATTTGCTTTCAACTTGAAGATTTCATGGAACTTGTATGATAGTTCTAGACAGTCTATTATTTTTATGTTTATCTGTATGTGGAACCATAGTATACGTCGTCCATATGAGTTTGATTGTGATGGGCACGTGCGTTACAAAATATTTGGCCTGTATGAAGTGATTAAATAAAATAAATCCATCTGAAATGAAAAACCCCAAAAAAATGTGGCACAGATCCATCCAACAACTTTCATCAAAAAGAAAACAGCCCTTTTTTATGGCAGGAACAAGGCGCACGCCATTACTCCATCCATCTTCTCTTCTGCTCAGTTCACATTGGGTCACGGTAGAATTACGGACTGCAAAGAAACCTTGACATCGCCGTCCCCTGCAGCTTCCCTCAGTGCTTCTGGGAGCACCCTGAACCTCCACAAAACAAACAAAAAAAAAACTCGATATCCTCTCCCCAGTGGGTCCGGAGCTGACCTCAGGGCCTCCTCCCAGCGGGATGTGCCTGCTAGAACTCTGATGGGAGGAAACCTTCAGGCGTTCTAATCAGATGCCTGAACCATCTCAGCCGGCTCCTCTTAATGCGGAGGAGTAGTGTTTCAACTCTGATTCTCTCGTCACTTTATCGTGAAGTGTGAGGCCTGCTGCACTGTAGACCAAAATAATTTCAGCCACGTTTATCCGCAACGTCATGAAGCCGAAGTTCAGTGGCAAAGGTGAGCTTGAGGATGTGTCATAATCACATTTGATACCTTTCCAGTCACAGTTCTAAACCAGCACTTCCTTTTGGTTAATGTGGAATAGTTGATGAAATTTATGGTTCTACTTTGGCAAAAATGGAATTCTCTCTTTTTTCATAGTTGTTTGAACAGCTAATGCTGATGATCCTGGGAAATGGGACACAATGCAATTATCTTGAAATATTGAGCAAATTATGCAGAATTACTCTGCTTCTCATTGAGTTTTGGTTTTATCTTTGTCTTAATGTGTGACCATTACAGGGTTAGTCGAAAAGGGGGGTTAATGATACGTTTCACTGATTGTTGTATGGCATCTGAGTGGCAGTGAAATAATTGTCTTTGCCACTGGGAATCACTGGAGACTTAGTATTTATTGTCTACTTGTAATTTGCGTACACTATACATTTTTTTCACCTCAAATAAGATTTACTTTGACCTTATCCTGCTAATAGGTTCTTTTGAAGCAAGAAAAAATAGTGGATGTCACTTCAGGTACTTTTTACATTGTCCTTTGATCGTGTGCAATCATCCAGTGTTTTTGTGAATGCTGTTTTGTTGTCATGAATACATGTTATTTCAGGAAGTTGCTTAAAATAGAACTGTCAACTTTACCTTTTTGTGGTGGAAGAACTGAGCAGTGCATCTGCGACTTTGTCGGCTCTGTCAGCCTCATTCTATTGTGACCTACAATTTCTCACGCGCCTCGCATGGTGTTGTATTTTAAAACAACATATGTAAATACTATTGCTAAAACTGGAGTGCAGAATGACAGCAAAGGTCTGATTCAATGCCCACATTTGCAACAGAATTATTCCGCATTGTGCCAGAGGAATAGTTACAATAATATCACAACAAAGGGATTAATAGTTCAAAAATTCACAACCAGAAAGTGGGAAGTCTTAGATTCATTTAAAAGATATTTAGAACATTTAGAACAGGACAGACAATACTGTCATTTATTAGACTTTAGGTTTTTGGAATATTTTCACTAGTAAACTTGAAATCATACTATTAACATTTTTTCATAACTCCATCGCAACCAGCTACTTCCTAAAGCCTTAAATACAAGTGAGATTACATTCTCGTCTGTTATGCTCTCCTGGCCTGGTAACCATCACACCGCTGTCAGGTGGATGTGTCTGTCTGCCTTTAGTTTGGTTTTCTGCAGGTTTGATCATGTAGGGACTTGAAATCTGGTTGCTTTCGTTTTATGTCCGCATGCTAAATGAGGAATTTCCGTTGAGCGTGTTTTGGTGCACTTCGCTAAATAATCTGAGTCAATGTGACTCCTCTGTATATCTCTACATTCATCCATCTGCTACTGTAAAGCAATAAACCCATTGATTAATACCAGTTGTGCCGAAGCCAACTTTGCACACTCATATAATAAAAAGAGTGATAATCACGCCTGTGGAGGAAAAAGTATGTTTAGTGTTACAAATTCTATTTTATTAATTAATTTATTTATTCGTTTTACACATTTTCCTATATCCCTTTCATGGAGGTTAACTTAAAGGTGCCTTAAGGAGTTTGCACGTTTTATGCGAAACAGCGCCCCCTGCAGGCTTTGGGCGTAATGCAGCTTAGTGAAAAACTCGTCCCTGTGGCTCGCGTGCACGGAAGAGGGGGACTCCGTCTTCGCTCGTTTCGAAGCGCTCAAGTAAGATTTAAGTTTCTTTTACCTGGTGGGGTCTGTGCTGGAGTTGTGGCAGTGCTAGAAGCCAGTCTTTTCTTACTTTCTGGAAGCTCCTGCTCAGTTGTTGCTCACTAAGCATCTGGCGGAGTAATGGCGGACAAAATGAAACCTATCCAGCCGGAGCGTGCATTACGTCATTCCTTTCAAATTCTCCCCCAAAAAATTCTGGTGCCGGACCGGCACTGCAACTTTCAAGTGACAATTTAGCGCTGTTAGAGGTACTTGTAATGAATATGTCGGGGCACATTGTACACATCATTAAAAATGTGTAATATATTTATGGTGGAAAATAAGTATTTTTAAGGTTGTAAAACTCCTTAATGCACCTTTAAGCATCGTCAGCTCTTCAACTCTATTGGTTTGTTGCATCTTACTGCAAACTGAAGTTTTCCCTGTATAGTCAGTGCTTGTTAGGGGGCGTGCTACTTGTTTCTTGCGGACATCTGTTTGTTAAAGAAATAAACCCAATGTTTACATCGGTTAACCGAACAGCTGAAATATATCTTTGCTTCAATTTTAAGCTTTCCTTTTTTTCATAGTCGCATATTTATCCTCTGTTGACGGATCACTTCCATCTCCGTATAAACTGCAGCAAGTCCTAATCACATCATAACCATGCTGAAGGATAAATATTTAAGTAGCAGCTGCCTACAAAACATAAAGGTGTCAAGTCTCCAGTTACTTTTGAACCCAGATAAATCGGGGACCATGTGGGAAATGGACCATCTCACACACGCTTCTTCCCGTATTGATTGAGACCGACTCAGTTTGAAATTAATGCTATTTTTGTCCCTCTTCCATTTGCAGAAGGACAGAATCAGTAAAAGGAGAAAATATTCTCCGGCAGGCAGCACTATAAATTAAATATATGTTATGACCTGTAGTCCAAAGGTATGGCTGAAGGAGGGTTCCTTTATTGATTACATCGTCCGCCACTGGATCTCTTTTGATTTGTCGTTCTCCACCTTCTCAAAAGTTGTAAAAAATGTTGTGCCTCCCCAGTTTTGTCCTGTTCTGAGACTGGAGTAAGCAAAGCATATTGTGAGGGAGCAGCGTTGCTGAGCGTTCGAGCGGAGGCTCGCTTAAAATAGCTCATGGGACAGCGGCCAGTGTGCTTTGACTTCTATAGATGGTGAAACACATAGGCAGCCAGGATGAAATAAGGACAGCTTGAAATACTAGCAAGCTCTGACTTACTCGTTCAAGGTCAACCAGCTCACTGTCAGCTGTTTTGATTTTCATATGTCAATGTGTGTTTGTGTGTGTGTTTGGTCTTGCGTGGACGCCTCAAATCCATCACCCACTGCAACCAATATGTCTGACAGATATGCCTCCCGCCTCCACAATTTACAAGCCTTTGGCCTGTGGCCATTTGTAATTTGCCACCTTAGTTTGCACGGTCAGCTAAACCAGAGATCTTGCAGGTCCAACGTGAAACTGACAGCTTCACTTCTGCCATTAATTCATTTTACTATCCATCAGTTAGCAATTACTTAAAGGTATTCTTTCATTATTAGTTCTCAGGTGTTATGCTTAAACCCGAGCTATACTTTTTGTCTGTTTAAAGATGGCCGTTCAGTGTCACTTTATTTGGCACACTCAGGTCTCATACCGTTTCTTGTCAGGAATAATTCATGATTAGAGGTTGCTTCATTAAGCCGTATAATTGCACAGAATGTTGATTTATTACTTCCTTTCAAAATTGTCTATGTTAAAATAAATATGGCTGAAAGAGAGGTTTGTAGCACATCGGAAGGATTGTGGCGGGTCTACTTTTTATTTGCAGTTTTTCTTTAAACTGCTTCATCCAATTCAGGTTAACGTGATGCTGCAGCAGATCCCAGCTGACTGTGGACACACGCGAGACACACCCTGGACCATCAATGGGCAAACAGAGAGACAGACAATCACACTGACATTTTGTTTTTGGACTGTGGGAGGAAACCAGAGTCGCAAGAGAAAAACCGCCACACTCTTTGAGAACAGTCGCTGTTCAAAGTCCAAATAGAAAGTCCAACTGGGAGTCAAACCGCAGACCGTCTTGCAGTGCTAACCAGTCCACCACTGTGGGGCTCAGTGGGTTAGTACCTGTAGGCAAATATTTCTTATGCATGCATGAAATGGGACGACTGCACAATAGGTTTATGAACTTGTAATCCCCAGGATATTTTTAGGAACCTGTTCTTTGTGAGTGTGTGCATGTGTGTGTGTGCCAGCATGCATGTGTGCATTCTTTATGAGCCATGCAGTCTTTTAGGCCAGTCCCTTATGATTATCTCCAGGTATTTGTATGGCTCAAACAGCTCGCACTAGTGTGCAGTCTGCCAGTTAGCAAACACCAAAGTTGTGCATTAAAATGAGTTCTGCAGCTCGCAGTGTCACTTCAGGACACTTTGATGCCGCCTCTATGAATTCTGCTCAGACTCTCCTTACTGACTGCTGGGTCTGAGAAAGAAGCATAAACCTTCATGTCTGAGGTGAACATACACACGCGCTTGACGTCAACTGCTGATCACTTTGTTGTTGTGAAGGTGTTAAATTAGGCTTTCAAAGTAATGAAAAAAAAAAAAAGATACTGAAATTATAGAATATTTTTGAAGAACATTTTGGCTGTATCGTCAGGACGTTGTTATGTAACATCAAATATGTTCCAATGTAACTTAGGGAACAGTAGTTGGCTGCAGGGTTTTAAGCTGCAGTGTATTAACTGCCTTGTGCTAAATGACTACAAATCAATAAATGTTCAATAACTGCTATACCTGTGTGACCTGTGGAGGTTTCAGTTTCTGTTTTAAGTTAAGCTACCAGAGAACTTCTAATATCAGACCAAGGCTGTTTTGCACCAAGTCTGAGGGCACATCATATTCTTATTGGTAATTTATTTCACTTGGGTGAACTATCCAGGCACATCATGTACCGTTTTTCTTTTTTTTTTTATCAGTGTGTCAGGCCACACTGGGCCCAACACATAATGTTGGGGACATGGCTCTAGCAATAACTTATAGTTATTTTGTGCCCAAGGATGTTCATTTCTGATCACTTCCAACAATTACTACATGCCTTGGTAAATACCAGAGCAATAAAATATATGACATATGTCGTGGTTTGTTATTGGAATGTTGTTAGAATTAACATAAATACATTATTTTCAGTTTTTTTTTGTTTAAGTTGTCCCTACCAGATTTCAGAAACCAGGATCTTTTTAATGATGAGTTTTAAAGCAACAGAGAACTAACACCTTCAATTTTTTTTTTTTTCTGAGTTGTTATAAACTATGGGACTGACTCCATGTCACCACATTGAGAGGTTTACATCTGTGAAAAGTGTGTAAAGCCTTGTATCACTAATCTGAGGTCTGGGCAGATCAGAGTGCAAGTGCTCCATCCGCCCTTGGCTGCACTCCCTATGTGTTCCACTGAATAATGCAGGATGCACTGGGACTGTGTGGAATTACTGTTCCTGGAAGAGGCGTTCAGTAAGGCTCCATTCTTCCATCATGGAGTAACTGCGTTGTCTTTTTTTTTTTTTTTTTTGGGTTGAGGGGGGGTTCGTGCACACGCCAACGGCAACACAGCCCAAATGAAATTCTCTGTCAGAAAGATTTAGCTCCAGGAAAATTGCCCTCCTCCTCCACCAATGTGACACCCTTATTTGCGGTTTTCGCCGAGCCAGTTTGATGCCACTTTACACTGAGTTCAGACAGAGCAGGGTGGATCACAGGACTATTTCTGGAGTGTGAGATAATGGCTATGAATAAGACATGGAGATGGAGTTGATTTCTCTTTTTCTACCATGTCCTGTATTGAGAATAAGATTTGCATAAACAGAAGTAGAAGTACAACAGGTTAAAAAAAACCTAACGAAACAACAACACAACAACCTTGAAAAAGCTTGTGTTGCTTTTGAACCATTACAAATTTTATTTATGTGCTCAATGTAGGCTTTTGCTCTGTACGATGTGCACACGTTTGGCCAACACAACCTTTTTACAATTTCATGAAATTTGCAGTTCTGATTTGAACATGTGAATCTCCACCGCTCCAGTGGGTTTTGTTCACTGCTGCAGAGCTGGTGATATTACTATGAGGACGGGGACATCCTTGGCACGGTGTTGTTTGGTTTAGCTCGAGCTCATTCAGCACTTTGGAAACTCTGTGTCTGCTACGTCTCTAAACCAGCTGGAGATTTACAAAAAAAAAATACAGCACAGTGCATTTATAAATTAAGAACACATGAACATGCAGGCTATGTTAAGGACACATATTTTACTGTGTGTCCACACCCTGATTGGATTTCATGATAGAAAGTCCGACTTGATAATGATTGATTACTTCTTCCAGTCTTCGGGGTACGCAATACAGATGACCAGTACGTCATTTGTTTTGTAATCCTGCCGTGGATCGTGTTTGTGTTAGTTCTACAAACAAAGTGTTGCCTTGCACTTTTACCATCTCTGTGCCTGAGAGACGAGCCGTGAGAGGAGAGAGGAAGCGATGAATGGACTGCAGGGAAACAGCTGTTGGAGGCAACGTCACAAACTGACCAGGATCTTGTTTTCATCGATCAAAGCCCATCAACAAAGGAGCTGTTAAATATAGAGAGAGAACATCCTACTGTCGCTAAAGCCTGGTTGAGTTTCATTTTGGAATTGTTGCTGAATATTGTACCTGCAGTGTGGGCAGATTAGATTTGGCACGGCTGCATGCGTGTGTGAGGCCTGCGGTGGCTGCTGCGCTCAGCATTTCGCATCAGGGTTTGTTTGTGCAAGTTTTCATAAAGACAACCGAGCAGAAAATTTTGGAGTTCAGTCCTCCCTTGTCCTATTGTGACCCTGTTTGATCCAGAAGTTACATGTTGCACTAAATCCATTGAATAAAACTAGTTTATAGAAAATCATTGAAGAACTTTGTGAGTTTTTTTTCTCTGATAACAACTGATAGAAATATTGCAAAACCACAAATGAACTAGAGATAATTCAGGAGGAAAAAAAAGAAAAAATGCAGCTGTGGTTTTGGCAGGTGCAGAAAGTATGTCCTGTTCTCTGTTACTACCTCTAAAGGTGTGTTTCACTGATAACACAGCGCGTTCTGTGGAAACCTTTGAGCCGTAGAGAAGAAAGAACAACTCGCGCCTCGCCCAGTCGTTGATTTTCGACCTGTGCAGTGGCATCTGTCAACAGTTCTGATACGAACCCTTTTACCTGTTGGCTGAGGTTAAATCTTTTTCACTTTTATACATTTACGGTACACCGAGGCATCAGAAGCAGCTCGACTGCATTTCATAAGATGTCCGGTCATGTTGCATTGATCTGTTTGTACTTTGATCAGTTGAACTACTTCGTCTGGCTTTGTAGTAATCCCTGTATGTTCAGAGGTTGCTTATGAGGCTTAAGGACACTGCATCTGAAATACCATCTGCTTTTGGGGCTGTGCCTGATTTTTTTTTGACATCACGACTATTCATTCAGTTTTTGTGTTTGATTGCTCCTTTGTGTCATCTGACGCCGAAGTGCATCACGCACTTCACCTGAGGCAGGATATTTGCTTGTCGCCTTGCTTTTTGTTGTGTCCGTTTCTCCTGGGGATCTCGCACGTGGCTGCGAAGAATCACGAGGCCTCAGCTTCTCATGCATTCACAGGCCCGTCAGCGTTTACGTCACATCCTCAGAATGGAAAACCGGTTTGGTTTCATAGAATGACAGCGAGGCTTGTGTTGCGTTGATGAGGATGGAGCCACGCAACCATAGCAACTTCCACTTACCCTTCCCAATCTCCACACCCAGAGCAAAGGACAGAAAGCTGTTATTTTCTGTCTTACTGTCTTTATTTCATCTGATTTTGCACGTGATGCTGTGCTACTGTTGTTTCAATTGGGGAAAAAATAACAACAAAGACATAATGGAAATAGCACCATGCAGCTGTTTCTCATCCTAAAGCAATATTTTGTGGAATCTGCAGCAAACAAAGAAGAGAAAAACACGACGTGATGCACAAATACTCTGGTCGTTGTCACGGATATCAAAACCTAGACAGAAATCAAGAAAATACTGAACAAAGGCACCTGCTTTTATTAACATGGTTGTTTTGCTTGATGCATTTGTCGAGGCTGCGAGATTGTGCGAGACAGCCCAGGGCTATCTCGGAGATATATCACGCTGTTGGAAATGAAATGCTACTACATCCAGTCAGTCCTTCATGCTGACACATTGTATTTCTCATTGGGCAGAAAAAATGTAATAAACTATATTTCGGTCATTGCCGCAATATTAACAGGATTTCTTGTAGCTCTGTGAGTAATTTAGAGATCAGTTTCAGAGCTTTAAATCCTGAAATTGTGTTATTGATGTATAAAAATGCTCCTGTGAATGTTATATTGGCTGATCAGGTCGAGTGTGAATTGATGTGCTGACTGGTTTTTGCTGTGGTTATTCTCTGGAACAACAGCATCGTTGATTGAATACAGGGTGGTCTCCCAAGTTTGATTTATGGCTTAAGCAATAACGCATTGACAAGTGGCTTTAAACAAAAAACAGCAATAAAAAAACATTTCCTGACAAATAGGCCATGTCTGCTGAAATGGTTGACACACCTGTCTTTCTTGGTTGTTGATGCCGTCTCGACTCCTGCAGCAGCCGCTCATTGCAATTGTTTTTGCTAAGTTATACAGCAGTTTAAAGCACCATTTAGCAAGTCTTATGTTTACTGTTACAGTCTACATTTCCTGCGTGCTTCAGTCCCATATGGCTCCAAAGACGTCATGGGGAAGCTGTCAGCTGGAGCCCCTTAAATATCCAAAGCTTGAAAGTGCACGGTTGCCTTAGTTGGTATGTGGTGCAACCTCGTTATGGCACTTGGGCAGATTGTCAGGACATCAGATCTCCAGGCACTCTTTACATTATTTCAGCCCTCTGGATTGTTTCGTGAGGATATGTCTTCTGTACTTGCTGAGCGGAAGTGAAATGTATCCTCATGACTCAAGTTTCTCACCAGGATAATCTCAGGGCTGAGTTATTCTGAGCACCTCTGTCATGTTTGTAAGCAGTAGAGATATATTTGATGAAATAAATATCATAGTATGTTTCCAGTAAACTTTTTTATGTCATATTTGTTATAAAAACTATAAACATCATTGTTGAATTATCTCTCTACCCATTAACACATAAAATAGGCGAGGGAAGTGGATTTACCAAATGCGAACACACACGTCTTATCACATTATCCTCAGTGTAACCCTAACCTATTTTTCCCTGATATGCTTAACATATTTTTCTTGGATGCATCTAAGAAATGAATATTTATTAGTCATTTGCAGGCTGTATATTACCCAGTTCTGAGGAATATAATGAGATGGAGGTCAATGCCGTATGGACGACTTATGTCAGACAAATGAGCTCTGATCACTTCATGTTGTCAGCGCTCTGTCAAGTTTAAAGGGCTTTCTAGTGTGGCCCCAAACACACACTTCCTGACCATCAGCGTGTCTTACCTATATTGGCGCTGACAGGCCTGTGTCACCACGAGGCGTTGCTTTGATGTGGTATTACAGTGTTACTATGGGAGGCTAACACTGAGCCAGCAAGTAGGCAAAGAAGTAGCGACTGCACTTCTTATTTTCTATCAGCCTCGAGCAGATCCAGCCCGTCAAAGCCCTGATCCCCGCCTGGCTGACCTGCTAACCCACTAGCACTGCATGCTGACGGCTGGCGAATCCAGCACACGCACGGCACAGGCTTACAAAATCACTTGGCCCTGTTACACATGTACCACGAAATCCCATATGACAAGCCATCATCTGGAATTTCATGACATTGCAAAAAACTGATGTTTGTTTGTTGAAGACACGAGAATCGTCTCACAGAGCCAAAAATACAACACATGCGTGAGCAGTGTAACGAGCGAAATCAAAGATGACACGAACTTTTCATTGTCTTCAAAACAAGAAGCTTGTGTTCTCGAGCCAGCTGGTTTGCTGGAATGAGAGCCTATTATTAGTTTTTTTTTGACTGTTTATTCCAAAGATGTTAAATATACGCTTATGCACGTTCAGTCAGAAATAATAAATGCATTAATATAATGTGGAGTGTGTCACTGTATGCTAACATCTGTTTGTTCTCTGCTCCACAGGGCTCCAGAGATTATTTTGGGATTGCCGTTTTGTGAAGCCATAGATATGTGGTCCCTAGGCTGCGTGATCGCTGAGCTTTTTCTGGGCTGGCCTCTCTACCCTGGGGCCCTGGAGTATGACCAGGTAAACAACCCATTTTCTCCCCACTCACGTTGTAACAGCCGTTGGCTCGGCCCTCAGCGTTGGAGGGGAGGTCCACCTTCTCCACCCCTCCTGCGCGCCAGCTGCCACCCTTTCAAGTTTAATCTAACATCTCCTGCTTTTACTTTTAACCTTCTGTGACTCGTCAGCCCCTCTCTAACGTCTCCACATGGGAACAGTTTTCTTTAGCGCTTTTTTTTTTTTTTTAAGTGGGTCTCCCATCTTTGTATTCCTTCCATCAATTATTTACCTTTCACCCATCATTAACCCGTCACATAACTCATGGCTCCTTTAGTTTTCTTTTCTATTTTTCCATTATTCCCTGTATTTTCCGATCAAAGGAGCCCACAAAGTTCGGGTTTGTATACATCTGCAACGCCATTCAGGTCTCTATTACAGACTGTCCTTCAGGTGACTCAGGTTTGTATAATTCCTAATCCACTACAGCTTTGGATGAGTTTCTCAAATTGAGGGCTGTAAAGAGTAAAATACACACTGGAGCATTTATCTGCAGAGTTTATGGCAGATGGTTTGAAGCATCTACTAGAACGCAACCATGTCACAGAGAGGACAAAAAAAAAAAACTAAAACTGTGTGAGATTTCAACATAATGCTGTCCCATTGGTTCTAAAGGGATTTTTTTCTTGTATGGCAGCGGGGTTAAGAGGGAGAGGACTCTTATGAGATGCAGGACAGTAGTATAATTATGCATTGGAAGGAAAATGGTGATGGCACGAGGGTGATATCAGGGGAAAAAAGTGCTATATATGCTGTTTTCTTGATGGCATCAACGCCTCAAGGCTTGTATCAGCTGGTGTCCATGATGGCGAGCAGAAGGGCATATTTTTGTGATTGATAGTCTTGTCTATTAAAAGCTGTTGGATGCCTTCCCCTCCCAGTGGAGCCCTGACTGTGTCTTCCCAGGAGTAGACTGATCTGGGCTTATGTTGAGCGGCTTTTCCCTGCCTCGGGGCCCTATCTGCTCAAAGCCAGCCAACTGAGCCTCAGTCAGATTCTTCTCTGCCCCATGCAGCACCCTGAATTACAGCACTCCACCCCACTGCACTCATACCAAGGTATTTTTATGTCCTGGCATCATTTTTCACTCTCCACAGGACGGAGACAGGAGAAATAACTCAACACCTCCAAAAGAGATCTGACTTGAGTGCAGCAGCACCGGTCTAAATATGATAAATCTGTTTTTGTAGGAGCCAGTCAGCTTGCTGCAAAGCTGCTTTAGAGATATCTGGGAGGGACCTCCTTCATTTGGCATGGGACTACTTAGTCTTGATTAGGTGATGAGGGGATAGCTGGGGAGCCGGAAGCTGGCAGAGATGGAGGTGTATAGGAAACTATGAAATTAAAAGCCAGATATAAATGGAAAGGACACTGGAATGTAAAATGTATTAGATATCCGGATGCGCTGAATGTAAACGTGTGCTGATGACCGAATTCAAATACAATGTAAACAGTGTGGCGGAGGATGTAAATGTTCTGATGGGGAAAAAGTTCCCCATGAGTTCTTTACTTCTGATTTTAGCTGTTTCGATCGTGTATCTAGAAGTTGTCCCTTAATTATTATACTTATTCAGAACTCTAGCTGTTGGCCAACTTCACTCTCTCGGTCCATCTGGCTTTGAAAAATAGTTTAAGTCTGATTATTTTTGATAACGGCTGTTGCGACTTTGCCCTCCAATATGTGACGGAGCAGTTTTCTTTTCCATTACGTCATCATCAGTCTGTAATCTTCAGCACAAATGACTATGAATTACCTCCAGAGGTACAGTGATTCATTCAACATTATTTAGGAAACAACCCACCCATATGTAAGAACTCCAAAAAAAGCTGATTATCACAACATATACCAGAAAATCTTTTACTGAGCAGCAAGTAGTGAAGCAGCTGACTACTGGTGTGAGGTATCATCCTTGGGTCACAGGTTGGTTTGGCTGGTGTTGGCCGGGCCGCATGCACACCTTCGTCCCCTCTTTTCTTATCTTTCTGCATGGGGTCCTGTTGCAACCCACACAGCATATTGTATTTATAACTCTGGCTCCTCCCCACTTCGTTCCTTCTCGCGCCCCTCCTCTCCTTACCTCATTCCCCTCGAGTCTTTGGCTTCTCTTGCACACGAGGCTACTCATGTCTCTGTTGTGACAAACCTCCCAGTACAGTCAGGAACTTGTTATTGTTCCCTGGGATTAGTCAAAATGATGGGACTCTTACTCACGTGCCAGTAATTTCCCTGTCTTTGTTAATGCCTACTTGACGCTTTCTGTCTGAGTTTTTTTAAGTAAAGTGTGCAACTGTTGCAGGAAGTGAATTGAATTGCAGATAAGGAAGAAAGTGTGCTTGCTTGAGCCTTTTTTTCCCCCCTTCCTATTAGCCTTTGCCTAGCTGGCAAACCCCAAAGATTCTGCAAGAATAAGAGGATAAGGTCAGGTCAGTGGAAGTATAAAAAGATTTGGGTTACAGAGGGTAAGAAGTGTCAAGGCTGCAGAAGGAATTAATTCTGTTTGTAAGCTGGTACAAATTGTACCCAAGTGTCTCGGATGTGAACAATTTGTTTCACCCCGGACCCGGTGAGAGGTACGGTTATTTATTATACCGAACAACTGTGTTGAAATGAGTCTTTTAAAGTAAGCGCTGCTACCTGACCCGCCGTTGAATAATGGCACGTTTTGCTCGGCGTCTTCTCTCCAGCAGGCCCGGGCTCGCCAGGTCGTCGTTTTGCGAGGCTGTGCGCTGGTGATCTCACTGGTTTGTGAGCTTTCTGCGGCGACACGCCTTCAAGGAAAAATAAGGGTTTTTCCCGTCAGAAGAATTTTTCCGTCCACACACACTGGCGTCGTCTCTTGCGTCTGTGGCTGTTTATGTGGCGTTGTGGAACTGCAGCGCAGCAACAGTGTATTGTGGGTAGGAAAGAAATGGCAATTTATGCAATAGGTTTTCAGGGTAAAAGTCGTCCGGATTTAGAGTTGCTGATGGTATCGACCGCTTTGCTGTCAGAGCAACTCGACGTGACGAAATCAGACGAGAAGAGTTAATCCAAAAAACACACGGTACCGGACAGAAACACAAACGGACAGTGTTTAGAATTAAACACAAGACAATAAGTTTCGTGCCTCTTCTGTTTTTGTGTTTCACTGATTGTTTAAATACTACTCCATTCTGTTAAATGCCATATAATGTGTTATTAACTCCCATCTTTCTCTCAGTGTCACTCTTTGCTCTCCCGTCGCCGCACTGAATCTCTAATGATTGTTGTTCTTTACACCGGGGTGTGATTGACGTCAGCCGGGCTTCTCACCGCTCTCCCCTCATAAACCTGCGTACGACATTCTTGCCCCGCAGCTTCTGACTGACAGGCGTCGTGGCACAGGAAAGCATTTGGCATCGGGACCATAGGAGAGCCTTGTTATCAGGGCTGGCACAAACAGACCCCGACATCTTTCAGTGATCATCAGTGCAGGCTATGCTCAGTGCCGGGCTCTTTTTTTGGGGGGGTGTAGGTGTAGGCATTTCACAGAAATGTGCCATCTTTAAGGTCTTGGCAGCAGCTCCTGCGACACACACATCGACACACAGGAACTATGAGAGACGTGATAGTGAGATGACATTGTGGATAACCTTGTAAATTATCATTAATGTTTCAAAGTGCTACAGAGTCACATTGATATGTTTACAATAAATTCAGATTTAGACAATTTGTGACACAATGGTTTAGTAAAACTTGCTAATTCCAATCACTGTTAGGTTTTTCTGTTCACTGACTTCATGTTTTCTTCTCTCCCTCCTCTTCTCTTCTTTTCTGCTACAGATTCGCTACATTTCTCAGACACAAGGTTTGCCTGGAGAACATTTGTTGAATGCAGGGACAAAAACAACTCGGTTCTTTTGCAAAGAGTCCGACTCCCCTTATGCAGCATGGAGACTAAAGGTACGTAAGGTTTACTCTATTCAGAAATGAGGCACGTTATTATTCCGCGTTTTACAGCTGAACCTTATCCTTGTTTAAATTAAAGGTAAATAATCGTAGGTCTTCTATAGCTTAGGACAAAAGTATTTCATTCCTTGTGGATAAACATTGAGCCTCATGCAAGAAACATTCTCATGAACAGATTTTTTTTTTTATCTTCTGTCAGGTACATACCAAACTTACAAGCAATGCAGTCCTGATGTAGAGGTTCTGAGCAATGATTATTTTTTTTGTAATTTTGTCTGAAGCAAGTTTGAGATATAAAATAAAACATTTATTATACATTCCTTTTTGATAACATTTAAATATATATTTACACTGGACATTCCTTGAGCAGTTTTGCAACTGTGCGACCCATAGCCCACGCACGTTTACAGCTAGCAATCTGTATTTTCTTGATATTGATCTTTTCCTGACAGAATATTTGTAGCAGCGATTATGCATATTTGCAGATCTGGTGTATGTGCACTCACTGATGCACAGGTAGAATGTGTCATTTTGTTTTTTTTAATCAGATGTGGTAGGAATCCGCTATAGTCAATAAAATGAAATGAATAAAAAGCTTTGTTGCATGCAGCGTGTTTATAGATTCCTATCAAACAATAATGGTGGAGAATTATTAATGTCATTAAAATAAAATACTGTAGTCACCATTTTCATACCTGAAGCTGTAAAGAGAAGGGTTTTCCTTTCTTTCTTTCTTTCTTTCTTTAATTTTTAAGAAGTCACATCATTAATGAGTGCACCAAGCACCAAACACAGACGTGTCCTCACAAAACATTGTCTTCCTCTACAGTCAACAGATGAGCATGAGACGGAGACGGGAATGAAGTCAAAGGAAGCAAGGAAGTACATCTTCAGCTGTTTGGATGACATAGCGCACGTACGTTCAGCTGCCCGGACCGCAATGTACTAAATAGGAGCTCAGAGGAAGCCCGGCAGTGAATGCTCTGCAGTTACAGCCTATGAGGTCTTTGAAAGAGGAAGCACAACTGACAGCTGTATAAAGAAAGTAAAGAGAACATGTGTTACCGAAGAAAGGAGTGACTCTAAGATTAACTTCCCCTCTCTTGTTTTTGCTCAACCTAAACCAAGAAATGAAGGCCTCAGGTTTCAGTCACGAGCAAGAGACCACAGGTCGATGTTCCTCGTGTGAATTTCTGGGGCTTCGCTTACGTGATCACGTTTTTTGCCGATCGATTAAATTTCTTTAGACTGAGAGAAGAGACTGTACTGTTTAAGTGAACACTAAATACAGCGGTGAGACTGTGAACACAGCGTCCTACACCCACGTTGCTGGGAGGGCCCGCCTTTATTGAAGACGGATTTGTTCACTGGAACAGTCAAGCTAGTCAGGTTTCTTGTAGCAGCTCTTTTGAAATGGTCACATAAACATTCTTCCTCTGTAGACTATGACCAGGAAGAGATAAGATTTAAAAAAAAAAAAAAGAAAAAAGAAAAGAAAGAACAGCTTGTGTGCAGCGCTATGTTACGTAACAGACATAACATGAGCACAAATATTTGACAGTAAAGCAGTCCTCTGCGGTGGGATCCCAAACATGTTCAGAGCTTCTCTTCCAATCTGATCCTGATTTCAATAAGTTAGTTATTCTAATCAGGTAGATCTGTTTATATTTCTTTGGATGTGTGTTTAATGATAACTAATGGTTCATGTAACCGCAAGTTTAATACTGATTATGTTTATTCTTAAAGTCAGCAAAGATTCTCAGGAGTCATCATTTTGAGTATTGAATTGCATATTTTTATGGATTTTATTACTGTTTATTTATTCACTTCATATGTGAGAATATTTTTTCTAAGTTTTTAATTTTGAATTACTTAGTTTTGTATTTTTTTTTAAATATTTTTTGTATGCATAAAATGATCTTAAGTCATTTTAAGGATTGTCTGCGTTGCAGGTGAACTTAATGATGAATCTGGAAGGTAGTGACTTGGTGGCAGAGAAGGCAGACCGCCGGGAGTTTGTAGGCCTGCTGAAGAAGATGCTGCTGATCGACGCAGAGGAGAGGATCGCCCCTGCAGAAGCTCTCAGCCACCCGTTCGTGACGATGCAACACCTGCTGGATTTTCCCCACAGCAACCAGTGGGTTCACTTTCCCAACGCGCTCCCAGACATGTCATTTCGAATCTCCCACGTAAACGCTGAACACCTCCATGTCCCTCCTCTCTCTCGTCTGTAGTGTGAAGTCATGTTTCCACATCATGGATGTTTGTTGGACGCGTCCCGCTGCGTATGAGGCTGCCAACAGAAACAAAGGTCCGTTCGTCAGACCTGTAACTACAACCGCTGCTGCCTCAGCCAACCACCCTTTCAGCAAGATGACTGCAGTCCACGCTCAAGTAAGTCACTTATCAATTTGCCTCGCCTTGCAATACAATTGTATTATAAAGATAATTTGCTGAGGATATCAAGACATTTTGAATTCATTGTATATGTTTGGCCTTTGCCTGAAGCAGTGATTGAAGAAAAAAAAAAAAAGATCAGAACACTTGTTTGTTAACTTACGTTGGAGGTGTTTTTTCACTCAGTGTCTTCTCCCATTTGTCCACTTCTGCTAAGACAGATCATGTAAACAAATTTCCTTTCTTTATTGCCTTTTTGTATGCCAACTTGCCCGTCTTATTGCGTCCTGCCGCTGCTGTCATGGCAACAAAATCACGTCATTTTTCTGAGGTCATGGCAACAGTGCAAATCACCGTTGTTGCTGAGGAGAAAAGAGGAACTGACCTTTTTTTTTGGCGGGGGAGCTTTGGATCTTTACAACACAACGCATCCATTCAGAGACAATATTACTGAGTGTGACACCTGACAAACGACTATAGGCGACATTTGTTTAGAATTTTAAAGCCATGGTGACAACACAGCACACTCTGCTCTTTAGTACCTTTGAAAATATACTGTTAGATGTTTCTAAATCTTTCCAGCAGTGAATTGAATGAAAGAATGCTTGTATTTATTTTGTCTGCGAAAAAAATGATCCAGATCTTGATCATTTTACACGAGAATGTGTTTTTTTAGTATTTCCCATTTGAAGGCCTGCTTTGTGCTTCCCGTCGTGCGGATGGGGGCTGGGCTGCATGCAGGAGCTGCAGAAGAACAATATGGCCCTAGTTCTCGTTATCCAGTAAATGTGATTATGCCCAGGCACGAGCGCTGCATGAGTGCCGAGGCACATGCTCAGCTGGTTATCCCCCAGGCCCGTCTGAAAGAGCAAGTTGATAACCTTATGCCTATTGGACTTTTAAAACAAATGCGACCTCGATGAAACCGTATTAATCTGTGGTTTCACAAAGGTAGTTATTGGTTTGCAGTGTCTCAGTTATTGAGTTGGGTAATCTACAGGGTGTTCAATATCAACACCTTGAGAACAGGGCTGGAATCCTCTCAGAACAGAACCGTCCCCCCCCCCCAGGAATTTGATTGCTCAACAATTGAACGCCCTGAAATTGTAGATATGTCTGTTAGGGTTACAGTAGTGATCAATGACAGGTGAACTTTAATCTAACCGACTGTGCTCCTGGTTTCTGTGTACAGTATAGGTTCCTAATGTCTGCCTGACTGAAAAACAAGCTGCTTTTGAGAGGAATGTCGCCACCTGCTGGCTGTTTAGTGGTCATATCAACACTCATGACTTTATTGAGTTTGATCTTCTCACAAGATAATTGTCAACAAAACTGTTCAAGTGTGTGTTTCTCACTCTGTTTTTCAAGATAATTTCAGTTTTTCATACCGAGAAGTTCTTCTTATTTTATAAATATCGTCAGTCCAGGAAATATGGTTATGAGACGTATATAAACTAAATCTCATTAGTGATAATAATACATCATAAAAGGTTTGTGAAGTAATATTTATTATTTTACAGGGACTAGCTCCATCTGCACCCTCAGTGATGCATCCTGGGATTCCACTGCAGACACAAAGCAGTCAGTTTGGATGCAATGAGTCATTTCAGCAGGCCCTTATCCTGTGTCCCCCGACCATTCAAGGTGGAACCTGTAAATCTTTTTCATTATTTTCATCTTTATTTCTCAACGATAAACTTAATACTGAAGTTTTTTTTTTCTCTATCTCTCTCTCTATCCATTTCCACCTGCAGGCATCCCACCCAACACAGCCAAACCAGCAGGCTACTCTGTTCGAATGGAGGCGTCTGTGCCTCTGGTCACTCAAGCACCGTCGATCCAGCCCATACAGATCAGACCCGGAGTCATCACACAGGTAAGAGACTCGCCTTCTTCCATTCGCACGATCCGTTGTGTTCTTTAGGAAGACACAACAACAAGCGGGTGGAACCCAGAAGCTGAAGAGTCGCCGCTGATGCAGCTGCTCTTCTCCTCTTCTGTCTGACAGGCCTGGTCGAGCCGTGCGCAGCAGATCTTGGTGCCCGCTTGGCAGCAGGTGACATCAGTGCCTCCACCAACAACCACTCTGGCATCTGACACTGTAGCAGGCTCGCAGAGATTGGGTGACTGGGGGTAAGAAATGCTGTCTATTTCGAGGGGGGGTTGCTGTACGGCTAAATATATCCGCTGAATACAAGCATATTGACACTCTCACTGACCCTGAAGGTTCCCGGACGGAGAACGGGCCGTTATTTTTGAAAGGTCTACTTTTACTACTGTATTATGATGGAAATTGATGTGTTGGGTTTGATTAGACTGGAGTAAAATGTTTGGCTTTTCAAGTCTCGCTCGCTCCAGATGACGAGGGTAGGGTTATGTTTTTATATTTTTAGTCTGGAGCGTCTCGGATCTGTGCGATCACAGGACGTCAGTGAATCTGACAGCTGTGAAGCAGCAACTGAACAAATGCGGAAATGTTTAAAATAAGAGAATAACAGTTAAATTGTGTTAGATTGCTCATTATTCGTTGTTGTGTGTTATTAGGTTTAGTTTCCAGAGTGTGAGAATAGCTGCGCTGCTTTGATAAAGCACGCCTGCTCCCCTGAATGTTAATGATCTATGAGTCATACGTGTCCTTTTGACCGAGCCCGTTTTGTCACTAATGGTGCTAAAGGCTTTTGGCTCAATTTGCAATGTTGGGTTTTCTTATTGCAGGAAAGTGCGTCCCCATGGTAACCATTACAGCTCCATGATTGCACACCCTCAGCCGTTCTTAACCAACCAAATGACCATGTCCACCCACCAGCCAATCAACATAGGCATTGCACATGTGGTGTGGCCTCAGCCAGCTGCCAACAAGAGGGCAAAGCCTTGCGTGAACAGGTATGGTACACGTGGATTTCCTGTAGAACGCATTGAAGTTGATTTTCCTTCTCTAAAAGTAGCATTTTGCCTTCTTCTCCAGGACCAGCAATGTCTCCCAAAACACGAACATCCAAAATTTAGCATGTCAATCCCCAAAGATGGCCGATACAGCAAAGAATGTGGATGAGGTAGAAGAGGAGGCCGCCAGATGTCCAGAGGAAGGTCACGCCGCCGGCGAGGGCCAGGGAGCAGGTCACGTGGAGCAGGACGCCAAGGAGAACTGCTGTAAAGTGGAGCCGGACTGCGAGGAGCTCTCCGTGTCGCAGGAGCAGCGGCAGGCCATGGTGATTTCTGACCTTGCTAGCCCGACTGTTAGTGTGATCAGCATCAGCAGCGACGAGGAGGAGAGCGCACAGAGGCACTCACTGGCCGAGTGAGTATCGCTCCTCTGCTGCCTTATTGTACAATGTCACACACTGATTCATAGAGGGAAAAAAAAACATTGTTACTCAGACTGTCTGTTGTGGCATGCAGGTGTAAGGGCAGCGCAGAGTGTGAGGCCTGTCAGAGCACGGTCAGCATGGAGAGAGTGTGTTCTCTCAGCAGTCCAGACAGTACGCTCAGCACCAGCTCCTCCGCCTCCGCCCAGTCCAGCGCCTCGCCGTGCAAGCACCCCAACAGGTAGCGTCACGCCGGAGGATTGTTGCATTTATTATGTGTTTTGGAATGGTAAATGCTATGTATTGGTATTTTTTAAAAAACGGGCCTTCTGGTCTCGGACAAAAGTAGAAATCTACGTCATTCCCATCATCGGTTTTTCTGCTTCCAGCATGTCGGAAGACGAGCAGGAGAGCGGCTGCGACACGGTGGACAGCTCGCCCGCCTCACACGGTCACAACAACAGTCCCTTCACGGAGCGGCGCTACATCGCTGACAACAACCAGAACTGTGAGCCCCGCGTTGCGTGCGTCGCCCCGGAGACCGAACCCAGCAAGCCCACGGTCCGTACGGTTGTGGTGCCTCCGATGCGAGTGCAGAACAACAACAACAACAACCCTGCGGCCAATGAAACACCCGGCAACACAGGTAAAGCCTCACCCATGATCAGCACTGCGATCCAGAATCCCGAGCTGCTGTAAAAATATTCAATTTAAAAATGTTTATTTTTATTTTAATTTCTTTTATCAATACACTGAAATATATTGAAAGAAAAAAATGAATCTTAGACGTTCAAACCATTTTAAATGTGTGCAGATTACAGTTGATCATTTCTGTTACGGCTTCTGTTTATCTGAATGTGACGGAAACATCCACCGAGTTGACCGGAAGACCGTTAATGTGTCACACTAACTCAAAGGTGGAGTCACCGCTGCTGCTGCTGTCTGCTCCGCAGGTCACATGGCCTGGGATTACTCTGTTTTTGTAGGCCACAGAGGTTCTCACAGGTGATTATGGGTTACCTGCCCCAGCGTATGTGCTGTGACCGCTGGAGTGTTCACCTGTTTGCTCTCAACACTTCTCACTTTTGTTCCAGGCTGCCTCTGAGAGCTCCTGTCCTTGTGTGAAAACGCACTTTTAAAAGCCACATACAACATGTGTAATTCTTATTGAAGTATTTACTGCCCTGAATAAAATATCCCAAACATTTAATGTGAGCCAGAAAGTTATTTTTTTTGGCTGTCTTGGCACATTAATGTTTGTGGAATATTTTTTTCAGTTGCTTTAAACAGAGTTACACATGCCGCATGTAGGCTTTATAACAGCTGTGGTCGGGGGGACATTGAGCGACAGCGCTCCTTTATGAGCGGCCTTTTTATAGGTCTTTTAAAGTTGAGGGTTCAACTGTAAATCCTCAGAGAAAATCATACAGAGTCGGATTGCCTTTCATGTCACACTCCCCCAACCTTCATTCTGTTGCAACTAAAGCCCCACATAAAAGGGCACAGCTTCCTATTCTAGTGCTGCCAAGTGTATTTATAGCTGACGCTCTGACCCTGCTTTAAGCTCTATGAACGGGCTTAGTTACAAACCCCTCCCTGGTCCCCAAAACACACCTATTTATAACCGTCCAAATCAGATGATAGATGCCACCATGTTTGAAAACGTGCAAGCGATCAGCGATGAACCCGCAGCCTCCTGCCACAAATGTTGTTGTTTCTGCGACTGTGGCTGATACACTCAGCTGTTTTCACCCGTTTATTCAGACAACATGACTTTTATTTTTCTTTAATTTACTCATCTCATGCCATCTTTGTGTGTTTCTTTGTGCACTTTTACACAACCTCCTTCCTCAGTCTTGGAGTCTTCATGCCTATCCAAAGGGCGAGGTATTCCTGGCCGGCAGCATCACCACTCCACTCCCCTCCTCAACAGGCCGCAGAAACTCACCCCTGCATTCCAGCCTCAGCAACAGCAGCCTATCGGCTTTGGGCAGGTGAGTTGCTCTCAGTCCTGTGTGTGTGCGCGCATTAGGAATGTGTAAGTCAAAGTTAAGCCATTTGATTCCTTTACACATTTTCTAAAGCTGGATGAACTCCGAAAAAAACACAACAAGAATCCACCTCTGTCACTGTGTCCAGTACACAGCATTGTTTCAGACATGAGGAACATTCCTTCGCATAATACATGCCATAACAGGCTTTTGTTTACATCTGTGGTGCAGTGGGTGCACAGCGAGTGAAGCAGAGCAGAATGCTTTGGTCCAGACAATGAAAATATGATGAAAGACTGAGAATTTCTGTCTCCTCAGTAGTGAATTAAGTGCATAAAAAAAAAATTGACACATGCTTATGATGGTATTGCATCGTTTTGATTTGTATTTGCCGGAAGACGACAGACAGGAAGAAAAGCAAACAAAGACTTGGTATGAATCCAAGCAGAGGTTATTTAAACTGATTCTGTGGTTGAAGGAAATCACCTGCATTGTTGCGCATATCTCTGTTTTTCAATAGGAATCTGTGCCTTGCTGCATTTCAATGACAGATAACACATTTCAGTGACAAATATCTATTTTTTCCTTCACGCTGCAGAAAGCAGTAGCTCCATTTTATGAACATACAGACACCGTGGTACTGATCATTCAGCCATGTTCAGAATTGTTCTCAGTTTGTAGGCATATGGTTTCATGGTTTCTGTTTGTGTAGAAACATGCAGGATGACAGTTGCGAACGTGGACACGGCCGCACGCGCCGGCTGCCAGACGCCTCCCTCCGTGCCGTTTCCATGCCCGTCCTCCTCTTTTCCAGGTTCAACACTTCGGTTCCTGCCATCAAGAATGGAACGGCAATTTTGCCCACCGCAGACCGCAGGCCTACATCCCCCCCACCATGCACGGGCACACCTTCACGCTCTCCCACAGCAGCCCAAACCACAACGCAGGCCCCCACCCACACCTTGGCGGGCACCCTCACTCGCAGCCCCCGTTACTGTCGTACCCTCCGTCGGGGCCCTTGGTCACGGCGGCGCCCGTGGCCCACCTCCTGGCGTCCCCTGGGGCCTCCCGCCCGGTGCTGCAGCCCACCTACAGCATCTCCCACCCAGCAGGCATCGTGCATCAAGTGGCCGTGGGCATCAACCCGCGGCTCCTGCCCTCCCCCACCTTGCACCCCCAAGGCCAATTCAAGCCCCTGTTTCCCCCGCACTCCTACATCGCCTCGCCCGCCTACGGCAGTTTCCCCCTCAGCCCTACCAAAATAAACCAGTACCCTTACATCTGAACGCGTCTGCTCAGGTACCCTTCATACCACCTGAGGGCTAAACGAGCAGCGCGAAATCGATCCTACACCACAAAACAGCATGGTTTTCATCTCCGGGAACCATGGCACAACCACAGATAAAGCAAGCTATTTTTTGAATCATGTAGACTTGAGTGTAATTGAACTTCGAGCTTTAAAAAAAAAAAAAGAGAGAGAGAGCGAGCGAGAAAAAAGAAAAAAAGAGTTCCAATGGTGGAGATGATTAGGCAAAAATTAAGAAGGAAATAATGTATGAATGATTGAATGAAAGAATGAATGAGTAGTTAAACTCACACTTAATGTGTTTTGCACATTTGATATACCTTTGCATTGGATCTTCTACGAATACTCCTCAAGACAGGTAAATAATTGGGGTGTTGTTGAATAGTTAGACTTTGCACCCCTTGATCCCAGCTATTTTTCTATATTGCCTTCTTACGTGTGCAAGACACATCCATATTTGTAAAGCCATCCCAGTCTTTTAGCTCTAGATCAACAGATGCACATGTCGTCCACGGTGTACGTCGTACTGCGTTTGAAGTATTTGTACCTTTTCGGTGTCCTTTGGTGTTAGCAATGTCAAGTCAATTAACCAATTTTAAATAGGGTTGTTCCTCACGCTGCATGTGGTCTTGCATGAGCAAAAATGTAAAACGGAAAGATGCATAGACGTTGCTCTTATTGTTTGTGTCACAAGACTCGCTGCATTGTATAACTGTCCCCAGCCATAGTGCCTTACATATTTGAGGTTGTTAATGTTACTACTTATATATGACTATATACATGAATATTAATGTACTGGACTGCAGCACTTGAAATTCCAATCAGTCGATGCATCCTATGTGTGAGTATATATATGCACATGTGTATATGTCCATGCATAGCCTGCATGGATGTGATGTATCGCGGATAGCGGTGCTTATTTTTTGGAGTCGGTGTATAATTCAGTGTGTAGTGAGTTACCTTTTCTGTTCTTTCAAGAAGAACAGCATGCTTTGCTGTTGCGAATGCCTGCTGTTTCATTAAAAAAAAAACGTTTTTTTTTTTCCTTTCATTCTTCAGTTCCCGAATGAACTAGTGTACAAAGTGCAAGTACTGAGTATTGCTTAATATTTGATAATCACTTTCTATTTAGTGAAACTCTTACTACTAACAGTATTTGTACTGTTTGAAACTGCAATACAATCTAAATAGTCGTTGATTATATTTTTTTTTCCTTTTTTTTTTTGTCTTCGGATTTTCATTTTGAGTGTTTTCACTTTGTTTTTGTTGTTGGTTTTTTCTTTTTCTTTTCTTTTTTTTTAGATGTTTAGAAGTGTGGTCGGCATGGCTTTGACTAGGTAAGGAAAAAATGCAAATTAATTCACGGTATGGAATCTTCTAAGCCTGAGCAAACCATGCAGTATTTGATATACACACATATATGGACATATATTATAGAGTTAGACTATTTAGTACAGATGCTTGATAAGGTGTGAGTTAATTGTGTGCAATTCTCTCATTTATGCATGTGTGACAAAGTTAACTTTTCCCTTTACATTATACCATTTGTTAAAGGCTTAAGGCTTATCGGTGTCGACTGCTTATTTTATACATTCCGTCAGGGAGGATATATACATATATATGATGGTAGCACCAGTCTATATATATGTAGATATGCTGTGTGTGTGTGCATTTTTTTTTTCTGTTCATATTTACTAGTTTTGTGTGTAATTTTTTTTTTCTTCCCCCGTTTGTTTTTTTGTCTTTGATTTTCAAATGAAGTTGCTTGTGCAGCACCAAAGACTGTAATTCATTTCTCGAGCAAGGTAGCTATTCTGTTCGCGTAGACCTCAGTTATACTCTAGTCGTAGAATGGGGTTAGATTTAAAACAAACACACACACACACAAAGAAAAAAAAAAACTCGTATTCAAAAGAAGAAAAAAAGAATAAAAACAGCCGAGGTTTTGTCTAGCTTATTGGGCAATTAATAAGTCGTATCATTTCTTTCTTGAATGTATCATAGATAAGCTGCTACATGATGATTGCCACTTCAATAGCTGTGAAATTAGGTGATTTCTCTCTGAGTTTAAACCTAGCGTTGCTATTTTTGTATAGGTCCCTAATTATCTGAACTAGAAGTGGTTTTGATTTTTGTGTTTTGCGTTCATATTTGGAGTGTCATTGTAACTACTGTACTGCTGATGATGAACATTAGTTGCATTTGTTGTTTCTCGGGGTGCGTGTTTTTGCATCAGTATTTTATCCTTATTAACCTTTCGGGCTCGTCACTGCATATAAATGATGTATCGATGTAACTTAATTTTTTTTGTATGTTTTCATATTGATGTTTTGTACACATCTGAAGCTGTAGCTTGCAGGATTGATTTAACTTTCTTCTCATTGTACGTATTTGGTAAACTACCAGTACTCTATAGGTGAGTTACAGGAGCACTGTGAGACGCCAGGAAAAAAAAAAAGAAAAAAGAAATCCATTCTGTCCATTGGAAAGCTTCTGTAATGTTCCCACCAGTCACACACACAAACACACTCGCCACGAAGCACTTAAACAGGTTGTGAGGCTTGTGAGGGTTTGGTTATTTCGACTGTCCACAAAGATTATAGCCCAACGTTTTCTGTTCCAAAAAATTATCTTTCACGACTTGTTATGATTTGAGCAAGTACTTATTGCAACCATTTTTTTTTTTTTAATCTGTTCAATGTTATATATCCGGCTAGAATATCGGTGACACACTCGGATATTCAGAACTGCCTTGTGTTCAGATCGCTCTCCCCTTTATGAGTGTCTCATGTCGAAAATGATGTTTTGTCAGTGCAAAAAAAAAAAAAAAAAAAAAAGGAGGAAAAAAAAAGCGTGGCCATTGTTATGTGTCCTTTATTAAAATTGAGACAGTGTGAGCAGCACTGTGTATGTGCCTTGAGATTTAGGAAAGTGTGAATTGGTGATAGTGATTCCTCGCAGCTTATTCTGGGAGGAAGGCGTAGAATCCGGTAACAGTTCGCGAACGTGTAGTGAGTCTCGTTATTTGCCGCTCCACCACGAATTTCAGAAACAAATACTCGATATAGGACTTCATCTCGGTGTCATTCCAGAGAGTGTGACTCTGTAGACTCGTACAAACACGGCGGCGGGTCTTATCTCATTTCAGACGGTCGCCACCAAAGCCTCTCTGTGATAACACACTAAAGAAAAAGACACACACACACACACCCACACACGATCCTTGGATAGTCACTCTGGCTGAACAGCAGATGCAATACTTTACATTGTGCGGTCATTGCACCACCAAGTGTTCTTAGATAATCTCCATGCTTTACATTTGCTTGCATGTTACACCTGAGTTGCTTCACGTTGTCTGCCTACAAGCCGCCCGCTCCGAGCAGCTTCTCCACCGTGCAAGTTAGGGCTGAGCGCCGGCCGACCGGGGCACAGCGGACGACATTGGGCCTTTGCGAAATCAAAGAAGCCACGCTTTACGTCCGGGATTAGTCTGCACAGACGTGTGCTCTGCGTTCTGGAAGGAAAAAAAAAAAAAAAGTACTTTGTCAAGGAGATTACTGTCGCTTCTGTCAGTCATTGAGTGCAATACTCCACATTCAAACACTGACACTGATGTGGTCATATGTTAAATAGCTTTTTCTTTTCTTTTTTTTTTTCCCTTTCTTTACCTGTATGCTTTACTGATCATAGTCAACTATATCTTTGGGATAGAAAAAGGCATGAACTCGGCAGATTAGTGCTTGAAATAGTTCCCCAGTAATAAGCATGTGAGATGTAATCTGTGTTTTGATTCTTTCAAAGGTATTCACCAGCAATGCGCCTGCATAAACTCTCCCATACTTGTTAAGGAAAAAGAAATGGATGCAAGAGGAGAGAAATCTTAAAACTGTTTTTTTTTTCTTCTTCTTCTTCTTCACAAAATTGACATGTTTATGGATAACTTTTTTTTCTTTTTTTGAGGATTCATTTAACATTTAACAGATAAAACTCATCTGTAAAATACTACTATTAAAGTTATGATTTTATTATCCGAAAACAAAATCCTCTGCTGCGGTATTATACTTTTAGAGATCTTAATTCAGGGTCTGTATTGGTCTAAATGTGCTACTGTGTAACTCTTATTTGATTTATTGAGGCTTGTTTTGACTTACGCTCTTATGTTCTGGTCATCTGTATCGATTTCAGAGTTAATTCACACTGCAAGTTATGGAATCATCTGTTTTGATTACTCATCAAATAGACTTGATTATGAAATCTGAACTGTTACTGTTTTAATACCTGTAGATTTTTCGTGGCTTTGTTTTTTCTTTTTTTTTTCTTCCGTTTTCCTTTTTTGTTTCATTTGCTTTTTTATTTTGTGCTACACTAGTTTGCCATGTAGCAATTGCACTGTGCAATATTTACAGTATGAGGACTGGGAAAACTAACTCTATGGATGTGATGTCTCTTTACAGTTTGCGATAGTGTTTCCTCTCTAGTTCTCAGTGATTTAGGTGTGACCAAGCCTTCTCTACTTTGTCACATTAAGCGGGTTTTCCAGGTGACTCTTTTGGTGAGTGTCAAAATAAGATTTTATGGTGTATTATTGTTAAGATTCACTTTGAATTAAAAAAATCTATTGAAGCAGTTCTTCCCCACTTGATCTGTTCTTCCACTCTTCACGTCCATCAGCAGCCTCTTCTTCCTCGTGAAGTTTGTATGTCTCCACATGAGGCATACAAACACATGATTGAGTTTGATGTTTAACAAGACGATCTTAAAAGTAAATTCTTGACAGCTTCGATATGTCAGTTCTGAACATTGTCAAATGTACCAAAGTCAACACTGTGTTTAGAATTGACCACAACACAAACAAACCCTCACATCCTGCCATTAGCTTGCAGTAGAGCTCTGATCCTGTCTGGCGTGTTCTCCGCCATGTCTTTCACTCTGCCGAGGGCTCATCTTCTCCTATTCTTATTCAATTATTTCTTTTGATTCTTCTAAATTCTTTGGTTCATGCTTTGAAACAGACCATTTGATATTTCACCTCAGATTTTCAATGAGATTTTCAATGCACATGCAGAAAGGAGCGTGAGATGACCAACAGCTCATGCATCCCCAAAGCATGATGCTGCCACCACCATGCTTGACAGTAGTTACTGTACATGCTGGAGATAATGACCTTCTGGTACCCTCACATAATCAGGAGGACAATAAAGCTAGAAAATGGACTCACCTGACCAACAGGATCTTATTTAATTCCAGTCTGTGCAGCTCTTGCATGCTTGGGCCAAACGACACCCGGCTAACCGCTGCCTCTCGTTGATCAGGGGATTCTTAGCAGCCAGGTACAGTGCAGGTGGAACACTGGACACCGCTCTGGTTTGACCGCTGCTGCCGAAGCTCCTGTCGGGTCATTCAGTGGATTTTCCTTCACATGCAGATCAGGATGCAGGAATTTCTTGCTGAAGAGACACGCAGGTCTCGGTTTGTCTTGTTGGTTGGTCTGTGTTTCTGCAGAATGAATCCAACTGCTGCAGCTGCTCCTCTGGTAATATGGTGGAGAATCTGTATCGTCGGGCACGTTTCCTATGTTAGGCTCCTTTTTTTTTCTCTGAGAACTTTACAAAATGCTGGCTTGATAAATTGTCTCTTAACAAAAAGCATGATCTTCATTGGTGGATCACTGGTACTAAAATGAGCCAATGCTCAATCTTTCTCATGTATTTTTGTGGAACCAATCAATTTTAAATTTTTTCATAACTTTTATGGGATTTGTTCAGCATTTTGGGTGTGACTAAAAAAAAAATTGCCCTTGAAGACATAAGTGTCACTCTTACTGCAATAGTTCACAAATGCATGGGGTGTCCGGAAGTTTTTTTTCACCAAGAGGAGAGGACAGAGAGATGAGGAAAAATCTTTAGTTTGTGATGATTGTAAACAACCTCTAACCACTGAGACACTTGTATCAGATAGTGCGACACAATAAGCATCGATCAATCAATTTAACAATCAGTTCTGAGTGTTATTTATTCTTCTGCATGCAGATGATATGGTCAAGAAAAGAAAGGAATGACCAAAGGCAAATATATTTTCTCCAGTTTTTCTTGAAAAAACATTTCATTACTCTCCACCTACATGCTGTCCTGCATGTTTTCAGTCTCAGTTGGAACACACCTGAGTGCAGTGAGGACTCCTTACTGAGCTCCTTCACAATCTTGATGAAGAGATCAGCAACAGATTGAGGCGTGTTGAAGCAGGAGGCATCTGAAACATGCAGGTTGTCGGCTCTTCAGGCCCGGAGTTGCCTTTCCTGATACTGTGTTTATTAAACTACAGGTGGAGCTCAGTGAATTAGGAAACTAGAACAAGTCTAATTGTGTTCTCGGTTATTTCTGCACTACAAGACTTAAGGCATTTTAAAAATTCTGATTGTGAGAATTATCACCACAGCTTTGAAAATAATATAAGAATTAAAATTCCTCAGTATATCTAAGATCACACCATGCCTTTACTGTTGTATGTAATATACATTGTATATTTTTTAAAAAGAGCACAGTGTAATGATGCCAATGTCATTTTGACTTTTGACCAGTATTTTGCATAAAACAATTTGCATTCATTGCTCCCAAACTATAAGTATTAAATTATTAACATGCATCAATCCGGTATTAAGTACCTGTAGTGCTGATAGGCGGCCAAAAAAGTTAGAGACAGAGCTTCTGCTGTTTTAAAACAGTCAAATGAAGCACACAGAGACAGAATTAACAAATAAAAATGAGATGAAATTAAAACACTGACCTCATGTCAAAAGTGAAGGGGGAGTTGGGTCAGTTTCTCATTTCATTACGGAGCCTCTGGAGCCTGCTTTGCCTCGTGTCTTGAAGTGAGGCTGTTTTCTGGGGCTGTGCTGACATCCTGTGGAGCAGCTGAAGAACAACAACCTCCTGATGGAGACAAACAATTAGAAATTCAGGAGGGGGCTTACAAGGGGAGCTGAGGATAGAGATTACATGTCTGTTAGAACCGGACTGCCACGTGCACTTTTAAACATCCATCCTAAATGAGAGGGACAAGGTCCAGACTGACCGTTTTCCCTGTCTGCCGTGGAGCTGGTGTGAGTTTTCCTCCCAGCAGAGGTCGTCCTGCAGACTCTCTGCTCTGCTCTGACTTAATGAACACAAGAGGCTCATTTGTTCACTTTGACCAAGAGGCTGAAACACGGGAATCGATCCAGTGACCAGCGGCGGAGCCTGCTCAGTGCCGCACGCGCACACCTGGATGTGAGTCACCCCCTTCCTGAACGAGGCGGCTCGCCGCCAGCGGCTAAATGTCAAACCTTTGGCAAAGTGTGCGCGCCGCCCTGCGCCACACGGGGATGATGGGTGGACCGCGCGCACAGGAGCGATAGGGCGCATTTCTTAATTTCCCTCCGCCGCCGCCGCCGCCGTCCCGTCTCCCCCCCCCCCCCTCTGTGATCCAGCCCTGGACACACGACGAGACCGCGGGACGGCCGTGTTCACCGTTCACGCACGGGGATCGAACCGATGTATTATTTACGAGCGAAACTTCAGCAACTTGTCCACTGGATATGGCTCCCGGCGTGAGGAGCGGGCGGACAGGTCACCCCGGCGGAGGACCGGAGCCCGGCGGGGGCGCGTCGCAGAGGACGGATGCCGGAGGAGCGGGGAGGCGTCTGAGGACCGGGGCTGGAGCCGGGGGAGCAGCGGGGATGCTGGCCGGCTGTCTGCTGTCCGCCGCGGTGCTTTCACTTCTGGTCCGGTGCGCCGTGGCCGCAGAGGGTAAGACGCTCACCGCCGAGTCCAGGGCTGCTGCCACGCGCGCGCACATACACACAGGCTCAGATTTGTTGCATGAACCCCTTTCTCTGGCAGGATGCGGTGCATGTGACACCCCAGCCGTGGCGGAATAACAACATACAGGCTGGAAAATGGGATCTTTTGTTGTACACAGACAGCGTTTTGTAATCCGCTCCCTCGCTGCTGGGCGCATGATTCACTGGCAAAGTGGAGGGAGCGCTGCTGGGATACAGATCCTGCAGAATCACATCTAAAGGGTGGGAAAACTTGGTGCTTGGAAGCTGTGTGCATATGCTGTGGCATGCTGTCACTGCACTGCAATGGTCAGGGGAAAATGTCCACAGGGCTGAGTGACCACACAGACAAGACGGTGCTGTTGATTCTGCACTGCTTTTATGTGATGTAACTCTCCCTCACCTACTTATGTTTCCACCTGAGCCTGAAGCCAGTCTGATCCTTTGTCTTCCTCATCAGATTGCGCTGCACAGACCACAGAGCCCCCTGCTCCTGCTCTGTAGCCGGACTCAGCAGAAGCCAATTCTCAGACTCATCATTGTCTCACAGTTGAACCTGCATGGCTTTTCTCTCTGTCTGTCCTTCTGCCTGCATCTCATTTGTCCTGCATTTATGAGACAGAGGTCCTTTGCTGTTATTATAGTCTGTAATGAGCTGTAGGGAGTAATTCTGGATTTGCAGTGCAGTCACAGGACAGAGCATTTGGGTCAGCACTAATGACACACTTATCCAGTTGCCCACTCCAGGTTTGTTTTGTCTCTGGCGGCACGGGAAACAGCTGGGTTAAGGTCGGCCCGGCTCAGCTGCCCTTTAGCCATCGGTGTTCAGATGAAATGGCTCGCCTGCAAAGAGAGCGTCTCTGCAGGTGCACTGATTTGACTGCTTCACCCGGTTTTACCTCTCTCACTTGGTTTCCTCACACCCCGTCTGCACAGATGGTTCTGAAACTCTCACTGCGACCACTAACAGCACAAAACAAAATGTTCTTTGCGGGTTGCTTGACGGACACGGGCTCAATCACCCCTTTTCCAGGCTGCGAAGCGATGTAGTTGCTGTGGTCTCACCTCTGCTGATGCACTGCTACAGTAGCAGCCTCCTCCCTCCCCCTCCCCTCTTCCCAGTCAGCACATCCATTCTTAAACATACAAGCACAGCAGCACCTGAGCTGTAGAGTACATATTTGTTGACAGAAGCATATGTTTAGTTTCAGTACTCCCCTACATCAGATTCAAAGGAACCTGCTTTCAACCTGTACAGCTTTATGAAAATGGAATACCTGCTTCACACAAGATGAATGTGGGATATTGTGATTTTCTACACCAGCTGAACGGGTGTTTACAAGACTCTTTGTGCCACATCGGAGCAGTGTCACTAGAAGATGAACCCACATTTTCCTTATCTCTAACACTAACTGCATGTAAGTCAGCGTACAGCTGCAGTCCATCGGGTTCTGTTCATCATTTGATGTCTTTAAAAAGAGAACAATTTAAAATGCTCGATTCAAACTCCATACAAACAGGAAGGATCCTGCGACTGAACCTCTTTACAGGACAAAACAAACTGATCCTCAGCTCAGCATCACTTTAGGAGAAAGAAAGAAAATACACTAATTTTCATAAATGGTTCATTTTCCATAATCTCAAGATCTTATTGTCTAATTTATTTCAAACATTTACTTTATCCAAATATCCTGTTAAAATGTTGGAGGGTGCATCAGCGATCCACCAATCACCAATCAGTAACGGCATAAACAGTTACCTTAATAAATACTGTTTGTCCATCAGTACTTTCACACTCACACTTTTTTCTTTGTATTTTGCTTCTATACACAGCCATATTCGATTTGAAATGAAGCAGTCAGAGTACACTTCAAGTGTAGATGGTCCGTTTTAATATTTGGGTTTCACGTTCAAAGCAGGTGACGAGATTTTCCACATGTCCTCCAACTTTTTGAAGTACTAAAATAATGAGGCAACTGGCTGCTCAGCCGATCCATGGCCTGCTGGGAGCTAAACCTTCATTATTTCATTTACAAGGATCAGGTAACCATTCATTCATTCCTTCATTCATTCATTTAAGAGGCATCTCTCAACATTCCAATATACGCAATGTCAAATTGCATTAAATCAGTTTTTATGATGCAGATCAGAAATCTTTTCAGTTCACACTTCTTCAATCAAAGAGAGACTGCTGATGTTCCAGCTGTTAGACGCTCACTGACGCCCTCCGCCAGGGGCGTAAAACCGAGGAGGATGGTTGTGAATGGGTGGATAGTTCAGAGTGATGATTTAAAGCCTATTCATGAAAAGTTGGCTGTAAGGACGAACGTGTGGGAGGAGAAGGTGCACAAGCAACAGGGAAGTCTGCAGCCTTGAGAGGATTGTTAAACAATTTCAAGGAATTGCTGGAGCTTCACGAGGAGTAAACTAAAGCTGGGTTCGGCGCATCAAAAGGTAGCGTGCTCGTACGTGACCAGAAAAGGGTACAAGTGTTGCATTCAGTGTTGGCATTCACAAGACAGTCCTGGACAAACGGCAATGTCTTACCAGGGGCTCGGTTCAGAGGACGGTACGGTCTTCCCACAGCTGTACTAAAGTTAAATTCAGTCTGTGGGAGTGAAAACTTTCAGTCAGTGAAGCACTCCGTATGAAAATGTACTTTTATTAACATGTTTTCGCATGATGGAGAAAATAAGTTCATCAGCAGCAGCTGTGATTCACTGTGGTATATTATCAGAGAAGCAACGAGCCAAACTAGAACTGAACTATTATTAGTCCCTGCAACTTTCAGAAAACAATTATTACTAGAGATGATCAACAGATTCTTGTCTTCTTGTCTTTGTTCGTGTGTGATCATGTAGAAGAAAATAAAATCAGATGTGTTTCATGAACATAAGTAGTGCTGTGTTTATGTGCAGAGGTGAGTCAAAGGTTTACTTAAATGGAAAAACATCCCCAGTGGTCTCTGGACCCATGGCTTCCTGTCTTAATGTGTGGCGACGGTACAACATGTGGTTTCTATAGCAACAATAATTTTTGTCCAGCAGTGACATTTTCCACCAAAAGACCTCTCGCCAGTCAGAATAGTGCAGGATGTGGCAGAGATGAAGCTTTTCCATGCTGTTAGATTGATCTTTAATTAACTTGTACAATCTCTTGTTGGGTTTTCTTTTCTTTTTTTTTTTGCTTTCTTATTTCCAGCCACTGCAATCATCCTTAGCAGCTGCTCGAGGACACCGAGAAGAGCGAGCTTTGCAAAGGCTTCTTCGGTCCCTCCACAATCAAATTCCCTCTTCTGACGTCAGCCGTGCGCACTCCAGAAAGCACGGCCCTGTGTGTGGCGTATGAGTGCTGACAGCTTGGTTTTGACAGGGGTTAACCTCCTGGACCTGTGTGTATGAGATGCTCTTCCTGGGCTGTTGCCACTCATCACTTTCTGCTTAGGAATTCATTGAGAGGAAAAAAAAAAAAAAAAAGGACACGGGAGTAAGATCGAAAGCCATTTCCGATTTGCAATGCAGTCTAAAATGACTGTTAATGTGCATCGAATGGCTGTGACAGCCTCTGTAGTTTGGCTGCATGGTTTCATGCACCTAGCACTTCTTTCTGCATGGCTCAGGATTCTGAAGTTTTCTTTCTCTTTGTCTAGATCACTGGTTTCAGCGTGTTTGGTGGGACTCCTGTGTGTGTGTGTTTGTGTGTGTGTGTGTGTGTGTGTGTGTGTGTGTGTGTGTGTGTGTGTGTGTGTGTGTGTGTGTGTGTGTGTATCTTGGGGGCCGCACAGAGGCAAGAGACATTTTGGGGAGAAGTGGAATGCCTTTAAGCAACTGAATCCTTTGAATCCTGGACCAGAAAAAAAAAAAAAAAAAGTATGGCAAAAACAAATATGTAGTGCAAGATTTGGGTTGGTGAGGTATGCTGTGGTTTAAGTTAGGAAGGCTTCATCTGCCTGTGCATTAAAAAAAACAAACAAAAAATCTGCTTCGGTCATAAATTTGCCTTTTTATAGCTGTTAAGATAGTTACCGTATAAAATAACTGGAGAGAATTGGCATGAATGGAAAAACATGACTCACCCTTGGGCTGCTGACCTGTGTGCCTGAGTTCTGGGTTTTGAGGAGCACACAGAGGAGGACGTGATTTTCCCCTTTTATTTCCTGGTTTCAGCTCATTGCAGCAATTTCTAGCTTCCCAGTTAATTATGTTGTGGGTAAACGCGCCGCTGCCTTGGAGTCCATGTCTGCGTTGTCTGCATTTACCTTAACTTGCTGTTTTCTGAGATGGACTGTCGGCCGAGGGGGCTTTCTCCCTGCTTGATATGCATTCAGCCGGGATGCAGGCGGTCTTCGTGAAACGGTGACAAACTGAAAAGTCAACTCACAAACCCAGCATTGATTGGTTTTAAAAAAAGTATTATTTACATAGCAGAGCCATCTGCTTTTATTGTACGTGTGATACTGTTGTTTGGACGAACGCTCAACATTACACAAGAGCTTAAGTGAAAGAGATGAAATGGCTGAAAAGGCAGAAAGAATTATCATGTAATTAGGAATGTATTAGACTTGGCAGTCATTTTCAGAGTGAAAGAACATTCATTGCCATCCATCCCTGTTTTAATCCCTTCCCTGGGCTCTTTTAAGTCTGCTTCTGTCAGATCTTTAATAAAGTCACAAGGTCTGCAGATTTTTCACCTTCACCGCCGTAAATAAAGCAGGCGGCGCTTCTCCGGCACATAGATGCAGTGATAGGAAAGCCAAATGGGCTTCTAATTAGTATCGTGGACCATCTGCCTCGCATTATCACATGTATAGTTCAGTGCAATCAGGGAATATTGTGAATGTGTGTGCGAGTGAGTTATGCTCCATCTCCATGTTTCCCTCCAGTCTCTCTCATACCTTTGTGTCTCTGCGTCCTTTTTGTTTCTCCCTCCCGCGTCCCTCTGTGTTTTGGCCGTTGAGTGGAGGCTGATGGCAGATGAAGGCTTGGCTCTGCTGCTGCTGCTGCTGCTGCTGCTGGTTGAGAAAGGACAGTGGGCTGCATGATTTATTGGGACACACAGTATAATCCAGCACACTGCTCTGCACAAGGCCGCTGTTCATCACACCGCATCACCCTGGACCCCGGCGGAAGATGGCCTGACAGACACAATTCCCCAGAAAATTTAAGCATGTCCTCTTCTGGACAGGGACTTCTCTTTACACCGAAACCCCAAATTATCCACACCATGTGTCAAATAGTAATATTTTGCATATTTTTGTATTTTTGATAGATTACATCTGTCAGGAAAATGCAGAGATGTGTGACAAACGGCAGCGACACAGTTGTTCAGGACTCTCATTGAAGATCTCTGGTCAATAATGCCCACTGGGAAAAACAGCAGGAACGTGCTCCACACAAGTTTTGAGTATATACTGAATATATGCCAGAAAAAAGTGGGATCTTGAAAAGCAAGTAGGTAAAATATTGACAAATCCACACCTCAGATTACTAAAATATGTAGAAGTAAATTATTTGATTTGAAGTTACCAGCCTGAGATGTACTCAGTTCAGTACAATTAACTCAGTCAATAAGTGAAAAGGCTTTTGATTGAAAAGTACAAAGTACTTTTCTACTAAAAACAGCTCATTGTTCCATCTTTATGTTTTCTTGCTGTTTTTAACCTTATATGCTCCAGTCCAGTTTGACTCCAGGCCAGGCTGTTGTGTGCGGTTTGCATGTTCTCTCTGTGTGTGCGTGGATTTGCTGAGTACTCTGATTTTCCTCTGTGTTTACAGACCTCTGCTGTGATTGATCGCGGTCTCGTCATCAGTCATCTTCACATGACGTTGCAGGAGTGCACGTTGTTGTTGTTTCTGAGTGGCGAGGCTTTAGAACCCCAGGACTGCAGCTCAGTCAACGGGAACCAAACACACGCCGCTACAACTGAAATTTGTAGACGAGTGAAGCTCAGATTATTAGAGCTTCGTGGCATTTCTGTTTTGATCAGTCTGGGCCTTTGTTTGCACCGCTTACTTTGCCAGTTTGTTTATGCAGGTCACACATTCCAGCCATAAATATGCAAGACACACACAGGTTGAATGAGTGAATGTTATTTTTTGGTCTTTGCTCTGTTTGCTTGAATAGTTGATCTGATCTCCAGTTTATATCCACCAAATGTGAAGATTTAGCTTCACTTTTATTGAAAGATAACTGCATACACAATGTTTTGTTTCTGTTATGGACAGAAAATCTCCACAACAGTCACACTGTTGAGGTTGACTAATGGCTAATGTGCTACAGTAATTTTTAACACATTTTTAGGCAAAAAAATTGTAAAATTTAGCTAGAATAGCTTGGTTAAAATTTAAAACTTCATTGTGCATGTACCTAAGCCTATGAGGAGTTTATTGTTTGCCTACGACCTCCTTTTCATCCCAGAGCTTTCATGACCCGACATACATGAGCATGTGCATATTGTCATGTAAATCTGAGTAGGACTCCTTTTGTTTCATGTAATTGGATTATACAGAAACTGGGACTGTGCTAAGATCATTAATCAATTGTCAGCCTCCAACAGAATTCCATCACAACGAGACAACAAAGGGATGCAATTTATTTATTTATTTTTTTTGTATTTGTATTATGTAGGTTTTTAACATTTTTGTCAATTCAGAGTTTCTCTCGTTATAGTTTATAGTATACATGTTTGGGACATATCATCAGCATAGAACCGCCTGTTTTATTCATAGAAACAGCCAGCCGTGCCTCGGTGTAGCTCGGTAGCCAGTCTGAGCGTGAGACGCCCTCCTGTGAGGCCTCCACTCCCAGGCGAAGCGAGGTTGTTTCTGACTCTGAAACATCGGTGTCCTCCTCACAGCTGATAGAGAAGTCTTTGATTTTAAATCCCCATGACATCGGTGGTGCAGGAGCCGGCGCTCTGATTTCCAGCTTCAGTAAGGCAGGTTGGGAGCGGAGGCAGCCGACTGGCTGTGAAGATGACAGCGTCAGTGAAGCATCAAGAGTTTGCTGAACTCGGAGAGCATTAAATGAAAAGTTCAACAGTTTCAGAAGCCTATCCCATTAATCAGTAATCAAGCTGTCTTAAAACTTTAAAGATGTCCTGACAGAGTATAGAGACATTTCTCTGCTTATAGTTCCTCTTATCACGTTTCCAGGTACCCGGGGTGACTTCAAGAAACCAAATTAGAGCATGTTGTGACACCCAGAGTGCTGAAATTTAAATGTCCTGACAGTGATGTGCAGATAAAACATTAGGATGTGTCGGTTTTCACAGCAGATATCCCTTAATTAAATTTACTCAATATGCATATTCATAAATCTATACCACATAGAGTTTCTTTAATTTATACTCTTGCTTTAGTGCTCTAAAGTCACCTCATGATTCTTAAAAGGAGACGGCCTGCTCCCCACAGAGCAATTCATTCTCGGGGTAATCTGAGTGTGTAGCTCTACTGGCTGTAGATAATTCGCCCGTTTGCACACAAACACACACACAACACTCACAAAGAGACTTTCACACAGTCTCCTGCTCATATATGTCCGTATTAAAGGTATCTTGCTATTTTATGTACATTTCAAAGTCAATTTCTCTTCATTTTCCTTGCTACACACTCAGAGGTTGTTGGTCTGTGTGTGTGTGTGTGTGTGTGTGTGTGTGTGTGTGTGTGTGTGTGTGTGTGTGTGTGTGTGTGTGTGTGTGTGTGATTTGCTACTGTCAGCAATTTCTCCTCTGATGCAGAGTGGAAGCGGTGCTTTGGTTTTGATATTAAAAGTTCTAAAATGAAGGCGCTACAATATTCGTTGAGTCATTTTCTTGCATAGTGTGAAATGTGTGTATTCCGTCACATTTCAAATCAAAACATGGCGGCGCAGCGCCGCGTCTCATATATTCTACAGGAGGCCTACAGTTCAATAATTACATTTCAAACCTAAAAGCTTCCATTTTTCTTCCACCAGACAATCAAGCAAACCGAATGCACAGCTTTAGTCGAGGTGTGTTCTGAATGAAATGCGGCTTCAGACCGAGTCTCTCCGGCTCCACAGTGTTTTCTCACTAACCAAGGTCACCAGAGTGTCTGCAGGACTGGATCACGATCCCTCGTTTTCTACATGCATCTCAGTAATGTTAAAGTCACATTGAGAACAGGCCTCTCCTGGACAGTGGACGTCATTACAGGGCATGAATGTTTCCCATTAAGTGGAGGGTAATACATGTTGTCATAGTAGCGAACAGGGGATTGTAGAAGATCAGATTAGAAGAATGACGGAATAGCCAATTTAAGGAGTCCGTCTGCACGGAAGGAGGACCAAGAGCTGCAGCTTAGGGTTGATACGAAGAGACGGACAGTTTTTGGAGTTAGATTTAGAATGATACAGGGAAACGTTAAATTGTTTCACCCTCTGAGTGAGCAGAGTCTAATCTTTAATATCATGGATCAAAAACCAAAGGCACGCTGTCATGTCTGTCTTCGATAAAGAAAAGTTCTTGCAGATTAATAAGCAGACAGGAAAAAAATCCAAGCAACAAAAAGGTGTCAGAGCACAATAAAAAGATGCGACACAAAGAGAGAGAGAAAAAAATCGCATATAGTGTAATTGCTTTCATTTTCTATGACCGTTTTGTCAAAGTGGCATTGAGACACAAACACTGTACAGGTCTGTATGACACCAGAGATGCACATCTGACAAATGTTCCCATCTCGATGCTGATCTGTCCTATTTCTCACTCGAAAAGAAACCTGCTCAGAAGAGACGACCCAGCAGGGCTGGATAAACCGTTCCTGAAAAGATGGCTCCCGTGGGGGTGTCCATCCTTTTAATAGTATCCGTCTGTCCACTGTTAAACTCCGGAATAAATCTGCAGCACTACAATGTGTCAGCGCAAGTGAGTGATGGGCCGAGATTAGAATGAGAATTGGGAAGGAATAAAAAAAAAAAAAAAGAAATAAGGACGATGGCCACAGCAGATGGTCTTATCTTTTTTCCTCAGGTTTGAAATATTGGTCCATGTACATTTCGGATGTTTTTCGGTTAAAAAAAAAACCTTCACAGAATCCATTTGTGTCCATTGATGAATTTGTGTTTTGTCTTTTTAAATCTGCTCTCTAGCGCTCTTTCTGATCTGCATTCCTCTAACTATTAAAAAAAAAAAAATCACCAGATAATATATTGAGCTACGTTACGTGGCCTCTACATCCATTACACTTGTAAACATCACACTCTGGTGAAGTGTCGGCAAGTGACTCCGGTGTGCCTCATACAGTGTTTCTGAAATGGTTTTTAAAAAGATGATTCTCCTCTGTTTGCAACAGATGGTTTCAGCCAATTAAAGTCCTCATACAAAATGTGCAATTTCATTTTTCAGTTACGTCCTTCATCCCAGTCCCAGCCTCGCACGCCTTCCCCTTCAAACCGTTGGAGACCGTTTGACTCTTCTTGGTGGCAGAGCCCACTTTGTTGTTTGACCCACCATAAGAAGGTGGAATGACAGTAGACAATACGTCTATCAGTATCAATACACACACACACACGCACACGCACGTATGTATAATTGTTTTAGGTGTGTCATTATGTACAGAATAACATGTCATTTCCATCTATTTCCTGAAGTGCACAAAGAAAAAGAAATCTACCTCCCATCATTTTTTCCCTCCAGAGTGTCTCTAATGCTGTTCTGTACACCGAGGGTTTCATCTTCCAGATGCGCAAAATAAAACTCACTGGTTTCATGAATATGGAATTGTGTGCATGATGACAGAATGTCCAAAATGCTGGAGGGAATTGATGCTATTAGGTAATTTAGCCACATGCAATGTGATCTACAGGAATTAAAACCTGTTGTTTTCTTTTACTGTTTCTATCACGTTTGGAAAAAAGGTGCAAATTGACTCACGTTTCAGCAGTTAGTTGTTATTTTGCTGAGAGACATTTCCTAATCATCTCTACTCACAGATTTATTTCAGAGCGATTTAATGATGAGCTATTTCCTGTTTTGCTCCTCTTCTCATGTGAGGAAATCAGATTAAAAATGCAGCTGAACGAAGAGAAAAATTATATCAGCTGTTTTAATACACAAACCTTTTTTTCTCCAAGATGAATGTGATGCATTAAAGGTGCATTAAGGAGTTTGCATGTTTTATGCGAAACAGCGCCCCCTGCAGGCCTTGGGCGTAATGCAGCTTAGTGAAAAACTCGTCCCTGTGGCTCACGTGCACGGAAGAGGGGAACTCCTTCCTCGCTCTTTTAGTAGCGCTCGAGTAAAATTTAAGTTTCTTTTACCTGGTGGAGTCTGTGTGGAGCTGTGGCAGTGCTAGAAGCCAGTCTTTTCTTACTTTCTGGAAGATCCTGCTCAGTTGTTGCTCACTAAGCATCTGGAGGAGTAATGGCGGACAAAACGAAACCTAACTAAATCAGGCCAGCCGGAGCGTGCATTAAATCATTCCTCTCAAATTCTCCCCAAAAAAATGCTGGTGCCGGACCGGCACTGCAACTTTTAAGTGACAATTTAGCGCTGTTAGCGGTACTTGCAATGAATATGTCAGGGCGCATTGTACACATCATTAAAATTGTGTAATGTGTTTATGGTGGAAAATAAGTATTTTTTAAAGTTGAAAAACTCCTTAATGCACCTTTAAACGATGTAATGCAGACAGAAGAAGAAACACTGACAACTGTGACAGAGGCATCGCCTTGCTTTTACTTTGAAAGTAAAAGCCTTCTGTGTACTCCCAGACATTTACAACAATGTCTTTCATTTTGAAAATACAGGAATTTATTCAACTATTATTTACTTGGTGTGATTCCAGTGGAGCCAAGTCTGACCTTTAGTTAGAGTTAATCACCTCTGATGGCAGCTCTGCCGATATCCATGTATTTCATGTGTTTTGCTCTGTCTACTGGTAATTATTTCATCCACACTGAGTGCTCAGCTTTCCAACCAGTCCTTCAACAATTAACTGAATTTGAGTGTTGCACACAGTATCGAAGCTGTTCCTGAGACTTGCTCTTCTGGATAGACGCTTCCGATGTTGTTCCTGGGATCTGCTGCAGCCGCTCTCCTAGTCTAAGATCAATCAATCAATCAATCAATTTATTTTTGTATAGCCCAGTATCACAACAACAGTTGCCTCAGAGGGCTTCAAGATGTTACATTTGTCGGTAAAAGTAAAAACAGTGAATAAGCATAATGGTAATATGTCAATATTTACAGTAACGAGATAGAACGAAGCAACCACCGCCTTCGACCCTCACATCCGGCAAGAAAAAACTCCAAAAACCCAGTGGGAAAAGAAGAAATCTTGGGGAGAACCACAGTATGGAGGGATCCCTCTCCCAGGGACGGACAGCTTTGGCAACAGCTAGCATGAGACAATAAGAAGTAAAGCCTAGGACTATGTTGAGGACAGTCCGTTGGACGGTCCAGCACAAGAACCACGGATCCCAGCAGTAGAACCGAAGCCAGTCCACGGGCAGGACCGACAGGGGTGTCCTCCCGGTCCGGACGGAGCTTGTTCATAGGCCTTCGTAATAGTGGAGTCAGCAACTGAAACTGGAGAAGACTCCCCCTCGAAGGGGGGGACAACAGGTGAAAAGCAATGAACGGACTAAAGGGAATAACATTCAGACATTAGAGGAGGACAGGGCTCAGTGCACCGTACTTCCCACAGCATTCTAGCTCCTGGGGCAGCTTTGTGGATACTTAACTGTTTAAACTAGTATTTAGTTAGTATAGTTTAGTTTAGTTTAATTTAGTTTGGTTTAGTTTAATTTTGTTTAGTGTAATTTGGTTTGGTTTGGTTTAGTTTAATTTAATTTAATTTAGTTTAGTTTAGTTTAGTTTAGTTTAGTTTTGTTTAGTTTAGTTTGGTTTACTGTAGTTTGGTTTGGTTTACTTTAGTTTAGTTTAGTTTAGTTTGGTTTACTTTAGTTTGGTTTGGTTTGTTTTAGTTTAGTTTAGTTTAGTTTAGTTTAGTTTAGTTTAGTTTAGTTTAGAATCCCTAGCTGACCTGATCATAGGCTGCATCGAAGAGAAACGTCTTGAGCCTAACCTTAAATGTGGAGACTGTGTCTGCCTCTTTGACACCACTTGGAAGCTGGTTCCATAAAAATGGTGCCTGATAGCTAAAGGCTCTTCCACCTAGTGTCCATTTAGAGACTCTAGGAGTCACCAGTAACCCTGCATTTTGAGAGCGAAGTGCTCTGATTGGTTGATAAGGCGTTAAAGCATCTTGGAGATAGGTTGGAGCCATCCCATTTAGGATTTTGTAAGTGAGGAGAAGGATTTTAAATCTAACTCTAAACTCGACTGGAAGCCAGTGAAGAGATTTTAGAACGGGAGTAATGTGTTCACGTCTTCTAGTTCCAGTTAATAATCTGGCGGCTGCATTTTGAACCAACTGAAAGTTTTTTAATACACTTTTTGGGCAGGCTGCGAGAAGGGAGTTGCAGTAGTCCAATCTCGCAGAAACAAATGCATGGATGAGTTTTTCTGCATCGCTTCTAGGTAAAATGTTTCTTATTTTAGCTATGTTGCGCAAGTGGAAATATGCTGTTTTACAAGCCAGGTTGATGTGTGCTTTAAATGAGATATCCTGATCAAATAAGACCCCGAGGTTCCTCACAGTAGAGGAGGAGGATACACTGACGTTATCTAAGGTAATAATCTGTTTGGATAGACACTCTCTCAGTTTATGGGGGCCTAGTATAATGACCTCTGTTTTGCCAGGATTCAGACGGAGATAGTTCGTAGTCATCCAGGTTTTAATTTCTCTGATACAGTCACTGAGTCTGTCTATTTGATTAGTTTGATCAGGTTTCATAGATAAATACAGTTGTGTGTCATCTGCATAGCAATGAAAATTGATATCGTGACTTCTAATTATGTTCCCTAAAGGAAGCATATATAACAGAAATAAAATTGGCCCGAGCACGGACCCTTGAGGAACCCCATAACTGACCTGGGAGCACGGTGAGGACTGTTGGTTAACGTGAACAAATTGGTACCTATTAGATAAATAGGATTTGAACCAGCAGAGGGCTTTTCCTCTGATGCCAACCTCACATTCTAACCTCTGCAGGAGAATATTGTGGTCGATTGTATCAAAAGCTGCACTGAGGTCTAGGAGAACCAGGATTGAGACTAGACCTGCGTCAGCCGCCAATAGCAAGTCATTAGTGACTTTAACTAACGCAGTCTCAGTGCTGTGATAAGCTCTATATCCTGACTGAAATTTCTCAAATAAACTATTGTCCTGTAGGTGGCGGTAAAGCTGTTTAACCACAACTTTTTCCAGGACTTTTGAAATAAAAGGCAGATTTGATATCGGTCTGTAGTTAGCTAGAATATCAGGATCGAGATTAGGTTTTTTCAGCAGTGGTTTGATTACTGCGAATTTAAATGACTGTGGCACATAGCCATTTTCTAGAGAGGTATTTATTATAGTTATGATCGTATTTAAGATAACTGGAAGGATATCTTTGAAAAGCTTAGTTGGAATTGGATCTAGGAGACAGGTTGAGGTTTTAGAAGACATTACAATTGAAGTAATCTCAGCCCCATTTACTAATGAGAAACTATCTAGTATTTCAGGTATTTCAGGTGGAGGCAGTGGCTGGATTCCCTGAGCTTGATCTGAGGAAAGCGCTTCACTGATTTTACCTCTAATGGTTATGATTTTATCATTAAAGAATTTAAGAAAGTCATGGCAGTTTAAAGATTCTGGGATTACTGGTTCCACTACAGTATGACTGGTTGTCAGTCTGGCTACAGTGTTGAATAGAAACCGAGGGTTATTTTTGTTTATTTCTATTAAACGAGAGTAATATAATGTCTTGGCTTTAAAGAGAATTTGTTTATAGCTTAGCAAGCTACATTTCCAGGCCTTCAGAGATTGTTCTGATTTAGATTTACGCCACAGTCTTTCTAATTGCCGAGTTTTTTGTTTGAGAACACGGGTTTCAGAATTAAACCATGGAGCAACGCGCCTGGGTCGATTGGTTTTCAGCTGCAACGGGGCCACTACGTCAAGGGCAGATTTTAGTGAGTGCATAGCACTGTCAACAAACTGATCACTGTTATCACCACTGGCCAATAAGCTCATTTCTGTGAGTTCACAAGATGATGCAGCAAATGCAGGCTGGATCAATTCTTTGTACCGAGCCACAGATTTTTCAGATAATGTCCGTATCAGCTTAATTTTATCTTTTTGAGCACAGTAGTCTTCAATCAAAACCTGAAAAGTAATTAAAAAATGGTCTGAGAGAATAGGGTTCTGAGGGAGAACATTTAGGTCACTGACTTCTATCCCATATGTTAAGACCAGATCCAGGGTGTGCTTGTGACTATGAGTGGATTCATCAACATTTTGAGTGAAACCGATACTATCTAATACTGCAATAAACGCATTACTCAAACTATCACCAGAATCATCCACATGGATGTTAAAGTCACCTATTATAAGGATCTTGTTATGAGTCAATACTATATTGCTTAAAAACTCTGAGAACTCAGTTAAAAAGTCAGAGTAAGGACCAGGAGGTCGATACACAATAATTAATAGCACAGCTTTTTGATTCTTCCAATTTGGACAAGTAAGCGTTAGTATTAAGCTTTCAAAAGAGTTGAATTTAACATTAGTTTTGGGTTTAAGAAGAAGACTGGAGTGGGAAATCACTGCCACACCTCCACCTCGACCTGTTGATCTAGCTGTTTGGAAATTAACATAGGTTGGAGGGGTACATTCATTGAGCCTCACATAATCATCTTGCTGGAGCCAAGTTTCTGTTAGAGCAAGGAGATCAATGTTATTGTCACCGATAAGGTCATTAACTAACAGAGATTTAGTGGAGATTGCTCTAATGTTTAGTAGACCACATTTTATGTATTTCCTACTGGAAAAGTTATTTTGTCTTGTACAGATGTTAAGCTTTTTACCCATTGACTTTTTTTTAATGCTTTGAGCACTTTGGACAGACTCAGTCTCTGTTAGCCTAGGTAAACCTCCATGCTTGACTTGTAAAAATCCGGGAGCAGGATTAGTGACGGGATCAACAAGATCAACAGAGGAGTGTTCTACACGACTGCTCTGCGCCCGGGGCTCATAGCTGGATTGTCAATTTAGAGTTCGAAGCCGATCAGCCATATTGTAAGATCAGCGCCCTGAGTGCTCCATACTGCTGCGGGAACCACTCCAGCTTTAACCCTCCACATTTGTTCCCGCTGCTTTAGCCACTGTTGCCTTCTTCTGTTGTTTGTTAACCACCACAGTGTCTGGTTGGTTTGCCAGCAGCTGTTTGTCAGTCTGGCAGCTGCAGTCCCACAGGATCTTACCCCTGTTGTTCTCAACCACCTTTGGGGGGATATCCCACTGGAATTTAGTTACTTTGAGTCCATACTGGGTGCAGATGTGGAGTGCTCTATCTCAGCCGCTTGGTTGTGTCTCTTGGTTACGTCTCACACCCTGCTACTGTGAGCTGGACTGTTCCCGGTTCATCTTTACACAGATTGCATCTTGGGTCTGATCTACTGAGTTCTTGTGCGATTGGTACGTCTTCTTGATATCAGCCACTTCCTCTATCTGGCAGCGGTGCATACCATGTAGGGAATTTCTCTGAGTTGATAACGGGCAAAACAAACTGTAATTTAACCCAGCAAGGTATACTGTGGAAATACAGAAGCCACAGAAAGCCGAAATGTGTAAGTTGTGTGAAGTAAATGGTGTGCAAGTGAATTTCTTTTCCCGTGTGTTTGTGGTAAGAGTCCTTATTTGTTTATGTTTTAAAGGACATTTATTTGATGTGTCTTGTCCGGTCTGCTGGTGAAGGAGCTCAAATTGCTGAGAGGGAAAGGATCATTTATCCCCTCCAATGACAGAAGTGATTCAGCAGAAGAGACGATGCGTGGCGTGAGAAGAGGGTGTCTGCTGGAGATCTTTGTGTATGCTGTATCTGCAGTGCCACGGACACACACACACACACACACACACACACACACACACACACACACACACACACACACACACACACACACAATCTTCAGCATGGCAAAATGTAACATCAGAAACAGAGGAGGGCTTGTTCTGCCCTTTTCGCCTCAGATGGCACAACACTTTTCCTAAATCTTAATGAGCTGTCCACACAGTGATATTTCTATACAGCAGTCACTGCTCCAACGCTCCACCAGCGTTACTAAAGAAAACATTGTTTGGGTTTATGTAGCAAAAAGTGACCCTGCCCTGTTTGTGAAAGATGTCGTGACACTGACATTATTTTTATGCAATCTTTTTTTTTTCCTTCCATTACTCAGTGTGAAAGTTACATCACCAGATTGGAAATATATTTTCCAGCTTCCTTCAGATTCGGGTCCTTTATTCATTGTCAGTTCTCTCCTGTAGCCCTGCTCTTAAACAAAACGTCTCTCTTCTTCCCTAAATCTTCAATTCACTTCTGCAAATAAGACATGCTTAGAAAATCTGGTTGTAAACTCTTCACATCTATTAGAACTGAAAACGCCTTCTCGAAGCTCTTTGTTTTCTCAACTGTTCCCGTAATTAGCCAGCTTAATTAGATGTTTGTATTTTTACTCAGCTGAAACAATGTTATATAATCACTCTTAAATTATTTAATTACTATGTCAGTTTAAAAAAAAAAAAAAGATGAGTTTTCACACCAGTCTGCAGTTACAGCTGCATATCATTTCACAACGCAATGATCTAACAGCCAGGAGGCCTAAAAGCAGATGTTTTTCATTACTGCTTGAGACCAAAGTCGAATAAACCAGACCTTTTGCATAACAGATCTCCCAATGTGTCATAAAACAATCAGCGATCGCACATAGCCACTTTACAAAAATGACATGGACCTTCTTTGTGCTGCCAAGAAAACTTAGTCCCACGCAGGAGAGAAAATGAAGGTGTCCTGCAGTATCAGACAACAAGAAGGGGCTTTGTAAATATAAACATAGAGACACAATTTGACAAATTTTTCCATTTTTTTTTCCATTTTTACAGTGTAGTCCTTTGACGCCATTGTGCAGGCGGTGCTTTTGATGGTAGACAGGACCAGCAGAGCCTCTGCTGTAATGCACCATGTGTTCTGATGTCTTCTTTTCATAGCCACCATAAAAAAAAAAAAAAAACATTTTATTACTGTGCATTGCACTAAAGGCCTCAGTATGCTTCCCCGTCGCAGCGACGCCGCTCCTACGGCGTGTACGTAGCACCCTACGCAGCGCCTCTGCTAGGGCTTGACGTGCACCTCCCAAAAATCCTAACGACGCGTCGTGGCGACGTGAACGTCGAAGGTTTTGATAGGTCTGTTTTCACGTTGTTTATAGAATGAAATAGAACTCACCCCGAATGCTTTTCTGATCTGAACACTGCTTCGGGAGAAATTTAGATCCAAAATTGAGCGGCACACATCCCTATGCTGTTAGCAGACGGGGCTATGTGTATAGCTGCTCCTAAAATGGCTTTAATCATCCAAAAACTCATTAGTTTCACCAATATTTCATCATGGTCCGCTCACGCCTCTCCTCCATGACAGCTCGGTGTCGCCAAATATGTCATATATGCAGATATATGTTATGCACACGTGTCTAGATATCTATGTCTATAGATCTATGTCTAGGTAAAGCCGGAGCTACGGAAGCCGCATTGTTGTTGTGACTGCTGACTGCCACGCCCGCCTAGCGGCTTGGCGGTGAAATTGCAGAGAAGGGCGTTCCCTTGACGTAGAAGCAAGATATGTTCAGTGGCGGCGTAGGGTTGCCGGCGTAGGAACGACGTCGCTGCGACGGGGAAGCATACTGGGGCCTTAACTCTTCTGTAGGATATTACTGTATAGACAAGCCTAAACTTCCCAAGTCCCAAGTCAGTGAGCACAACTTTGCCATCAGTTTTCTCAAATGGGTGATTCTGCTTTGCAGGAAAACCCTAAATGCACATGTTTCAGAAATTAATATTAATGGTGATTTCAATGATTTAAAAACGATACTTACTGATATCTGAACTCATAGCTAAACTGTAGGAAATCGTACTTAATTGCTTAATCCACTTGCACATTGTGGCACGTAGAGCCGACTTCGGTAGCCAATCCTCTCCACTGCCATGTGTTCTGTTCGAGCTAGTGGGCTTGGTTGAGGGTCATGGTGCAATGTGAGGTCCTGGGTGATCACGCTGATCCAACTCGAGGAGGTTGGAAGTCAAGCATCTCACTGTTTGGGGTTCGGGGGGGCATGTGGAGCAAGTGACCATATCAGCAAACTCTTTATTTAGCCACCAGGTGCAGGGCTTTGTCTTATTGTTGAGAAACCTGGGAATTCCGAAAAAGACACTATCTCTACATGGCTATTACTGACCTGGGATCAGCCTTTGATGCAGTCGATCATGTATCCCTGCGCAAAATCCTGAAGACTCTCGGCACTCCATCTAAAATAACATCCTTCTTCCAGCATATGTACCCTGGTGCAGAAAGCTTTGTCAATGGGAAGGACTCGGATACGTTCACAGTAAATAGCAGCTGAGGGCAGGGTTGTGTGGCCCTGACTTTTGAAACTGCGTCATCAACCACCCGATGACGAGTGTGTTGAAGAGTCCCTGGAGAGCAGTTTGGCGACTACAACCTTGTGGACTGAGAGTATGCAGATGACGCTGCCCTTATGGCTACCTCACTGTAAATTGGAGGTGATCCAGATTTAAAAAAAAAAAAGAGGAAACCGTTGATCTAATTTATATGACACCTTGAGTGCCATCTGAACAAAATATCCACCTTTTATTCATTTCACCTGGTTTTAATATTGCGGCTGATCAATAATTATGGGTACATGTGTCTATGGATGCTCTGCAATGATGGTTTTATATTCACAGCGGGACGCTTAAGGCACGACAGCACTGATGGAAATATAGACAAAATTAGCATTTATGCCTGCTTGTCAGTGTTTGTCAGAAGGATCTTCTGAGGCGGCCATCGCAGCAGCAGCAGCAGCTGCAATGTGACACTGTGAGCCCCGCGGTGTTGCGGTGAATTGAGGATGCAGCCAAGGCCTTTGCTTGAAAGCTCATCCATCATGTTGCCCGCTGAAGTCGGCGCTGATCTCTTTGTTTGTTTCGGCTGTGTGGAGAGTCAAGGTTGAATGTCGGATCGCTGGGATGTGACGCTTGACCAGTGTTGTTGTCGTCGCTCCGACGTGTGTCCCTTGACCCGGTGTTTAGACACAGAACACGCAGTATGTAGCCATGTTCTGTTTTTATTATCAGTGGCATGCTGTACCTGGTTTTCTTCGTTCCTTTACTTTGAAATATTACAAAAAAAAAAAAAAAAAAAAAAAGAATATTGAATATGTTGTCTCTGATAAATATGGCAGATTGAGTATTTTCTTCCAGTGTGGGCTGTATTGCGCTATAGAAATGCATGAGCTGGGTCTTCTCCTGAACAATTAATGATTGTTATCCAACTTTGAGAACACAAGCATAGACAATCACGCACTCGCATTTACATGTGGGGCCAATTTAGGGTCACCAGTTAACCTCATATGCATGTTTTTGGACTGTGGGAACTTCGAGAAAGCTCTCACATGTACAGGGGAGAACATGCAAACTCAACACAGAAAGGTCCCTCAGCCTTCTCGTTATGAGGAAATACCTCTAACCACAGCATCACTGTGCAGCATGGGTTGTGTATGATATTAAAGAAATATATTTAAAAAACACGCACACAGAATTGAAACAAGATAAACTGAACCCAAAATACTCACTGAATAAAGTCAGTGAGTATTTTATTGATTGTACATACAGTAGCTTTTAATTCACTGCAGATAAATCTTCAAGGATGGCATAAGCTTCCGTCTTACATGGAAATATTTGAAAACTTTTATTGTGAAATCCTTCGGAATCCCCCAATCCTTCAAACACAGTGGCTACATGAAGGTGTTTCTTTGTGGCCTGCTGTTGTAGTGACCCCAGATTATAGCGCATTGTGATTGCATTACATAGATTCTGACATTCTTGAGCTTGACTTCAGTGTGGGTTTCAGAGGGGATCCTGGAGGCTTAACAGGCTTATCCCACCTTGTTATCCCTCATTGTCCTCCTCCTTCCACCGTCCTCGTGCCTCAGCTCACCTCCTCTTCTCTGGAGTCAACAAATGCGGAGTGAATCTGCTCAGCCTCAGCGGTACAGGTTCAGGTATCCTCATGGATATTTTTACTATACTTACTGTTCTTTCTGTGTGGAATTATTCAAGCTCTTCACTCTAATTACATGGTAACAAAAGTGATGCCATTTTGGTTTTTGGTCTGTTTACTCGACTCATCGCTGGATGTATGATCAAGGTCAGGCGTAGGATTTCCCCCCTTTTTTTTTTTATTAATCAAATTTTTCCTGTGGCAAATTGGTGCAGTGTCTTTGTTATGAGCATTGTGCATCGACTGCTTTTGCATCGTGTTTATGTTAATACACTTGAGAGGCAATTTAGTTTGACATAGAAACTATGAATTATGTATGACTGTGGCAGCTTCAGTCACTGTATTCAACAACTCCAATAACCGCGTTAGACTTTACCTTAATGAGACTGGTATTAAAACTCCATGACCAAAGTGCCGCATATGGAAATTTAGTATGAAAGACCTATTAGTAGAATGGTTTGGGTTAATTAATATTGATACCGTAAACAAATTAGACCTTTTAGAGGTTCACGGCTGACTTTAATTAGCTTCTGTGTGGATTAGCTTTCTTCAGGAAGTCGAGAAAAGAAATAAAAGCCAAGAGAAAACTGTTGTGCTTTCAGCTCACACAGTAGAAAGGATAATAAGCCATTGATGTTTATTCATTACCTTACTTCATTAGTTGTCAGTTCTTGCCATAGTCTGTAAAACCAGCTATGCAAAGAGAGAATGGCTGTTTTTAGAAATGCTCATAGAGAAATATTTCTCACAGTCCCACAGCTGATCTTATCGTGCTCCAGGGTGTTTACTCTTGTCACAGGCAGCTCTTTACCACTGTAATCATGTGATTACATAGGGCTGTCTTTATGTGGATGTGTGAGTGGCGCCATCTGCACACTGGTGCACAAACAAGCACGTCTCAGTGTATACGCATGAAAACATACTTCCCCGTGTTTACTCTCATTCTGTGAGAGAGTGAACTGGGCCTGATGGCCTGTCCAGGATGCGTCAGTGGGCTGGGAGCAGCCCCTCCTCCCAAAGACCATGGGCTGGATGAAGTGGTTCAGAAGATGGATGGATTGAAGGCAGTGTGAACATAGATCAAAGACCTGCAACCGTTCCATAAACAGGATGCAGCCGGTTTGACGCCTTAACGTATTTATAGATTGTCGATGAGTTCTTCGTTGGTAAACAATGCCTCTAAACCAAGGCTCTGCAACCTTTATGTCTTTATGACTTTACGTCAAGTCAAGACATAAAGCACATTTAACCATTAAAATCAGGCGAATGCTGGTTATGAAGTTTCATACTTGGTTTTAATGCACAAACAAAAACTATATCTTATTATGCATTCATGATGTTTTAACTACAGTTCAGAATATAACTTTTTATTAAATTTAATCTATTTTTGTACCTGATTTTAACAATTTTGTTCCTGTTTTTAGCTTTTTGTTGACAGTTTTGAAATTTTAGCCATTTTATCTCTTTTTAAAAAGTTTTATATGCTTTTTTCCCACCATGCTTAATTTTCGTATGTATTCAGATTTTCATGCTATTCTATTATTTTTTTTCCCCCATTTCTTGTGGTTTTACCTATTTTTCCCAATGTTTCTTGTACCTTTTTTTAATCCCTTTTGAACCTCAAACCTTTCGAACATATGATAATTTAAAAATAAGACCGTCGTGAGACAGCTTAGTTTTACCCTACTGATGATGTGTTGCTGCAGTAGTAATCCTATAGTAATAGTAATCGATGTTTATTCATGTATCGTGCTGTGAAGTTTTCATGGAGCCGCTACAGAGGGACTGAAGAGCCACATGCTGCAGACCCCTGCACTAAATGATCCATCATGCATTATGTTAACTTCAGCACCTCCAAAGCGTTGGTGGTGTAGAGTCATGTCACAGCAGCTATCCAGCTCGTGTTTCATTTACATCTTCTGGTCCAATGTTAAAGCGTGAAATGAATAGGAAGGAACCCGAGTGCAAACTTTCCTCTTGCTCTCTCTCAGGTTTTTTTTTTTTTTTTTTTTGAAAACCATCCAAGACATGTTGAAAATGCCATGCAGCACCTTTGCATGAGCAATGAGAGGACTCATTGTGCAGATGTTTGGTACAGGCCATATTGGAAGTGAGCCAGTCTACTGTCACCTTAGCAAGAGGAGCTTTGACTTCCTCTGAAGTCTCTCTGAGGGCCCAATTATATGGTCTGAGGCACAGATATGTGATCTTCTCCATTCCAGAATAGAGTAGTGGAGAGGTTGACACAGGTGACCAGCCTCTCATCCTGTGATGGGATGTTCTTTTAAAGCTAGGATCACGGGCCTCGCCCTCTCACTGGGGTCACCGTGCAGGTGCAGATTTATTCTAATATTGATCAAGTTTCTTCCCTTCAACATTATGGTGACAGTGCAAACTTAACTCTCCGGACAGCTGGAAAGGTCTTCCTGATATCACTGTTAGAATTTGTGTTTACTTAAGCACATCTGAGGTCTTTCAATGAACTCCAGAACAGTTCAGCAGGAACGTTTGGATCATTTCTGTTCATCTTACTAATTAAGACTGCAAAGCAATACAACTTCATAAAATACACTCAATGTTGATACCTAGAGCAGTGGCTGCCAGCATTTTCAAATTTTAACCTTCTCAAAGAGAACAGAGCAGGGTGTGGAGACTCACATGCATTTTAGTTGTTAGGACCTACACAATTGGAAACATTGAGACTGTCCAGTATGTATATATATATATATATATATATATATATATATATATATATATATATATATATATATATATATATATATATATATATATATATTATTTTTTTTTAACTCTCACCATTGGTTTCCTAAACTGAGCAGTACAGATAATTGTCTCATCATACAATATCTTGGAAAGGGACGGTATTATTTATCACTTTATCTTTAAGATTCAGAAATAGTGGACTGCTATGAGTGAAGTGTGTCACGTTGGTGGCGGTGGTTCCCTGCTCTCGCTCACTCTCTGTGTTGCCCCATAAACAGCTGTGCCGCCGTCAGATGCCCCCTCTTGACAGTCTGCCATGTCAAAATGGCTCCTCTAATCCCGAGTCCCATCACAGCCCGCAGCATGCAGCTAAACTCCCACACTCGTGCCCTCGCCTGCTCTGATATGTTCAACCCCGGGAGACGGACACGAGCTCCGATTTGATCTGTCCCCTCTCTCTCTCTCTCACATACACTAAATGTGTGTGCAGCCAAGAAAGTGGAGATGCAGCACTGTGTACTGTGTTTTGATTGAACTGTTTAAATGCAAATCCGATTTTTCAATGTGTAGATTTATGTTAATATAAGATGAACACACATTGTCTTTTTCACTTTGCACTGTGGGGAATGTGTTTAATCTTGATGATGAATATATATTTTTTGAGAAGATAGTTGTCCACATAGTTATTGAATTGAATTTGTTGACTCTGGAAGTAGAAGGTAAGACGTCCACTTGTCTTTTCTTTCATCCTGCAGCTCACAGAGCGGTCACTGTGGTGTTATCCCATCTAAAGCGTGTTCGTTGATGGTTGCCCACAGAGACACTCTGGGGCTTCTGACTCTGAGTCAACTTGTCTGCCCCAGCAGGGTTCATCTAATCAATTCATGCATCAAAAGGAATATTTTACTCTGAAACACTCTCACATGTTTATATTTCATTAATCTGTAATGAGCATTTCAAGTATTATTTTGAGCAAATGAAACTTTTTTTTTTTTCGTTACCCAGCCACTCTGTTTAGAATTCAAGAAACGTGTTTTAGATAAATGGATCAACTCCAGATCAACTTAAACCTTCTAGAATGATCAAAAACTCTGAAATTCTCACATATTTAACACTGTGAAACATTTTATAAGTGGTTGTATAGTAAGACAGTTGCACTCTTCAATAATCTCGTTACTTTTTGATTGAATTCGAAGTTAAATTCCCAAAATATCATAAATTGTAACCCACCTGAGTCGCAGATGGGCTCCCGCTTCACTCCATGTTGAAACTCTGTTCCCCCTTAAAGAGTCTGTAGCTTGGCGAGAGGGCAGAAAGCTCCCTGATTGGACAGTTCAATCACCTAGAGATGTAAAGACGGAGACAAAATTCACAACCGCAATCTCAGAGTCTTGTTTTTTGTGCTTCGCATCTGAAAACAGGGTATTTGCAAAGGAACTTCTATTTTTTTTCACAAATGCAAATCTTTTTTACAGCCATATAAATCCTCTCCCATACATTTTCAATGTTGCATTTCTTGTCCTGATATTTTTATGGGATGACAGAACTTGATTTACAAATAAAATCTCTATAATTATGTACAAACATTAATTTACAGATACAAAATATTTATGACCCACTCAATGAGCAAATGAGCATATCAGGTGTTTTTGCTGCACATTCAGAGGACATTCTCAGGGGAGCCAGAATGAAAGTTTTTTATATATCTTTCTTGTACGTTGCACGGTTCTCTTGTCGAGATGTTGTATTGATGTCAAAGAAAAGACGTTTCATTGACACAGTTATTGACATCCAGAAGATGCCCTTAAAGGAGCCACAACAAATATTGAACCTGTGCAAACCTGAGATGTTTTCTTATATTGTAGCTCTACTGATGGTTTTGCATGACTGCTGTTTGGCTAGCATGGGGTTTTTTAGGTTTCAGTAAGATAAACTGCAGCACATTATGGTAGTACAATGACGGTCACCTCTTAGTTCTCTTACTGCTTACCTTTTAAAGTTTTCATTCATTGCATTTACATGGAATCATTCATCCCTTATTTCATACATTTTAGCCAATTATCTGAAAAGCTTAAAGACTTGATTTGATGCAAAGACTTTAAGCTTTTTGATTGTACAGTGATTTATTGTTTAATAAATTTGTTTCTAGTTGAATTTGATGTTAAAACAGGATTCTTTTCTTAAGTAGAACAACAGACAATCATCTTAAAAAAAAACCTTAAAAATTACTGATTGTACCAAAAAAAAAAGCAGAACCTGAAATGTAGTCGACTACAAAAGAAAAGATTGAAAATGAAATTTTTACTTTATTGACACTAAATTTTTACAATGACTGAAATAAACTAAATCCCATCAAACAAAATCCCTTAAGATATCGCCATTTAGTATTTTGTAAAACCGTTTAAGCTGCTATGTTGAATGCCACGACTTCCTGTTCCAATTTCAAAAATAAAAATCCTTCCACTGTTATTTCTTTAATGTGATTACATTTTTTAACTGCGCCCTCAGTACTAAATCCCATTATTCTTTCGCTGGAACTGAAGGGGTTGAAGTAACGAGCCTTATTTATGGATGGAAGGACGAGAAAGGACACATTTTTGTGTTCACATGGATAGAAGTCATCTGGAAATAATACTTTGAGAAAGTGCAGAAACCTGTAAAAAAACCACTGAAATACAGATGCTTGTCACCTCAGGCTTCTATAAACATCTTTGCTGTTACCTTTTGCTTTACTTTTAGTTTTTCAGTGGACTCTTCTGCAGAGTTGCGTATTTTTGAAGTTGACTCTACGGTCATGTCTTCAGATCAGAGCCTCCAACTCTTTCAATGCAAACAGTCAAGTGGGAGCAGTAACCGCTGGTAATTTTCCGTCTCCCTCTGGAAGTGTAAAATGGCTTCATTTTTTATTCTGCTGCTCTGGTGGTAACGCTAAGAAGAAGTACATTTAATATTAATATCAAATGGACCACTCAGTCATCACACTCCCAAAAATCTTAGCTTCCTAAGAAGATCTTTCATCTACAAATACATGAAACATTTATTTCGTCTGTTCGGTGCCAGAGATGGAATTTGAACCTGCAAAGGAAGTACCTTATTACAAAAAAAAAGTCTTTGTTCTTTGACAGTTTTCATTATTGATTATTGAGTCTTGAATATTAGCGTATTATCGTTTGTACACATGATCCATTACATTCATATTTGTTTTTCGGTGTGAAAATTCACTATACTCCTGAATTTCTGAAGATTTCCCAACCAGGCTGTTAGGTTGAGGTTAAAGAAACAACATGCAGCTCAGATCACTTAGTAACCTTTCTTTATGTCGACTGAACTTTTTTCCTATATATAACACGTTGTATACTCTTTTTAAACTACACAGTAAGGAGCTGTGTGTTGGGTGGTTTATTCTGTTGCTGTAACAATGCTTCCTGGCAAGAAATGTGAACGCATTGTAAGTTATTTTCCTTTTAAATGATGCCACGTGTGATGGAGCAAGCATTTGTGAGATGAACAGCAGTATTGAGTATTTGTATTACGCCTTTAAGATTTGCCAAATCTTTGCCTTCTCTGCCAAACAGAACAGCTTTGCTTTGCAGTTGACGTTTGACTGGTGTTCTTCAGTGAATTGAATAATGAAAGACTGAAGAAAAACACATATTGGCTTCGAATAATATTCTAATTTTGTAAGTAGGGGTCTGGAAGCACAGTCCAGCCTGGCGCCTCCTCCTTGTGGCGGTCCCCAGCCTGCACCCCATTCTTCTGACGGTGTTTGTCACATGTTGGTCGTTGTGGTTGTTTTGGTCTCTCTGGCACGAGCAGCACACACAAGATCATCTCACAGGTGTTAGATGGGATCGAGGTCGTCCCATCCTCCCCACTTCTGGAGGTCGTCTCTGACAAAGTCCACTTTTTTGGACCAAGTATCGGCATCTTGGAGGATAGAGTTTAACCCCCAGCTGTGCAGATATGGGATTTTAACTGGTTGCAAACTCTTATCTTGATATCTCCTGATACTGAGAAGTGCCAGTCAGACTGATACTGTTAAAAAAGACAATAGTTGAGCTTTCAAGTTCTGTTATTGTTACTACAAAAATATCTTCTACTAAATACTTTTTAAACAATTATGTAGTCTTTCCCTGTTTTCAATATAGTGCTGCAGCTTCATTTTGAAGTCACATAACGACCACCAGGAGTCATTTACTTTGGCTTCTGCGTCTCCGTTTGTGCACAGCAGCGTTTGAGCATGATCTCCGATAGGACAGAGGACAGATCTCATTTTCAGTCACTTTCTGAAAAGTTTGCTAAAAGCCCTGAATGATGGCACTCCAGAGGCTTCTGCCGTGCGAGCGCCCTCAGCGACACGGAGCCACTCGATAGGAACATTATCCTAATGCACCACGTCGACACGCACAGGAAGGATATAATGTAATATTTAGCGCTGGGCTTTGCATCGTGTGTAATGTGTGATAATTTGCTCACCTGCTTCAGATTATTCCACCTGTAAAACTGCTTCTGCTTTACATGGTCAAAAAGGGGTTTTTGCATCTTGCTTCAACTTCAATAATCAGAATGACTCTTAATACCATCATCGTGTTGCGTAAAGCTAAATTAAGCCAGTCGAGATGCGGAGACAAGGGCAGAGGAGAACAGCCTCGGTAAGCAGTAACGGGAGCGGAAAGACCGCAACAACACAATCCGTGACTGCACTGTCCTGACCCGCCCAGCCCCGCCACCGGAGTTCAATGCATCCGCGCCGAGAGTGACGGAGAGCCGGGATGTCAGCCGATCGGCCGGCTTTCATCTGGATGGAGAGAGGGAGCGCAGGAAGGAGAGAGCAGCCGGGGAAGAAAGAGAGAAAACAGGTGGCGGGAGAGTTCTCAGCTTCCCCTGAGTCAGCCAGGGCGAGCTTTTTTTTTTTTCACCGAGCGTCTCTTATACCCCTTTATCAATGAAAAATGAGAAACTATTAAGGTCAGCATGCTGCTGCTTCCCTAAAAAAAAATACTTTTCAGAACATAAGAAGCATTTATAACCCAAAAATACTAGATACAGATACCTCTGCACCAAAGCTATACAATTTCCTTCTGTTGTGTTTTCATGAGAAATCTCATCAAAGTTCACGGAGAAAAGTCTGACAGAAGCCATTGATAGTTGCCTTCTACTGATACTTATAGAAAAGCTTGTATTACATTTGCAGCACATTGCCCACTGACATGAAGCGATACTGTGAGGTATTTCTGAAATGTAGCGACAGCAAAAGAAGATCGCCGAAATGACAGCGAGCAGACTCTGTGATGCGCTTTAAGAGAAAATGTGAAGAAAGCAGAAGACGAGGCTCTGGAGGCTGTTTCATGTATGTCTTCCCCAGAATGACTCTTGACATGTAACTTAGTGAATAAACCACGGTAAGAAGAAAACCGTCAAGTTTGGAATCCTAGATTTATCTACTGAAACATTTAGTTTTTGGTTTTAATATTGAAACTTAATCAGAATGACAAAATAAGTTGTTGTGAATGCCTTTAAGTACAACAGTTATAGGAGTTTCAGAACTCACCCTATTTTATTTCTATTCATATTAAAATTTCCTTGATGTGTTTTATAGTGTCTGAAGTAATGGAGGTAATGAATGAGTGAATGTCTGACTAAACATGTTTTTTTCTTCTTCTTTTTTTTCATTTTGATATTGCGTACATGTGTCTCTGTGCTTGCAGAGTCCGCTGGGCTCCGGTCCAGACAGCTGATGCGTGTCTCATCCTGCTGCGCCGTTTGCTCCCTCTGAAATGAAATAAATAAATAAACAGCGTAGTGTCGCTTGTGTGACAGCCTCCCTTCCACCCATAATGTCACCTCGGCGTCGTTGGCGTCGCTTCAGCTCGCCGTTCTCCTCCTGCAGCCCTGCACGGACGTGACGCCTTCGCACAGACCCGAGATTCTAAATGAAATGAAAAATGAAAGCATGGAATAAATAAAATATGCACAAACGAATGTGAAATAAATATGCTCAGACTGGTTTCATGTGTAATTTTAAAAGAAAAACAGCTCAAAGCAGCCGCATCCTGTTGTCTGCCATCAGCAGAAGCCACTTGTGGTTCACTCGCTGAGAAAGCGTTGACCAGACTCCTCAAACGTGTTTCTGTGCTCTCGGGGTTACATCCAGCTCACTATTGAATTATGCCCTCTTGTTTACCATTTTCCGCACATAAGAGAACAAAAACAGCTCAAAGCTAGAGGAGAGAGCGTGTATAATAGTAGCGGAGCAGCAGGAACCCCGGCAGTGTCATGTCTGTGTCTTGGGAGCGCAGAGATAGCGTTGGCTCCACGGAGGAAGGAATCGGCGTGGAAATGAGGTCTGTGGTCACGGTGTGCTGGTTGGAGAAGGTTTAACAGGCAAATGAGGATAATGTAGCCGAGTCTCCACTGAAAATCCAAAATAACGTATACTTCAGTCATCAGGTAGCTTGTTTCGTCAACATGGTTCTAGTATTTATTACATGTATTTATTACATGAATGGTAGTCTGAGGTGATCATTGGAATTCTTTTCGTTTTCATTGTTTTCATTCTTTCGGCGCTGCTTGAAAATACAGTCACATAGATCCTACACATCTGTATTCTGCAACCTGACCTCACCTCAGGGTGCTGCATTTTCCAATAAAAACGTTTTTCATCTTTATTCTCAGATGACATCATGACAAAAATAGGTAAAATTGGACGATGAACATGTTAAATGTTTGATTAAAGCAAACATATTAAAATTCTATTGATGTATCAGATATTTCAATAAGTATCTAAGTAGCAGAAGAAGAGTTAAACCTATGAATCTTTCTCGGGCTTCGGTTTAAGATGAGAGGAGCTCATCTTCCACACATTGAAAATCCCTGCTTCAAACTGTGTGCTGCTTCCACTGAGTGACACATTAGCAGTCAAAATGTCGTAGCTTAGAGGCTGCCGGGGGAAATCAGAGTGAAGGAGCAGTGGATTTGTTGTTTGCTGTTGACCAATGGCTTCCTGTAGTTCTCTTATATTCTTATGCACAATTTTTCTGTTTAGTATGTGTGTATCTCTGTGTGTACTTCTGCTGACAACACTGTGGATTTCTCCTCTCTTATAGTTTGTATTTACTTCTTTTTTCCATTACTTCATTATATGAATCCATATTCGTAGTCTTTACAGTATAATTAAAAGAAAACAGTTATTTCTCAGAACTTGGACTGTCAGCAGTGTTTTAAGACAAAGTGATTTTCACACTGCGGTTACACTTTCTCACCAGCATGATTTCTGCAGAAGTTTGAGCTACAGTTCCACTGAACCTTGGCTGCTGTTGTCACCGCGTCTCCATTTTCCCTTCCTTTGACCACTTTTGATCGATGCTGACCACTCGCAGGCTGTGAGCACTTCACAGGAGCAGCAGCTTTGAAATGCTCCGGCCCAGCTGTCAAGCCACCGCCATGTGCTCCTTTTCAAACTTGCTCAAATCCATATATTTCTCAGCTTTGAGGATAATTTATTCACCCGCTGACAGGTAACACAATCGAGAATAAATCAGTGTTATTCACTTCACCCGTTACGACTGAAGACAGAGAAAAGCAGCACATTTCACTCAAAAAAAATCAGATAAATTCCTAAAGACATATTTGGATTTCTAAAGAGTAATAATGGTACACGAGTGTTTTGCTTGATAAATTATTTGACATCAAATTCAGGAATTTTCTCTCTCATCTTTATTCACCCACACTTCCCAGACCTTCCAGGCTCTTCCATCCTTTCCTCTGCACTCTTCTTCCTCTCTTCCACTGTTGAAATCCTCCCGTATGGTGCAGGCGGCAGGCTGCAGGTGGAGCTTTCACCTCCATCCCACACACTCGGACTCATGTTGCCGCTGGGTTCTCTAGTCAGTGGGGTGACCGGAGGGTGTTTTTTTGAGGTGGGAAGTTTTCTAATTGACCTTTCATTGCCCTTCTCTTGGCCTTGAATGCATCACACACACTCGTGTCTACACAAGCTTTTTTTCCCCCTGTTTCTTTCTTTTCTATCGTCATCTTTAAGGATTTATTAAAATAGCAGTGTAGCAGTTTCATTAATCACATTACGGCACATTTAGTGATTTATTGCAGTAAATGAATTAAGTGGAAACACGAATAGCATGAAAAGGCTGTCTGTAGGAAACGGATACTGGCAGTTAATGAATTTTGTTGATTTATTCCCCTGAAAACAAATTATAAAAAAGCATTATGCCAATTCTCTGGAAAATCATTGACATTTAAGAATCTATTCAAAGTTGGTAACCTGGAACATTCACTGAATTTGTAGGTATTAGATTCTATTACAGCCTTTATTTAATATTCTGGAGATGTTTGTGGACGGGGAAGAAAAATATTTTCATTGCCAGCTGTGTGAGCCCAGATTGCCTCGGGCTAATCATCGTGTGTAATTCAGAAAGCGAGGACTCGAAGGCCTCATATTTACTGGGAATATGCCGGACAGCTCTCACAATTTTACAGTTTATGCTCAAGTATGCATTTTCTCAATAAATGCGATTAGAAAACAGAATACGCAAAAAAAAAAAAAAAAAAAAACCCTGGGTGAGGATCTGCTTTTATTTCGCTGTCCAGAAACATGCTTACATTTTAAATGATCCCCAAAACTCAAGCTCACCCTGTGCTGGTTGCCCTCTGACACTGGAGGAGGTGTATGTTTGAGCGCTCACGGGGTGCACTTTAGTGAGGAAATCATGCTTGGGGGTGGGAGGTGTGACAGGACTGCAAAGTTTCTGAAGTGGATAAAAGAAAAATGATATGGGTGTGTGGAGTTTGAGCTGAGAATAAAGGAAGAGAGAGAACAGGATTGGATGAGAGACATCTCTACATCTGCAGTTTTGTATTAGTGCATTAATCACTTCTAGTATCTTGGTGCTACTTACTGCTCTTCCTCTCTTCCTCTCTCTCTCTCTCCCTCTCTCTCTCTCTCTCTCTCTCTCTCTCTCTCTCTCTCTCTCTCTCTCTCTCTCTCTCTCTCTCTCTCTCTCTCTGAGGCGTAATTTCTGCACCAAGCACTGTACCATAGCATGAGTCCATTGTGTGTGTTTTTTTTAGAAGTAGAATTATCTACGCTATACTTGAGCACATGGCTGCTATCTCTTGAATAATTCTGTTTGTTCCACTTTGAAGATCACGGCTCTTTTTTTCCTTTCTTCTTTTACGAAAACATAAACGTCTGCCCTTGGTGTGCTGCCTGCTTGATACTAAAAAAAAAAATGTGTTTATACCTCTAAACCTGACGTATTAATAGTATATGTGGCAGGTTTTCACCTTTTCACATCCTCAGTTAAAACATTGTAAATATCAAGTGAATTTTGTTGTCTTTTACAGCCTGTTCTATACATCAGAATACTTTATGCTCTACTACATATCTGTGCATGCACTGTTTGATCCCAGGCATCTTACATGATAGCATGACAAACCTGGCTCTTTGTAACGGCTTTATCTGTCTTGTTTAGTGAAGGTAATTCTGTTCTGACATGCTGGCTGAACGAATATGTGCACCGCTTAGTCAGTCTGATTTCTCACGCTGTCACTTAACAGGACAGAACATCAGCCTGCTGGTTTTTTTCCAGTTGTGGGGCTTAAAATTGGAGGAATTTGTTGTCTCTTGGCCATTAGACACTGTTTGCAATTGTAATTTTGTTTCAAAATGTTTTATAGTTTGATTTAAAGGACAGGAATCAAATAACCTTGCAAGTTGTTTGGTCTATGCACACACACACACACACACACACACACACACACACACACACACACACACACACATTGTGAGACTTTCCAGACTTTACATCAAATGAAAAAAAAAAAAAACCTTTATTCAGATTGATGTAGTGTCTGTACCGTTTGCAAACAATGTATCTGTGTTGTCATTAATTATCGTTAGCGTGTGATGATGGAGGGAATGGAAGAGGGAGAGACTGGAAAGATGATATAAAATTTTTGCCATGGATAGTGTGCATTTGATGAGGCTGTAGTAAGGATTAGCTTTGTGGTTTGAATTCAAACTATTTGTCCTGAGGAATTTTGGTGATTTGTGGACTGAGTAGTAGAAATAATGTCCCCGAGCCACTGGCTGTGGGTGGGCAGAGCAGCAGATGCGACTGGTGCATGAATTTTAAGTTGTTCTGATAATGGCCTGTGTCTCTTTTTTTTTTTGAACAAGTCATTAGGAACAGTTACTGGATTGCTGTTTCTGACAAAAGACCCTGTGGCTGGTGTTTATCCTCCTCCAGATTGCTACCTGCTTTTTCTTTCTTCGAACACAGTCCTGTTCTTAGCCTTCAAATGAACGTTATGTTTTTTTAAACATTTGTGACTCCAAACGTGTGGGCTTTTCACAAAAACACCATTTATCTGTATGTGACGACACTGGCTGCAACTACAAATCAACCGGACTAATTTATTCCAAAGTATCATGTCAGCACAGTGAAAAAAAACCTGCGGTACTAAATAAATAAACTGTCACTGGTTTTCTCCTCTGTTGACAGAAAAACCCTCCTACGATGCCTCTGGCTTCTCACCTCTACCCAGCGACCCTCCAGTCACAGGTGTTCCTGCTCGCCCGCCGGCTGAGGAGGTGCCTTTCCCAGTCATTCATTCGGATGGTGACCCAGAGCCGGAGGGGGAGAGTTTATCTGGGCAGCCCGCTTTTTCGTCTGTCTTAACTGTGATGGCGGGAACCGTCAAACATCCTGTGAGGCTTGATCAGAGCAGAACTGTGCCAACCATCACCAGGGATGAGACTCACACCACTCAATGGCCTTCAGGTAGTTCCAGCCTCGGCTCGGATGTGTCGTCCCCATCGTCACATGCGATGGATAAGACCCTTCCAGCCAGCTCAGGTCTGATTCTCAACACGTTTCATGAACCCATCACACGACCTCAGGCTCCTTATTCAGCAGCCTCCATTCCACCGCATGTCTCTTTAATGAATGGAAACAAGAATGTCTCATCCTTTCCATTATCTCCTGTATCGACGGCATCAGTGTCTTCTTCAGTTCCATCCGAGTCTTCCGTTTCCTCGTCACTTGTGTCTCTGTTTTTTCCACCTTATTCCTCTGAGTGGACAAGCAAAGCTGCCTCATCTCAAGGTCAAAGGGCCACGTCCAGTTCTGCTCTCCGCACAGAAACAGCAACAATATTGTCAACAGGTTTGAAGAGTCGGACTGACAGTAAAACCACCAGCCATTCACTGGCTGACCTTCAAGCTATCGCACATATTATCTCAAGCACAACACTCAAACCGACACGTTTTTCAAGTGAAACCAGCACTGAAAAGAGCAATAAAGTGTTTAAACACTCCTTTCACACATCAGTGGGTAAAATGTTTGAAGATATTAAAATATATGTAAGGAATGTGAACACGCGTGGAACTGAGCCAGCAGCAGAAATTGGTACACATACGATGTATTCAACTACTGAAAATAGTCAGTCTCTTTTAGATATTTTACATAGACCTGTTCAAACACAGAAGATAGGTATGAATTCTGAATCCACTCACAATTTTGAAATCAGTTCGTTGTTTTCTGCTAATCAAAACAGTCAACCTGTCCCAAGCCAGTCAGTTTCTTATAATTACATCCAGGAGATGTTAAGTCAAACATCCTCTGCGGAAAAGAATGACAGGACTGCAGTAGATAATCACACCTTTGTTGGTAAAAGCGATGCCAAGGTGTCGCCACTCAGTTCACATGTCGGAAAGCCAACTCCATCACCAGCGATGACAGTCACTGGCAGTAGTACGTTTTTAACCATGTCCTCGGAACCTCGGCCAGGTAGCACGTCTTTCCCTGCGATCACCAAGCTAACAAGTATCCGATCTGGCACAGGTTCCTCAGAGCATGCGTCTAATCCGGCTGATTTACCGATGGCGGCAGGTCACAGCAGTCCCAGAGTTCCTGCCATCAATATAATTTACAAGCGGGAAGGAATAGCAGGAGCAGAGCTCAGATCTGCTTCCAGTCAAGCTCACCTGAATAACTCACTTTCACTCAAAGAGCCGAGACCTGAATCCACCTCTGGTTCTGTCCTCAGTTTGAGAACACTGTCGTCCACCGCAGAATCACATTTGCTTCATTTGTCAAAAAACAGAGTTGAAAATGTTCACCAAGTTGTGTCACAAACCGGGTCACCAAAGGACATTACTCAGGAGCTCCGGGGGTCGATGGCTTTAAACCTGATACTATCCACTCACAGTAAGACACAGTCTCTTTCTGAGCCATTAGCGTTAAAGAATATGACCCAAAAAACTACATATGAAAGTAGTTCACATCTCACTCAGCCCACAAACTGGTATCTTCGAGACAACTCAAACCACAGTAACACAGATAATACCAGTGGGGTTTTGTCCAATAGTGATTTTAAGTTAGCAGACCAAATAGAGGCAGTCCTACCACCTCAGATAACCCCGACTGGAAGACCTCTTCAGACAAGAAACTTGCTTGGTTTTCCGCTCAAATTTCACACACCTGTTTTTGCGGTTAAAGAATCTTCTGAACAGACTGCCGTGTCCTCAGCTGAAGCCTCTGCCCATATCAAATCGGAGACAACGTTTGAGGTGCAAACAAGGACAGAGAACAATAAAACGCTGCAAGATCTCAGTGTTCACAAGTCACACAGACACAAGCCCACTGAGACTTCCTATGGAGACGTTGCAAAGAATTCTCCTTTATTTAAAGTAATTGAAGAGCGCAGTGTGATCAGAGACGATGTGTTTTACAAGAAAGGCGTTCTATCAGGGCAGTTCACAACACACTTCCCATCATTCATGACTACTAAAGATGCCTTTCTTCAGAACAAAGTCTCTGAAAGCGCTTTTGAAAAACCTGCTGAAATCCTTTTTCCCCCTGTAACTTCTGACGCTGCTTTTGAACGTCTCAAAAGTCTCCGTCATGAAGGCGGTGTGACATTCAGAGGGCGTGATGAGCAGCCTTCTTCTTCCTCATGGTCAGAAAACTCACCAACACAGAGGACGGACTCCTCTTCTCACTCTAGGGGACCAATCACCAGCATGACTCAGGATAAATCAAATTTTTATTTAGGCGGACAAACAACCATCGTCTCGGCCGTTTCCTCGGCCGTAACGACTTCCTCCAGTGATGAGAAAAACAGCTCGGAGACATTGGGGGCTAGTTTCAGCAATGGTATAAAACAAATGGCAGCATATACCGAGAGGGAAGCGACGGCGCTCGTGTCTTTTCAGAGCAATGCTTTTCAATTAAAAAATACATCTACCAGCTTTGATAGTCCACAATCTAATTTACCAGCAGATGGTCAATCTTATCACCATCCAAAGTCGCTAAACAGACAAGAGCAAAATGTGCATTCATTGGATTCAACTGATTCCATGTCTCCTGCCGGGGACCCATATCCAGTTCGTCCAAATGCTGCACAATACCCATATTTTACACATGTTACACAACCTTTAGACTATCAGGAAGACAGTCCGAACGTCTCGTCTGGTAATCTGGAATCTGCTACGGCTGCCAGTGTACAGCAAGGCATCTCAGTAAACACTGCTGCTGCATCGGTCTGGAGTTCAGATCCCTCAATGTTCCCCTCTCGCTCCGCCACCAGCTCTGTCCCGTCTTCACAAGCTAATTTGTTTGCGTCAGTGTACCAGACCAGGGATAGCCCTCTGGCAGACATTCCCTCCACTGAATCTGCATTTTCTTCTGCTGTCACGCTTCCAGACAGTCCCTCATACAGCTTTTTTGATCCAGACACAGTTGGCAAAACAACAGGCTCGATCCTGGAAAGGTCATCCTCACCAGCTCACATGGAGTCATCCTCCTCTGACTTTCATTCATCACCATCCTTAAGATTTTCATCGGCATCAACGCCTGCGCCATTGTCCCTGTCACATCCAACATTTTCCATGCCATCTTCTTCAGGAAACCCAGCAGATGTAAAGTCATTAACAAAACCAACCGTGTCTCGCAGCTCTGCGTCATCTGTCCCTGCAAAACCCATTTTTTCATCATCAAGTTTGACTTCCTCGTTATATTTCGATAACTCCCTGACAGTGATGGAGGCATTTGTTCCTACAGAGGCAGAGATGGATGAGTTAACTGCAGGAACATCCCGAGCAGTCGTGCCCACTTTCCCCAAAGAAAAAGAGCCCGGTCTTTCCCCGTCTCAGTCTGTCAGAGTCACCCTCTCTGCCGAACCCACAGAGAGGACATCTCAGGAAGCGCCTCTGAACCCCCGACAGGACACCACTACAGCCTCTGTGAAGCTGACCACCTCGACCGTGGCTTCAACCACAAAAAGTTACAACCCCACCACCCCCCTGCCTTCCCTGAGAGTGACCCCGCAGTCAGCGGCTGCTACCACGCCGCCGCCCGCGCCTGTGACCAGGAGAACCACAACCAACACGGTCGTCAGGACTCACACCAGCAGGAGGACGTTCCCACCGCCCGTCCCGAGAACAAGCCCCCCCAGAGTTCTCACCACCGTCTTTATCTCCCCATTCACAACCACCACGGAATCTCCACCTCAACAGTGCAACATCACGGAGAAGCTGTGGGTGAAAACAGGTAAAACACACTGTGACGGTCACGGGGACTGGAATTTGCATTGTTTCAATTCCCTGACGTGTTTTCTCTGCTGTCTGTCGTACTTTCTGTCCATTTCTCAGTTGTCTCCATCTATGTGAGGAGAAACAGGCTGGACAGCATTCAGAGGCAGAACCTGAGAAGAGGACTGAGTCAAGGCCTGAGGAAGGCTCTGAATGATTCCTCTGCTCAAGCACAGGTCAGACGCTATTGGCTAATGGATATTTACTGAGCTTAACAGGACTGAGGCCCGCATCACAGATATGCTGCAACACATGAATTTGCACCCTTGTATGTGTGCATGTGACAATAGAAAAAACAGAGACTTGCTCTTATACACATTGATTTATTGCATTCCTGTAGGGGGGAAAAAACTCTCCTAGTTGCCATTTGTGTTTGCCAAATTAAAGTGCCTATCTCACTGGTGCTGCAAGAAACAGTAATTGGAATTCTTGAAACTTTTGCAGGCATTTGCAATTTTCTTGTGTGAGTTTCAGGGCCTCCCGAGTATGCCAGTTCAATTTTGAACATGTATAAAAGATAAGTACAACTTGTTTTTCCTGCAAAAGTCTCATAAACATCTCCTGCCAGTCTTAAACCTCTCTAATTTTGGCAAATTATTAAATGTGAAAAATACATTTTAGCATGTTTGTCTAGTCTTGATTGCGGTTGTGAATCTTCAGTCAGCATCTTTTTACATTTGTTGGTTAGTGTTTGATAACAAAGTATATCTGTGGACTGGGGAGGAAATCCATATTTATGAGGTGAAAAATTCTCAAATATGTTATGACTGTTGCACAAGAGTTGTACAAGACTCTCTCAAACTGAATTTTCAAACATTTCTGTGACATATTCAAAATACCAGTTCAGTGTGATTGTAAGTGAACTTTAGTCCTGGTTTCCATGTTTTCTCAGTATTTTTTTCACAACTTGTCACATATAAGTGAAATAGACTCTTATAGAGTACATAAATGATATGATTAGAAGTTTAAAGTTCATAGGATGGATTCTGTGATAAAGAAATGTCACTGACTTTACTTTAATAGAACATAGTTGGTGACAGTCGTATCCTGAGGGCAGGTTTACTGTAGTATGTCTGGTTCCCGTACAGAGAGTGTTATAGTTTCTTGTCGAACAGCATCGAAGCAGGCAGGGACTGAGCAGTGGTGACAAGATAAAAACAACTCCTGTCACCCCAGAGGAGTTTGGATTCAAATTATTGTGCATGAAGTCAGTAAGAAAAAAATATATTTTTGTCGGTGTTGTTTTGAAAAGAGAGATGCAAACTACTGATACTATGACGCTGAGAACTGGGTCAGTGTGTAAAGGAAAGGCTGAACAACGAGTGAAAGAAAAGGTATGTAATTGCACCTTATATGTAGTGTAGTCTATTGTATTGTCACTTTTTTAATTTACTTTCAGATTGTGGAAAAATGAACAGAATGCATTGAAAAATCGCAAATTTAATGAACACACAACACCAGCGAAGATTTATGGGAAATGTCACACTGCGACTGTGTCAACGCCAACATCAAAGATAATCTGTGAAGCGTCGTGGCAGAGACACATTGTTCAGTTGCTGCGCCCACAAATAAGATGGCAGACAGGTGGATGCTTTTTCCTGGCAGCATTCTTTCCCTTCCACATTTGAGAAGAAATGATCAGAGTAAAAACACGAGTTGAAAAGCTCTGAATTCCCAGATTAGAATATAATTAGGCCTGTGGCCAACGTCAAGGAGAGTTAATTTCAACTTTAGTGATAATTCATTAGTGAAATGATTACAACAGTTTTCAGTGTTGTGCAGCATTGTCAGTATTTTAAAACACTCCATCAACACTTCATCACTGAACTGAATATAACAAAAAATGCACCAAGCTTTAAAAATTGGTACATGTTGATAAATACACTACAATGAGCTTATGCTCCCTCTACGTGTTCCTGTTGTAGAAGAGTGCTGGGTCCAACTCCAGTAAAACTCTCACTTTTTCTATTTTACAATGTAAAGCACTTTGTAACTGTGTTTTATAGAAGTGCTATCCAAACAATGTTTAATATTATTATTAAATATAACATGCTGATTGAACGTTACCCCGTCCTGGTCTTCAAATCAGGCTGAACTATCTTTAAACACTAGTGGATGGCTCCTAATTGGACTCTCACCCCCTAAATTGGAGGTTTATTAGCGTGTGTTAAACTTATATACCAGTGACCCTCATTCAGGCAGTGTGAGGAGAGACGAGGACTAATATAGAAATTAGGTTGACTGAATGAGTCCCAGAAGGGAGAGGGTGAGATCACATATTTGAATAACTGTACCAACATTAAGACGAGATGTAGGATCGCGCTGTCGAGCGGTGCTGCTGGTATTTATTAGAGACGGTCCACAAGTCGCATTCATCTTTCACCAAAAAGCAATCTAAAGTATGAACACAGCAGATTTGGCTGAACAAAAACTCAGATGGTAACCAATCTCCGAATTTCCCCCTCGCAATAATGAATCAGACAGATCCGGTGCACACACACACACTGATCTTTGTGTGTGTGGATTAGTCATTTGTGGAACCAGCTATGGCTCCCACTGTGCCAAAAGCACCCCCCTCCCTCCCCCCCTCCCCCCTCCCTCCCTCCAATAAGCCTCTAATACCTTCACTCAGTGTGGTTTTGTATCCGGAGCACCTCTCAGCCATGAGACGCTATGTTCAAATGCAGCCAGCATGAAACAGATATATGTAGATGGGAGTACTTGAGTGTAAAACGGAGAGATGAAATCTCATTATGCCAACACTGTTAGCGAGTAAATCTCAGTTTCCTTCAGATAAAACCTTTAAGAACCGAATTTGCCTTTAAAAAAGTTTCAGGTGTGATTCCTTCCTCATAGTCTCCAGGGGATTTCCTCATACGGTTTTGCCACTTTGAGCGAACGGTAAATACATGTTTCTGAATGTGTGTGTGCATTCTACTGGAATGCTTGGTGTATTGTGTTTCCCAATGTGGAAGTATCAAATAATTGAGAGTGAGGTCGGTGTATTCGTCCGGCCTGTGTGAAGGTCAGTGCTCTCACATGTGCTCGCTCTCTCTCTCTCGGTTTCTCTGTGTACTCTCAGAAGGTGCCTTGCTTCAGTGCACTCCTGTCACCCATTTCAACATTGCTTGGGTTTCTTTTAGTAGCACTGCCTCCTGATCCAATGAGAAGCAAGCTGTTGGCTGGGGAAATTGCCTCTGTGTATAATTATAGGTTATAAATGGTTGGGAGGAGCTGATGTGTCGAGCTCATCCTCAAAAATATGATGACAATTAGGGAATCTGAATCGAACCAGAAGAATAAAACTATTCAAAAAGAGGTTGCAATGCTGTGTTAGTGTTAATTCTTGACCAGAACTTGAAACTTTTTGAATGTCAAAAATGAGATCTGCTAGGTTAGTCAGTTTCAGCCCGTCACACTCTTTGAGGTGGATCGAGTGTATTTGAAATGCAATCTCTTAATAACACCTTCACATGGGGGAAGCCTGAGAGATGATAATAAAGAGTCCTTTTCACAGACTTAACAAGGCTGAATTGTGAGGAGGCAGAGTGGCGACTCTTTGCTACAGAGACTTGCTTCTTTGTTTTGGGGCCAGTGCGTTTCCTTGTCGGCATGGTCTTTCAGAGAGGTTTAGATACCAGGTGTGTTCAATTTCCACATGGAAAGTTCACCAAAAACTCAACATTTTATTGCACACTTTATGATTTCATGACATACAGTCACAGATTGTACATTTCTTTCTGTGAGCTCAGTGATACCTGAACCCTTGGGTAAAAAAAAAATGAGGAAATAAATGTCTGTGTCCCAAACCCACCTATTTAACAGTCTATCCCATGTCTCGCACATCGTTACTCTCTTCTCATTCTTTCCAGCAGCTCTTCTGTCCCCTCAGGTTCTCTCTCAGCATATCAGTATTCTATGATCACGCTCGCTCCTTTTCCTCACGCTCTCATTAGCGGCTCGCTGGATCACAATCTAAAGCACACCATCAGTCCAGTACCATTCAATATCTTGTCATTCAGCCTGACTGCTGAAGTGGCTGCTATGACTTCTGCTGTTGTCTGATGGTGCCACAAACCAAATATGCTTCCGATTGTCTGTAAATGTTTTCTATCAACTGAAAATCACTGGCAAGTTTTTGAAGGATTTACAATGCAGATTCTTTGTTCTTCTTTTTTTTTTGACTACAGTCTGAAAATAAACCGATTTTCACTTGGACGTTTTCACAATAGATGCTTCAAATTGTAGTAGTTGCAAAAGTACAGATATGACTGTTACCATCAGCAATAGCTCTGTTCTCTTCAGATGTCCCGGTAAGTCATGTCAGTGTGGCAGTGAGTCAGAACGCTCCATAAAAGCCACCTGAGAATGAATCAAACCACTCATCCGTCATTAACTTCATTATATCGGCACTTTTCCCACTGTAATATGTTGTATAAAAAAAGCTTCCGTTGAAAAAAACTTGCTGGAAAAGAACATTTAAAACAGGATTTTGACCTGGTTTTACCCCACGATGGTCGCGGCAGGGTGCAGCCTCCCAGGGGTGGATGAGAGGGGATTCATCCCAGAGAGGATTAAAGATAACTGCTTCAGCAGCAGACCAGACAAAACGCATCCAATAATTTTGTCCGAATAAAGCGTGATGTTAATTGTTAACATCACTTGCCACTCCCCCTAGAACTGCCACCTTAACGTGGTGGGGGAGTTTGAGAGCCCGCATGATCCCAGGAGCTATGTTGCCGGGGGGCTTTATGCCCCCTGGTAGGGTCTCCCATGGCAAACAGGTCCTGGGTGACGGGCCAGACTGAGCGCAGTTCAATAGCCCCTATGAGTCGAAAAAGAACAAAGGTAGTCACGTCGCCCAGTATGGCGCAGCCGGGGCCTCACCCTGGAGCCAGGCCTGGGGTTGGGGCTCGTAAGCGAGCGCCTGTTGGCCGGGCCTTTGCCGGCCGGGCTCAGCCCGAAGGGGCGACGTGGGCCTGACCTCCACTGGGCTCACCACCCACCGAGGGAACAGTAGGGGCCGGGTGCAATGTGGATTGGGTGGCAGCTGACGGCAGGGTGCTCGGCGACCCGATGCCCGGACACAGAGACTAGCCCTAGGGACATGGAATGTCACCTCGTTGGGGGGGAAGGAGCCCGAGCTTGTGAGGGAGGTTGAGAGGTACCGGCTAGATATAGTCGGGCTCACTTCCACACATAGCCTGGGCTCTGGAACCCAACCTCTCGAGAAGGGCTGGACTCTCCACTTCTCTGGCGTTGCCCGCGGTGAGAGGCGGCGGGCTGGTGTGGGTTTGCTTATAGCCCCACAGCTCAGCCGCCATGTGTTGGAGTTCACCCCAGCGAACGAGAGGGCCGCATTCCTGCGCCTTCGGGTCGGGGACAGGTGCCTCACTGTTGTTTCGGCTTACAGGTCGAACAGCGTGCAGAGTACCCGGCTTTCTTGGAGTCCCTGGGAGGAGTGCTAGACAGTGCTCCGACTGGGGACTCCATTGTTCTGCTGGGGGACTTCAACGCTCACGTGGGCAGAGACAGTGAGACCAGGAAGGGGGTGATTGGATCGCACGGCCTCCCTGATCTGAACCCGAGTGATGTTCTGTTATTGGACTTCTGTGCTAGTCACAGTTTGTCCATAACAAACACCATGTTCGAGCACAGGGGTGTCCATAAGTGCACTTGGTCGCGTCCCTTGTGGTGTCTTGTTAAGAGCCGTCCAGTCTCTGTATGACTGGAGGAGGAGTCTGGTCCGCATTGCCGGCAGTAAGTCGCACCTGTTCCCGGTGCATGTTGGACTCTGGCAGGGCTGCCCTTGTCACCGGTTCTGTTCATAATCTTTATGGACAGAATTTCTAGGTGCAGCCAGGGGCCTGAGGGGCTCCGGTTCGGGAACCACAAGATTTCATGTCTGGTTTTTGCAGATGATGTTGTCCTGTTGGCTTCATCAAACCCGGACCTACAGCATGCACTGGGGCGGTTCGCAACCGAGTGTGAAGCGACAGGGATGAGGATCAGCACCTCCAAATCCGAGGCCATGGTCCTCGACCGGAGGAAGATGGCTTGCCCCCTCCAGGTCGGTGGAGAGACTCTGGCTCAAGTGGAGGAGTTTAAGTATCTTGGAGTCTTGTTCACGAGTGGGGGACGGATTGAGCGTGAGATTGACAGACGGATCGGCGCAGCAGCTGCAGTGATGCGGTCGTTGTATCGGTCCGTTGTGGTGAAGAAGGAGCTGAGCCGAAAGGCGAAGCTCTCGATTTACCGGTCAATCTACGTTCCCACCCCCATCTACGGTCATGAGCTTTGGGTCATGACCGAAAGGACAAGCTCCTGGATACAAGTGGCCGAAATGAGTTTCCTCCGTAGGGTGGCTGGGCGCTCCCTTAGAGATAGGGTGAGGAGCTCAGTCACCAGGGAGTAGAGCTGCTACTCCTCCACATCGAGAGGGGCCAGCTGAGGTGGCTGGGGCATCTGTTCAGGATGCCTCCTGGACGCCTCCCTAGGGAGGTGTTCTGCGCATGTCCCACTGGGAGGAGACCCCGAGGAAGACCCAGGACACACTGGAAAGACTATGTCTCACGGCTGGCCTGGGAACGCCTTGGGATCTTCCCAGAGGAGCTGGAGGAAGTGTCTGGGGACAGGGAAGTCTGGGCATCCCTGCTGAGACTGCTGCCCCCGCGACCTGGCCCCGGATAAGAAAATGGATGGATGGATGGTTAACTGTTAACTGTCATGCATGGACAGTGAAAGTCAGACCACATGTGAGCACATGTAGTCTCATGCTGAGCAGGAACATTTTGGTTGATATCAGATTTACAAAGGAATTTGTCATGAAAAGACTGAAAAAACTTTAAGCTTCCACTCTTGATATAAAGCATTGCCAAATGAGTGCTAATTTCAGGCTTTTACTTAGAAAGTGTGAATTTGGTGGGTTGGTTTTTACACATACATCTGCTACTGATATGCCTGTTAAACTTATGGTTGTTCCCTGTACAGCTATATTTCATTACTTCTGGGTGTAACCCCACCCCCCCACCCCACAAAAAAAAGAACAAGGAGCAAGAAGATAACTTGAAAAATATTGAATTAAACAAAGAAAAAGTATTAGCCAATCTCAAAGACAGAAATCACTCATTCTTGTACTATTTTCGCATATGATGATTAATATACTTGTTGGGATTTAGTACACTTGACAATACTCTCTTGATTCCCAGTATCTCTTTTCCTACTTTTACGGATTTTTTTTCCAATGTGGATAATTGATGCATATGTAAAGGTTATCTCACTGACTTCTTTTCTGGTGCAAAGGGCGAAAGGACTGTCATAAACACTGCTGCCTTGTGGACAAAAAAGGAAAAGACAACATTGTTTTGTTTTTTTCTTTGACTCGGGAAAACCATTCTTTTCAGTTGCACAATGCACAATTATGGTTGAGATCAGACATGTGGCATGAAGGTCAAATGAAAGCTAAACAAAGCACAAATCCCTTGGTTTTGATCCCCTCGTAGGAACAATAGATGAGCATTCTGTGCTTCAGGAAGATGAATCACCTCCCATGTTTTGCAAGGTGGAAAAGTAGAATCACAATGTACACATGGATGTTTGTTGATTCTCAGCTGGGTTATTTTGTATTAGTTTCTAATAGTTTTAAATGACTTGATTTGTCTTTTTTTTCTGATTTAATCACCAAGAATTTCTGTATTTTTTTAATTAGAAAATTTATTATTTGATCAGATTTTTTTGTATTTTGCTGGATTTGTCAAGAAAAACAGACCTGTTGTTTAAGTTGTTTAGCAGATTAAATTGTTTAAAAAAAGATTGGACTCCAGTCAGGTTGGAGTGCTGGGTGTGCTTCGAGGAGAAACATCCTGAATATATTACCTGAACCAATCGGGAAATTGAAGATTATTTCTCAACCATGGGGCTTCAGTTTTGTGCACTTTGGTTCAATCGCTCTCTAAACCATTAGCAAACTGCAGATATGACTTCTCAAAGACTTCTAATTTGTTTTCTTCTTTTCCCGACTCTCACAGGTGGAGACTGTCTTTGGTTCTCCCAACATGACGGTGGCTTATCATGTGACCGGAGGGGACATGGTTTACCCTCCGTCTGTGGTGCTGGAAGGCTTGGCGTCCTACGGCCGCGATAAGCTGATCGCAGACCTGCGGCAGTACCTCCCCATGGTAACAGCCCTGCCTCTACCGATCGCATTATGGAGAAGCAGCCCAGCCACCGGCTTCCAGCTGAAAACAGGTCAGCCGCTACTCAGGATGAAAAGAAAATAAGAAGTCAAAGATCAGCTTGAGATCTGCTGTTATTTGTTCCTGTTGTGACCGTACTGTGGAAGAGAAAAAAAAATCTGTATCGGAACATCATAGTTTATACGCCTAACATCTAAAACAGTTGTGTCAAACAAAGATTTTACCATTAAATGCAACATTAGAGCATTTCCCATGAAGTTTTCCACTGCAGAATACAGTTAAATGTTCAGAAACCATCTACTCTCTTTGCAGCTTGCATTCTTTCAGTAAATTTCCTCCAGTGCCACAGTGTTTCTCTTCAAGCTCATAACAAAACCTGTCAGTTTGCAGGGCACTACATACCTGGAGCCTTCTGATGTATGTTTACAAATTAAACACTCACAGTATGGATTTGATGCTGCTGTTAGTTTGTGATCAGAGCAGGTCTGATACTCTCAGTGCACATTTTAGTGGTGTGTTGTCTGCTCGTCTAACTAAAACAATCAATGAATTCCAAACAGTATTTACTTAAAAAAATACATAAATAATAGACATTCTCAATGTTGTGATTATTTATGACAATAACTGTTAAAAAAAGAAGTTATGATTTTTACATCAGCTTATTTTTAAAATGTAGAGCGCAGCAGCAACAGAAATATTTAGGCATATTCTGGATTAATGACAGTGTTTGTCTTGTACTCCTCATGTCAAACATCTCCTGAAAAAGCTTAAAGCTGAAAGAGAAAAAAGCCTGTATAAGGATCCAAGTGAGGAAAAAAAAAGAAATTCCGAGTGTGCTGGATTCTGAACACATTGTTTACATGGATGCAGTTTGTGAACATACTTTGTCTTACACCACTCTGATCTTTTTTCCACTGAAGCTAAGGACCCAGCAGCAGTTGCTCGGACTTCAGTATTTACAAGGCCACATAGTATGTGTCATCTCACATCCCCGACCGGTCTGGCTCTCGCTCTTCACATGAGCTCTTCACAGTCCCTAAAATCCACTCAGAACTTGGTCCAAAAGGCTTTTTTTCCTGCAGTGCACAGCAGTCACAGAACAATCTGCAAAAATCACTACAGCTTCCACAGTTTATCTCCCTGAGCAGATTCTAAACACTATTAGCAAACTGTCCAACAAAGAGTGAGATTGCTGTTCCTCTTCACTTCAGTGTTTTCAAGCTGTCTGCATGTTGTGTCTCACGAACGGGCTTCGCTTCAAACAAGGGACTTTTTTATAAAATACAGATTAAATTGGAAAACAGAAGTATACAATCACAAAGAATGCACATCATTGAAACATCATGATGTTCATCGGGGCGTCTGTGAGTTACCAGTGTGTGTCTATCGGCCTTTTTGATGCAGTGCTGCAGTTCGTGGGAGTGGGGGACGACCCTCGGTCCTGCCGCTTCTCTCAGATGATGGAGCAGAGGCTGGAGAAGGTGTTCTCTGAAGCGCAGGCCAAAGTGCTCAACGCTAACAGCAGACTCTCTGTCCAGGTACTGTGGCCGAACCACTGTGAAGCACTTTTAAAATCTGTAGACGTTAATGTGTCTTCCAAATTAACCAAAAACTCCTTTTGATCTATTCAAATGATAACAGTGTGAGTCTTGAGGTTAAACGGGTTGAAACACGGTTTTATCAAAACCAAGTAGTGGTTATAAATGAATGAATGCATCCTTCAGTTCACTACACATTCTTTCTAATGCATTACAGTGATGCGCGATGGCGAGCAAAGCCAGCCATGTCCCCTTTTACACATCAATCTCACCATGTGGTTTATGTACTTTGGCAGCATCAAACAGATGCAAACTCTGCAATTTGAGCAAAATTGTCCCTCTGTGTATCGGGATGTGGCTTGTTTTTAAAGAGCTGCTTCTGAGATGCAGATTAATTACGATAGAGAGGAAAATGTTTGGATTAGTTTTAACAAGCTCCTACATTAAAATGCACCCTTTATTAAAGCTAATCCGATGGATATGCGTGGATGGAGGGAATGCGACAATAACATCGCATGGTAATTTGTCTGCTGCTTCCTAATGATTAATATAATATTTATTGTCCTTGGGCAATTTTTGTTTGACTTGTTTAGTCACAGATTGGTTTTATCTTGACGTGTGGTTTACTGCAGCCTCATCTGACCCAGTATTTTCCTGACATTTTTCTCGCTAGATGCTGAGCGTCTCCCAGACAGCAGCCTCTCCTGCTGTGTCACTGGTCTACGCTGTGAGGAATGGCTCTGCCTTCCTTAACGGCACTGCTGCCTCCAACCTTCTCGGTCAGCTGTCGGCTGAGCTGGTGGGCTACTTCCTCTTCTACCCCCCGCTGATCATTGCTGAGCGTAAGTAGCTGTTGCAGCTTTGAAATAAGCCGCACTTTTTCAATCCCCCTCGGGGAAATGATGCATGTTGTAATACATCAATATACATATCGTCAGCAGGAGGGCTTTCTCACAGTATTAATACAAACACGAAAGCTATTACTGAAAGATTGTCACAACGTCCTTCCATCCATCCTTCCTCTTTCTATGAGTGTTGCCTCTAAGGCAATGTGTGAAATAAATAACAACAAGGTGAAGGGATTTGCAAATCTCATTAACTCAAATTTCACAGATAGGACATAATAACAGATCAGATGTTAAAATAGAAAGATATATTACCCTTTTCATTAAAAATGCTCATTTTGAATTATAGAGCTTACAATTCTTAAAGAGAATATTGTTTCCTTCTTGTCTGATGTTGTCTTTAAGCGGCTCACCAGCCCTCGGCCCTCTGTGGATTCAGATCCAGTTTTATGATGTGCCAAATGTTTTATGGTGCACTAAATGCAGGCGGGGCGCTTCAGTACCTGCATCTTCAACTGTGAAAGCCATGTTGGTTGTGAGGGATGCAGTATGTGGTATCGCTGCCATGCAAGGATAAGAAAGATCTGAAACAACTGGATGGGAGCAGATGCTGTTCAAACACCAGCAGAAACTGATCAGCTGCCATTATTTCTTTTCAGGTGTTCACAGTGCAGGCATCTTAGTACCAGCAGAGATGCTTTTGGACTTAGTGCTGATGAGAGGCTCTGTGGTTCCTCTGCAGTTTGCTCCTTTAGTCTTCAGCCTTTTTTCATGAGACCAGAAGTACAGTTCAGTGTTTTGTCTCAGTCCATTTAAAATCAGCTTTGGTCCAGGACCAGCACTGGTATTTTGTTGACAAGTCATTTTTGCTCGATACATCTTCAGTTTGCATTTGTTAATGGCGGAACAGTGAACTCTGGAAGTGTTATTGAGTCCATGAAAGTGTTTTCTAATTAAGAATCATAAATGCTCTCAGAGTAGTGCTGTCTGAACATTATGATGGTCCAGTATTCTTGTCCGGCTTCCTCCCGATTCTCTGCACTCGTTCATGATGTTGCGTACTGTCGGTACGCTCTTATGTTATGTTTAGGAACTTTTTCCTGAGATTGTTTCAAAGGAAACTCCTCATCTTTAATTCTCAGAGGTTGTGCCGCTCCAATGAGCTGTCCTTTGACACAATCGCTGTACTGGACTGTTGTCAATGAACTTAAGTTATTAAAAATGTCCCTTCAGGTAATGCTACCTAACATTGTAGCATCTGGCTCTTTAATTTGAGATCAGCTGAACCAAATCAGATGCATCTGTTGGAAGGTATTTTCCCTTAGTCACGTTCAAACATTTCAACTTCCATTCATTTGAAAATGTCTTTCAACATATTATGTTGACATATTATCAATCTTTTCTATTGTGAAGAAAGCAGATCATTGTTTCCTCCTCTTTACATTTCACTCATTGTCTCAGCATCTTCACAAGTGGACTTGTGATTTATATTTCCCTGTATTGGTTGCTGAGTATAATCAGGATTAATTCGATGTGATGAACGTTATCTGAGCTTAGAAAGTTATCTAAGCAATGATATAACTCAGATATTCCACCCATGTCTCCGACTGACAGTATTTCACTAATTAGCTGTGACTTTTTTTTTTTTTTTTTTTTTTTTTTTTTTTTTTTTTTTTTAATGTTCCTACGATCACCACGGGTCCTTTTTAAAGTTTGAGTCATTTAAAGATAGTTGATGAAAAGCCACGACTAAGCATCTCAGTCTCCTTTGAGGGCACACTCACTCGCCATCTGTGTTAGCTTTACACTCAGAAAAAAAAAACCCAAAAAACAAATAAAGAGTGACAGGGAATCAGTAGGAACCTAAACAGAAGTCCCAGTGGATTTCCAGTGTGCAGCCTGTTCCTGTCCCACGTGTCGGTGCTCACTAGAGGATGATATATAGCTTGGATACAGAGATGTAATGAGATGTAATTATTAACACATTGCAATAATCCCTGGAGAGGGCATAATTGTTATGCTTGACCTCATTTGGTAAGTATGTACATGCGTATCCACTGGCCCGCCACAACATTATGACAGCTGACAAGTAAAGCGATCATCTCTCCAGCACAGCACCTGTTAGTGGTATATATTTGGCAGTAAGAGTTGTTATTGGCTACACACACTGCAGTCCTAGTGCGGGCTTGGTGTTTTGAAGTGGCCAGTATTTATCTGTAGGACAAGGAAGGAACAGCAGTAACCCCAGGACAGGGTCACGGGCTGCTAAGACCATCGGTCTGATCCAGCAGATGACCTGTGGCAGCTCAAATTACTGCTGAAAGCGAACACACACACGTCACAGTTTAATGGATCAGGGCAGCAAGACTTCGGACTGTATCAGAATCCTCATTCTGACCCTTGTCGGTCACTGAATGCATCACCACAATGGACTGGAAGAGTGGGATCTGACTCAGAACCTGACTTAATGTTATGGCCATTCGTTCTATGTAATGTTTCATCCAGATTTGTTTATGTTCAGTTGTCTATTCGGAGCCACTGGAGTGTCATTTCAATCAGTACAAGTGTCACAGGTCAACACATTTCAGACTTCACGTTGGGTTTCTGCTGTTGGACACGCTTCGCCAAGCTGATTGTGTTTTGATGCGAGTGCTGACAAAATGCAGGTAACTCAGCCTCAGTGCTCGACCCAAATGCATCCTGCGCCGCTGCTGTGAGAGCTCTGAACGCTCGCACGTCTCCTGTGTAGACAAAGTGTTTCCAAATTATATCTGCAAAATGGGCCTCTGTGTTTTGCATAATTTACTTGCGTGTAAACAAACTTATGTGTTATCAAGCCTGAAGAGGTCTGAGGAAAATCTGTGTGGAGGTGCTGAGACGAGGTAAAGAAGATTTAAAATGCAGACGCAGCCACAGGACTGACTGTGGATTTCAAGTGGCCCACGAGTGTAAACTGCTCTTCAGGCTGGCTTTGTGCTCAAACACAAAAAGGCACCCTGATCCAACTCTAATTGTTTGGTGCAGCACTGGAATTTCTCTAGACAGTGGCCAGTTTCACAGAAGTTATCTCTGCCAATGCAAAGTCATCCTCACAATCACCGCAGAGTTGACACTGGAGCCGGGACTTAAGCCAGGGACTTCCTTCTAATACCAGTGAACCGAGCCCAACTTTGAAGCGTTTTATTTTGACTTTTTTCACTTTACTTTTGCTGAGGCCAGTGTGGTAATGAGATAGTGGTCTTAACTGTCCAGAATGCATTTGGTTGACTCACAGTTAGTAGGATTTAGATCACTGATGCTCAAACAAATACTGGAAAACTATTGGTATGTTAATTCCAAAGTTTTTAGAAGTTAAGTTTTATTTTAAACTCTCACATCTCTCCTGGACATCACCTGTTCTGATAAAAAACAATTCTTTAAAATCCCTACAAATAGAGTAAAAGAGTCCTTACCACCGAGCTTTCAAACAAGCACACATATACATTACACAAATCTTGATGTTTACTCCCCTCATCCCCATATCTGTTTATTTTTCTAATATATTTTCATTTGTTTCCCACCAGCTGGAACGGCTGAACATTGTTGTTGCATACTCACTTCCCTGAAGCTCTTGCTCCCCCTTTGATAAAACTCAGAAATGTAGACTTCATGCCTTTCATTACTCGTTCTCTGCAATGACCAAGAGTCTCTGGTGACCACTGCCCAGTGGAGCTGGACACCTGATAAATAACATCCACCCATCTTCTACAACACTTTATTTAATTTAGGGCTGGGGTGGCTGGAACAGATGCTCGAGATCTAGACTGAAAGGAGGGTCGCCGGTCCATCACAGGACAAATAAACCACAGGCGCAGGCAATTCAGTGATGTTTTTGGCCTGTGGGGGGGAAAGTGGAGTACCCAGAGAAGATCCCAGACTCAAACCATTATTACTGTGAGGTCAAAGTACTAACCACTGCACGGCCCCTGATATGTACAATATGGCCTTCATAGTTTTTTCTTCAGTGTGCCTGGATTGTGTAATGGTATGCATTCAGACACATGACGCTGATATGGGATTAAATATTTGATAGTCGTGTTTAAAAAAAAATCAGATGAATAAAAGGCTGCAGTTCTCAGACATGCATTAACAGGATTTTAGGTTGGTGGGTTTGGTCCCTTTAAATCTGCTCTGCGAGGGATTTATTGTGCTCCCTGTTACATTGTCACTGAGTGTAGGTAGTGATTGTTGTTAACACAACTGTGCGAATTAAGATGAATAGAATTCCAAGTAAGGATTAAATGAAACATCACTGTGTTGTGATCAAATTAAGGTAGAAAATGAAGTTACCCAGGAGCAGGATGCTTCGAGGGCTGAGCAGTGGCAGAGGAAGGTAAACCTGATACACAGGGGTAAATCTGAAGGGGCAGAAACTGACGGGTGATAAAACCCACTGAGACAGGAGGGTAAAAGGGAGAATTAAAGCCAGTGGGCTGATTTTACGGTTTGTCTTTGTGGCCTCTCTGTCGCTGATATTACACCATTCGCAGGAGGTGTGAGCATATGCTTGCAGTGGCTGCCTCATCACTTCAAAGCCAATTACTGCAGTAAATAATTAACAGTGGGGGATTCTCCCACCACGCTGGGCTCTGCTCAGGCAGAACAGGCCAGGATCTCACACCACCAAGAAGTGCCAGCGCCATCAGTCCTGTGGCACTGGTGTGGACCCGACTGCTGTATTCAGCTTTTTTTTTTTTTTTTTTTTTTGCTCCCTCTCTGGTCTGAAGGAACTTCTCTCAGGTGCATAATGAGTGAATCCATTTGAAAAATGTGTCTTAGTCTAGGACAAATCCATGGAAATCAATGCACAAGTACAAATTAATGAGAATGGCTGTATGATGATTTTGTTTCTACACAATATGATGTTTTAGATTTTCCCTGACTGCCATGCAAAACGTATATACAACATAACGCTTACATGCAAACTTCAAGCTTGTAGAGAATCTTGAAGTGATTTTGCTGACTGTCATTACCTTGGCTCAAGCCCTCCCGGTCCCCGTCTCCCGGCCGGCCCTCTCCCCTGTCATGCCTGACTGTACAGTTTTGCGAGTCGACTTTCACAGGCCACTGATACAGCATGGCCCCAAACACAGCGTCAGCCTCCAACACAAGAGCTCAATCAGGCAGGAAATAGACGTAAGAGAAAGCAGAGACACCCACAGCTCTGCCGACTGCTTAAAGTTCCCCTCGTTCCTGCTTTTGTTCATCTGACAAACAATCATAATGAAGCACTGAACTCAGACTGTAAACAGTGACTCTGCTTCACGGAAGATCGCAGATGAGAGTGTACATAGTCCAGATTACAAAAAAATAAACTGGGTTTTCAAATGCAGCTCATTTCAATAGCAAAACAGCTGAAATGATAAAATTCAGATTTGCAAAGCATCTGTGAAGTTGAATGCACTGCAGTGTGAAAGAGACGATGTTCCTGGTTTAACTTTCAATTCACTTTTTCTGTGTTTGCAGCTCTAGAATACCACAATCTGAACACCTCAGTTGCGACTAGAGACTTCTGGGTTGTCACAGGTAGGGATGCCTTCAGTGTTTTTTCTGACCGTAATAAAGCAAGCTTTTTTTGAATTTATGCGTTCAAATAAAAATAATCCATCAGTTGTAATGCAGAGAGGAAGATGCTATGTGTGATAACTACATATTATTGATTGGCTTTCTTCAGACGTGCACTGGAGATATAAATACAAATAAAAAGAAGCTACACAATTAAGGCACTATTTATGGAAACTCTAAGATGTGTTGTGTCTGCCTCTGTTTACAGTCTCTCAGTTGCCGCCTTTCACAGGACAATTGGGTGCAAAGGAATACTTGACTGCTTTGTCTCTGGAGTTTATGAATAACTACATATGCTGAGCAGGAAGATTATATTTCCCAGTGTTCAAGGGCATCCACACTGTTCTGCTGTATAATGGATGGAGCCCTCAGATCCGACTCTTTAGCTCTTAACCCTGCACTTACTGCAATGAGAGGCTGAGTTGGTTCAAGGTCAACCCCGACATAATGGGATTTACTCGCTCTGAACAAGATATACAACCAGAAATATTGATTTTCAGTTGTTGATAAAACAGAACAGCAGTGGTTTGTACCACTCAGGGACAGAAAGGCTCTAGATCTGTATGCCTTTTTTTTTTTCTTTCCCTTTTTCAGCTCTGCAACAATGCTGTGAATGTAAATTAATGTCAGGATTCATACACAGTAACTGAATACAGCCGTAGCGAAGGCAGCAGAATCGAATTGACTGTAAACAAGCTGTGAAAGCAGAGGACGCATGCATACATATTCCTTACTCTGCCTCTGTCGTGTCTTTTCCATGCTCCTTTCTGCCCGTGCCAACAATTTATTTTCTCCCTTTGCAACCATCTGGCCGTCCTCTTTTCTTTTGGACTACTTTTGCAGTGATCCAGGATGTGGATAACGCCAGCCTGGAGGGACAGTACCAGAGCTTTGCCAGTTTAATGGAGCAGCGGCTGGCAGAGCTGTTCGTGTTGGCGGGCCAGCAGGGCACCCGTTTCAGACGCGCCACCACCGTGGGCGGGTACACCGTCCAGGTAAGAAACTGGCGAGGCGGCCAGCGGGGGATGCCAGATGATTAGGATTGTTATTCTGATGTTTTCGTCTCGCTGCCCTGGCATGGTAGTCAAAAGTCAAAGCGTATGAATATTTCATAAGTTGTACACTTTGATATGGCTTTCTCCGCACACTCCCATGATTACTTGTGGCCAGACTCTGATAATTAGGGAGTGTCTCGGCTCATCATTTGCTAATTGCTCATCAAAACAAGCCAGAGGTTAAATCATTTGTATAACACATATTAAAAAAAAACCAAACAAGACTCTCTTTATGTGTTTTTCTCTCTCGGGAGATGCCAACCCTTCAGTTTTTTTTTTTTTAAATGAACTGTAAGCCAGTTTTCAAGAGGGAACCATGTATTTAAAAGAAGCTGATACTCAACAGTGTTTGAAATGACATGTTCCAACATTATTTTAAAGGCGTTACATTTAACAGTAACCGTCTGGTAACTGAATGCCATCATTAAACTAGGAATGTAGATACAATCACTGAAGTTCCAGTGAACTTCATCCTTTTTCCTGCAATCAAAACACATGTTTCTGCAACATAAAAATCATGTAATGAGAAAGACCACAATAGGGACATAAAAATTACAAGTAAGCAAGAGTTACTTTCACAAACAAGCCAGTGAATCTTCGCTTTCTTCAACCGGTAAACTAACTCCAGTTTTAAGAGTAACCCGTGATTTTGTTCTAGAAATGTCTGTCAGCACAGCCCACAGAAACTGTCTCTTTAAATCCCCGGTCAGATGGTGAGCATCCGCAGGGTGTCTGGAGTGAAGAATCCAGCAGAGATGACCTACTATGTCCAACTCAATGGCATCGCTTTATCGGGCACGTCGGCCGCCAAGGTCCTGAACACAGTGGACTCTCAGACCATGGCCCTCACCCTGGGCTACTTCGTCCAGCTGCAGGCGGAACGTAAGCACAGCATGCCGTTGTTGTTTGGACTTCGGTAGCAGCGCACCAGTTTGACCACCTTCCTGCAAGAGTGGGTCTGTGGATGCATTGGAGATGGAGTTGGGCCACACTGCCCAAGTTCTAACAAAGAGGAGCACGGAAATAAAGATGCAGTGGTGACAATTAAACAGTCAGAAAGAGACAAAGTATGACTAAGTATGCAGTGCACCACTCACTTATAGATCGGTACCCATACTGGCTGAATCAGGTGGACTGTGTATCGGCCCGAGCTGTTGGCGCTGTCACTTAGCGTGGGTGAGATGAATGCTCCTTCAGGTTTCAGCAGTGGAAGCAGGCTATGTACAAACCAGCGACCGGACTTATTTATCATCAGCTAACAGGTGCAGCAAGTCCGTGGAGCTCAGTGTTGTTGCCGCATAAATGTGTTTTTCAGTAACAGGAAGCACGTCCTGCACGAGACAGCGGCCGCTCGGCCGAGTAGCCGCAGTGCGCATCTCCTTTGGGTGCGCTGCAGGACTTGAGGGGTTCAGGAGGTCATTTCCACCGACCGCGACAAGACTGGACGATGTATCGCGCTAATAAGCAATTTTTTTGCTAATGATAGTTACTTTTTAACGTGTCATCATACATTTACTGTTATGGACGTGTCTGATGTACGCTACATATGTGCGGCTGGACACCTGAATTTCTCCTCTGGGGATTAATAAAGTGCTTTTAAGTTAAGTTTAGGTCGAGAACAATGGTTGGGGGGGTTAATAACTAGATCGAAACCTGCTGAAGCCCATTCATTTCACAATGAGTCCTGTTTGAATTACCAAGATTAATGTTCAACTTTAGTTTTTCCCCCCTCTCTTTCAGAGTAATGCTTTTGTTCTAAAAGCTATTTTTGTTGCAAAGGGAGGCAATGTTTGGAGCTTATCTTGAAATAATTGAATGAATGAAGACATGATCCCTTTTTTATAATTTCACTGTTGAGGTACTTTCTAAAATCTTTATTTGATCTGTTGAACATTAAATCAGTGGTTTGTAGCAATGCTGTGAGTTTGAATGAAAAAATTTGTGCATGTAGGCTTGTATTGACGCTGATTTAGAGTAACGGAGTGATAATGCTTGAACTGTTCTTGTTTTTTTCAGCGGTGGTCAAGAACCCTCCTAATAATCTGTGGATAATCGCTGCTGTTTTGGCCCCGATCTGTGTTGTGACACTTATTATCATCATCATCACTGCTGTGCTGTGCAGGAAGAATAAGAATGACTTTAAAGCTGATGCCATCGGTAACCTCAATCCTCGAGCTAAGGTATATTGTTTCATTAACTTTATTAAGTTCTTCGATTGTATCAGGACGACTAATTGATGAAGTGATGGTTCCAGCTCATAGTAAATGGTTTAGTTGTAGGCTGGACAAAGATGTGAAGATCTTGAACTCAAGGGAAATTATGGATGCCAATTGGTTTTGTCAGCCTCTTATTAATCAAATAATTGAGAGAAAAAGTGAGCAGATTAATTGATAATAAAAAGACTTATTAGCTGAGATTAGAACAAGCTTTAGCCTGCAGACAAAAGATGTGTGATGCATATCATGTGTAGGCAATGTAACACATGCTGATGTTTAGATTTGTAGTCAGAATTTTGTCCTTTTTTACTTTCAATTCCATGAGTGTATTCTACTCTCTGGATATTTTAACGAGCTCTCTCTCGAGTTTTATGTGCCAGTATACCGCATAATGTTTGATTGATGGATTATATGCTTGCATGATAGCTGTGAATAAATGGCCTATTTGGGATGAAGTTGGCTGAAACTGAATCTACTGAATAACAACCAATCTGCAGTACAAACTCAACACCCCCCTCCCCCCCAAACACACACACACACACACACACACACACACACACACACACACACACACACACACACACACACACACACACTGTTTTAATTGATGTCTCTTGCTTTCAGATGGCGTATCGGAGAGATGTTGGCTATTACCATCAGGTATCTGCCTTTCTCCCTCTCTTCGCATTACTAATCTGTTTTCATTTTTAAGGCTCAACTGTGCCAACGGTGGGAGTCAGAAGAGATTTTGTGCAGACAGTCCCTATGATATATTTCAGTAAATCCTGCTGCGCTGACGAAAACTAAGGTTATAATGGCACTTTGAGAAACAACAAACCTTTCAGAATGAGATTTCCTTGGATGAAAAGCCGATATTACCTATTCTTCATACAGCAGTCTCCAGAGACACAGCTTTACACGGAGTGTTATTAAGGTGATGTTTGAGGCCCTGTGTCACTGTCACTGCTGACACTTTTTTTCATGTGTGTAGAGAAGATTGAAAACTATTTCAGTTATTCGTGTTGCAGGTTCATGACGGTGTCCCAATCAAAATGATCTCCCTGTTCTTTCTGTGGCTTGTAGTTCTTTGGCGTAGTGTACATCCATGAGGATGAATGAAAAATGCAGAATAGAATTCATCTCACTGCTTTATTAATGGAATTTCATTATTGAGAAGGCAATACGATTTTTTTTTTGTAATAAACAGCAAAAAGCAACTTCAACGCTACGCTCACGAGATTTAATTACACCAAAGACTCATGTTCAAATCATTTCATGATATAACATCCCTCATATATGAAACGTGTCCTGACAAAATATCACATTTTAACCAGAGTATAAATCTAGTTTCCAAAGAGAAGTAAAGAAAAAAAAATGTGAGAAAAGATCCTTAAAATGCTCCAAGATAGTTTCTCCTAAAAAATTAAATGAGGCTACCTCTGCTGCATTACTTCCTCTCTGCACAGCAGCTCCTTTCATCATACAGCCATATGAAAGCTCCTCTTCTGGGACCAGCAGCAGTCACACATTTAGTTAGCAAGAAAACTGGATTCAATGAAGATTGTGACTTAGTGTGTGTTTGTTTGTGTTTTTGTACGTGTGTGTGTGTGTGGGTATGCTGAGGGGGAGGGAGTATCACTCATTGATTTTGCTGCTCGGCCATTGAGGCAGTGATGTGTGTCTGACAATTCATGACACTGTTATGAGAGTAGTCCTAAATATTTTAGGATATTTCCGTGCTCCAGCATCGTGCACGTAGGTGTATATTTGAAATCTTTTGGCAACCACTAGAGTCCTCTTTTTTTTTGTCCTTAAATTATCACTTTATTACTGTATATCTTGGAAGGTCTGCAAATTTCATTCCCCCACCATCTATCGCAAGTTCTTTTTTTGACAAGTAGCTGGAAAAACATTAAAATAAGGAGTCGGGTAAACTTGTGCTTATCTATTCAAATGCCAGTGCAGTAATCACAGTCCTGTTTGTTAAGTCTCATGCATGTCAAGCTACATCAAAGTATTTTTCTATTGTGACACTTTTCTGCCGTATGTGTCTATTTGTCACCGTCAGCAGTGGTTGTGTTTGATGAAATCAGTTGTTCGTTTCCTTTCTGTCTCTTTTCATTGCAACACTTATCTGTCCATCAGCCTGTTCAAGGCTTTGACTATGCGAAGCAGCATCTGGGCCAACAAGGAGGAGACGAGGAGACGCTGCCTGCCAGCCAGGACACCTTAGTGATGTCCCTTCAAATCCGGGACACGCCTCTTTCCCTGGAAAAGTCTTTGCACCAAGATGGAACCGCGAGCAAGAAAAGCCTCACTGCTGACAAACATAAAAGGTATCATCGACTCCGTGCATTTTCACCATCTGTGTCACCAACAGTTTGACAGCCATCAAAAAGAAGCCAAACATTTTAAACCATTCCAATAGCTTTCAGACCAGTTTGTTATTTTTAGGTTGAAAAAGCTACAACTGTGGCAGTGGAGCTATTGAAACGTTGAATAATGTTGCAGGAAAGCAAATTTCCTCTGCAGGTATGTGACACAATATAGTATTGACAATCAGTGTTTTAGAAAATGTGATTTTTTTTTTTTTTTTGTCTATTTGGAATAATAAATAACAGTAATATCATGCTGAGAACCCCCCCCCCAGCCAAGATGTTGTAGTGCCCCAATTTACAACTACTGTTGTAAATTATATATCAACCAAAATGTTGTTTACAGAGATCCTTTAATAAAACACATTGCTAGATGTCCTCAAAGAAATCAGGAACGCAGACAGTGTTAAAACACAAGGCGACAGCTGATTTTCGTTTGCTTCCAGCCGTGTGTGTGTATGTGGGCATATCAGCGTTACGGAGGGTATAAAATAACAACAATTTATAGCAAGGCATATTAAAACATTGTCAGTGCCTATTAACACGTCTGTTTAAATTGCCTACCTCACCTCAGTGGGAAATAGAAATGGGCTCCTCAAAGTTAGCTCAGTGCAGACTTACAAGGATCAGGCTTTCAGCTGATTCAATAAAAAAAACAAAAAAAAAACCGTCGTACCAACTAATCCTGCTGCTGTTGCTCCTGGCTTTCTGTTGCTGGATGTCTGTGGAAACAGCAGGTTCAGACCTCTTGGTGCTGCCTTGCTTCCATCACTGCAGAAAATGGACGTGCACTGAGGTTTCCTGAACAGCTGGAAGACTTATTAACTGACCCGTACAATTAAAATGATTTCTCATTGATCGAAGCTAACAGCTATGAGGGCACATTGTGTGGTCCAGTTTGTGCATTGTGAGGCTGACGCTGATGAAAACCAGCTATTTATCATCTATACAGCAGCTGCAAGCTCACCTAACAGTCTCAGTGAAGCTGTAATTTTTCATTTTCAGATTTAACTCAACATCTTAGTATGTATTTGTCTCACAACCAGCATGTTGCCGTGTTAGACTCCTTCAAATGAGGCTGATGCATTTCGTTCTATGGGTGTTATCTGAGGGATTGAAATGCTGCTCTTTGTTCAGCTCCTGGGTTGCATGAGGCCAGGCAGCACGGAGAGCGGATCCCTCCAGTCTTATTGTCTGTCCTCGTTTCACCCCGATGCCGAAGGATAGGTGATTATTAATAGAGTTCTCTGTGAGGGCAGGTGAAATTGTACATTTTCCTCATCTGACAGTCCGCAGCGCTGCTTCGGAAATTAATTG